>NC_050478.2:145908729-146533729 GCF_012460135.2 Molothrus ater | reverse complement strand
CATTATTGTTTGAGTTTGTGAGGGTTTTTTTATTTCTGATTGCTTATGTTGTAGCTATAAGTATAATAATGTGATCTCTTATGTTCTGTATTGCATTAGATTTCCACAGCAAGATTAGGAAACAATACTAAAAATATCCAATGCTAAGTATAACCAGATACATTTCTATTTTTTTTTAATATCATAGAAATAGAACAGCTATAATTTTACACTAGTAACAGATCTAATTTCAGTAAAAACACTTCAGGTAGGCTGGGACAAATTAAAGCATAGAAGTGGGAATGTGTGAAGGAAACATATGCTTTCATTTCAAGATTATGGTATTTATCTACAGCGGTGTTAAAAGTCTTGCTGGTTTTTCAATATGGAAGACTATTCAAATGTCCTTAACACAACAGGTTAGTGGTCAAGTACAGCTTTATAAAACATTGCTTTGCCAGATGTTGTTGTCTTTTACATGCAGGAAAAATATCAACATGAATATTTTTTTCTTGACAGCACAAACAGCACAATCTTAGAGGGAGCTGCATGATACAGAATATAAGAAAAGGAGAGTGAAAAAGACCCCACAAGGTGACCTGATCCAACAGTTTGCCCAAGGAAAGAGTCCAGGGAACACTAATACCTGCTGAACTGTCTGGCCAAAATTTGGATACAATGCCCCCAGTAACAGCCTTGTCTTGCACTTTCACACCTCCTTTTATGTAAAGCATTGGGGGCTGCAAGTGCACCAGGACAGAGCTCACTGCAGGACCTAAAGCTGTAAGACAAAGTTTATCCCCCTTGTTCAGGTTATGCAGGGTGATTTTATGCATCCTGCATTGTTGTAGTGCTCTAAATCAAGTAATATTCACCCAACCTAAAGATTGTGAACAATTATGTGATATTTTTCAAACCTAGAGGTGCCCAGTTAACCTTTCTTATATCAAACTAAAGATAAAAGCCTAAATTTACCTGCCAGTATAGTACCCCTCACTATATATGGAAAATATTTTCTGTAGTCTCATTATGCTAAATCCTTTAGACCTGAACTGCTGATCCAGTCTCAGGCTAAGTTTGGCAAGGCCATCCACTCTGAACTTTGAGAATCAGCAGGAGGATCTCTGTTATCCATTGCATTCCTTACTCTTTTCCCTCCTTACCCATCTGTGTCCCTGGTCTCAGCAAAAGTCTTCATAGGTTACTCCTCAACCATTTTTTATTTGTGGGCTTTATTTATATAGTAAGTAGTAGAGTGAACCTTGCCATCAAACTTTGTCATGCTTTTGCAAATTTATATCAAACCTGCTTTTGCTGATCCCTTGCTGGCGATTCTTTAAGCAACCTAAACCACTCATTTGTGGCAGCAGCAGCTAGCTTTTCCTTATTTACATTGAGCTCTCAACTTCTGTTTTCTTTTGGGGCTTTGTTTGGTTTGGTATGGTTTTTTATTAAAGAAAAAAAACCTATACATCATTTTGTACTGATTACTTTTATCCAGATCTGCTGACACAGCAGGAGTTTTACTGGAACTATTTCTAACCTGGTTTAAAAAAAGCTATCAACATCCACCCTTAAAACCCACAAAACCCTAAGGCCTCACACACAGCTATTGCTTTTTATAATGTGTTTCTTTATCCAAATTGAGAAAAAAGAAGCCCTGAAGTTTTGAATTAATTTCTGCTTCTCCAGTGTCTTAGAACCAACCCACCAAAAAAGGACATTAGTACCAATATAAGAAATTTTGGAAGAAATAAATGTTAACATGCATTAACATAATGCATATTATGTTAATGCATACTAATAATGCATATTAAAATAATACTATCTCATATTAAAAAACCCTTTGTGTATTTAAAAAAAATATAAGGCAGCCCCAAAAAGCACACAATGTAGCCCTAGATGTTTCCCGTGCTACATGTCATTTAACACTTCCTGAGCTGAGGAAATTCTTAGAAAATTTTATTCCTCTTTTAAATTTTGTTATGAAGTAATCAGTTATAATATAAAGAATTGTACAGATGCAACAGTGGAGTAAGCTGGGACAAGATAGGGTCCCTGTAAGAACCTAATCTTTTGTCTTCATTTACAAATACCTGAAAACCCTGAATTGAGAACAGCTTTACAATACCAATTGTATTGACTGATTCAATTGGGTCTTAAAATCCATTCCCTGACAAATGTTTAAGAAAGTTCTCTGTTATATGGATCTTGACAGATATTGAAAAATAACTGCTTTGCAAAAAGAAAACCACTCTGGGAAATGTAGTTCTACTGTAAATGATTATTTTGCTAATTAAACCTTATTAACACCTTGGGAAAAAGGAGATGAAGAGTTGGTAGTGTGTGGTTAAACTGTGTCTTACAGTTAACAACGGTGGCACGAGCAAGGGAGCCTTAGAGTGCAACAAGGGTCCATAGCCTTGTTTGTGGTCCATTTGGTCAGGGTTATCTGGTGGGTTTAAAGCCTATATTTTGATTTCTTTCTGCAAAGAAGATTTTATTAACATCATGTAGGACCATTTGGTTTGGGTTTCATTCTTTCCTTCATAATAGGATCTGAGAGCAACACGCAATAAATCATCTGTTGAGCTCCTGTTAAGATAGGTGGCTTTTTGGGAGGTTTGGTGGGTTTTGGTTTTTGCTTTTTTTTTTTTTTTTTTGGTAGTAGTAGTTGGAATCGTCAGTTTTATGCCATTATTTCAATATTCAGTGAGGTGATCCAGCTTTTGTTTATACCCCTCTGTTGTCTGCAGGGTGTGGTTTTAGTACAATGTGTAAGTCAGTTTCCTGGAATGCTCCCCTGCAGGCAGGTGTTGCTCTACCACTGAAACAATTTTAGTGTGTTGAATCTGAACAGAGGAGAATTTCTAGGAAAATGAGACTTGCTATTTACTTTGTGAAACAGTGATCTCTTACATTTTCTATCAGGGTCACCAGAACTGTGTGACATTTTTTTAAAGAAATTCTCAGTGAATTCTTTTTGCTGTCAATCTGAGCCTAGTAATGGATGTTTAAATCATAACACTCATTTCTAAACTAGATTTTGCATGAACTGTGTCCGAGAAATAAAAATGTATAGCTTAAATTTTGTATATGAAAAAAAATTACCTCTAGCTGACATCTTAAAGAGGTGAAGGAGGGAGAATAGAGGGCAAGTAAGAATTGCTGACAATCATGGGTGTAGTTCTGGCTTCTTTGTTTAAATTACTGACCATCAGTAAAGGTGGGCAGCGAGGTCACCACCTGTGCTTCAGCACTGAGTGCACAGCAAGGACTGAGCTCTCTTTCAGCATAAAAGTGACAGAGTATTCACTTGGCAGGGAGGCAGGGACCAAACACGTGTCTGATGTAACATGTGAAATCTGGAATTGCACACCTGACCTCCAGCTTTATAGAATATATACATATAATTTATATGTGCTCCCTAAGGTGCATATATATATATATATATATATATATACACACACACACATATCATCTATCTATCTATCTATCTATCTATCTATCTATCTATCTATCTATCTATCTATCTATCTATCCACACCATAGCATTTAGTAGCACTTGGTGCTTGTGCTTACACAACTGAATTGAGCCCTTTCCCATCCATGGGGAATTTGTTTGTAGCTTATGGAAAGTCCCTGAAAAACACCGTCTCCGTTTACAGACAAAAATGGTTGGAATGATTGGGATTTCTCATCTCAGTGAAGGACACAAATATATTGATTTCAGACAATAATTATTCTCCTCTAAATGGCTGAGGTGTATCCAATGGCAACACATTGTTTCCTTGATGTTAACCCCAAAGAAATCTATCATAAGATGATTTTTTCTCACAGATTAAGTCTACTCTGTAAGGCTAGTGATTTCAAAAATGTTTAAAAAATGTAAATACTTCTTCCTCTATGGCTTAGCCATATTTTTTTCTGTGGGGATTGAAGTTCTCCAGCAAGCTTTTAATGTCTGGATGGTGTTTAAGGACATTACAGTTCTTTGGTAGCCTCTTATAAACAAACTAGGATGAGAGCAGATAAAAAATAAATACCAGCATAACTGGTAATAGCTATGACCTTGTTGTGCAAAAGGTTGTGTAGGTGTTTAACTTCAAACATATTTGATGGCCTCTTATGATGGACTCTAATGAGCACAGTTATAATGGGAACAGAGAGCCACCAAAATTTTAGCTGAAATGAACCTTCTGTGTCTTCCTGCTTTTCTCAAGATTGCGGAAGTCTGTGGATGACTATCATCTGCTTCAGTGAGCAAAGTTATCCAGGAAGAGCTGATCTGCTCAGCTATTTTCTATGGCAGTACTTCAGTTAAGGACTCCATCAATATGAAGAACTTGGAGTGAAATTGTCTCACACCAGCACACTAAAGACAGATGGATAAAGGACTGCAGGGATTTTTTGCAATGTTTTTTTTTTAGGTGCCCGGCCCCAAGAAATGGAAGCCAGAACCTACCATATGCCTTCTCTGCAATGCTCGAGGAAGAATTAGTTCCCTTGAGGAGACAATCAAATTCACTAGGGCACTGCTGGTACCTCAGCAGTTTCCAGTGGAAAACTCTGAGTGTGGGAGAAGTCATTTTTTCTGTCCTTTTTGCAATTTAGGCACCATACAGAGTTCTGTTAAGGACATCCTAGATAACCTTCTGAGAGTCCAGAGTTAAAGCCAGTTGCGAGGGATGATGTCTAATCTAAAAAATGGAAAAAAAAATTGTGCTAAAATCATTGTGATGCTCTTGTGCAAAAGATCCTGCTGGGTTTAACACTCAATCAGAAATCCTTTGACACCAGTGCTTAATGCCTTGAATTTAGAGTGTGGAGTCCTGGAGTCTGAACTTGCCCTCAAGATTATTTCTTGTTTAAATCCAATGTCTACTGAATGCAAAACACAGGAGCCTGTGGGTACATTCAAAGTGTTTACCTGTGTTGAAAAGGAGGAAAGATTCATATGGCAAGGGGAGAATGGATGTGAAAGAGTGAATTGCTGACTAGGGTAGCTTTCCAAGAGAGGAAAATCTTCCCAAAGCATACAAGTTAGTTCTCAACAGTTTCTGGGTAAATATTGTGGCTGCTGGGCTAATATAATGGCAGATACTGCTGCAGCTCAGGTTTTATAAAGAAAAAAGTTACAAGTGTATTTTGGCAGCTTTTGTCCCTTCTGAGTATGTCTCCTGGCTGATCTCAGAAGACATCTTCCAGACTGGGTGTCTGAATCTTAGGCACTGCTCTACATATTTTCTGGATCCTGACAGAGCTCATGCTTTGGGCTGTGAGGGAAAGAAGACAGGATTACATCTGTTTGAAAAAAAAAAAAAAAGCCATATTTACCATAAAGAAATATCCTCAGATTGTTTTTTTTTTATTTGCACTTTTCTCTTTAATTGTGCATGACTATTCCAAAATCCTACAGGTAATTTAGTTATAAAATTAACTTAAACAGCCAGAGAATCCATTTTCTAAGTATATAATGAATGTAAAACATCTCACTATCAATCCTGCAGGAAGGTAAACTTTTGTGTTCAATTTTTCTGTGGATGGAAAGATGCAGAGAGGCAGCAACTTAAACACATCTCAGTGTCTCCAACCTAATAATATTTGGGTTTGTGGGTTTTTTTTGGGGGGGACATAAGATATTGGGGTTGAGATAAGTGGTTTTGTTGATAAAAATGACATAAATAAACAGGAAAAGCATTTACAGAAAAGTCCTCAGAGCCCTGTTTATTACAACAGAAATTCCAAAGCATCCAAATTGAAATAAACAATCTTTGTGCATAATTCATATCATTTGAGGAAAGATGAGAGGAAAAAGCATTTACTGAAGAGTACTTTTGATTTTGTTAAACTTAGGGAACCTAAGGGAACACCTTGAGAGGCCTTCCCTCATTTATCAGTTCTCTTTGAGAAGCAAGCTCAATGTCTATGAGCATTTCTGGTTTGTTCAGAACAGAGTATCATCACCTCAGAGTTTAGGAACATCTATATTTCTTCATTGTTCATGTGTCTCCTTCCCCCAGTTAAAAATACTTATCTGCATGATTTATAGTACATAACTAGGTGCATGTTCTATTTATATAACCTAGTTTTCAACATTGTTTTTGTTTTGCCCTTTCCCATATGAAAGTATATAAATCCTGGAAGTCTCCATGGAGTAAATTTTAAAACAAATGTCCTCCAAGCCTGTCTTTTAGCTCTAACAGCTACATTATCTACTTGGAAAAAATCAACAGCAATTTCCAGACAATAAGTGTATGCAAGGGCATATTTTCCTAACTTATTTTTATATGAAAAAACTCTAATTTTCCACCTTGGTAAAAGCAAGAAAATCTTTAGTTAAGGGAATCTTTAAAATCTTTAGTTTAAGGGAATTTTCAGGGCTTATGCAACTGTGTTTTTATTGTTCAAAATCAAACTCAAAATTTTGCTGTTAATGAAATTAGACTCATGTTAGCAGTTAAATAGATAAGCAGAAATACTGTCATTCCTTTTTCTACCAAAAAAAAAAGCCTATCCAAAATGAGGACTATAATTAATTATAGATGAAAGTTTCTGCCAGGTCATGACATTGTAGTGGATATTACTAAGTTATTAATTATGATGACTATTCTATTCAGTTCACAACCCATCAGCAGTTGTTTATAGCTTTCTACTCCCACCAGCTTGTAGAAAAATTATTATCATTTAGGGAAAAAGGACAAAGAATTCTCAGTCCTGTACAAATTAATCTTCCAAATAATGAAGGTAGGTGAATTTAATTTGGTCAAATTTCAGATTTTTCTGGAAGTATCTGCCTGGAATGGCTTGATTTGTAATAACAACATTAGAAATATAACCTTCTAAATGCCCTCTGATGATGTTCTGGGTGCAACAGGTTCAAGAAACTGCTGCTGTTCTGGTTACTTCTAACCCCA
Organism: Molothrus ater; assembly: GCF_012460135.2. Taxonomy (NCBI): domain Eukaryota; kingdom Metazoa; phylum Chordata; class Aves; order Passeriformes; family Icteridae; genus Molothrus; species Molothrus ater. The sequence continues at coordinate 146,526,833 of NC_050478.2, read as the reverse complement.
GAAGGCTTAGGCTAAGTGAACAAATAAATTGTTTAATAAAACAAATGAAACTATTTTCTACCTGCAGGTTACCTCTGACATCAGTGTTGAAATGGCAGCTTTTAAAATGGATTCTGTAATATTGTTAACTCTCATTAGCACAGGAATGAAAACACACACAGAGGTCATCACAGGTTCCTAAGCAAACTCGTGGGGACTCTCAGCACAATGAGGGGACAGAGCTGATTTTTAATCACTGTCTGTGAATCACAAGAATAGAACTAAACAAAATAGACTAATTCAGTTGGAGGTGACTTACAAGACCATCTAATCCAACTGTCTGACCAGTTCAGAGATGACCAAAAATTAAAGTGTTTTAAGGGCATTGCCCAAATACCCCTTAAACACTAACAGGTCTGGAGCAACGACCACATCTAAGGCTCTTCCACTGCTTGACCACCCTCTCAGTAAAGAAATGCTTCCTAATGTCCAGTCTAAGCCTCCCAGGCACAGTTTTGAACCATTCCAACAAGTTCCATCCCTGGATCCCAAGGAGAAGAGCTCAGCACCTCCCTCTCCCCCTCCCCTCCTCAGGAAGCTGTCAGAGAGCAATGAGGTCACCCCTGAGCCTCCTCCAAGCCAGACAAGCCCAGAGCCCTCAGGTGCCCCTCACAGGACATGGCTTCCAGCCCCACCACCATCTTTGTTACCCTCTGGATACAGTCATGAGCCTTCACATCCTCACCTGGTGATCCCAGCCCTGAGCACAGCAGGATAATCCTCTCTTTTCCCTGCTGCTCATGCTGTGTTTAATGGTTTAATGCAGCCCAGGATGGGATTTGCCCTCTGGGCTGCCAGGGCTCACTGCTGGCTCCTGGTGAGCTGATCCTTGTCTGCAGGGCTGATCTACAGCCGCTGCTCTCCCTATTTAGACTTTGCTGGGCATTACTCCATCCTAGGTGCAGAATCCACAGTTTCAGCTTTTAAATTTCGTCCAGTTGATCATCACTCAATTACCCCATCTGCCTAGTTTCCTCTATAAGACCTTTTGTGTCTCAAAAAAGCAAACCACACCTCCCATTTTTGTATCCTCAGCAAAATTGCTAATGGTGCATCCAACTCCTGCATCCAGATTGTTGATAAATATATTGAACAGGACTGGCCCTAGAAACAAGCCCAGAGGAACACCATTGGTGACAACCTTTGGAGCTCTGTCCTTCAGCCAATTCTTCACCCAGTGCTCTGTGTGCCTGATCTTTCCATAGCTGGACAACTTCTCCAGAAGATGCTGTGATGGACAGTATCCAAACCTTGCATTCTTCCTGAAAAGCCTGAGCTCACTTACCAGGTCATACAGTTTATTTTCCCTCCACAAGGAGTTCCCTGTTCAGCCAAGCTTGATTTCTATCCCATTTAAGACACAGTTGAATTGCCTGATCCTCTGCTTCCAAAAGGTTTTCTTAAAGACTGATCAGTTCTTGAAGGTTTCCAAGTCCTCAAAAGCAGATTCCCAGGATAATCCCAGGTTAAATAGCTCATGAATTGCTTTAAGTTTGCTCTCCTGAAGTCCAGGGTAGCAAGTCTCCTCTTCCTTTTTCTCATTGCATTGAAAATTTTAAACACAACCACATTGTCATCCCTGTGGCCAAGGCAGCCACTCACCATTACATCCCACATGAATTCTTCTCTTTTCACAAACAGCAGATCTAGGAGGGCATCTTTTCTGGCTGGCTCACTGAATACCTGTGACAAGAAGTTACCTCCTGCAAACTTCAAGAATTTTCAGGATCTGTCAGTTTGTCACGGCAGGATGATATTCTCAGTTTTGTCTGGGAACTTGAAATCTCCCATAAAGACAAGTGGATCTGAATCCCACATTTAACTTGACTATAATTGCACAAGTTTTTTAATAAAGGTAGAAGAAAACAGGCAGAATATTACCATAGATTCATAGAATTCTGAAGGTTGGAAAAGTCCTCTGAGATCATCAAGTTCAACAATTAACCCAGTACTGCCAGGTCCAGCACTAAATCATGTCCCCAAGTGCCACATCTAAATGTTTTCTTAACACTTCCAGGGATGATGATTCCACCATTTCCCTGGGCAGCCTGTTCCAATGCCTGACCATTCTTCAGTGAATACATTGTTGAACTGAGCAATTTCTTTCTCTCTCTCTGGAGTAGAACTAAATGATTACTCTTTGTTTCCTTTGTCCAGCAATAAGAACTAAATAAGTACCTGAAATAAGCAGATATTTTAGCTCTTCTTGAAGCTGCTGGTTATCTTGAGTCTGAGGCATGTAATTTCTGCTTGTCCAGTTTATGTAGAGGATAGCTCGAAGGACCTCTCTGAAGTTTTTTATACGAACCTCATTACAACAGTATTTAAGAGCATGGCAGTCATAAATTGAATTATCTGTACAATACTGTGATAATGACAGAATTAATCTTTTGGAGATGAAGATCCAAGGCAGAGAAAATTGTCCAAAGGTAAGCTATGACAGAGCAGCAATCAGCTTTGGGTTGGCACCCATGGAGCAAACCCCCTTCCTCTGGTGTCCATCATTGTCTGACCTGGGCTGACTCTGCTGCGTTGTCACACAGCAGAGCACAAGCCAGGTGTGTGGCTGTGCCATAAAACCAAAACTATTTAGGGTCATTGACTCCAGTTTCTGCTTACAACCATCATCTCAGGTGACAAATCTTGCAGGAGCACGGCTATCAAACCTGGAGCTGATTTTCATTCTTCTAGCTTTGAGTAGAAGCAAATTTAAACCAGCTGTTTCCATCTGCCTGAGCACACGCTCTTGGCACAGGCAAATTTGCCAGACAAGATCTGAAATTGCCATGGATTAACCTACCAGACTCACTTTGACACTGTGTTTCTCTGAATGAGTTCTGTGTGGTGAATTAAATAATTCAAAGTATAATGTGCCTTAAAATTGTTCATTTTGGGTTCTTTGCATTGTATTCCTATACTTAATGCTTTCAGCTGATCTTTCTGTGTTAATTGTTGTTGGGCAGTCAAGGCAGCTGATACCGCATTTATCAATAATTAAAGGTGTGTTTCTTCCTTGAGATGAAAATGGGGAAATATCTTGTATCTGAATTATTGTGGATAACAGCAGAAAAGGAAAATGTTATATGTGTGATCTGCATCAGGAATTAAGCTCTTGTGCAGATGAGTCAATAGAGATCATAAAGTGTTGTTTTAAATTGAATTTTTCATATGCTATTTTCATTATAAAATGACAAAAATCCTAAATAAACTTTATTTATCTAGATTATGGCACCATTTAAAAGTACAGTAAAAGCATAAGAAGAATACTAGGTAAACCCTTCTCTGACTGTGATACGTCATAAATGAGAGTCAAATCTTTTTATTAAGTTACTTCAAAATATTTGAATGCAGAGTTTTAAAAGATGTACAATAGTCTTCAAATTGCCAAAGAATTGTTAATTACATGAAAAATAAGATTTTATTTAGTTGTAGCTGGAAGGAAAAAGAAGTTGGATTTTGTGGACTTTTATTCTGATGAGTGTCAATATAAGAACAGGATGTCTCAGGCTTCTGTGGTTTTTGATTCTTTCATCTGCACTGCACTCGGCTTTGTTTTTTTCTTCTGAGATTAAAATCAAAGTGGCTGATACAGTATAAAATTAATAAAATGCAAAATTAAAGGGTTTTTTCAACTGCAAGGAGTCATGTTATCATTACTTTCATTTTCCTTTTTTGCATAGCAATTTGCAGTTTTGAAAGGTAAGTATTCATTCTGCAAACATTCCTAGATTTCTAATTTACAAGGAAGTTCGTTCATAATCCCTTAAGATTTCATCTTGTTCATGACAGTCCTCTTTTTTATTCAGGATTAAGTTAGATGATGCTGTACAATAAAACAAACAAACAAAAAAACCCCCACAACCACTTTAGTCTCTGGTAACTAGCAGAAGTCGCACATCATTTTTATTGCAAAGATTGTCAGCACCATTCCAGGTAGGTACAAATGCACCTCTCAATAAGTGTCTTTTGAGTGCAGTGGTGCTGCGGTTCCTACGGTGACCTGCACACGAGGCTGCTTCGCTGCTGGCCGAGGCAGCAGGAGCGGCTCTGATCACGCACTTGCTGAGTGGCAATAGTGCCTCCCGGTGGCTTCGTCTCTCATTCATCCCCGATGCTTTTACATTTTACAGCCGATTTTCGGCTATAAATCTTTTTTTTTTTTTTTTTTTTTTTTTTGTATTTTGAATGCAAAATGCACACAAGTACCCTCCTCCTTTTATTGTGTTCAACAAGGTGCAGGCACCTCCCTACCTGCGTTTGCAGGATGCTTTTTTCTGAATTTTTCATAGGATTATTTTACTACAGTTGCAGTAATTGAGGCTCAGACTGGAAACTTCAATACACTGTTTTCTTCTCATTCTGCCTTGGCAAGATTCTGAAAGAAGATGCACAAAGCATTCTATTCCTCAAGTCAAATTTGCATCCAGAGCAATTCCTTTAGCAGCATCCTGAGCAATCTGATTGCTGGAAACTTCTCATCATTTGGTGGAAATGATTTAATGAGTCTGTATCCTTCAGCTTAATTACATGCACTAGATTTTTGTGTTGTTTATGACTCTCCAAGAGCACAAAGGTCCACTTGACCTGTCTGCATAAAGCCCACTCAGTCCCTCAGCCCTCAGAGATGATTTGTGGAAAGTCACTGTGAAGGGGCTATGGGGGCAAGCTGCATTCATTCAAACACTAGTGTATAATGAGTTGAGGCAGTTATGCCTTTTTTTACATGATTTTATTCAATTGCATGTGAATTCCAAAGCCTAATTAAATGGCTGTTTTGCTGACTGAAAAAAATCTCTATTTTTGAAAGTGAAACAAACAAGATAATTTATTCTGATTTTTTTTATATTAATATTGTAGCTTTTCATTGAAATGAAATTGTATTTCACTTTGGGGGTGTAGCTTTGGGGGTTTCTTTGTTGTTTACTTTCTCACCTTAATACTGCACCTGAGATCTCATATGACCGTGAGAAGGTGCCTCTGAATGCTCCAGGCCCTATAAAAGTCACAGGAGACATTTTAGGTAATCATTTTGGACATGGAAGTCTAAAACTCATGGCTGCCATGCACCCATCCATTATTGGCGTTTTTTTTTATTCTGAGTCAAACTCTGTCCAAAATTATGGCCAAGCCCCTGTGTCCTCCAATTAGCAGAAGTTTGCAGAGGTGAGGAGATATGTTGTAGGCTGAAGCATGTATCAGGTTGGTTTTCAGAACCTGAAGAGCATGGAATTGCTGGTGGCTTTTGTCTGTATGACTCATGACTATGCATCAACTGGTAATTATGGATTTAGACACATTTTTAAAGACAGGAAACAAATGTGAGGTAGTGTGGATCTGTACCAGCAGCAGTTTCAGAGGTTTTCAGCATAGGAATGTAGGAGTCCTGAACTGTTTGCACTGTTTGGTGTCCCCAGATAGTGCAGGTGTCAATATGCTGAGGCTGTGGGGTAGTTAAGCTGGATACAGACTCATTCTGACCTCTCTGTGTCAGTATGTGTGATGCATCTATGCTGTGCAATAAGATGTGTGAATATTGCCAGGGGAGAGCTCTTTTTGGTGTTTTCTTTCACTGGAACCATCCCTGATGGCAGCTTCCCCACAGTGTTAAATACCTGTTGTTATAGAATGATATTTATTTCATTTTCTTCAGCATATAAAAGGATATAAAGCTGTTGGAGAGTGTCCAGAGGAGAGCTGCAAAGATGGCAAAGGGCCTTGAGAGGAATCCATACAAGCAGGGACTGAAGTCACTTGGTTTGTTCAGCCTTGAGGAGACTGAGGGGAGACCTCATTGCAGTCACAACTTCCTCACGAGGCGAAAAGGAAGGGCAGAGAGAGATCTCTTCTCTCAGGTAAACAGTGACAGAAGCCAAGGGAATGGCCTGAAGCTGTGCCAGGGAAGGTTTAGGTTGGATATTAGGAAGAGGTTCTTCCCCCAAGGGTGGCAGGGCACTGGAACAGGCTCCCCAGGGAAGTGGTCACAGCACCAACCTGACAGAGTTCAGGAAGCATTTGGAAAATGTTCTCAAGCACATGGTGTGACTCTTGGAGTGTCCTGTGCAAGGCCAGGAGTTGGACTCAATAATCCTTGTTGGTCCCCTCCAGCTCAGGATATTCTGTGGTTTTGTGATAGCAGTGACTGCCTCAGGGCCTGGTTTCCAGCTGTGCTCTGTACCTGGTCTGGTGTGCGCTGTGTTTGGGTAATGGTTGTGTGAAACATGGCAGTGAGACCTGGGTTTCCAAGTCCACATTGCAGAAAAAGAGGAAAGGAGAGTCAACTTCATCTTGAGACAGGTAATCAAAGCAAATAAATCCCAAGCTGGATCCAACAAGCAACTTTGTATGAGGTTCAAGCCTGTTTGGATGGAGCCCTAAGCAACCTGATTTAGTGTGTGGCATCCCTACCCATGGGAGAGGGGTTGGAAGTGGATGGTCTTTAAGGTCTCTTCCAACCCAAACTGTTCTATGAAGCTATGATTCTTTGAAGTTTTTGTTTGCTATTGATGTAATATTAGAAAAGAAAAAAAAAAACAAAAACAAAAAAAAAAAACCAACCAAAAAACCAAAAAAACCTTAAAAAACCCTCTAAAAAAAAGCAATTAAACAAACAAACAAAAACCAGAACAAAATGGTTCATGTCCACAAGTCTCTTTCCACACCTTTATTTCTGTGATTTTCCATTGCCTGATCTGCTGTCATCGGCTTGCTCTGGTTTGTACTCTGTGAGATTTCCTTGCTAGTTGAGTTTCTTGGGAGAGGAGAGAAAATTTTTGTCCTGCAGCAGCTTTCTCTTTGTTAGACACTTTGTCTCTCTTGCACATTCAATTCAGTAGTGCCCTGTAGAGAAGAACATATTGCCTGACATGGTATCTCTGTTTTATAAGTGGTTAAATCTTTCTATGTTCCTGATATCTTGCCTTTGATGGAGATGGAAGGAGGATATTAAAAGCTTTCAGTAACAGGCATGTGCTGGAAGGACAATCTTGGTGCTGTCCTTTGGTAGCACATAAAGGTTAAGTGTAAGAGGGATATTGTGTATTAGTGATTACACAGGAAAGCATTCTGTATCTGTTAATCATCTTTCTCAGGCATGCTTGTCTTAACTTTTCTGTTTTGGCAGGCTCTTCATTTAGAGAAAATTACTTTTTTATTGCAAAAGTGGTCAGTCCAGGTAAATTATGAGTTTTCCCCCTTTTTGCTTTAGAACATCTGAGCCTCCAAGGCAGTAATTGTTCGCAATCCTCTTCTTCTCTGGCTCAAAAGCTCTGTAGAATTACTGTTATCAGTTTTCTGTCCTATGCCAGTATATTTGAGCAGCAGGGATGCTGCAGCCCGGCATACAGGGCTAATAATTGCTCTCCTTCACATTCCTGATGTTTATGACCTGTTGTCTGGAGCACAGCAGAATTGTGGGAAACATCTCAGCTTAGGAAAGATTCATGCTGAAACTAAAGCAATATTCTGTTGAAGAGACTGATGTAAATAAGAATCCAGAGTGCTGAAAATTTTCCTTTCTAAGCAGTTCCCAATGAATTTATGACACTGAGCTGGTCTGTGAGTAGCTGCTATGGCTTTCAGGGGGCTGGTTGATAACATGATTTAGTCTAGACGTTCTTTCCTTGGGCTGCTGCTCCATGTGCTCCATTCTTTCTGCAAATGACAGCTCTGCTCAAAAGTGCCCAAATGGCAGGAAGAGAATGCAGCTGCTGATGGCAAGAGCAGACACTCTATCGGAGAACTCTCAAGGTGCTGCTCCCAGAGCTGTCATTTTCCAGAGGAAAAGGAAAATGTCCCACACAGGCAGGCAGAAGGCAGACAAGCAGTGTGGACAGAGGATAGTGGTGAAGAAGTTGCAGGTGAGTGGCCAGTGTTTACACAGAATTCATAGAATTCACAGAATGACTAGGTTGGAAGAGACCTTAAAGATCATCAAGTCCAACCCATGCCCCAACACCTCAACTAAACCATGGCACAAGTGCTTTTTTTAAACACACCCAGGGATGGTGACTCCACTCACTTTACAGTGAGTAAGGAAACTTCTAACACAACATCCAAACATAGATAAAATGTGGAGACAAGAAGAAAGCAAAAGGTGGAAAAATACAAGGATCAGAGCATGAAGAAGCATATTCAGAAGAGCAGAGAACGGAGAATGAACAGATTGACATACTATCATTTTTAGACAAAAAAGGGAAGCTAATCACAGTACTAGATTGAAGACTTATCTATGTATACATTCATGTGTATATGTACTTATACATACACATACATATATTGAAAATGCACACATTTTCTTAATAGCGTCTATACGAGCATCTGCTTCTAGTATAAAATGATCCTTTTACTCTTAGTGCATAGTTAGAAAAAGCTTATGAACCCCTTTGCTATGAGAGATAAGAGAGCTTCTCTACTTCTCAGCAGAGGGAATATTCTGTAGCATTTCAATACCATTATCTTATTCTAGTTCCTCTGTAATTCTGTGAGGTGGATGTAGAGACTTGGATAATTCAAGTGTATGAGTTAATAAATTACAGTTAGAATATATCCAGTTACCATAATGGCTCTTAAATAATTAAACAAAGCAATCTTAAAAAGGATCCTGCTACACTGCACTAACTAGAAAGGTGTCCTAAGAGTTACTAAAAACCTATCCCTTAAAGTCCCATTCCACTGTGTACATACAGCACAATTAGTGTCTGCTTTGTGGGTATAAATCAAAGGCAGAGAGTGCTTGTAGGGAATTGAGCTGAATTTAATGATGAGAATTGTGTGGGTTATGAAAAATGTGGCTGATGAGGATCTATCAGATGAGTCACCAAGCCTTGCTGCAACTGGCTGCAGCCCCCTTCCAGGTCACTACAGGAATTAATTCTTATAAAGTTCCTTCACGCTCTTCAAAGAGGACACTACTTTTTAAATCAAGATCTGAAATAAGAATATTATTGGAAGACAGTGGTGTGTATCGACCATGCTTCAATCAGGCCTTGAAGTCCTGATGAAAGCAGAAAGTAATGCTCTTGTAATTAGTTCCACCAACATCTGAAAATTTATTTACATAGGTCAAGGATACAAAATTAGTCCTTTGTTAGGACTCTTGCAGGATCTAAATTTGTATTTGATAGCAATGAGTTAATAATGGTCTGACTGATCCTTTGTGGAAACTTAAAAGAAAATTTTAAAAAATCCAGAAGCCTAAAAAAAAGAAAACAACATTTAAAAATAATACTCATTGAATTCTCATTCATATAAAAAAATTAATAGCGTTATAAGCATAGTTCTTTTTCATGGGAAACTAGACATACTGTCTGAAAACTGAATAAGGTATGTGTTATGTATATGTTATATGTAAGGTATATGTATATGCCATAAAGCATGTCAACAAAACACTCTCTGGAAGAGCTTTACTCAGAGGCTTTTTACTGTCTGTGGTATTTCAGATGTTCTCACAGCAGGTGGACCATATATTGTGTTACTTTCTTCTAAAAATTGCAGGAAAGCAGCTGGTGAAATACAAGGTGTCATCCAATTCTTGTTTCATCTACAGTAAAGCAGACCAGTAATGCAGGTTTCTATGATTTACAATAAAGAGCCAAACCACATACTCTAGACAACTCATTCAGTGCTCTTTTAATAACAACTAAGATTTATATAGTTCCTCTCATCCCTCAAATATCCCAAAGCATTTTATGAACTCCTTCAAACACCGTTTTTGAGAGGAAATACAAGGCCCATGAAGAACTTCTTGAGCAGGAAACAGTTGTCTGGAAAAATATGCAGTACACCAGTTTGGGACAGGAAGAGAAGGACAAAGATGTCAAAACAGAATGACAGATATTATATATAATTAGATATATTATGAATAAAAGTAATTTGTAGAAGCACCCAGTTACTGGAATCTAGCTGTTAAACTTCAGGATTTCACTTCTTTTAGGAGAGACGTTTGTATTTTTTTACATATAATGTAAAATCAATCCAACTCTGAGCGTTGAAATACTTTCCTATGTGTGCAGCTGTAATGAGAATGTATTTTTGTCACTGGTAGTTACACTGTCTTAGTATCCAAAATAAATCAGATGCTGTTCAGTTGCTGTAGATATAGTTCTGGAACTGGGGAAAAAAAATCACAGGACAAGAAAAAAAAGAAAATTAGGATGTGCAAAAAATTACAATGGGTGATAATGCACTTTTTCTATGCCTTCTTCACACTTAGGATTTGTCCTGATCATTAAGCCTGATTCGTCATTCTCATTTTCAAAAAAACCTCAGCTTTCCTGCTTCACATCAGTGGGGAGTTTGTTTTCTCCTTTATGTCAATCAATGGGGGTACAAGGAGCTCTCTCTCACAGGCAGACTGGATCCAAATCTGATTTAACTTTCATACCGTGTAAATGTAGGATAAAGCAGGACAGCCTTTGATGTGCTGGTTGGTTTGTTTGTTTGTTTTAATAAACACTATGAGCAGCAGTGTGTGATATTTTTTAATTCCTTTCCTTGCCCTTTTGAGTTTTCAGGAGCCCTGGAGAGGGTGCCTCTGGGAATCATTTATTTACAGACAAGGGAAGAGAGGTTTATTGAGTAGTGAAAATATCATCTTGTTTTGTTGCTGTATTTTCCACTTTTATTTTGAGAGATTAACCTGTACAAGAAAAGCACTTTAATGGAATACAACTGCTCTATGAAGATGGCCTGAAGAGATATCTATGCAGTATTTATATGCTGTCTCAATTACCACTGCAAAAGAGTTTGATGATTCAGCAAGGGGCCCTAAAAGTATCTTCAATAATTCTTTCCCATTTAGATCTCTGAAGAAGAATCAATTTTATACCATTGCCTGGTCTTTTATTGCCTTTAGGTCCCACATTTCAGTACAGAAAGTACACTTGCAATCCTCTGTGAGCTGGAAATGCAGATGAACCAGGCAACAAGGCTGTGCTGAATGGAAAGCCAAGAGGTTGCAACAATGCAAGCTGCTCTGTACAAGATACTGTCAGGTGAACTTGCCTGGTTTCCAGTTACATTAAATAAAAGGGTTGGGGATATACCCTGCACACAACACTCTCAACAGAAATGTGAGGCAGCAAAGGCAATGTATTTCTTCAAATTGTTTGTGTAGCTACTGTGCAAAGCAAAGCTATAAATTTTCATTGTCTCCAAAGGCAAAAGCCCAGGAGTTGAGACAAGTGAGGAAAGCAAGAGCAGACCCTGGAAAGAAGCAGTGCAGAGCCCTGTGTGGGAGATGCTGTAAAGCAGAATTTTCTCTGCCACGTCAGGAAGCGCATCAGGGCAGCTGCGACAAGTGTCAGCGGCTCAGGAACACACCAGGAGCTGCTGTTGAGAGCCTGTGACAGGTTATATGGAGCACCAAGGGATACTCCAGGCTTTATCAAGAGTGAGGCAATCATTTCCACCGCCATAAAAGAATCTTGGCAGGCAAAGACTATAAATGTAATAAAAGAGGGGGGTGGGGGGAAATGTTGTCTGTGCCCATAAAAGAGGACAGTGATTGTGCAGTTATAGCGTTTCATAAAATCCTTCAAGTTAGCAGGAAGGGAAGAAATTGGGCAAAAAGATGAGTATGAAGCAACACATTATATTTTTCTGGAAACTGGGAATGTGTGTGAGGGAAAACACTGCTGGATCTTAGTCTGATTTTATACCTCTCTATAAACAGCAGCTACTGGCCACTGTTGCAGACAGGACTCAGCAGGCTGGATCTGTTCTCTAACTCAGTGTGGATATGGTTTAAATTTCTAACTAAAATAAAGGATAATGGTAAGACTGAGAGAAGCAAAATCATTTCATTTTTTAAGCAAATATAGTATTTTCACATGCTCTAGGACAAAGAATCATGCAAAGGGCAGTGTGGAAAATGAGAACTAGGTGAAAACTCGTTTCTGGATTTTTTTTTTTCATCTAGGAAACCATGGCAAAGAGCAAACAAGAAACACAGCTGATTTTTTTGATAGAATTCCATAGTTGTCCACACTAGTTTTGTATAAAACTTTTCTGACCTAAATGATCAAATTCATAGCTAGCAAATGACTGATATAAACTAGATCACCAGCAATTGGTGAAAAAAACCCAGTTCTGTCTACCCAGTTCAGTAGAAAAATTTGTGTTGGTCCTTTACTTTTTGCTTTATTTTCTTGAAGGAATCTTTGGGCCTGAATGGTTAAGTTCAATATATCTTGTATACATCCTAAACACTCACTGAGGCAGTGCTGAAAGTTTTGTGGTTTACCCTAATTTATTCAGGCTTTATTCTGCTTCTGTGAGATAGGACATGGTAGTGGGTAAAGATTCAGACTTGAGAACACGTGCTACTGCAACAGGAGATTTCAGTTGTTTAGATACAGCGGTTAATGAGAGCTGTGATAGCTCTCTGGAGATACATAAAAGGCTACTAATGACTAGTTCATTTATAAGTGATGAAGATCTCTCAAGATCAAAATCCTTCCAAAAATACAATAAATAGAGAGCTGTGAACTTGCAGTGGTCTTGACAGTAGTACACTGTCACCTCAGCGCTGAGATTTCTTTAATGCTCAACTTTTAATGGAACTATTTTTCATTTGTAACATCATGCAAGACATTTAATTTACCTTTCTCCTTCTGCTTCATATCTCTGCTTTGCAGAGCACAGTGGTTTATGGCTACCAGATGTCAGCATTTTCTGTGTCACATCTTTTTTTTTTTTTTTTGCATGAAACTTCAGTTTCAGTGGAGCTAGAAGATTTTGTGCAATTCTGTGCAACCACAATGTGTTCAGTGGCTCTTCATTCACAGGGGCACTCACAGACTGCACTCCTTGGATGGTCAGCCCATTTGGGGAGTTTCAGAACTGCTGTGTGATCTATGTTTGCATAGATCAGCTGGGAAACAGTGGTGCATCAGATCTTACCCTTGCTGAAACGTCAGTGCAACTCTGTATTTTTGCCTAAAAAATACTTATTAGAAATACTGTACACCCTAGAGATAAATATTTGAAATTCATGTGACCCTCTCCAAAACACCATCTAGTCTCTAGGCACAGAAACACATGGCCATATGTGAGCACTGGAAAAATTTTTTATATATTTATCTCTTTTCAGATTTAATCTGATTTTTATGTGATTTTTATTTTATGGATAGTTTTACTGAATAATCCAACTAAGTTATTATTTACAGAATTATTTAATTTTGTTTTGTTGGTAAATGAATACATTGTTGTTTACCTGGATCCTTGACCTTGGGGCAAAGCCTAACCAAATCTTACCACGAGTTTTTCTGACTCACTGGGAGCTGAACATGAAGTGCAGTCCCATGCTATTGGCAAATTAATTTTATGACTTGTGTATAAAATCTGTTCTACTATTCCTTATTTCTCTTACAGAATTCTCAATAAAATAATGCAAAATAAATCTCTGTTGTGCTTTGCATGCATCTCTCTCTTGCCCATGTGGGATGAATGGCAAGACAGCCATTAACTCCAGCAATTGACAATCAAGTCCATGATTTGAAAGTGAACTGAAATTACAATGGACAGCATTAGTGTTCCAGGAGCTGGAGAAGCAGACGGTGGTTCATGACCTGAAAAGTATCGAGCATCTGCAACTCTCACTGAAGTCAAATTATAAATGCTTGACACCTCCCAGCGCTTGTCCTGCTATTCTGAAATGCAGATTGTGACTAGAGGAGAGGAAATGGCAGTTTAGGGGGAATAATTCTTTAGGGTTAAGTAATCAGAAAATTCATCAGCAGATGAATTATGTTAAAATGGATGGAGCAGATCTCTTTGTACCAAAACTAAAATTTTAATATGCCATGCATGGATGAAAAGGATTTTGACCATTATGTTACTATAAGAATTAATACAGCTGTGAATAATAATGGCAATCCATTCCAATAACTTGGATATTTATATAATATTACCATCTGATAATGGTTAGATCAGTAAGGAGTTGTAATTACCACTATTGATTAGCTTAAATTATGCATATTGATGACTAATGCTGAAATAATGTGTTGTTTTCAAAATCCTCTCTTCCACTTTCACACACTGCTTCTTGATCCCATTCAGCTCTCCAATCTTTTCCATTAGTAATTGCACTGGTGAGGGCACTGGCACTCACCCCTTATGGCTTGTCCTTTAGGATTTGTCTGAGAGCAGCAGCTACCATTTAGCACATTAAAAAAACTTCCAGTCTGACTTAATCCTAATGGCACAAAAGTAAGTAAAATCCTGTGATCCCAACATTATTAATAACAAGAATAAAAATAACAGAGTTACTAAAAAGTTAAATAATCTATTTGTAACACCTGTTTTCATGAGATCAGTCAGATTGACACGAAGGCCTATTTTTCAAATAGTGATTAGAATGGCTTTCACTTACACGATGAAATACCCATTTCTGGGGGATTTCCAAAGTGTTTTCCACATGCCAGGATATATCACTTTCTCTGCATTACTCACCATCTTTGAGCAATGAAGAGGAAAATTTAACTTAGCCAGAGGGTCATTAGGAAAGTGCAGCAGAGCTCAGATCTGTTTACTGTGGTTTGACCTGTGGTTATTGGGCATTGAGATTTTTTGCACTATTGACTCTTGTAGAATTAATTCAGTGTACAACTTAAGTACCTACAAGCGGAGTTCCCTGGTGCCTGGGACTGCATCCAGATCTCAGAGTTTCACTTTTCATGTGATGTAAAGGGAGATTTAGGCAAAGAAAGCAAGTTAGGAGTGTGCACTCAGAGGTTGGATGAGGTCTCTTTTTGGCAAGAGCTACAGCTTTCTTCCTCCTCCCCTCTCTTTTTTCCCTCTGTTATGTTTGAAAAAAACTCTAAGGTAGAGAACTCAGCATTTTTCTCCTGGATTAGTGATGTGCAAATTCTCTATGGATGTAAGATGCAACGAGAGCATATAAACATAGGCAGGTCACTCCAAATTATCATGAGGTATTAGATCAACTCAACCCTTTCAGAGCTCAGGGCTCTCTCCATGCAGTCTGCTAAATTTGCCAAACATCTGGATGATTTTCCAACCTTCACTGTCATCCAGAGGTGAGCAGTTCCAATAAAGGTCTTTTAGAGAATTTCTATCTGGAAGCTAGAGCCCAAAGTCCTCTTTAGGAAAAGTCCCTGCAGTCTGTCAAAGGGCTCATGTGATGATGATTCACTCTTGTCTTTTTAAAGATGCAGGAGAAGCTGCACTTCACCTTCAGTACAAGTGGTTGGAAACTTACTCACAAAATGTGACCCTGATCCAAGACCTTTCTCAGGCACTGGGGTTTTAAAGAAGCTGCACCTCTCTGTTCAAGCATTATCTATGTCACCAATAGGGATGGAAATCCTCTTCTCTGCTAGTGCAGTCTGCTGCCTGAGAGGAATCCAATAGGTGATGTGTTATATAGAAAATGTTGGTAGGGCCATCAGGTATCACTGCAAATATAAATGTAATCTGCAGCTTCCAGACAGTGCTTGGTATGATGCTCATGTGGCTCTGAACAGACTGGATGGGGTCCTCAACACACTGTAAAACTTCTTTCTTACTCTTTTTACCTTCCAGCCCAGGTAGAAAGAAAGAGATACGGACCAATCCTATTTTTCAGGGCAATTCTAGGCATGCAAAGTGAGTTCAAGGCCAGGAGGAGAAACCTGCTTTACCTGAGGTGCCTCAGTGGTGGGTACCAGCTGAGCTGAGCCCCATTTGGATTTACTCCTCCCACTTCTGTTTCACTTGCCAACATCTTTTCCCCCCCTCCATCCTGATCTGGCTCAAATTTCTCTGACACCAGTCATTTCACAAGCTGTTTCTCTCCCTAGTACCTTCAATTGCTGCATTGTCCAAGGTCAAAATATTTCAACTTAGTTATCAAAAAAAAAAAAAAAAAATGGATGTATCTAGTCCAAAATGTAGGTTATTTAGAGGGAATAACGTGGTGCAGTTGATATGAGAAGGAGGTGGTATAGACATGTCTTTCAAACTCTCAGCCCTCTGAGATATGAGAGGTAAGAGGCCAATAATCCTCTTCCAGCTGTGAAATATTAAGACACATCTGAAATGTTTCTCTTGCAGATTTTGCTAAAAGTTGATTTATCAGTACTTTGATGCTCAAGTATATTCAGTAAATAGGACCACAAATGTGGCCAGATGTTTCTGGCTTTATAAACCTGATGAATTATTGGCTGTGAGACCTTTTATACTGCAACCTGTGGTCAGAAGTGAGTGCAGTGATCTCAGCCCTGTTTCTAGTGGTCAGATGTCCACCCTGCTCATTGGCCCCTGCAGTCCTTGCAGATGAAAGGATGACAGCTTACTTCTGGAGGCATGTTTGCAGAATAAATAGCTTTAATAACATGTTTGTCAAGTCATGACAAAGAAGTTTTCTTTTTTCATTCCTTGTTCTTTTCCCATTCCAGGCAGAAGCTGAGCAATTCATTACCCTTTTGTAATGTAATACATTCTGCCTTTAAAGGGAAATGTCACATTCCAGCTGGAGTTAGTCAGTACTGATGTTTGATGTTTTATCAATAAAAGGGAAAAGTGGCAAGCTGTTTTTTCTTCTTTGTTCTACTCTCTTAGCTCACCTGGCCACCAGTCTCTTTTCCCTTTTTCCTGCACAATATAACATAGCAAAACATACCCAGGAGTAGAGGATTTCCATGGGTCAAACTCACTGCTGCCTTAGCCTTATGCAGTCACAGTAAAACATCCAATTCTGCTGCCATATAGTCCAAAAAAAAAGGGATATTTTCCTTCATCTTCTTTGTGGCCATTGACATAATTAAATTAGAAGAAATTAATTTTTTTTTTTTCATTTGAATCACAGAATCAGTGAATGGTTGAGGCTAGAAGGGACTTCTGGAGGTCAAGCAGGGCCATCAAGGGTCATTTTCCCAGGACTACATCCAGATGGCTTTTGAATATCTCCAAGGATGGAGACAACCTCCCTCAGCAACCTGTGCCAGTGCTCGGTCACCCTCACAGTATATTTTTCCTGTTGTATCCATCTTGTCTGGAATTCATCCCCTATATCCTATCATTATTTTTATAAACTGCCTTAATAACATGCACTGCTGCCTGCTGCAACAGGAATGTGATTTTTATGGTCTGTGATGGCTATAAATTTCACCCTTTTCTAAGCATCTTTCTTGGCATGAACATTTTCATACAACAAAATCAAAGACTACTGCTGTACTAAAAAGTCAAAGGAACCAAGACCATCGTCTGCCCCTAAAGCAATTAGCTTGCTGAAACTCTGTGGCTGCCAAGCCAGGGTGGCTACATCCAAAATTCCTCTTAGGAGTGATCCCTGGCCTGTGCTAACTCCCAAAACGTTTGAGGGACTGCTGTTTGGACCAGAACAGCACCAGGTGAGTGATTTTTAAATCATCTGAGTGATTTAACAGCACAATCGAATATCCATGTCTGGGGATGTTTCCTGGCAATGTTTAATGTACTGTGTAGACACAGCCATAAATTCTACAGGAAAGCTACATTAGTGTGGCTATTAGGTAAACAGGAAGAAACCTTTGACCTAGAAAACACTTTGTGTGCTGCTCTGTCATTGAAAGTGTGTATCTTTCAGACAGTTGTGAGAAATCGGTGCTTGGGTACCCAGCCTGCTGCTCTGTTTGCTGTGATCATTACTGGAGGATTATCCAGAGGAGGGAGGAGTGCCAATGCAAACCTTCTACCTAAATTTAACCTCACAGCTGAGTTAACTCGACTGATATCAAAGTGAAGCAGAATTTCAGACAAATAAAGTGGAGAATCGCAGTGCAGAAGAATTCCTCCCCCGTCTCACACCAACTAGTTATTTCCCTTCCAGGGCTTCAAAGGGGAAATAAGGCATTCCTGCACACTGAGCTTTGAAGGTGAGCTGCTTTGTGAAAACTCCCTGCAGTGCTGTGTTGCTGAAACCAACAATCTGAAAATGTTAGCTCAGCTTTGCTGTAACCTCACTTTCAAGTGGCTGTGGAGGCTAAACACAAATCAAGCAGTTTCTTGAGCTATATCTGAAAACACAAAACAAAACTAAACAAAAACCTCAACAATCTGAGTTGTGTGTTCCCAGCTTCTGTATTAACTTCCAGGCCCTGCTCACATTTCACTTCATGTCCAAAAGTGAGAGCCACAAAAACTGAGGAGGCACAGAAACCCTGTCTTTTTTCCCTTTACCTTTTAACTGGGAAGAGAAACAGGTTCCCAGCAGGGCCCAGTGAGGTGTTCAGCCTGGAAGACCTGGGCTAAGAGAAGCTGGATGAGGCCTTTGAGGTTTGACAGTGATGCCTAGGGATGAACAAAGCAAGTCTGGTAGGAAAGGACAGGTATAACTCTGCCTTTTATTGCATATGCCATGTGGCCGTGTTTCAGTCCTTCAGTCCAGCCACGGCATCAGACTGTTTAGTGCTTGCAGAAAAATTGCAAATAGATGTTTTGTTTCTTGGGTTGATGGTTTTACAAGGTTTCCTCATCTGGTGTATCCATTCAGGGTCAATGTCACACACAGCAACTGTTACATTTCTTTTCAGTGTATGGCCCTATGCAATAGCATTTGTTGCATGTGTTAGCTATGCAATTTTTAACTTCATGTTAGAGAAAACTTTTGTTGACTGACAGGAATTATATAAAAAATTATTTGGTGTAAAATATTTCATGGTGTTCATCACTTAGACTCATGCAGGTTGGAAAAGACCTCTGAGATCATTAAGTCCAGACTAAAACTTGTCCCCAGGTGCCACATCTACACATCTATGAAATACCTCCAGGGTTGGTGACTGCACAGCTGCCCTGGGCAGCCTGTTCCAGTGTTTGTACTCTCTCTGTTCACCAGTGTTAAATTGTCCTGCTACCTATCATCACTCCCTTTTGAAAACTGCTGTGAACTTACAAAGGTTCATCCAATGTCCATTGAAGTCAATGGGATATAAGAGGTCTTTTAACAGCAAATTAATTTTTTCTGGTGGATTAAACAGCTTTAGGTAAGTGGCAAATTAAGTCATGTAAATTATCATTAGCCTAAAATGTTATTCTAACATTATTAATTTTACTAGTTTCCAGGGCAGGGACTGATCTCAATTACACTGGTGTGAATGCAGATAGCTGTTAACTTAAAGCTACTAAACTTTTTCTTAACATTTTCTAATGGAATAGATCAGAATCCAGACCCCTTTTTCTCTTTTTCTTCTTTGTGGGTTTTCAAATGCTGGTTTCCTTTGCTGGTTTCCCAGCTGGTATTTCTGGTGCACTCACCTATAGTCAAACATGCTGTTCTTTATTAGACTCAGCCTTCTTGCAAAACACTTTTTTTTTTCCTTTCACCATTCTGTGTGCTCTTTCTTTAGAGAAGAAAAAATGATGCAGTTGCACAGGTAACTTTTTATCTTAATTTAAATCTTCACTTTCTTTAAGAAGTTATTAAAAAAAAAAAAAAACAACCAAAAATAAAACCACCAAAAACCAACCGAAGCCTGAGTTTTTCTCTAACTCCTATTGAAAAGGGACAAGAAAAATATAATTTCTGCCACTATGGAATGACAATACTTTAATGTCTGTCTTCGTAATGAAAGGAAGAGGAAGTTTATTTTCCCTAGGTAGCCTTGTGGGTGCATAAATAACGGGGTTTATAAACAAGTGTCCCTATCCATATGGTCACCCATCTGGTGGTGACGAATCCCAAGAGAGATATCAATTACTGGAAGCAAAAACATAAAGTTAGGGAAAGCTACTAAGACATAAGTTGTACACTTTGCAAAAGATAAATTCTGATATCACCATGATAATTAATGTTTTTCCTAAAGTGTCTCTCATCTTGAATGACCCTGCAGGTACTTTCCAAGGAGTAATTATAACAGACAGTGATTTTATGATATTCAAGGGAGTTAAAATAAAATAAATTCTGGGGAAAAGTTCAGTGTTGTGGGGATAACACTTACGTGAACCTGCAGTTGAAGACTTGTCTCCCTGTGCTCTAAATTCAGAGCTTTCCCTCGGACATGTGTGCTTCCAGTGCAGTAGAAATGAGAAATTAGAGCTGTGGGGGTAGTGACCTCTTGGGACTGTGTGCCCCTGTGTGAGTGGGTGCGTCATGTTAGGACAGCAAATCCCAGAGTATCCCCCTTTTTGGGTATTTCTTATCTAATTACCTTTCTACCTTCCATCAAACAGACAAAGGAACAGGGATTAAGGTCAGCATGAGCACTCCCTGCAAACTCACACACTTTCATCCCATATTCGTGGGTATGGCAAGGCTTGTCTTTGGCAAGTTGTTTGGAGAGCGTCTGTGCTAATCGCCAGTGTGCTTTGGGAGAGCTGCTGGATACAGCTTGACAGCTCTTTCTTAAACCTGTCTGCTCCTATACTTGGATTATCTGTACATCTCAGTATTCCTCAACAGAAACTAGTCTGTGTAAGGAGCCCGAGCAGAGGTGTTTTAAATTGTTTTAAAGCTATATCCAGAGTTATCCTTTTTGGGGGGAGGCATAAATGCTCCTGTCAGCTTTCTGCTCAGCACAGTTGCTGCCCCTGGTCTCATTTTATGGTATGTGATTCTCTGTGTCTCATACCCAGAGTCCAGACACACAGAAAAGAGCTCTGTATTTTGCTTAGGGAGAATCAGATTCTAAATATCATACATATATTGGCTTCCAGGCATAGGAGTCTCTTATTAGAGCTAGCTTAGGAAGCAAAAATACACTTCAGGGAATTAACATCTATTGTTAGGAAGTATTCACATCCTTTTCAATGGCAATTGCAGGGTACTGCTACTAATCATTCCTGTCAATTTTTTAGTAGTTAGATATTATTTGAGTGAGATTTGAGGAAATTAACTAACTAAAAGGCTCTCAACTGAATATTTTGGAATACAGAATGATTAATCTTCCAGTGAGATCTGAAAGAATTTCTGATGTTTAGAGTGTTTTGACTGGTAGTCATGGGGAAGATTTTCAAAGGTCAAGACAGAAGAGGAATGCAGAATCTATCCAGGGAAATATTGGAGTTTGCTATATAAGCAAGTTAAATTTACATCAAATCTAAAGGGAGATTAACATTGTTTAAATTTTCAGTGCTGAAAAACAAATGACTATCAAGTATACTATTCTACCACAGTGGTGCACTACACATGCAATAAAGATTAAGGAGCTTGAGCTATTACTGTAGGTATGCATGGTTATTGCAAAACTTTGGATCAGAATTTAAGTTTCTGTAAGATTTTCTGGGTGCAGTTAGCTTGTATCATCCAGATGTCTGCATTAAAAGAAGTTATAGCAAATCACGTTTCTCCTGTGATTAGTGGCTATAAAGGCTGTAACACATCATCCAAAACACACAGTGTTCCAGGGCCTTTGAGTCAAGTGTGATCACTTTATCAGCAAAAAAGCTGTGTACTCATAGCTGTCAGTGCTGGTAACTCAGTTTGGAATATGGCAGGCGCACTGTGCTGTGCTCTGCTGGCACTTTATTGCCAGCAGTAACGATTCAATAACACCTCCATAACCCTATTGCCATTTGCTCATCCCCGAAGTTACACCAAGGAAAAACTTCTCTACAGAAAATGTCCTTGTAGGGGTGAAGATTGACATCATGTAGAATGCTGGAACATAACCTGAAGACAATATGGATAAAAATGGGACACCACCTTTATTGCCAGTAGTGACACAGGAAAAAAAGAACAAACACCTGAGCTGTGTGTGTACAGTGGGTTCAGATATGAGAGATGGCTCTTGGGGAGATGACTCTGGGAAAACAGACTCTGGGATGATGAAAACAGACTCTGGGGAGATGACTCTGGGAAACACTGGGTGTTTAAGCAAACACTGGAGCAAACACTGCCCTGAAACACATCCTCCAGACCCTTGGTGGGCTCATCTGTGTGGCTCTAACTGTGGAAAACCCCAGGTCTGGTTATCACTGAGCTCTGGCTTGGCTTTGTAGAGCTGGAAGTAGTGAAAGAAAAAAAAAATCTTGGATTTTAAACTGAGCTTGTTTGATATGAACATCAGTGGCATGCAATGCTTATGGAGCTCTACAGTCACTTTGAGGTGAGGAAGCACAACATAAACAGCAATCAGGGGGAAGTTTTAGGGCTAAAATTATCTACAGCAAAATAGGTATAATGAGATGCTGAACAAAAAAGAAATTTGTTCTCACATTGTTAGGAGGGCTGAAGGGGTTGAATCTGTGTCTCTGAATAGCATGTTATTACTTATCAGCCTGAAAGACATCTGGAGATGGCTCAGCTGTTATGATACGCATATTTCATATTGAACATAGTATAAATTCTAATCTAAATGTGTTACTGATTGAGATGGTGCAGTTTCATTTGAGCTTTTAATTCTGTTTATTTAAATATGACTATTTTATATTGATTTGTAACATTTACACATGCAGACTGTGCTGTGCATATTGCATTTTCCCTCAAAATTTACCTGAAGTTGTGAAGTGAGAAGTGTGGAGTTTAAATCCAGAGAATGAAGGGGGAATTGGTAGATGAATAGAAATGTTTATGAGAAATCCAAATAATAATCCAATAACTCAAGAAAAAGGAAACCTTTGTGGGACAAGAGAAACTTACTGATGCTCTGTGACTGTGTTGTTGATTTTTGATCTATTTGTGTTAAATAGTAAAGGAGCTGTTATTGCAGTCTACTGAGGAAATGGCAAATGAATCACATCTGGGGATTCAGGGTCTGGGGAGGAGGTGAGTGACCTTGAACACCAATTTGTCTAGTTTAGCTAGAAACAAGCATTTTTTCTGCTCCAAGGGCTTATTTGTGGACAAAACATCAATGTGATTCTTCATAACATTGATTTTTCTCTGGGAAGCTGAGAGAGTGAGGAGGATATTTCCCCATGAGTGGAAAGGGCCTCAGATTACTCGAGTTTTGACACTTGCAGCGTAATTGAAGGAGTCCAGTGTGGGGCCTGTTTATGACCAAACATGAGGGACAGAGAATTTTCTGAAGAGCTGCAATTTTCTGAAGAGAAGCAGAGAGATCTGTCCAAAATGCTGTCTCCAAACCTGAATAGCCAACTGTGAGAAGGGGTACAGGAGGGAGAAGTGGTCAGTTAACTCATAAGCTCTTCACAGCTATAAGGGTCATGATAATTCCACATACCTGGGGAGGAAACAGGGAATTATCTTCTCAATTAATTGTGTATCAATACACTTTTCCAAGTTTAGTTACTCACTGTCTCTTTCTGTCTTATTTCGCCCCCAAAATGTTCCGTTTATTTTTGAGAATTACTGACTTAAGGATCCAACGGCCCCCTGCTGCTAAGTCCTGCAATGTGTGACTTCTTGCCATTTCAGCAGCCTGATCCAAAAACTTGAATTAGTGCCACTTGACAACTTGGTTTCCTGAATAATGCTATGGAATCTTATGAAAAACCTTTTAGAAGTGTGTTCTGCACATCCATTAGCCACACACTTACTGAATCTCCATGAAACTGTGACTGGATTGGTAAAACAGGATTTCCCTTGACAACTTTTATCCAACACATTGTGTTTATCCATAAACTAAGTGATCTTACTCTTTGTTAAAGCTTCAACCATCTTGTGAGTGATGGAAGCCAGACTCACTGGTGTGTCTTTCCCAGGAGGAGTGACCTAGAGGGTTTGTTGTTGCTTCTACACTTGTTTCTCTGCAATTGTATCACTGGACTTTTGTCACAATATCTGCAGATACAAATGTCAAGGGATGCAGTGTGGAGAGTCATCATCTGTGGACTGGCATCCTCATGTGGAAAATACTGTAGTGCTATGTTGATATGGACAGATCCTACACTTCCAGAATGAAGAAAAATGTTCCCATTCTCCTGGAAAAATAACCAAAATAGTGATGGTGTGTGCTCTGAGCTTCACAAGTGCTCAGTAGTACAGAGTCCAGAATAAAGCATGCTGCCTTGGGTTTCATAAGGCTGAAATTTCTTCCTCTGGGTGTAAAGTCTCTCCACCAGATTGGAGAACTGAATGAGTAGAAGTCTGTTTCACCTTCTCATGGGACCTTGCCTCTCTTGCCTGAGGATGCTACTTGAAAGAAATCAACACCTTGTTTTATGTAGATTTTATTTCAAATACATCCTTCTAAGCAGGAAAATTAGTTTCTTTTTTGACAAAGTCCAACCTATGAGTCCTTAAATGCCAGGGCTGGGACCAGCTCAGCACCAGTGGAGCCAAGAGTGGTCCTTTCCCTTGGCATTCCCTTCCCTTGGGTGATCCTGGGGAGAACCTGCTGGGAGCACCATGGCCAGAGCTGGTTTTGGGCTGATGTCTGGCCCAGGGAGTGGCTGTGTCCCACAGCTCTGCTCCCCAGCCCCTGCCCCAGCTGGGGCTCTGCTGCATGCAGCCCTGCATGGCTTGGCTGTGGCTGCTGCTGGGGCAGGCTCTGCCCCTGAGCCCAGGGGAATGGCCTGGCCTGGCCTTGTCCATCCCCATGCCCATCCCCATCTCCATTCCCAGCCCCATTCCCAGCCCCACAGACATCTCTGATGCTCTTGCCTGGGGCTGTGGGGCAGGATCTGCCTTGTGAGGCCCTGCCCTCCCCATGGCTCACTCTGCTCCCTGCTGCCAGCCCTGGGTGAACCAGTTACCCCACGGTACCTTAACTGTCAGTGGTGAAAAAAAAGCAATATTCAGCTTTTAAAAGTCAAGTACCAGAGGCATCTGTGAAGAGTTTGGGACAGTGCATGTCCAGTTTTCCACAGTCCAGTGCAAGAAGGGCAGCAAGCTGGAAGGCATTGACCACTGGGATGGTCCATCTGGAACTTCTGCCCAGGTCAGAAAGGCTCTGCCATCTCCATCCTTGGGGAGTTTTAGGACACAATTGGATAAATCCCAAAGCAACCTGGACTGACCCCATAACTGACACTGCTGGAAACTGGGCTGGAGGCATCCCAAGGTCTTTACCCACGTTTCTGAAATTTTTAAGTAATTATTATTCATACATTTTAATAATAAGACCAATTAAGAATGGATCTGTGCTAAGCAGAAAACAACACAAACTCAGCATTGTAGACAGCTGCTTTGATTGACTTTATTTCCTGACCCTTATTCAGTTTCTCTTATACTTTGATGGAATATTGAATTTCTCAATTATGACATGTTTCAGTTTCAACAGCATGTGACAAGGATGGTGTCTAGCCCTTCAAAAATCAAGGGAAAGTGTAAATTTCCTTATTAATTATTTAAAAATTAACTTATCTTGCTCCAAAACTTCTGTTCTGGACCTTGTCATAGAATATTCTTTGAAGAGTTTTGCTTTTATACTGTCTGACATAGTGTTTCATTCATTTGAAAAATGATATTTATTTAATAACCCAAACCCACAGTTTCATATATGATATATACAGTGAGACAAGTCTTTAGCAGCATAAATCACTGTAACTTTGAAATCCCTGGAGGTAAATTAATATTTCAGAAATTGATGTGACCATTACATATCATCTCTGCATATCTATGTAAGGCCTATCTCAGTCACATACAAAATCTCATTTAAGGCCTCATTTCACTTAGGTGCTTTAATAGTTGCCAAAATTTAAGCATGTCATTCAGTTGATTGGTAAAGGATTCATTGCATATTTAAGCACCCTCCTGAATCATGATAAGTAAAATAAGTGAGGGGTAGAAAGATATAATTTTAAATAGTGGAATATGGCTACTGCACTGCTCTGAAATGTATATGCTCCTTCCCCCCCTCAAAAAAAAACCAAAAACAAAAAAAAAACAACCCAAAAAAAAACCCCAAAGACTAAAGAAAAATAGTGTAACTTCTCTGCAGGGCTTCTAGTGCATGATTTGTAAAGTCAGTAAATTCCTATGCTGTTTGCTGTGCAGTTCAGTACCTTCACTTTTCAGCTCTTTCCCTGTAACACAGACCTGTTCTTTGTTGCTTGACCTCTGTTTCTCCCTTTACAAACTGCTCTTTTTCAAAAAGCCCTCTGCTCAAAAGATAGTCAAGTGCTGTGGTTTCTATTTTCAGCTTGCAGTTAAAAGCTCTTTGTTATTTTCACAATTCCTCCCTTCTTGTGACTTTTACACTATACAAAGGCCATGTAATTCCTATCACAGGAATCCTGGTAAAACACTCATCAAATAAGGCCAGTTGAACCTAAGACCAAACCCTATCATACCTTAGATTTCATTTGGAAGATTCATTTCATTTGGATTTCAATATTCTTGAGGAAGTGAAAAGGAAAACTATACAAGACATGCTAAAAAATAAGCATAAAGAATTTAGATTTTTAACAGAACAATATTTTCCTTCCAGAGTTCTTATGGCACAGTCCAATTTGCTAATTAGAAGAGAAACAAAGAAAGATTTTAGTGTGATCCAATACCATCCACCATTGGTACCTAAATGTGGAGCCACTTGGGAGTGTACAGAGATATAATTGAATAAATGACAAATATGATTTTGTAAGAGCAGGCATGCCTGTAGAAACAGATTAACCCAGCCCTGAACACACAACATTATTTTGTAGGGCTTTGTTCCTGTTTGAAAAGGCTGACAAACTATTAACAGCTTTTGCATCCATGAAGAGGGATCCATTATTTTGGAACTTTGTGTCCAGAAGCTTCATCAGTGCCCAATGAGTGTTCCTCAATCATCATTTTGGTTTTACTCAATGAAGAGAATGGCAATTGTCCAAAAAACATGCTTTGTTAAAGCTTGACACTCCGGATAATTTGCAGTTCCAGTTATTAAAGGATTATACTAATTTTATAGCTTATATTTGTTGCATTTTCCCTTTTCAACTATGCACTTCAATAAACAGGAGGCTAAGGTGCCAACTGGTTGCCTATGATTCATCTTCCTTTAAAGCTGTTCTGTGGAGTACACAGGATGCAGAAATCCTCAAAATCTTTTTTCTAACATAGAATTGTTGTTATAAAAGATGGTGTGAGCCAGTAACTGTGACACGAGTGGGAATTTAGAAGCTCTACATCCAGTGGTTTGTTGTTCAGTAGAAACTGTCAAAAATCTTCAAGGACTTTAATTTCTCCCTATCTAAACTCCACCTCAGGAATGCACAAGTGTTAACCATTTCTTCTCCTCTTTCATTAGGGTTTTGGTGTTGCTGCTGGATTTGTCAGTAAATCTATAGAAGAGCTCAAGGAAGGAATTCCAGTCTTCATTGCCTCACTCATCCCAGATCAAATCCCTCACCAAGTGATGCCAATACTATGTTATTACTTGACTTTTGAGAAAAATACATGAGAAAAATTAGCACAAATTTTTTCCTTGAACCCAGACCACAGGTTTGAGACTGTTTTTCAGCAGAACTGTTTTTTATATTATTTTTCACCCCTTGACTACCATTTTTTTCTCCTGGCATTTATGGAATGTCAGAACTTCACCCACAAAGTGGGGGAAAATATTTACTCCTTTTGCTGCACCATCTTGCTCCCAGTTACAGCAGATGGGTTTCCATCTCTTTTCCATTCAGGGGTATGTGAGAGCAGATTCAAATGAGCCTAAAGGCTCAGCTCAGCTCTGCTGAACAAATTGCTTTGCTTCTGGACAATGGTAGCTACTTGTGAAAACATGTAAGAATAAATCAGTATTAAGATTACAAGATTTAGGGGCAGTGAAGTTGTCTTTTTCTTCTGCTGGAACATGTGTCTGAATCAAATTGTTCTATTCATTCAGACAGTTGTAATAAGACCAGTGAGGGAGCTCAATGTGTATTTTGTTGCAGGATAAAGTGATTGGAAAAGGTTCCTTTTTCCCCCCGTTATTGTTGTTGCAAAAGAGGTTGAAGGAGTTTTTCTGAAATCGTGTCAAAAAAAAAACCAAAACCTCATAGGGAAAATATTACAATATTGTGATTTGGATTTTAGAGAAAACTTCTTTGAAAAATAAGTTTGAAATTTCCTTTTTTTTTTTTTTTGGGGTGGGGGGCAGGGTGTCTTTATTTTGATGTTATTTTAGAGAAATGAAAGAGAAAAACCCAACCCCATTTATGCCAGTAGCTTTGCTAGAATTGACTAAGCTACTTTCCTGGGGTGGTGGTGGGGTTATGGAATCTTCAGTGGTTCCAAGACTTACTGAAAGATATTGAACAGAAGAAGCGTTTCCTGTCTCCTGTTGCAATGAAACTGATGCTTTGGAAATTGAATTTATTGGGATTTTTTATGTAAATCTACTCCAAAATGCAGACATTTCCATAAGGAAACATGTTGTTCTTCTATTATTTCTAGCGTCCCATATTGTTGTTATTAGATTTCTAAAGTCTATACCTCTTGGGTGTATTCTCATGGCTGCAGATCTTCACAGCATGGACTCTTTCTTCTGCATGCTGTTCTCTCTCAGCTCAGGGCTCCTCCAAGGCTCTCCCTGACTGGCTAATCCAGCCCCCTTTTATCCTGGTCATCTTCATTGGTTACAGCTGCAGCCCAATTAAGGACATCGCAGCTGCAGCCCATCAAGGGCAACCAGGACCTCTGGGGCAAAGCCTCTATACAGATATTCAAATACAATACATATCCTCTACTATAGAAACACTTGGACTTTTGATTCAAATCAAAATTAAGAGTTAAAAAAAAGAGTAAGAGTAAATGTCAGTCTATAAATGTGCTCATTAACTAAATCTTGCATTTGGAGTCTGCTGAATGTGGGACACTTGAGCTCAGTGGGTATTTTAAAAGCAAATGATCTGTCTTATGTGGGGCTTCATAAGTGGAGGTGGTGCTCCTGGAGGAGATTCATGTCTGCTGGAGAAAGATTATTTCCCTGTTTAGAAAGAATTATAAACTTACCAAAATAAGACATCTGGCCATTCACCTTCTTGGCAAAGCCTCTGGAAATGATTGATGGCTCACAGTCCAGCACAAACACAGGGGTCTGCCAGTGCTCTAAATTCCTCTGTTGACTGTCCCTCAGGTGGGAACCTTGGTGCTGCTCCTGCAGTCCCTGTGCTAACACAGACAGCTCAGAGCACTGGCAGGAGCAGCAAACAGACTGATACAAACTAAATTTGCTTACCTAAATTAAATGCATGACAATGCTAAGAGGGCAGAGTTAAGGGCCTTCAGAACATGTAAAGAAGGGGGGAAATGTATAGACTGGTTTCCCAGAGGGGGAAAATAAGACAAAATTTAAAGGGAGACATTAGGAAAGAGTTGTTTGGTTTTGGGTTTTTGTGGTTTTTTAAAAATATAGTGTGCATATGCTCTGAATGCTTTTTGTTTTTAACACATAATCTGGATTTGCTGTTGCTTGGAGGGTGGGCAGCAATAAGTCACAGAAGGATCTGTGCTGGATGAAAATAGAAAGCTTTCAAAGATTTAACCATGCGGTAGAGGCAAGAAAATGCCCTTCAGTTTTTTCCTTTCAATAATACAAGTCTGAGAAACACAAAGTGGCAGAGAAGCAGTTGGAAAGAAAATGCACAGTAATTACCTTGGCTTTGAGGTTCCATGGGGATTTTTTTGCAGGGCCAAATTCTCCAGTTTCACTCTTGTGAAAATTATCCCTAAATATTAGAGATCCCAGTGTGTCAGCCACTATTGTCTGTGATTTCTTAATTATGCTACACTTAACCAGATAGAGAAACTATCCCTGACGCTGTCTTGGCTTGGATTTCTCCTGAAGAAAGTCCTGAAGTAGGGAAATCCAAAGGGATCATATTATTTTTCCACTGATCATAGTATTTCTGACAGCTTCAGCAACTTTTTATTTTTCTTTTCAGAGAGTGGGTCTGCCCTGTAGAGTGGAAGAAGTGGCCCATGCTCCTGCCCTATTTCCCTCACAGCTCTGCAGGAAAAGAGCTCTTCAGTGTCAGGTTTTTGTCTGGACCCCAGGGCCTCTCACTTCTCCCAGCTGCTCTCTGGCAGTCCTGCAGCTGGAGTTGCACTGCCTCCAGCAGGTCTCCACAGACACAGAAAGGCACCATAGTAAAGCAATACAAAATCTGGCTGCACTAATAATATCTCCCATTTTCCCCAGGGCTGAGGGCTGATGGCTCCTTTGGAGAACATCTCCCCTCTCTCCTCCCTGCTCAGATTTCCTTTTTCATCCCATGAGCCTTGTCTTGAATTGAGAGCAGATTTAGCCACAGACCTGAGCCATGAAAGAGTGGCAATGGAAAACTGGAAACCTGTTAATCTTCCTGACTGGGAAAGGTGGGAGCAATTCCAGGCTGCTATCTCTGGAGTCTGGCCAATTTCCAACCAGGATGTATTGAAATGGTTCACATGTAGCTTGTTTGGAAGACTGTACTGACATGTGGCTCTTCTAGCAGTTCCACAAAGTGGTGAGGTGGAAAAAGATGAAATCTATATTTAATGAATTAAAATTTCACCCCCTGTAAGAAATTCTGTGTCTAATGCAACCAGCTCTTGTCAAGTTTTCAATGAAAGAGTTGCCTTCACCTGACATTTATCTCTTGAATAAAGCTGTGCTTGAGATCTATGTGTTTTCATGCTGAGATTCTCAGCAAACTGGAAACAGAGAGGAAAGCTTGGCCTTTTCAGTGGGACAGCAGCACAGAATTTATTTAGGGCAAAAAGAAATTGTAAGTTACTCCTTTAAGTTATGGGAATTACTGTGATGGGACATCTGGTACTTTACAGTGCAGATTGCAAAGTCACTGTGCTGTATCATGTTAATCCCCATAAGTAAATGCTCCCTTACAGCTTCCTTTCCTGTATTAGTTATTCTCCTGCTTGCTGTCCTTGTATATGGGAAGAACAAATCCAAGGACAAAATGTTGAGAAGCAATTTGATTTTGTAGACACTTTGTCAAGCTCTATCCCCAGAACCTCTGTGGATGTGGGAGAGGAGTGAGGCTGTGCTGTATGGCTAAATCACATACTTTAACATCTCAGCTTCAGTTCAACATGACATGACTTCAGGCAGACCCAGAATTTCATATGGGAGCAGTTAAATAACTGAGAACATCTAAAGCAGAGCAGAACAAAATCAGGCAGTGAGGGGTAAATGCCTACAGGCAGGCCAAATCTACAAAAGAAAGGAAATTGCAAAGCTGTATATTCTGCATAACAAAAGAAATGTGCTTGTGATGAGTGCTGGCTAAACTTATACCAGTTATAGGTAGGAGATAACAATTATTGCCATTGTAATCCTGGATAATTCCTCAGTATAATGATCAGCCTCACTAAAGTTTATTATGCATGTGGTGGCTGGGGATTTGAAAAGTCTGGAGAGTTGTGAGCCTCTGGATCAGGGTAGCACTTTGCATTTCTGGGTTTGCTTTAATCTGCTGTTACAAAAAGCAGATTATTTCCTATTTTAATTTCAAAGAGAACTCTTCAGAAGAGATAAGTAATCTTACTGTGGGCTGATAGTCCATATCCGTGTTTGAAAAAAATTGTTTCAGTTTTATTGCAGAAGAGGGACATTTGTAATACTGATTACTGTGTTTACTTCTCAACATTGTTTCTGCTAAACATGCATTTGCTGTATAAGAGAACAACCATCTGTGACTTTCTGAATTTCATTAAACAGATGATAAGTGTTTAGTGATAATGATTTCATTAAACAAATGCTAGCATTTTGTTTTCCACAGGATTAATACATTTCATACACAGGAATTATCATAAACTACTATGGACTTAAAACAATTTGCAGACTGGAAATAGTCCCAGAATTACATAATTCATTGAGTCAGTTCAGATTAATTAAGAAGAACAGGTTACACATCTTAATTTATTATTAAAATGTCCCCTGAAATTCAACAAGAGACAAATGGAGGGGGGTTTTGTAACTTTTGCAATTTGTTTTGGCAATAGCTATTGCTGCTTTTAACATCACTTTGTGTGACTATGACTTTTTTCATAATCATAACTCTTGTCTCACAAGTATTTAAATGAAGGATTTCTTTGTGTCTTTCAGTAAAAAGTTTTCATCAAAAAGCAGCCCAAAAGCCATTTTGATGCAGTTGTAAAATGAGCAAATGTTCTGCCTTTGATTTTCAAAGCTGTTCAGGTAGCAGTGAGAGTCTGAGATACCAAATCAGGGATTTTCACTAAGGGAGCAAACTGAAAGGTGGGCACCAGCAGCTGCAAGTGTTGCAGTGGAGTCCCAGTGGAGAGCAAATGATGGCAAAGAGTTTCTCCCAGTACAGGGCAAAGGGAATCTTGAAGCCTGGAAGAGTTTTCTGCTGGTGTCTGTTGCCCCCATTTACAGAATTCATTTCTCTCCTCTCCAGGATGCAGCTGCTGACAGCAGCAATGGAAGTTGCAGATGACCTAAGTTCCATTCCTTGACTTCCAACTCTGCCCTCATTTGCAAAAGCCTAAGCAGGAAATACCTACATGTCTTCCTACTCCTGCTTTCATTTCCACCCTGAGAGCACTTCTCCAAGAGGATCTGATGAGTAGAACAGCTGAAAAAACTTTGCATTCACATCTTCCCAGGAGGTCCATCTGATTGTTCTTAATCAGCAGGACATGACCCTGTGTTCAGTCCAAGTGAGTGTCACCCATTTCTAGTGGGGCAGGACTCAGACAAACCACAGCTCCTCTGGATCCACAGAGTTCTGACCTGTGCTTGTCACAACTTCAGTTCAATGGAGAATTTCAGTAGATATTTTATGCCATGTTCAGCAATTAAAATATTAAAGGTAAGTCTGGAGGAACACTGGAGAACTTTCCTAATAGCTTCTCTTCAGAGTGACACCTCCCTGCCAAGTGCAGTAGCTATCAGACCTTAGTTAAATCCCTCCCCACTTTAGAGATGTGACACTGATTCTCCATTTTTCTCCTCTCTGGTGTCTTCCCATAAGACACCATGTCTAATGCCCTAGTTAAATGGAGACAGATTTCATCTACTGCATTTCCTTTGTCTGAGTAATCAGTTCTGCTATCAAAGGGAGATATATGATTATTGTAGCATTATCTAATCTTGGTTAACTATTTAGCATTTTATCTCATTTCTGTTTACCTCACGTAACTGTCATTCCTCTTTTTTTAAATTTTTTTTTAAAACCTATTGAATGTTGAAGCCAAAGCTTTGGGACTGTGTCTTATTCCAATAATTTCCTTTCTCCCTCATTTAAAGACAAACTGTTCTCACTGACCTAAAACCTTCTTTGTCATTTAGCACATTCACTTTACAGAACTTATGAAGTCTGAGAAGAGGGCAGCCCAGCCTGTCCACTTGACTCCTTTCCTCAGTCATGGAACTTTCCTTTTCCACTACCTCTCATCATCCCTTTACCCTATGCTTGGTGCCATCTTCCCAACAGAAAATGAAGACATTCTATTCCCAAGGGCCACAAGCAGCTCAGAGAAATGCTTTATCTGGTGCTTACCAGGAGTGAAAGTTTTTTACAGCTCTCCCTGCCACTGTAGAGGAATGCTGTGCTATTTTTCTTTATGTAAACAGGCCATTCTTTACATCCAGCTAAAGTAATGTCAAACAGCATTTTGACTGCAAAAACACAGAGGACTTCCCAGACTTAGATGAAAGTAGTTTGTGGAGGTTTATATAATTCTTGTTTGAATTCATTATACATGCATGGAATCATGAATCTTGCAAGAACTTTCCTAGCTATGTATTTTGGTGCCTAAGGAATACTGTTCTGCAGAGATAAAAGCCCAAATCCAGCAGACCCTTGCACAAGAAGTTCTTATCTAATTTTCAACATTTATAGAAGGATAATTACCTTCCTCTTTTCACCCACCACTGTTTTAACAAGGAGTTGGATAAACTTCTTTTTCTTGCAGGGGATGCAGCAAAAGTTTGAGATGCAGTTAACCCTTTCTGGTAATCCCAGTTCTCTCATTGGCTCATGCTGGGATTCTTACCAGGCCATTTACCTCAGCCTTTTCAAGGGTCTTTGACAGGCCAGTTGCTTTCACTGGTTTCTGAATGTCTCAATCTGAAGGACTCAATTTCAGTGCTCCAAAGAATTGTTACTATGCGGTCAAAGAGTCGAGAGGATGCCAGGTCCTGGTTGCCAGCTTATGGCCACCGTGGGATGCACTGTCCAAAAACCCTGGGTGGACACATGCACTAAATAACAGCAATAATAGAAGTGATGTATACACTGTGGGCTGGAGCACTGCAATTTGCTATACTTTCACAGGTCAGGTGAATGAAAGAAAGATGGGAAATGATTACTCTGCAGGAGCTGAATCAATCTCTCCCCATTCTCTAGGAGACCTGGAAACATTTGGCTCTTGCAAATGATCTTTAACCAGATAGGTCACACTATTAAAGTCAATGGCTTCTTTTGTGAGTAAGAACTACTCAGCAGGCAAAACACTTGCTGGCCTGATTTCTAAGCTTTAAAATGCTAAGAAGAAAACAAAATGTTTTTAATAATTTCTTGTTGCTGCAATTCACATTTTACTACAGAGTAAAATTTTATTGTTAGTCGTCATTTATTAGGAAAAAAAAAAAGAGAAATACGAGCAGGACCCAGATGGCATTGTGCTTTTTACATAATTGCAAAATACTTATGTTACAGGCAATTTTCATTATGTACTAATCAAACTTGTGTAATCCTGTCACTGCACTGTCAGTATGATTATCGCATCTGTTTAAGAAAAAAAGTTGAAAAACAATAATAAAGTAGATAAATTAGTGGTTTTCTCAGCAGAGACACAGTGACAAAGATCCTGCCATGGATGATGTTCTCAGCATACAAGAAGACAGGATGAATTGTAGCTTCAGTGTGACTTGCTCTGGAGAAAAACAAGAGGTATGACAACAATCATACAAGATCTCAGAAGCAGTTAAGCCAGCTAGAAAAGATTTGTACAATGTCCCTTATAAACATGTGAAAGCAGCACTCAGAACCTGCTGTGCTTCCTTTCTTTGCCAAGCAGAGAACAGTAATACCTGAGAGCATCTTTGTTCGAAAAAAGAATCAAAACATAACAGGAACAGTTAGAGAAAGGCAGAATGTTCTTTCAGCATCCCAGAAAAAGACATCACAAATTTAGCAGCACGGGCTGTGCAGGAAGGAAAGGAGACTCACAATTCCAACCTTGCTGTGGCTGAACAAACAGGCAGTGAAACTGCAAAGTGCTGCTTGAGGACTGGTGGGTGTCACATGGAGACAGTGTCCATGGCCACACAAGTGATATCTGTGATGACCACACAAAACTGCTACAGTCATCCTCAAATCAAGAAAAACTATGATGGTTCCAGCCTTTAAAAGCCTGTGTGAGTATTTTGCCTTGAATCTTGGTGGACAGACTGTCTTCAGACTACAATGACCTTTGCTGAACTCTGGCATCTGGTAGGAGAGGCTGCCTGTGAGGAGGAGGGTGGAATGTCCCTTTACTGACACACTGGGTCTTTTCCACAGCTGGTCACAACAGTCACCAACTTCAGATTTCCAGTTTTCAGACAATCTGCTGCAAACCCTGGATGGAGCACCTTGAGGAGCAAGATCTTGTATGTTCCTGAGACTCTGTGTCCCCTGGTAGCTGAGGAAGAGCAGATCCTTGGAGCTTTCTGTGCAGCCATTGGAGCAATGGCAAGCTCCTCTGATGCCCTCACACAGCTGCAAACTCAAAGCAGAAGCCTCTCCTTGGTTTCAGCCTGCCACTGCCTGTGAGTCCCTCCAGGGAGCAATTTTTCCTGGAATCAGTGTTAATCTCAGCACTCCTTTGCTGGCTTTCCCACCCTAAACCATGCCAGCCCTACCAACCACGGGAGCCTTGGTGGCCTTGGAGCACCTGCCCACCTTTTCAAGCACCCAGAAACACGTTCAGCTCTTGTGTAATCCCCAAGGCCTCCAGTTCTGCCTGTTTATATTCACATGCCAGGTCCTTAGCTGCAGAGGGAAACCTAAAGTAGGATTTTCAAAGGTTTTTTCTTCTGAGCACAACTGAGATCTTACAGGAGAAGCACCTGGAGCCCAGCCAGTGCCTCCTTTCTAGTGTGGGCATGGCACTGATTTATCATGCAGGAGGTGTGCATTCAGCCCTTTATTCTTCAGAGGTTTTTGAGCCCCTGCTCCAGGCAAGGCCACTCAGTGCTTTGGTGCTAATTTCATATCTTTTGTTTTGGTGTCATTCCAAACTTTTAGGAATGAGTATTTTTAGAGTGCAAATTAGTAATCTATTTATTTGTGTGAAGATATGGGACTATTTTTTTTTCCTGGGCCATGAAAGCTTTGGCTTTTTTGGTAAGTCAAAAAAGATGAAAGGCAGGAAAATGCCTGGATACTATATGGAGAACTTTGGTAAGCTTTCCTCTTGAGGAATCCAGTAAGATCTTTCACTGATTTTTGGGAGAGTTTGAAAAGGCCTATACTTCATGCAACAGCTGTAGAAAGCATTTTTTTTATATAAAATCTGAGGTGCTACTTAGTATAGATAGTTCTGAAAATCTCCAATGTAAGTTTTTTCAATGATGCCTGAACTTGAAATTTGTGTACAGTACAATTGTCTCTGGCAATACACAGAGACTGAAAAAAAAAATCCAATCTAAGAAAAAGACCATGATTTCTACATAAAGCACTTAAAAATAAAGTCACAAAAGATTACCATGGCAAAAAAGAAAGAGATGAACTTTTCATTATAAAGGACAAATCATATGATATCTTTATTATAAGTTCTATAATTTCTATTTTCTCTTACAGTATCATAATACACAATCTTGGTTAAAGCACCATAGAACTGTTATTTTCCTCCATATAAAACCCATCGATTTTCAGGGAAATTTCACTGAGAAAATGTCTTCTATATGTAAGCAAAACAAAATATTGCTCTTTAAAACAGGGTATTTGGCTTATAAACAAGCAAATAAAAAGCACTTAATCCACAAACAACCATAAAATGAACACTTAGAGCTAGGCACAAAAGTCTCAAAGCAGAGAAAAATCACCAGAGGTCAATAGCAAGCAAAAAATTTGAACAATTGCAGCAAAATATTAGCACTTCCTATAAATTTGCTGTTTCTACTTTCTCACTCCTGTGCTGGTTTTGGCTGGGGTGGAGTTCATTTTCTTCATGGTGGCTGGTATGGGGCTGTGTTTTGGATTTGTGTTGATAATACAGAGATGTTTTTGTTATTGCTGAGCAGGGCCCACACAGAGCCAAGGCCTTTTCTGCTTTTTGTACAGCCAGGCTGGGGAGGAAATTTGGGATGTTGGGAAGAGACACAGCCAGAACAGGTGACCCAAACTGACGAGAGGGATATTCCAGACCATGTGACATCATGCTCAGTGTACTAAGTGAGGGAAGGAAGCAGGGACATTTGCAGTGATGGTGTCTGTCTTCCCAAGTAACCATTACCTGTGATGGGGCCCTGCTCTCCTGGAGACGGCAGAACTCCTGCCTGCCCATGGGAGGCAGGGAGTTAATTCCTTGCTTTGTTTTCCTTCTGGGTGCAGCTTTTGCTTTCCCTATTAAACTGTCTATATGTCCACCCATGAGCTTTCCATCTTTTACTTCTCATTCTCTCCCTGATCCTGCTGGTGGGGGTGAGCAAGAGGCTGCCTGGGGCTTGGCTGCTGGCTGGGGTTACACCATGACATCCCTCTTGTGTCAGAGCCATGTGCTAGTCCTGGTGTTTAGGGCATCTCTGTTGCCTTTGCATTCAGAGCAACCTGTGATCTTAAACATCCTCAAGTTCTTTCACACATGTAAAAATTACTATTAAGAAAATCGTACTTGTATTTATATTTATGCTCTTTAAAATTCCTAGAAGTTCTGTATGTCCTCACATATTTAAATATATTGAGTTTTCAATACCAGGATACAAAATATAGTCCATGTGTTGGACTCCAGTTATTGAGGATTTTCAATCCTCTAGGACATTGTGCCTGATCTCTGTCTGACAATCCAAAAGACCTGGATCTCCCAAGAGTTTTTTCCTATACCTGGTACCTGAGTGAGGTGTCTAATATAATCTGACACTTCTCAAAGTTCTATCAGCACCTTTGTTCCAGTGACAGAATCCCATTCCTACAGTGGGATCCACCTCCCTGGGTTCAGGCATCAGTGATGCCAACATCCATGTTGAAGCTTGTTGCCTGTTCAGTGGAGACCCATTGGATAGTCAGTGACATTTAGAGCATGAGTCAATCAACCAAATGTCAACACCAGTTATAAAAACCAACAGACCATGGTCTAAACTTTTTTGATTAGTATGGGAGCCCCTGGTGAGTTGTGCATATGGACATATCTGGGAAAGGTACATCTCTCCCACCCCAATGAGACATTGTATTTCCATCTAGGTTTGAGGCACTTAGTCTTCTTTTTCTCCTCTCTCTCTTTTTTCTCCCCCACAACAGGCTCTTCAGTGCTGGAAGCCATAGATGAAGAGATGGTTACCCATTTCTTTAGGATCACCAATGAGCCACCCTTGTGCCTGTGGACTGCAGGTCTCCGTTTTTGTGAACCAAATGTGTGTGTGGCAGGGAAGGGGCAATGAAGGAGAAGAAACAATTAATATGTTCTGACCACTGATCTAGAACTCTTCTTTGACTTCATACTTGCTGTTGACTACCCAATTTAAAAAGAATTTTAATGACAAAATAACCAGGCCATTTTCTGATTATTAACTTTACAAGTAAGAAGAGAGGCACATTGATAGGAGGTTTCATATTATAGTTAAGAAAGCTATTTTTGTTTTTATTGTTTCTCTCTAGCTTTCTCACCTTTGTTTCTTGCAATTATTTTGATTAAATTTACTGCATGATCTTATTTTTTCCTTGAAAACCTAATAGCAGCCTAAAAATAATCACAGCTGATAGAGCAAAGAATTGTTATAGGGTTTACTGGTTTCTTTTTATCCCCTTAAAAGTTATAGTTGTAGGACTTTAAATACTACATAAAACACCAAAATTACTCTGAAATGGTGTAAGAAAATGCTGCCCTAAATTAGAAATTTACATCTATACTCGCCTCTATGTGCTGATCCATTTTTAAAGCACTTGCAAGATTTGTTGTTATTTTGAGACTAGAAAATAGACTCTAGTTCTCTTGTGAAAGGAGATATTGTATTCCTACTGTTTGATAAAAGCAAGAGAAAAGGAATTCAGTTCTGTCACAAAAGAAATAATAAAAATAATCTCTTCTTGGTGAAACTGCAAGGTCAGTTCATTTCCTTACATTGATAGAAGTGGTCACTTCCTCCCTCTTTTTGTCTTTCTGCAATATTTTCTTTTGTCTGATCCTGCTGTTGTGAGTTAGTTCTGTTAAATCCTTATCTGTCTTTGTAATATCAGCTCTTCTCAGGGCTTGCAAGTGTAGGGATGTATCCATAAAGCCAGGGTTTTATTTTTACTTTTTTTTTTAAATACTTTTTATTCATAGTGCATTTATTATGGTTTTTCCTGCTGGTTATGTTGCAAGAGAGCTGAGACCCTCCAGTGAGGATCATTTCTCAGTGAAAGGTGCAGTACATTTTCCTCATTAGCTATGCCTTATCTATGAAAAATACAAGCTGGTGTCCCAGACACTAGAAAAGCCCAGGTAAAAGGTCACACTGGAGCAGGAGGAAGGCTGCATGTTCAGACTGAACATCTTTACACTTTGTAAAGATGTAAATTAACGTCAGATGCATACAATGAGGCACCTACAAATAGCTGAAGATCTTTGTGTTCTGGCCAATCCTGGTAATTTGTCACAGGAAGCACAGGTGGGGGGCATTCTTGAAGGGACTTTAAAGAGGGATGGACCTTAGAGTTTATTCCTGAGTTGTAGGTTAGACTTAAAGAATCTTGTTGAAAAGCACATAAGGGATGCTATAAAAGAGTTGTGTGAACAGGAGAGACCTGGGAAGAGGGAGGTCATGAAAATGTACAAGGGCAAGTGCAACTATTTTTGTACAGGTAAAGATGCAGAGGTAACCTCCATCTGATGTCAGTGACTCACAGAGGAATTGTGAAGGGACTCAAGAAAATAGGTGTAGTGCCTATTAAAAGCTAATAGCATATCAGAGAACAGATTTAAGAGCAGGGCAGCAATCAGGAAGCCGGGGTGAAATCCAGACTAACATTCTTTCTGCATTGCATGTGGAAAGGATGGCTTGAATAAGAGGCCAAAGTGACCCATTTTGTGGCAGCTACATTTAGCTGTTAGCACGGGCAGAAGCACCACAGACAAAGGTTGGTGGAAGAGACGTGCCCCTGGTTGAGAAGTGTTTTTGCAGGATCCAGTCAAAAGTGGTTGAATAAAATAATGGACAGTGCAGAGGCTGAGCTTCTGAGGACTTCACAGAAGTGAGAAGATAGGAAAGCAAAATTGTAGAATCAAAGAAATGAAAAGAATAAAAGCATGAGCAGAAAAGGGGAAAGACTAAACTGGGGTTACAGGATACCTGTTTACAGAGAGCAGAAAAAGTCTGATTTTAAGAAATAAAGTTCCTGTGTGAAGTGTCTGAGGGGTCATGGCAGATGAGTAGAAAATGGGCACTAGGGGTTTATTATGACTAAGAGCTCTGAGGTCCTTTAGCAGCAGAGCAGAAAGAAGGAGCCATGGACAACTGTAAATGGTCCAGAATGCAGAGAGAGCTCAACGCCTCCTGTAAACACAAATAGATCTGCCTACCACAAATTTTATTTATCCTGTGGAGTCTTAAAGTACAAGAATGGCATTTCAAAAACAGTATTTCATGACTGAGAGAAGCATCACTGTGGGTTCTTGCCTGACAATAGAGCCAGACCCCCCGACATTTACAGGAGATATCGCAAGGTCATTTACAGCACAGACCAGGCACTTTCAGTCTCTCTCTGCCTTTTGACTTCAGCTCTTGTTTCAGTGGCATCCTCTGTTGGTTTGGGTAATGGTAAATGGCAGAGTGGCCAGGAGCTGCTGCCTCCCCCCGTGCAGGCACTCCGTGTGCTCGGTCTAATTGTGTGTTGGGGCTGCTGCGCTGTCCCTTGGAGTGAGCACAGATCAGAAGTCAATTGTCCATTCTAATCAGATTTACCCAGAATATATGCTAGGTGAAGTTTCAAGTGACTGGAATTAGCTCACGCACAGCA
Organism: Molothrus ater; assembly: GCF_012460135.2. Lineage (NCBI taxonomy): Eukaryota > Metazoa > Chordata > Aves > Passeriformes > Icteridae > Molothrus > Molothrus ater. The sequence continues at coordinate 146,485,895 of NC_050478.2, read as the reverse complement.
AACATTTCAGGTCTAATCTGATCATTTTAAGTGAAAACTAGTGAGCTCTAACTGTAGGGAAGAAAAAGCTGTGTGATAATCGATAAACCAGGAATGATCTGAGAGAGGGGACCAATGCGTCTGATTAATCATCCTACCAGCTGACCAGATTTATGACATAAAGCACATTAATCACATACCTACAGAAAAAAATGGGCTTTATACTATACAAACCTTACCCACAGCCTTTGCTGTGGTAATTTAATTTGTGAAGATTTCCTCTGAGACAACAATGGGATATGCTACAGCTGAAACATATACAAATATTCATAATTATTTTCAAACAGGAATTGTATTATTATCTTCCCGGGTATCTTTTCTTGAAGTGGCTCTCTCTTGCGACTTGGCTGTACATTCTGTTTCTCAATGCTTACACCTGAGTGAGAAGATATAACATGGACTCTTCACTGGAATTTAATTTCTCAACACAAATCTTGTTCATATCACAATAATAAAAACAAGCTTTGTTTCCAGATTGATTTTTTTCCTTTAGTTTGTTGCCAGAATGTCTCCCTGTATGCAGTTTTTAGAAGTACTTTTACAGAGAGATTGATTTTTTTCCTACATGAAGCCTCAGTTTTCATGGTACCAATGTGTTCTCTCTTCCCTCATTACACTGATACTTTTCATTGAAGGAGAAAAGAAGGAAGAGAATGTCCTGTTCCAGTAAGAGTTTTTAAATCCTTAAGTATGTACACCTAAAGGTCTTTTAGGTTTGTTGTTGCTAGCACAGATTTTACTTTTGTGTGGATCAAGTTCAATATTTCACCTCCCCAAAAAAGGCCAGAGCTGCCCTCTGCTAGAGGGCATGTGCTAACAATTTAAGTAAAATTTACCTAGATGCTATGCATTTTGCAAAGAGACTGTTTCAACAAGCCTAATTACAACTTTTCAATAAACCCAAACAAAATACTTAATAGGAATTGAAAAACAAAAAGATCAAAAATCAAAAAACCCCAAAAAATCTGCTGGAAACAGTGAGGGTCTTTGTGTTCTCATTCAGCAGAAGGTGTATTTTTCTCAACTAAATAATGTAAGTTAATGAATCAGAGAGAAGGAAGAGGTAAGGAAACAGAATTTTTTTATTATATACATAAACATGTCCAGTTCTCTGAATTTTCCCTCCTTGGCCATTTTGGCTTGCCATTAGTACACATTTGTCTGGGTTATCCTGCCAGGAGGGAATTCAACAAACCCTTTCCTCCTGAATGCATTGTGACAACCAAAAAAATACCAAACTGGTAAACCAAGCCAAGAGTAGGGGATGCATTTTTCAGGCATTGGAGAAATCCTAGCAGACAGCATCCACTTGGGTCCTTGTGTTTTGCTGCTCAAACAGCCACAGTAAAAATAAAGTGATGTATTGCCCTGATGTGATGGCAATACTGTGCTGGTACTGTGGTTGTGCCAATGCAGTGGCTTTCTCACACAAAAAACTTGGGGATAAAGTTCTATTCTCAATGTGTTTTCCTCCTCTTTTCTCTGCTTCATATCTTCTGTTTTTTTCAAACTGGTTTACATTTGTCAATAGCTTTTAAAAGTTATTATTATTTATTGCTTCAGTTTAAATATAGGTTTGATAAAAGGCCAGACTTGTACTAAGTGAGGAATAAATCATGGTGAGAAAATTCTCTGCCAAAAAGGAATATCTCCTAACAAGAAGAACAAACATTATTATTCATCTGTAGGGAAGGAGCTGAGTTATAGTCAGAATAAGAGTTTTACCTAATATTGGAAAAAAACTCCCCTATGACAGCCAAAACTGAACAAAAGAGAGGAACTATCCATTTTTCCTTTCTGTATTGTCTGGAATATTCTTTAGTCCCCTTACATGGCATTCCCATACATTTTTGTCATGTCTACGTTCTTGCCTGTTCACCTTCTCCTGTACCAATTCAAAACACTGGTGTAAAAATTGATTTCCTGTTGTGGCCCTTCTGATTTTCCTCCCCATTTGAGTTCCCCCCTCTCCATGGCATCAAGCACACCTCCTGTTTTTACTTCCAAGCTCCTTCAGAGCCTAGACTTTGACCATGCTATATCGAGATGACAGTTCTTGATGTCAGCCCGGATGTGAGCTGTCCAAGCCCACTGTTTATTTTGGAATGTCTCCCTCTAAAAATTCCCAAAGCCATTTCATTTCCCTCCTTCAAATCCCACCTTCAATTCCTTTGGTGTGCATGACAAGCTTGGTGCTGCTGGGCTGCAGTTGTGCAGAGACCAGGGCCCGGTGTTGATGCTCTGGCTCCTTCTGCTCTCCTCCCATCTGTCTGCATCCCTTGCTTTCCACTGGGAGCTCTCCCAGCACCAGCCACAACTCTGTCTCCTGGTGGCAAAGCCTGTGGAACAAGACAGACATGGTTCATGAGGGTGTCACCTATTTCTAAACACCAAAAATAGTAAATCAATGTCATAACACCAGCAACTAATTTAATCAGTAACACCAGAACCAAAAGCAGTAAATTACTGCTACTGAACCTTAGTCTAAGCTAAGGACAGTGATAAAAACACTTGACATCTTTTATATTTTGCACATCCATGAATTCAATACGGTGCAGGATTTTCCTTTTTGTGGCAGCATTGCAGGATTGGCCTGTGTTTGATATCATATCCTTTCTAACCTCCAAATGCTACTGCTGTTGCAATCACTCATTTGAGGGATGATCTATTTGACTGCTGAATACTCTAATGATAAGATAGCTTGTGGAAATAGAAGCCAAAAGATTTCTCTTCTGACAGCATCCTCTGCCAATAAGTATCAGCAAAAGCTGTCCTTGCTTTTGGGCAGATACATGCATGTTGCTCTCAGATTCCAGTAAACCTGAAATTAAGTTCCCAAATTCAGCACTGGAGTTCAAACTATCCATGAGGATCAGTTCAATGGCAGTGGTGGCGGGGCACTACTGCACACAGGACCTGTCATTCTCCCATGACTTGTTTCCACAAGTCAGGCAGATAAAATCACTGACATTAATTTAATGAGTTCGTTTTCGGGAGATTAGTCTCACCATGAGTTGGATTATTCTGAACATATGGAGACCCAGTCTGGCTATGAAGTATGTAAAAGAATGGCAGAGATTTGGGAATGCTGACTTTTTGAGCTGAGTGAATCTTGTGTTAAATAATTTAACTCTTCATGCCACTGTTGGGACTGGTTTGTTGTTTGGTTTTGAGGAGGTTTTTTAACTTATTGCCATGCCACTCACTGTAGGTAACTCCAGTTTAGGTCTGTAACAAAGCACAGCGTAGTCCAGGGTTGTGTATATTTATAAAAAAATCAGATTTATAACAATAGAACGTGGGAGACATCAGACCTTGGAACAAATGTAGACTAATGATGAAGTTTGGTTATTTATTCTAGCAATACGGGAAAATCTTGGGAATAAAAGAGAGTGCACATTGCACATGAGATTCTCTGAGATTAGGGCTCACTGAACTCAAATTTCAGGGGTAAAAATTTCAGTGACATCCAAGTGAGTGAGAGGCCTCACTTGTTGGTTTCTTGGGGGTTCTTTGGTTTTTTTTTCTGGTGGTGTTTGTTTGTTTGGGGTTTTTTTGATTGTGTGTGTAGTTTTTTTGTTTGGTTGTTTTTTGGGGCTTTTTTTGTTAGGATCTTTTTAGCATTTTAGAGCTCAATCCATGGAAGGGATTGGAATGGATTAGAGGCCTAACTGCTCCAAAATTGCAATCAGAGAACTTAGGCTAAGCAGATCCTCAGTTGGTAACCAAATTCTGAAGGTCCAGAAAATCTCATTTTTTTGACATTTCCAGTAGTGCCCAAGGTCAACCATCATGTATCCATGGTGAACAATCAGTCTCTATCTCCCCATTGTTCCTTGTTTAAACTCACAATGAAGACATTGTTATACAACCACCCTGTTACCCCTGAGGCCCATCTGCAAAGACATTTTAGAGGATGAGGAGACTTGTACAGAACATTTTACCCTGTAGCCTTGATTAGAGCAAATGCCAGACTTGGGAGATTCAGTGTCACCTCTGCCCTCTGCCTGAGATCTCTAACTCTTATTAAAGAATCTGGACAACAACAGGAAAAAATTGTATTTGGAGGAAGTCTTTACAATTTCCATATGTTCTGCTGGAGCTCATTCCCTTTTTAAGGAAAAGTTAAGTAATAGTTGAGGAGTAGTAGTAGTAGCACTAGCTATTAATTTCAGCAATCATTAGCATTCAGTTTGTTTCTCTTCCTGACTGGTGACTCAGCCTCTGTGTTTGCAGAATGCTTCTCATGAGTTATAACTCTTGGTGGTCTAATAAATATTCAGGGAATCTGGCCAAAGTGGAAAAGCTTAAATGGGAAAACTTTAGAGCCTTTTTCTCCAGGCCCCAGGGCTCCCCTTCAGGTGCTTTCTCACAAATCATGGGATTTTATGGCAAACAAGGGGATGAATGTCCACAGGTGGAAGTGGCATGTGAGGCTGGATCATCTGTGAGGCTGGGGATTGTTTGACCATGGAGAAGAAGATGACTCAGAATTTCTCAGAACATTCTGGTTCAGGTGTGCAGTTCCCCAAAGCCTAGAGTTAATTTGTGTTTAGTGCTGGTGGCATGGCTCACTCTAACCCTTTCCTTATGTTTTTTGGTTGACTAGAGGGGGATGGTGGGGGACAGGGCTCAGTTCACAACTCTTTGGATCCTTTCAAACAATTGGCTCCTTGCCTGCTGAAAGCAGTGTCAGTGCCAGATGCAGTGCTAAAGCTGTCTCCCTTTGGACATATTTTCTACAGCCTCATGTTGTACCAGTTTTGGGTTAGTTCTACCTCTGTGTCAAATGGTTCAGTTGCTGACGTCACACTTCTCTTACACTCAAGTAATCTGTGTTTAAAGCTGGTGGTCATAAAATATTATATTTCACAAGCTTGCAAATAGATGCAGTCCATGTTCTGCAATGGGCCACACTTTATCTTTTTTTGACAAAAAATTTACCCCTTTTTAAAAGTGCTCAGGTATCACATAGTTGTGCTACAAAACACATAGCTGACATCACTGACTTTTTATCTTCAGATTACTCAATGCCCTTAAAATAAAACATAAATTATTCTTAAGCAATATGATTTCAACCAACAGAAAGTTTGGGGAGTAGTTCAAGAGCTCTGATGGGATAAGATATAAAGTTTAAAATTATCTCCTCTAACTTCTTATTCCCTGAATCTACAGAAAACTGATATTTCTCAGCCTTACTCCTGACCATAATATAAAATCAAAAGGGGATTTAATATATTTTATTGAACACAAGGAAAGTTCTTTCAAAAGAAGGGAAAGGATAAGTCTTCTGCGGGCTCACCACAGGCTCCCATTACAAGGTAGTTAACCCATTATTTTTATTTCAAAATAGATCATAATTAATCACAGCTATTGTTCAGGTGTTCTGAAATCTGACCATTTTCAGTGGTTTTGCAAGACTTGAAAAAGGTTTCCTGCACAACCCGCTGTCTGTTCAGCTGTACCAGCAAAAGTACCTGTTACCTGAAAGAGGAAGCTGTCAGGCCCTTCTCAGCTGTTTGTCAGGATAATTCAATTGATGTTCTACCTAGAACACTGCAGGACCACAGCTGCTGCATTTGTTAAGCCTTGAGTGACTTAACAAGCTGTGCTAATGAAACAGGGGTTTAATGAGGTGCTTTTAGCTAAGTTCAATGTATTTTTCCTCTTCATCTCAGCCCTACATTTCCTGAATTTTTTACAATATAGCTTAAAAAATCCCTTCATTTTTCAGCTAGAATGACCCTTGATATCTTGTTAATAGTTGAATGTATAATATTCAGCTATTCCAATCAACTTCAGCAGTGGCTGTTGCCTTCCTCTAAGCAGGAGCTGCTTGCCAGGTTAAGGATCACAACACTGGACTGAAGGCCCTTTAGCCTGACTCATGGTAGTTCAAAAGTCCTTTGCTCTCAAATTAGCTTTAAAATTAGACCTTTGATAAGTGATATGTCTCATCTTTCACAGTGCCATGTAGCATTTAGGAAGCTGTGTCACTTTTTTAATGACAAATATTAAAACCAAGCTCTTTGATTCCAGAAATCAACATGTTTACTTACCAGCTCCTCTGTTTGATCCAGATTCACACAGTCATTAGCAGAGATAATGACAAATTGCCCCGTGTGACTGGGATGTGAGCTGAAGCCTCAAACAACACAGAAGCAGAACTCGATCACCCAGCATAACTCCCTTACTTGAAAGCTACACTAATTTTACAAAGCAAGTTGTCAAATCGATGTCTCTGCTGTCAAACAAAAATATAATTTTAAAGGAATGCCTCAAAAATCCATAGAGGAAATGTGAGTCCAGCATGACATTTGTTTGATTTCATTCCTCAGGCGATGCCATAAAAATTGATCAGACCACATTTAATGAAGAAATCATTGAAGTCTAATTCAACCAGCTCCAGAAATATTTATGAAGAACAGCATAAATCCACTGATATGATACAGCATGATGCTTGTTGTAGTATTATTAATAGCTAGGAAGATGCAGTTTCAACACAGGATTTCTGTAAGAACTCTGTGATACATTTTCAGCAGCTTTTGTACAATTAATTGTTATTAAAACAGCACAACCTTCCAAACTGCTGTTAGCTAAAGATGGGCTTTGTATGACCTGATATTTATCCATTTTGACCTTTAATGCCTTTTACAGTAATTGTTGATCCAATAAAAATCTACTTTATCAGTCTTGTCCTGGTAGAAATGACTGCAAGCTTTTTCTAGTCAGCCCCGTGGCAGTCTGCTACTTAAAATCCTGATTTTGTTTAACTCATTCTTCCTCAGGTAGAGTCACAGAATGGTTTGGGTTCAAAGGGACCTTGAAGATCAACTCATCCCAACTCCCTGCCATGATCAGGGACATTTTCCACTGTCCCGGGTTGCTCCAAGCCCCATCCAGCCTGGCCTTGACCAGTGCCAGGGATGGGGCACCCACAGCTTCTCTGGGCAGCCTGTGCCAGGGCTTCATCACCCTCACAGTAAAACATTTCTTCCTAATATCTAATCTAAACCTATTCTCTTTCTGTTTAAAGCCATTCCCCCTTGTCCTGTCAGTACGTGCTCTTGTAAATAGTCTCTCTCCATATGTTGGCCCTCCCTGGTCTGTGATGGATTGCACTGAATGATCTACATGTACATGTCCAACAGCAATTAATGTGCTGATAAAGAATGATTGCCATTTTCTAATACTACAGGTCTGTGTGAAATCTTTGCAACCAGGATGCAAGCATATTAGTCAATATGGGGAGTTCTGATAAAGGCAATAGTGTTTTTAGCTTGTTGCAAAGCCTCCTTGGAGCTCCTTATGTGTTTTAATTCGTCTTTTGTTCTCCTCCCTTCATTAAAATTTTTATACATCATTGCAGAAAAAAAGAAAAAAAACCCCTTCCAAACTCTAAACAAGTGAAACTGTCTTTTTCTCTAAAGGATTGTGATCCTCGAGGGCACCTGCCAGAACTGTGCTTCAGCAGAGCCTCTCTTGAAGGAAGAGAATTCTCTGTAATTTGACACAGGCTGCAACTCCTTTAGCACAAACTGGACCAACACAATGCACTTTTCTTCTTCACAGCTGTGATAGCCCATGAGGCTGGAGAGGAAGGCTCTTGAAGGGGGAGCCTTTTTCATACCTATGCAGTGCCAGCAAATGCTCACAGGAGAGATGAAGGCTTGTTCTTAATCCAATGACCACAGAGTTATGTACATTGAAGCCTATATACGTGCACACACACAGAGACAAAATAGAAATAATATAGTCTGGACAAATAAATTCTGGATTCCCAGATTCTCTGATGTGTCTTCATGTTCTTAGCAGACTCAGAACAGTAGCTTGTCTGAAAGATAAGTGATATTGCATGAAAAAAGAAATCTAAAATTTAACATTTTAAACTTTATTATTTCATCTCTTGCCTCTGGCTCTATAGAATCAGGTAAATGCCTTGGTACTGGGAGAGAAAACTGGCTGTTAATTGGCAGGAATTTTATGTACATAATGATTTTTCATTTTGAATTTTTCAAAGTGCAAAGTACCTCCACACAAGTTTCTCTCACTGGCCAGGGATGCCACACACCCAAGTGTGCAGAAGTGCACTTTGACTTGCCAGGGGCTTCACACAACAGCCCTTATTGCTCTCTTGAGGTAAATGCCAGCTATGAGAGAGCTTCACAGACCTCTGCAGGACCTGCAGCCAGGTTCTGTAATGCTGGGTTCTGGAATATTCCAGATATCCTGATCTTATGTCCTTTATGTCGAGAGAAAAATGGAGGAACAAGATGCCAAACCTAAGCTTGCAGGGTGGTTCATCAGTTATTCTTTTTGGGGTCACAGAGATGCAGTGGGATGGTCTAAGACCCAGAAGCATGTTGGGAAGTGAGAATGTAATGAGAGAAAATATGTGTAGGTTAAAAATATATTAAGGTTGTGAGATAGAAGAAATTCCCTTTCCATGGGATATGCAGAGGGCTTAAATCACTTCAAAAGCAGGGTTGATAAACTCTGTGAGGAGAGTAGAGAACTGAAAGCAGAATGTGAAAGGACATTTGCTCACCGAAGGATCCCAGAGTGATGACAAATTGGGGACATGTAGCTGCCATGTGTGACATTGTGGGGAGAAATATTTTTCTTAGCCTTTCTAGGCACGTACTGTCATTCAACCTTAGTTCTTTGTCCCCAGAATGACTATCTGCTGCGCTCCCTCTCTAAAACTAAACATTCTCCTTGTCTTATTGAGAAATGCACCCATGGGGAGAGAATCAGGAAGCAGGAAATGTAGAGTGGGGATTTTTTGTCCATATGTCATGGTCAGGGCTCCAAGAAATAATCTGTGAAGTTTACATCAAACCCTCTTATATCTCAGGCTGGCACTTTCTGCCACCAAGAACTCTTGTGTGTAAAAATATGCATAAACCCCACATTTATTTGATTGGGATAATTTGAAGGACACCTCTGGTTCACAGAGGTAGGTTATGCAGGATTTATCCACCTTGTGTTGACTGCTGTTTTCAGTGTAACTGGATGATTTTTTGCCTTTGGCAAGAGTTTCTCGGAATCTTTTTAATGCTGAAAATCACATTAATGTGTGAAGGGCTGAGCAGACAGATTTACCTGTTGCTTGCCCAGGAATATGTGAGAATGAGAGGAGCTTTGCACCTCTCTAATGTGAAGGATTTTGAGAAGAAACTTCTCCTGGGAATCGGATGCAGTCACCTTCCAACTGATCCTGCTGCAAATATTGGAGACATGTGCGAGATTTTCTGTAGAGCTGTGAAACAGTTAGGGGTGGATTAATGGGCTGAATTAAATGTTGTCATGACTTGTAAAGTCAGTTTACTTAGGCTGTAATTATAATCTGCCTGAAATGATGGGATCTGGGAGGAGGTTTTGTGGGCCCTGGTGGGAAGCAGCAGGCTCAGGAGGAGTGGGAGGGATGCTGGATCCTGACAGTGCCAACGCCCCGGTGGCTCCTGCACTGGGGGAAATTCTCCTTGAGCACAGCCAGAAGTGCATCTTGCTGAAGCATGAAGATTTGCAGCTCTTCAGATGCTAATGCTGATGAACACAGAAAAGAAGCAGCAATTTGCTGGAAAATTGAGGTTTTGGTGACAGAGAGAGATAAAACAATTCACAAATGCTTGCTGAATTTTGTACTGTTTTTTTAAGTGTGCTACATTGTAAAATGCTAAGTTTTCTTTCCCTTCCATACTTTTTCTAGCAATAATGATTTAAGGACATAAGCAGTAAAATCTCATAAAAAATAAATCTTTTTATGAGAAAAAACTAGTTGTTTTTCCAACTAGTACATCTAGAAAAAAACATTGCACAGCATATAATAACTGGTATATATAAAGTTTTAAATTTCAAGAAAATAATTTTGATACAACTTTTGTTTTTCTGGGACCCAAGATGATCACATTTCTTTTTCATTTTGACTCAAATTACTTTTTACAATTATTAAATACAACATCAAACTATAAATAAATATATTTCATCTAGCTCCATACCTACTGTTTGAGCTCCATGTTATTAATTCATAAATCACTGAAAACCAGATTTTGAGTACTTATTTCTAAACTTGCAGTGCATTTTATTAACATTTTTAGCCAAATAAAAAAGACAGAGAGTTTAAAAAAGCTATACAGAAAAGAATTATATGCAAAAATAAGGAAAAATATTTCCTTTTTGTAAATTTTATTAAATAAATTCTGAAAAGTTATATTTATTCCACAAATGACAATTCCCCACAGCCTATTTTTCCAGACCAGGTGAGTAAAAAATTTAGAGGAGTACTTCTGGTTTTGCTCATTAGTATCTGGTCTCAAGTCACTTAGATCCATGCAGTTCCATGTTAGGCAAGTTGGAGGGTTTCATGTCATATTTCAGCAGGAATTTTCAGGATTATGGGGGTTTTTTTCTTAATTCATCAAAGTAAAGTTTCCAAAAATGTCTTAAGCTACATTTGCCAGCTAAACTTAGTAACCCTGGATCATCAGCCCATTAAGTTTGGATTTTTTTCTTGAGCTTTTTTGTTATTTTTAAGAGAAATCAAATCAAGATGTTTCATTCCAGCAGCCCAAATTCAGTTTCCTTCTGTACAGGTGAGCTGAATCTCCACTTTTTTGTGAACTAAGAAAACTGATGATAAGTCTAATTCAAAGTAGAAAATATTTAATCAAATGTAAGTTGATTATACAGTCTGGAATGATCTATTTAAAGTTACAAGCTTCATAATTTAGAAATTTATCAGTGATACTAAAAGTAGGACGTCTGTGTTATGACGTTTCTCACTAGCTGTAACATTTCCCCCTCTCTTCCCGCATTCCCAGAAGTTGGTTTGAAGCATCATGCCCAGGGAAACGCTGGGAAATGAGCTTCAGTGGGAAATTTTCTGCTTCACAGTAAAGTGACCACTGAAGTCAGGGCACTGAAGTCTGAATGCCAAACTTTCACCAGGCAAAGTGAAACTGGATGTCACATAAGCATCTGTCCCAAATCAGCACAAATGTATTAATGCCCTTGAATAATAATATATTTCAGTTTAATTTTGTCAAAATGGAGACCAATTATGGACTAAGGCCATGCAATCAGACACCAGGTTTATGGATCAGTCAGTTTTAGGGACAGTGACTCAAACTGTGACATTGGTACGTACAGCTTTTCTTACCTACAAGTCAAGAATTCTGCCTCTGATCATTTTCATGTTTCCTACCCTGGAGCTACAGATGCACCTGCTATCTGTACAAACTCTTTATTCAATGAAGGGATAGTGAGATTTGGAAGCAGTAATTTGTCATACTAAATGACAAATTGTTTATCTAAAAGAACATTACTATAATTCTTAAGGCCTTTAGCAACGTAGACACAAACTGAAACAGAGAGAACACATTGTCCTGCTGCTCTGTGTTCCCTGTTAAAGCCTCAAACCCTTAGTTTCCTCAGTTTTCTTAGTTTTCTAAGAGATGAGAACATTATTGGTTCTTATCTAGTCTAAATAAAATATTGCTAATCATTGGCAATGCATTGTTAACTAGAAATTAGAGAAAAATTGCTGTTTGTGGCAGCAGTAGAGGATGCTGCTTTTGTGCTCCTTTCTCTTCAAGGGAAAGAGAATGAAAAGAAAGTTGCAGGACTTGGGAAAAGGGCTGAAAAAATGTGCAGATGATTGAATCAAGGAGAGATCATGGATTAAAAAAATATGTTGGGAATCCCCTTCCCTCCCTGAGTTTGAACACATAGTACATTGAGCCCAGCCATGGAGAGGCAAGGAAAGCCTTCAGTTTCCAAATAAAACCTAACAGCTATGGAAGAAGCAGAAACCTGAGCTGCAGCCCAAGGCAGTTCCCTGCTGGAGTCATTGGAAGAGGTTTGGTGGGTTCGAGAGAGCACCTGAACTGCTGCAATGGCTGGGCCCAGTCTGCCAGTCCAAAGGACTCCCAAATTTTAGTTGCTTTAGGGATAGGTCAGCAGGTGACCAGATAAGAGGATAATACAAGGAAATGTGGGAAGACATTGAACTCTGAGAGGTGAATCCTCTATGACTCATGAATCTGTGGCAGAACATCATTTAGACATGCAAAGTGAAGAAAGGGAGAGTATCAGGAATGGTTGGTAACCCACACTGAGAGCACGAACTTCAAAAAATTTGGCCAATAATATGTAATTTTAAAATTTTGTCTGGGACTATTACTCCTTCTGTACATTTTGCATTTATCATGTGCCCAATTTATGAATGCATTTTACATTAGAAATATGTAATGTCCTCAAAAAACAAAGGAGAGTTTCAGGTAAGTGCAAGAGGTGACCTCTGCAGAACAGCTGTTCCAGGCAGATCTCTGCAGGCTCCTCTTTCCTCTGCACTTATCAACCTGTAAAACAGCAGTCTCAGCCCAATAACCTGGAGGCAGGACCACTGGTACAAACTCTTCTTCTGAATAGAGGTGACTGCTCCATCCCATTATTTTTGTTTATAGACAGCTCAAGGCTCACATGAATATTTTCTGTCGGGTGTTTATGGCTGAGGTTTAGTATGTGGCTAAATATAGCCTAATAGTTCCTTCATCCCCACTCTGCATCATGACATGGCAAGGCTTTTGAAGAGTAAGTAGGCCATCCAAAACAAAGGCAGAAAATTAAATTCAGCATCCTTAATGTGTGGTGTTTTCCAAAGCTTCTGTTAGTTTCATGACATCTCGCCAGAGCTATTTCTGTCTGTAGGGAGTTAGGAAAAAGAACACATATTGTACAGAGAGCAGGGTGTTAAATTTATGCAAAGTGAAGAAGAGTGCTATCTCAAAAAATATTTATTTCATAGTTTTTGCCTCGAGGATTGTGCTTTGTTACATCTTTAAGGAAAGCAGTGCTGTATTAGCATCGGGTTTAAAATTCTTATAAATATTAACGACAGGTTACATCTGGAATATTTATATAATTTACATTTGGAATATTTATATAAAGCAGCACATCAAGCTTATCATTTTGTGTAGAAAGAAAGGAAAGACCTTTACTTTCTTTCCTCACCACTGTCTATTTTTCAGCCAGACTTAAAAACTAGAAACAAAAAACAGCTTAAAGGAAAGAGAGATGTGGAAAGGAAGTAGAAGGATGCTGCACTAGCTCTTTCAGCATTGTCTTTGTTTTGCATGAAATACAATTCTTTTGTTAGGGACTTGAATAGTTACAGCAAAATTGTGGTAGTTCAGAGTGCAAAGGAAAATTGTCTCTATCTGCAGCAATAGGTTGCTGGAGTGCAAGCAGCTCCTGGCTCCACTTGAGTTTAAAATACTCCTTTGAAAAGGAACTTAAATGCAGAAACATTTAAGGACATGAAACAAAGAATTTCTGTGTTAAAAACTTATATGTTAAAAAACAATCTTGTCTGCAAGGACATCTAATTACAATGCATGTATCATTTTAGCAGTGGTGTGGTTTGGTCTTGGGTAGCAGCTCTCTGCTCTTCAGGAAGGTGTTTTTAAAGGGATCTCACAGCAGCAGGCTGGGCTGAAGTGAAATATTCTCCCCCAGTCCCCCCCGCAGCCGTATGGATGCCAATATCGTGAACTGATTACTGAAAGTGAGAGTTGGGAGGTGTCAGAGCAGAACAATTTTATTTTTTTAGCTCTGATCATATGTATGTAGGCATCATTTAACAAGAAGCAGCCAAAACAATCTCAAAACTATTAGTTGCCTAAAGTTCAGGGGGTGGGGTGGATTTCTTTTTTTTTTACTTATTCTCAGGAGTTTTCATTCTCTCATGTGTTCCTCTGTACAGCTTACATCATCAGATAAATGTTTCATGCATATTACCTCCAGTTTCTTAAACAGAGGCAGAATTCTATGTTGAAATCAGTTTTCACTATAAATTTTTTGTTATGAGACACTGAAGGTTAGATCCTGCCTCTCCAGGTGAGATGTGCAAGCACTCATGTGCAACCATCTTCACTGAAAGGATGCCAGGATGTAGCCTCTACCCACAGAGGATGTTTAAAAATATTAAACACTAATGAATTTGGATTTCATTTGAATCAGGCCTACTCCAGTTCTTCCTCTGATAGCCACTTTTCTCTCAAAATTAATATTTTGTAGCAAAAATAAAATCCATCCTTCCTCTGTCTTATTCTCTTAATGAAATAAAAATCACAGACCCTACCTATGCCTTTTCCAACAGACAGCTCTTTGTATTTTGTTCTTCAAAGCCAGGACAAGGGTTCCACACCTTCCATGGCAACCTGGGCAGAAACCTGGCTGAAAGTTAACCATCAGCACAAACTTTAGGAGTTTTGTCCTTTTTTTTTTTTTTTTTTTTTGATTGGTAAAGACTGGGGCATGGAAGAGGGAGGTTCTTTGACTTCATCCATTTTACTTTGTATACAGTGAAAGAGGGATGTAACTCATTATTTTCCTCCTCAAGCCTGGGCTAAGGATGTAACTCAGGAGTGCCCTCAAGTTCATGAGCTGACAATGGACCTTTTCTGGCTATTCCTCAACCCTGTAGCCATTTTATTTTGACATTGCTCAGCCACAGAGAGCAGAATAATGCTTCATTCTTTCACAGCTCATGATGTTTGCTGAGTTTAAATCTGGAACTACATTTTCCTGAGAGTAAACAGAAGGCATAAGAAATTTTCCTTCCATCTAGTGTGTTTTGAGTGTTTGTTCTTTCTGTTCACTGTAAAACCCAGTCACCTCTTGCACTTGAAACCATTTCAGCTCATCAATCTTAATTTTTTAAGTGATATACATTCCTTCTCAATTTTGTTTTTCTGCAAATACTTGTAGAAGCTCCATTATTTTTAAAAAATGTTTCATCTCTGAGGAGAAGAGATAATCCATTTAAGCTTTGTTTTAAGAATTTTGGAATCTCAGAAATGGGATAATGCTCCCTCCCTGTGTTTCACTATGGTACCTTTTTAAAAACCAAACCTTTAAGCAAAAGATCAGCAGCACTCCTAATGCAGATGCAGACCTTTAGGAAGCACATCAATGCAAGCCACTGCTCTCAGTGCTTGTAGATTTGAACCCTGTCAGAGTTTATCTGCTGCCAGCTTCAAACTGTGGTTTGACATTTCTGGTCAAGAGGGGTGCCCTTGTGAGTCCCGGGAGGGGATGAATCCGAAAAGGCAGAGAGGAGCTATTGTCTCCCTGCAGCAGAACCCTGCCAGCCTCCACTGCAGAGGCACCTGCTACCAGCAAGACTCTGCTTTGAGGGAGATCATCACAGCATGATCTTACTTGTGCCTGCAGTAGAGAGCCGTCAAAGCACAGCAAGAAAGAGAGAGATGGCAGGAAGCATCAAAGGGGAGCTGCTAAAGACTGAATAGGAATGAAGATAAAAGCTGCAGCCAGTGTAACTCCCTTCCCAAAGGGAGGGAGCAGAAGTGCAATGTGAGAAGGAGTGGTCACAGGAGACCTCAGGGCCAAGTCATTCCTCCTGTAAGGCAGCTGTTACAATAGACTGGGAATTCAAGTGAGAAAATCACGAGGAAATTGCTGTGGCACACAAAAGATGCTTGTCAAACACTGCAGCCCCATGTCTGCTGGGGACTGAGGTACTACACTGCGTTTTTTCCTGATCTAACAGATGAGCTGTGGACCTCAAAGCCTTTAGCACAGCAAAACCCACACCTGCTTTCATGCATAATAGGGTGATGACTGTGTACAAAGCCCAGCCCATCAGGCCAGGCACGTGGACCTGGAAAGGACAAGGAGATTGCTGGCAGCCCTGATCCAAGTGCTTGTTACTACAATTGCCTTCACTTTCTGGAGGGAAAATAGAAGGACCATTTCTCACTGGTATAAGAATGCAACCATTTGTCTTCCTGTGGTTTAGGTATCCACAAGAAAGTCATTCCCAGGAGTAAGTTCCTTATTACTTTCAGTCTGTACAAAGTGAAAGCCAGATCTAACTCTTAAACCAGTCAGGAACTCCCACCCCACTCAGATCAGCCTTCAAGGCACACATCCCTCTGACAAGGATGGAATTTCACAGGCATCATGTACATGATCAAGGCCTGGCTCCAAGCCTTGGTAAATGTGCTAAAAATCCTCAGCTTTGGAAATTGAGATACAGTCTCTGGTCAGTTGTGCCAAAAGAGCAAATTTCATAAGATTTTCAGTTTGTAAGTGCCACAGCATAGATGACCACCCTCTTAGATTCCTGAGCCTAGCAGGGATTTGAGCAAAGATCAGAAAGTACACCTCGTTTTGACCCTCAGCTAGAGCTTTGATTTCAGAAGACTCACAAAGAGAATTTGCTATCGATATTGGTGAGATGCTCTCAAAATTTGCTATGGCAATTCTACTAGGCAGACTGAAGAGACTGCCTGCAGGGTTATAAACCCTAATATAGATATAAATAACTCCCAGGAAAATAGATTAAAGGAGAGAGCTCAGTATGAGCACTTCAGAGTCAGAGGAAACCAAGGAATCACTGAGATGTTAAAAAAAGAAGCAAATAGAAATGATTGGAAAATTTAGGCACTAGCTAATACTCCATGGATTTGTCAGAAAATGGGTCTAAATTCATTCAGATAACAAACTGGACATGCCCCAAGGTGTAAGAAAGAGAAGCACATAGCTATGCTACTTTCACATAAGCAGCCCTAGTAAACAGATGCTGCTGTCACAACAATCTGCAGAAGGTCTCCTGTTGAAAGCCTTTGTGCTCTAGTTCTGCAAGGTGATACTGCATATTTATTGAACATGTTGCAAAAAGAAGTCACTTAGGCTGGTGCTTGAGGGCTTAGGACTCTCCTTTGCCCTGAAGTTCCTGAATGTTGAACAGGAGCTGGCTGGATCTGGCTCTGTTTACAAACGTGCCTGTGAGCCCAGCTGTGGACAGACACACCTGGTCAGGGGCTGAACTTGCTGTTGGCATGTGCTATGGCTTAAACCTCTAAAGATCTACTGCAAATTTACCACCACGATGTAATTCACTGATCATGGGATCCCTGAGATAATATTCAAACTCAGGACTTACTAATTAGGCAAAATCTTAAGCACTTGGTTCATTTGAAAAGCATCATGTTATCATGATTGTAGACAGATGATGCAACATATCAGACTTCATCTTTTATCAAAAAATGTATATCCCATAGGAGGAATAAACTTTTGGGAATAAATGCAGCTTATGCAGCACTTACATCATACAAATTTGGTGCTCTTTATCAGTAACAATAAAAATGTATTCTTGAATTCTGTGAATTCAGGATGAGCTGATTATCTGAGTTAGCTTGTACTTTGACTCAAGACTTTAAACTTCTGTGAAATCACATACACTTATGCTAATATTTAAATATACTTTTAAACACTATTATAATCAATGGAGTTTAAGCACATCTGTAATGCAAGCACTCATTTAGGTGCCTTGAACAAGGGCAAATTTCTGTCCTTTTTTTATGAAGGAATTCATCTTAACTCAGGACAGTGGTATTTCCTTACCCCAGTTGTCATTTTGACCCTCTTTTAAAAATAAATCTGCAGAATTGCATCGTCTGCTCTTGCAACAGCTGCCAAACCTCTGCAGATTATAAACTGGTGTTTTAATGTAAATCAGGACTCTGATTACTCTATGGTAATTAAGCAGGTGAGGCAGCCCCTTTAGATGTCCCCCAAGAAAGCACCTACCTCAGGAAAGAGTGTGAGTGTGGGAGGTCAGGGTGAGTTACCACCCCCAGCTGTACAGCCCCTGCCTCAGACCACTTGCAGGGCCATTTTTCTGGTCTCTGTCTTGAAATAGAACTGTGAGTTTTACACTTTTGCATTTAATAAGCCTGAATATTAAATCAAAATGCACAGTCATTTGTAAAAGGAGATTCAGGTCCTGTTAGCTCTCATCAATCTTTTCAAACTGTCTTTCTATTGAGAGCTCTCTGCTCTTATGTGCAAAAGTCAGACATAGAAAAAGGTGGATGAAAAACTGCCTCCCAAGTGCTTTTATGGCTTTGAAATTGTAGTTTATTTTTCCACCTCATTCTCCCACTTTGTGATAATCATTATTATCTCTTTTTCCTACATCTTTCAAACGGAGTGACACCATTAATAGTTGAGCAAGTTTTCTGCTACCTATTATTCCTCTGCACTTTTTGAGGAACAAGGTTCATTTAAAAATTCAAAGTGACAACCTCCATCTGTGGCTCTGTGGGGTTCAGGGATATAAACATGGACATTCCACTTTACTTTTCATGTTTAAGCATAATAAACTACAGTTTATTTAGGTCATTGTTCACTCTTTTTTTTTTTCCTTAGTTTTCCTTGTTTTGAGAGGAAATACAGTGTCAAAACAAAACTGTTTGCCACAAGCCTCAATCTTTCCTGTTCATCTCTCAGTATTGCAGATGAATTACAAGGTGTTCATCAAGGTTTTTCTGAGGTTAGCTGTCACCCTTGTATTTAAACATCCTCTATATGATTCAGAAATCTGGTAAGGGTTAATCTAGGTCATGAGAAAAGCTGTGGTCTTATCACAGGTTAAAATAGCAGTGAGAAACAAAAAGAAACAAACAGCAATATGGACTTTTGTTTGCTTTGGCAGGATTCTCTGTGAGGGTTTTGTCAGCCCCTGCTATTGCTAGTTAAAAAGCAAATGTCCTTGTCTATACAGCTTCCTTAACTGGCATTAATAAACTGTAATGAGATTATCTTTATTTATCAGTTTAGGCACAACAGTGTGTCCCACCTATGCCAGATTTGTGACCAGGAATAAAGCTGAAGGTTATTGTGGAGAATTTCTTTATTTACTTTGCAATAAGCGCAAGTCAGCTGGTGCATTTGGGGGAATTGCCATGAGAGAGCAAAGTCAAACACAGCAGTTTGCATTTTGCAGAGAAAGAGACTCCAATGATCTTTGGAGCAGCATCTCACAGCCCCAGTGTGACTCCTGGAGCCCACAGGGCTCCCTCCTGCTCAGTCAATGGACTCTTGTGCCCAGGCTGCATTGCAAAACCCCAGGAGTGCACAACAAAAGCAAGAACGTTCACCAGAGGACAAATCCCAGCACATGGGGGGTCATGTCAGGGAAAGAAGGTGCAGGAAAAAACAACACTCTCCTAGCCAGGTCAGTGTGGCTGTAGGGAGGAAGGCCCTGAACACTGTACAGGGATGGATTTAAAGAGGGGGATGATGGGATCTCCCCAGACTGTTCACCTGGCAAAGCAGCTGCAGTGCTCACCAGCCCCTGGGCCTGCAAGGCACAGACCATTATCCAAGGTGGTCGAGTTCAAAAGCTTCAAGTTCAAAACCATAGCAAGCTGTGGTTTCCTGTGCTTCCCCCCCATTTTATCTTTACTGAGATACTATTTCTTATAAATAAACTGCTGCATTTCTGTGTTATCTTTATACTGCCAAGGATTTTTGCATTGATATATGTTGGAGATGGTCTTTAAAGTAATAATAAAAAGTCTTGGCAACAGTGATTCAGAAGCAACTGGATCTGCCTTGGCACACCTCTAGTTTAAAAGATACCTCACTGCAATTAATTAGCTGGAATCTGAGAGCTTCCAGAAGGAAAGTTTTATGAGTTACCTCTTTCCTCTGGGAAGGCATCATTCAAGCCAAATCACTCTTAACTGACATATTCACTCTTGAATTCTTTCAACTCAGCATCCACCCAGACTGTTTTCTCTCTTCAGAGGAGAAGTGCCTGTGGAAAGTTATGCACTTTTATCCACTTCTTTCTGATTCTCTTAATTTTATGGGGTTTTTTGCTGAAAAAAGAGTGGAAAAAGTACACTTTTTTGTTAATGTCACTGCTCTGCTCTTGACATCGAAGTTTTCAGTCTGCCTGCAGAACAGATGGAAAGCTACAATGCCAGCAGGGCAAACTTCCCTCAGCACACAGTGTGTCTTCTTTCCCTCATTGAAGCCAGGGGAATCAGTGTCCTGAATACCAGATGCAGAAATGGATGTGCTGGCACCACAAGCATTTCCCTACTGCCCCTCCTCAGTGGGAAACTGTGCCCACACAATTACCCACACGTGAGAGTCTCTCCTCAGTAATATCAGCAGCAGAGGAAGCTCCAATCCTCAGGGCTGGTGCTGACTTTGAGCTACCCCCTCTGCCAGGAAGGTTGTTTCAGGCAGCAACCTCTGTAGCCCTCCTTTGATGCTTCTGATTTGTAGGAAACTTAGGGCTGGTTCTGAGAAGATGAGTTGGGCTCCATGCCTGTTAATCCACTTCCTGCCCACCTGAAAGGGGTGAATGTCCTGGAAATGTCTCTTCTTTGCCTTAGGACTGCTCTGCAAGGCCCCTGTGTGAAGGCAGGTGAAGAACACCCGCCGTGGTTTAATTCCAGTGCAGCCCAGCCCTACACAGACACTCCCTGCCTGGAGAGGGATAGGGAGAGAATCAGAGGAATAAAAGTGAGAAAACTCATGGGCTGAGTTTAATAGGTAAAAAAATGTCTGTGCACACAAGCAAAGCAACACAAGGAATTAATTCATCCCTTCCAAGGGCAGGCAGTTGTTCAGCAGTGCTCCATCACACCCAACCAGGACCTGGGAAGAAAAACACCATCATTGTGAACATCCCCCTTTCCTTCTTCCCCCCAGCTTTATATTGCTAAACATGGTGCCTTATGG
This sequence comes from Molothrus ater, assembly GCF_012460135.2. NCBI lineage: Eukaryota > Metazoa > Chordata > Aves > Passeriformes > Icteridae > Molothrus > Molothrus ater. The sequence goes on along the minus strand of NC_050478.2, from coordinate 146,465,285 downwards.
TCTAGGGTGTCACAGAAAATTACCTCTATCCCTGCCAAAACCAGCACAAGATCATTGTTACAAGGGCTGCAATCAGATCCTCTTCTCCAGGAAGAGTCATTCCTCCTTGGGACACTTGTGTTTAGAGAATTGGAGGGGAAGATGAGAGAGACCTTTCTTCTTTATTGTCCTCTTGCTTCTTCCGTGGTTTGTTGCAACAAGCACAAGCTGAACCATCCTGGCCTTAATGGTGGTTACATATTTTTCTCCTGACCCAGGAAAGCAAAGGCTGTATTACTTGTGTGAAAATTTAACATTTCCTTTATCCTTCAAGGATCATCCAGGGTTCTTTAAGTTCAAGCCATGTGAGCCATAGCTGCTGAGAGATTCATCTCTTGATAAATAGCTGTCCTCAACAGAATGATTAATGGCAGTGTTGCTATTGTCACTGGTTCTTTTTCATGTTGTACACTTGCAATTGTGTTACCATTTTGCTTTGGGTATAGGATGCCTCTTTATCAAACCACTCTTTTTCCTCTAACCCAGGGAGTACAAGATATCATTGCATCATAAATTTTTTAATATACCCTGTTTGAAAGCAGACTGATTTCCTGTCTGACTTGCTCATCTATTACCAAGAGGGGATGAAAGTGAAGTTCTTTCTTGTTATGTAACCTTACCCTGATCTGATTATTATGCATGGAACCACAGTGCAAGCTCTTCAGTATGAAAAAGCTTGGAAAACTGTTATAGTAAACGAGGAGAAACTAAACCCATGGATTGGATTCTATCAGGAAATCTTAACTCTAAAATCCACAACACGTGGTCTGAAATGTCACACAATTAATTATCATTTAATTTATTCAGGAACTCATTATGAGTGTGAGTGGAGATGAGCAAACTGAACAGAATTAAGCAATTCCCTCGGTTATAGACTCTATTATCAAAGAGCTCTGGACATGAACCACAGCTCCAGAATTAAGCTGGGTTTTAAATTTACCCAAGCAACAAAAAAATGGCTCTTTTTTATTCTTTATTTTACTTTTACCTTGAGTAACTGAAAAACTATGAAGGGTCAACAGGTAAAGAAAACATTTTCAAGCTGAAAACTAAAGATTTAATATCAAGAAAGATCTCATTTTTTCCTACCCTTGTCAGCATGAATCCATTTATTTACCCCAGGGTTAATGAGTAAAAGCACTGCTAGATGAGAGCTGGTGCTGCTCATGGCTTTTTTGCATCACAACAGAGAGGAACAGAGCAGAAAGGATGAGCATGTCCTAAATTCTGCAAAAACACATGTTGGCTCTGGTTCCTTGTCATTTGTCACTAGGAAAAAAAAAGGACAGGAAAGGGAATAACTTATATTTCTCAGGGCAGTATATAAATGTCCTGGATACTTTGAATATGAATGTCCTGGATATTTTGAAGGAGTGATGTCTCAAACCAGGGCACGCTCCAAGTTTGATTTTAAAGTATGGAAATGTAATCAAGGGCAATCACCCCACTCTGTTACAGCTCTCTAAATGCACTCAGAAGATCTGTCTGAAGAGAAGGGTCTCTGCTCTGGTCTAGAAACAGAATGAGAGCCCTGATTCAGAGTCCTTTACAGTCAAAAAGGAACATTTCATTCAAAAAACGAGGCTGGTTTTGGAACACACATTGATCAAACCAGGTTAAAGTATCTCCCAGCTGGTTTCATACTAGAGGTATTGATTCCATTTTCATTTTTTGATGCCTGCAGCTTAGTCACCCACTGCAGATAACTACATGTAGATGCCTGAAATTTGAGTTAGGGCCTGCCTCTGAGTTGATAACAGTTCTTATCCATGCCTAATGGGATAAACTAAAGCATTTTAGCCATAAACCAACTACTAACTGATAACAGGAGCACCTGCACCTGCAAAAATGAGAAAAGCAGTTAGGGCATGAAACTATAATCAAATATTTCAACCAATACGTCTATTCCTTCATTACAAATTATTTTTTTTCATTTGTTTGTGTGGTTTTTACTTTGTTCAGGAGTATCATACTGAAATTTTAGGAGCAATTGATTAACTTAAGAAATGATATTTTTATTATTTTTAAAATTTTGTGGAAAGTTTATTTCTAATTTGAATATTGGTCTCCTGATAAACTACAGTTAAATTTTGAATTTTTATTATGGACCTTGAAAGGGAAATCTTCCTACACATATAAGTGAGCATGCTCCTGTCTTTAAATATATTGTGCCAAATATGATTATACATATTTTAGAAACATCACCAAAACAAATGTGCTAAATATGGACAATTTAAAAAATAGGATAATACAAAAAATTAATTTTAAAAGAGAGATGAAAATGACTACATTGTCAGAGCATAAGAACATCTCTAGTCTTCTAGTATTTCTAGTGTTTGGGTAAAATAGATTCCCAAAGATTTTTTCTTCACCTTAAGAAGAACAGGGCAACAGGGAGTGGAGGTTGCAGTCTGTTCATCACACATTATCTCTGCTGCTCCTTTCTTCTGACTCACTTCCCCTTCTTCAGATAAAACAACTTCTAATTCAGAAACCTACAGTCCAGGCACCATTAAAATTAAAAGTTTCTATCCAAATGTTCTTCAAAGAGAAAATTATTTTTTGTAAAGAAGTGAGGATTTTAGAAACTCAAGCCAAATCTGAGTTTGCTGCTTGCATTGGCTTTGCCAACATCTATTCAGGAATAATGACTTAGCAACAAAGCAAGGCTGTTCCAACATTTTTAAAATCTTTTTTAATGTGCTGTAACCAATTATTGTTGTGTTTTTTAAATGTTTTCTAATCAACAAAACAAAAATACAGATTAGCAGCAACATTTATATTTCATACAAAGTTCATGTGGAATCATTGTTATGATGGAAATCTCTGAAAAAAATCATCTTGGATTGTGTGGATTGCATCACAGCTATTGGCAGTGACTTCCCAAGCAGTTTGTTTTTCCACTAGAATTTTGGTTTCTTACCCACAGTTTTTATATTGCTGTGAGCTGAATCTAAGGACACAGGAACACATCTTTGTGCTGTGTAATCTACATCAGGATTTTCCAGTTGTGCTCTTTATTTCTTTCCTCTGATGTTTTCTGTCTGTCTTACTGAATTAGGGTTGTGTGAGACCTTCTCACTGGAGCATAAAGTCATGCAAAAATACCCCTAAGTCTGTTCTAGGAACAAGGAGAAGGATTTGTCTGTGAGTGGAAGTTTTGAAGACCCTTTTGGACTCTAAGAATAACAAAATCTTGGTAAGCCTTAAGGGAAGCTGATGAGCATCTTGGAAAGAGCACTGATTTCATCTTTTAGCTTGGTGCCTATCTATTTGCTAAAAGTTCCAAAGGTGAATTTTGTGATTTTTTGATGTGTCTGCATCACTAAGTTGAGACTTGAGGAAGGAAGAAAGGTCCAATTCTCAATCTGTCACAGAATTCCTGTGTGATTTAGGATTAGGCATTCAGTGTCTGTGTCCCAGACCCTTAGCCATAAAGCAGAAATACTATTATTTTGTTATTGTGTAATTTTGTTCTCAATGCCGTGAGATCAGGACTAGCTCTTACTAAAATTTCTACAGCTCATAGCAGACCAAATTCACAGCACATTCATTTCCACATAACCTTGGTCTTTGCCATGATGTTTATAAATAACTGGTAAACATAGAGAGGAAGGAGGATTGACACCTCTTGTAAACTGAAATTTGGGATTCAGATGTTGAGCTGAGGCCCTGGAGCAGAAGCCTTTACCATGCTCAGGTCTGCTCTGCACCTTCTGCCTTTTTAATTCCAACTCTTTAATCCAAGCCCTGACTGATGCAAAGATAGTGGAATCTAAGGACATCTGGTTAACAGCTATCGGCATAGGAGACAAAGATAACAGACACAGATAAGAGGCAGGAAAAAGAATAAATTAGATACCTAAATACACAAGCCCTAAGGAAAACAAGATAATAGACATCAGCAAAATCCTGAGCCTCCAGGTCATTAGCTGAGGGGCCATTGAGAAAATGACTAAAGCCTTTAGAGGCCTCAACCAGACTTCTGTAGCTGATGAAGAAGGGAGGAAATCTGTTTCGCACATGCACCACAGAAAAAGAGAACTGATTATGGGATAGCTGGTGAAACTTGCAGGGCTGTGTAAAGCTGCTTATAGAATGCTTTGAGGGAATCTTGAGGACACATGAAAATTATTATGGCACATTTAGAGAAAGGGCTAAAGGTGAGAAAGGGAGGGATCAAAGTAGATTGGGGTGGAACAAGCATGGCAAATTGAGAACTGCAGTCTGTGCTTTCTTCTCATTAAATCCTATTCTTATTTTCATACAATCACAGAATAGTTTTTACAGGAAGAGACCTGTAAAAATCAGCTAGTCCAACCCTATTGCCACAGACTGACACAATTTCCAATAGTGTTGCTAAAACCCCTGTTAGACCTGGCCCTGAATATTTCTAGGAATAAGTCTCTTGGCAACCTGACCTAGTGTTTTAACAACCTCTTTGTAAAAAATTTCTTCTAATTGTCACAATAGGACATGAAATGTACGACACATACATGCTGAAATGTCTAAGGTAAAAAGAGGGTGTTTTATTTCTGAACTCTGATATTTACAGACTTTCAAAAGTGACCATGGATTGAAGGATGAAATTGCTACCTCTCCAGCTACATTGGTCAAACTAACAGTCTATCAGTTCTCTCCTCCTTCAGAAAGGAATGCAAAACAATCATTATTTACATGAAAAGTGCGTGAGAAACTCCATTACAAAAATACAAACACCAGAAGGCTTAGAAGAACTTAGAAGAACAGGGTGACATCTAATAACTAGTCTGAGTCTGCCCTTTTTTTGGTTACAGCCTTTACCCCTTGCTGTACCAAAACAAGCCCTGCTAAAGTCTCTGCCCCCATATTTTTTATAAACCCCCTTTATAACCCTATAACCCTCTGGGGATACCTAGCCACACAGGAAGGTGTAACCAGGTATCCCCAGAGACCTCAGACAACCTCCCTGTGAGAGGTGTTCCACCTTCTGACCACCTGCATGGCCCTCCTCCTGACCTGCCCCAGGAGGTGCTGTGGACCCCAGAGCTGGATGCAGCACTGCAGGTGGGGTCTGAGCAGAGCAGAGGGGCAGAATCCCCCTCAACTGCTGCCCACAGTGCTCTGGATTGGTTTCTGGGCTGTGAGTGCTCATTGCCAGCTCATGTCCAGCCTCTCATTCCCCAGCATCCCCAGTTCCTCCTGTTCAGGGCTGTTCCTCATCTGCTCATCCTCCCCCAGCCTGGAGCGATGCTGGGGATTGCCTGGACCCAGGCACAGAACCTTGTACTTGGTCTTGTTAAACCTTGGGAAGTTCTCCTGGAGCCACTTCTCCACCTTGTCCAGGTCCCTCTGGATGGCATCCTGTCCCTCAGGTGTGTCAGTGGCACCTGTCAGCTTGGTGACCTTGTCAAATTTACTGAGGGTGTGACCTCACTTTCCATGTGACTCACACATGAACTTCAAGCTGAACTGGGCAGCTCACCGCTGAAAAGACCCAAGTGTACAGCTGAGGGCTGAGTAAGGAACCTGGGGTTTGCAGTGAGGTACTAGAGATTTAAAGTGTGTGTGTCTGTTAGTGAACCTCAGACTTGGTCATCTGAAAAGGAGAAGCAGGATAAAGACCTTTGTGTTTCCCATGCCTGTGGGAGTGCTGTGGGTTTCTGTGTGGATATAGGTTAAAATCCTGCTCTTTGTTATCATGTTTGGCCTCTTATCTGCTCAGTGTAGGTTGACATCTTTGATACCTGCTCATCCTTGTTACTTTCTGGACCTACAGGCTGCAATGGCAGCAGCCTCACCTATGGATGGCCAAGTCAGAAATCTCTGGATCCCTGAGTCCAAGAGCTGTGGCATTCCCATCACAAGACAAATCCAGAGTGCAAAGGTTCCTGTCACCCCAACAAGAAGTTATACCATCAGCCCTTATTTCAAATGTAGTTTTCAGTAGGGTAGAGCCTGTGTTTGGAAGTCTGGATCTGGCCCTGAAGCAGACAGGGTTGTTTGTGCCTCAGGGCTTCCTCAGCCAAAACACAGTGAGTGTATGACAACAGAAACATAAAGTACAGGGCTGTCTCCCCTTCAAAGGAGAGGAGTCAGGAGTGAAGAATTAAAATGGAGCAGGACCTTGTGGTTTCTCACTGTCAAAAATTATTTTAATTCGCAATAGAATAAATTTATTTTCCCCAAGTCATGTCTGTTCTGCCCATGATGGTAACTGCTGAGGGATATCCCTGTCTTTATCTCCACCCAAGACTTTTTCCATCCTATTTTCTTCATCTGGCCCATTGAGGAGGGGGAGTGAGAGAGTGTCTGGGTGGGCAGCTGGCAGCAGCCTACCACAGCTGTGCTATGGTATAGTATTATAGAGATCTCTGCTTGGAGAGTAGTGGCTTGCACTAGATTCTGTAACTGTGAGATCTTATGCACATAATTTCCTGCCCACAGATATGTATTTCTGCATCTAGAAGAGGTCCTGGTAGACCTGAACTACTTTAGGTAGTGTTTGGAGGTATGCTGCTGGAAATGGTTATGTAAAGTAGGATACTAAGGGTATTAGTTCCTTAAGAGCACAGATTTTGGTTCTGGCTGAGAGCAGAATGATGAGGACACCTGAATAATTGAAGAGGTGTTGTTCTGAACTTTCTAAACATGGAAGTTCTGAATCTGAACTTTCATGATTCTGAGTGCTGAATTTAGGCCAGCAGTTAGATTAGGGCCTGTTTCACATGGGTGTCAATGCCCTTGCCCAGTGAGAGGAGTTAAACCAAACCAACCTAACTGTGCATGAGTAATTACACCTCAGTAGGACTCAAGGTCACACATCCTGACACGAGTGAGGTGATTTTCACAGCCAGTGGAATGGGAATCACCTTGAGGTCATCTCTGGTTTAGAGGAAGTGCATGATTAGTGATGGAGCTTAGCTATATGTACTGAGCATTTCTTCCTAAAGGGATGCAATGCTCATGCAGAGCTGAAAGGATGGCATACTTTCAGGAGAATGAGACCAGCAATGTCTTTTTTTAATAAAAGAGCAGAGAAATAGAAAGCATATTTTCCTAACACCAGGTGTTATAGAAGGTTTGGCACAAAATTGTCTTCTTGGCACTATGTTTAACATTACAGAGCTGGAATTATGTGTTTTGTTAATGGTGCAAACATCATGCTGATCATTTCCAGATTGTTATAGTAATCATTTGAAAGCATTAAAAAAGTTGGGTTTGCCTTTTTTATTTTATTTCTGCTTTCCCCTCCAGCTAATTGCAGTCTCTTCCTTGCCTACACATACTTTCAGGCTCCAGCCCCTTGCTAGCAATCCTACCTTTTAGATTAGATGTAGCATTCTTTTCTGTGCAGAGAAGATGAGTCTGTTTGATTTGAAATGACCTTGTTTCTGTTTCATTAATTTCATACATCAAATTAGAAGGCACCACATGTAGTTGGATGAACCCTGGTCAGGTGCAATACAATGAATCTCATAGACTTTTTCTAGTTATAATTTGACTTTTGGAAGCACATACATCTTCACAGAGTAAACAGAAAAGTCAAATTACTTACTCTGCTGCAAACATGTTCCATCACCTTGGATTTACTGTTGCATTTCACTCTCCCTGCTTTTTTGAGTCAGTAAAATGTTTATGGCTCTTACCGGGTCTACCTTATAGGGAAGCATGAACAAGATTCTTTGAGATAATGTAAATTCAGTAGCATTATGATATTATTATTATTATTATAGAATAGTCTGAATAATTTCTGCACAGAAAAATTGTTAAGGCTATAAGTGTAATCAAACAGATCCCTGGATGTGAGAATATTGGGTGTAAATAGTACACATCTTAATGACAGTAAACCAAACATTTTGGGTTCACAGGTTTTATACATTTTTAATTCATCTTCCTCTCCTCCTCCTGAAATTCTCTTTACTAAAGCTCACATTGAGTGTTTCCTCAAACAATTTTACCTTATCATAGTGAGACCAGGTGCTGGAGGATGGTCCCCTCTCCTATTGCTTTGGAGCAGCAGTGAGGGGTCTGTGGCTTCCTCACAGGGTTTAGCTCCCCAGCCTCTTCTTTAACAAAGAAATACCTTCAGGTATGAAGCAATTGACAAAAAAGAAAAAAAAAAAAGAAAAGGAAAATGAAAAGATTTTTCACAAGTTGTGTTTAAAAGCTTTCACTGCAACTTAATGAAGACAGAAAAGTGGATTCTCAGAGTTTTCAGCTTTTTCCCCCCAAGAAGAACACTCCCATTCTTTCTAATTTAAGTGGAAAAAGTCAAAAAGTTCAGGAGATGAGTGCAGAGAACTGGCAGAGATCTGCAACAGGGAAACAAAATTGTCCGCACAAACCATAAGAGAGGAATCTCAAAAAAGAGCAGGATCACCTTCTCCAGGGTTCTCGAAGATCTCATGCTATATTCTCTTTGTTGACACTCTTGTCTGAAACCTAGACATGAAGATGTGGCTTAAAAAAAAAAAAAAAAGCCAGAAGACAAACAGGCAGATAATCTCACCTTCATGGTAGCTTAGGACATTTAAAATCATGACCATTCCAGTGCAAGCCTCAAGAAATCAACAAAGTTTAACTGCCTCACAGGCCAGCAAACAACAGCCCTAAGGCCTCCTCCACTAAGAAATATTAGTCAGTGTGGGTTTTTTCTCTGTTTTATTCCTAAGGTAGCAGACCCTTTGCCCAGGAAGCAGCAGGCACCTGGATACTTGCTCCTGTCTGTAGGCTAGGACTGCCTGAAGGTAGTTAGACTGGCACTTTCTTTTCTTACAGAGACAATGGCTTTGAGAGGTTTTTCAGGAAGTCATAACTCCTTCACACTCTGTAAAAAATGCTTTGTAGCATAGGGTAAGAGAGGGAATTTCCACAGAATTCCTGAGATTGAAAGGGACCTGTAAACATCATGTAGCTCAACCTCCCCTTTCTCAAACCAGGGTCAGCATTCACAGGCTGGCTTGGGCCTATGTCCAGAAGAGTTTGAAGTGTCTCCAAGGGTGCAGACTCCATAACCACTCTGGGAAACCTGTTCCAGTGCGTGATCACCCTCACAATGAAAACGTGTTTTCCTTCTCATGCTTAAATGATATTTCCTGCATTTCATTAATGTTACTGTCATATTTTATGAAAAATCTCTTTGCCAGGATTTTTCTCCTGAGAAGCTGAGAAGCCTCAGAAACAAAATGTAAACAATAATTATTTGATTGCTTGGAATGTGGTTTGGAGGTTGCTTACCAACAGGTGCATCTTTGATTGGTTCCATGTGAATTGTTTTTACTTGATGACCAATCCCAGTCCAGCTGTGTCAAGACGCTGGTCAGTCATGGGTTTTTTATTATCATTCTTTTCTAGTCTTCTGATGTCTCATTTTCTCTTTCTTTAGTATAGTTTTAGTATATAATTTTCTTTTAATATAATTTGGTATAATATCATAATATAATAAATCAGCCTTCTGAGAACTTGGAGTCAGTTCTCATCTCTCACCTCATCCTGGGACCCACAACAACACCACAACAATTAATAACCACACTTTTCAGTTTGTGCCTATTGCCTCTTGCTTCGTCACTGGACACTGCTGAAAAGGATCTAGATTGCACATATTTGCACACATGGATAATTTTCCCCCTTGAGCCTTTTTCCCAGCCTCTCCTTGTATGTTATATGCTCCAAAAACCATCTTGATGGACATTCTCTGGACCTCCTCCAGTGTTTCCATATCTTTCCTCTACTGGGCAGCCTAGCACTGCACACAGCATTCCTGATGGGCTGAGCAGAGGGGAAGGATCACCTCCCTTGCCTTGCTTGGGCTTGAAGCACTTCACATTTCCCTTTGTTGTACTTGTTGCACACATGGATAATTTTCCCCCTTGAGCCTTTTTCCCAGCCTCTCCTTGTATGTTATATGCTCCAAAAACCATCTTGATGGACATTCTCTGGACCTCCTCCAGTGTTTCCATATCTTTCCTCTACTGGGCAGCCTAGCACTGCACACAGCATTCCTGATGGGCTGAGCAGAGGGGAAGGATCACCTCCCTTGCCTTGCTTGGGCTTGAAGCACTTCACATTTCCCTTTGTTGTACTTGTTGGGGTTCCTGGCTGTAACTTCAGCCTCACTGGATCCATCTGAAGGCAATGCAGCCCTCTGGGCTATCAGTCTCTTTTCCCAGAGATTTGTACCAGCTCCAGCCTTGCAAAGGGTGCATTCTGTCCCATCATCCAGGTAATTAATAAAGATGTTGAGCTCTACTGGCCCTTGTATCAATTCCTCAGGCTACTTCAGTATTGTCTGGCCTCCAGCTTGCTTCTGTGCCACTGGCCACAGCACTTTGCACACAGCAGTTCAGCCAGAGTTCAGTCCACCTCCCTGTCTATTTATCTCCTCCTTGATCAGTTTTGTCTATGAGGACAGTACAAAAGACAGCATTGAAACCTTTGCTAAAGTCAAGGTAAACAACATCCACTGCTCTCCCCTTGTTCACTGAACCAGACATCTCATTATAGAAAGATATTAGCTTGATTATACATGACTTCTTCAAAAATCCATGCTGACTACTCACAATCATAATGTGCTTCCTATGTTTGGATATAATTACCAGGAGGATTTTCTCCATCCCCTTCCCAAGGATTGCTTTAGCAGCACTTGGGACTTGTAGCAGTAGGACAAGGGATTATGGTTTTAAACTAAAAGAAGGTAGAATCAAATTCTGACACTCTGAGTCCAGGTCTCTGACAGCTCCTCACACCATGAAGTACAACCCCTAAAACCAAGAGCAATTGCCTGTGTGGAAGCATTTTGAATGGCAGCATTTTCATGGAAAAATGGAGGAGTAGGGGAGTGGGCAAAGCTCTGAGAAGCTTCACTGCTGTAGGTTTTCATTTTGTGTCCTGTACTGTAAGCCATTTTCAGTGCTTTTTTTATACTTAATGATCAGTCACGTTAAAGCAGTATTTCCTCATCTGCTCCTGTTTGTGTTGTTTCAAATACTGTTCATGCCATGTACTTAACATTAGCAAGCAGGACTCTTAACTCCAAACTGGAAATACCTAAGCAGTCTGTCCCTGTGCATTCAGGACCTCGGTACCTCAACAGTGGCATGTAATTTGGATTATTGCAAAGAGAGAGAAAGGGTGTCTGGTGCTTTGTAGCATGAAATGCTGGTCATAATTAAAGAATAATTTAATTTCCATTTACAGAAAGGCCATGCAGGAGCAAGCTGGGAAACGTTCAGTTAATCAGCCATAGTTATAAGACACAGTGGCATAGCAACCTCACCATTACCTGTCAGCAGGTCCACATCAACACATTAAGTGAGACAAAGAGAAAACTGAAAGGAGAGAAAAAAATGGTGGTAGGAGAACTATGGTACAGGATGTAGTAGCTGAGGAAGGATGATGATGAGGAAGCAAGAGGAAACATGCTAGAGTTTTTTTTGTTTTTCATCACAATATGATCAAATAGAAACACACAGAGCTGGGCCTATTAAGGAATGAGAAGTGGTAAAATTGTGAATAAAACATGGTATGGAAGGAGGATTTGCAAGGGAATAATACTGTTGGATCTGTGTCAGTTGGGAAGGAAAAATAGATCAGTTTTCTTTTCTTGTTCTTGGGCTTCAAATTAATTAAAAAAGGGGAGGGAAAAAAAGAAAAGAAAACCCAGCTGAATTATGAAGCAAATGGTTTGGACAAAGGAATCTGACAAAGATACTTCTATTAGAAACCTCCTATTAGACCTAAAGGACATCACAATCCAGCTCCACAGGAAAAAGGAAAATGAAATTCACCTAGACAACTAGAGAAAGAACATGAAAATCCATGCTACCTTTTGCACAAAACCTTTTGGCATTTCACAACCTTCTCAGAAATTAACCAATCTGTATTTTTTTGTAAGGTGATTTCATTGTGGAAAAGTAGATCTAATACCAGGAAATTTCCAAAGACTTTTAGAGAGGAAGTACATAGTCTAGCTCCTGTGAACAAGTTGGAAAGTATGTTGTGGATACAGCTCCTGTCTTTGAGCATTTACCTGATTTTTCTTAAATTGTCTCTAAATCAATTTCTTATAATTTTTTCTTTATACATCTTGCATATGTGTCACCATCATATTTTCTGAAAAATCCCTTTTCCAGGATTTCTTCTCCTGGGAAGCTGAGAAGCCTCAGAGAAAAAGGAAAACAATATGATCTCGTTTGCTTCTCCTGTGTTTTGCTGCTTTGGAATGTGGTTGGAGATTGTTTATCCAACATGTGAATTGTTTTAACTTAATGACCAATCACTGCCAAGCTGTGTCAGACTCTGAGGAGAGAGTCATGAGTTTTTCAGTATTATCTTTTAGCCTTTTGCCTGTACCCTTTCTCTATTCTTTAGTGCAGTTTAGTGTGGTATTCTTTAATATAATATAATATCACAAAGTAACAAATTAGCCATCTAAGAACATGGAGTCAGATTCCTTCCTTCCTGTCACCTGGGACCCCAAAAATGCCACACATTTGTAATTATTTCCTTATGTCTTATACACAGCTGTCTTACTTTTCAAAGCTGCCATTATTCTGTGCTTTGGCCAGTGTAACTTCATGGCAGTGTGCATGGATTCTAAGGAACTGACCTGCTTACAAAGGCAAGAGCAGCACCACACAGTGCCAGGGAAGAGCTCAGATGTTGGGGAGCAGCTGGAGATAGCATGTAAATCCCTGCTCCAAAACCAGATGGTTCTTCACATCTCACTTAGAAGTAAATCCATTGGACTAACAGCTCGTGGCTGAATCTTTGCTTTCAACTTCTTCATCCAAACTGAGCTGTCCAAACGTCTGTCTGTCACATCAGCTGCCTGAACTGAGGATGAGAGCAGGGCAATGATCAGAAGCTCTTATGCTGTGCCTGATTGAAGTAAGGAAACAAGATAAGCAAAAAGGCTGGGGTTCATCCTCATGTTTGATCAGTGGAGCTGACTGCTCACCTTTTGAAGTATCTAGATATAAAGTAGGTATGTATGCTGGTAAGAAATTGATCACACTGGTTACAAATGTACTTAATCAGATGAACATATCTATTTTTTATATGATGAATACTATTGAAAATAGCTAGATGTTCTAAAAATTCCTTTTAAATTATCAAAAGCTTTTTGGGAAGTACCTTAGAAGTACCATGGCAATTTTTAAGGAGACATCTGATTAGTCTTTTCTGGGAAAAAGCTGCACTTAACAGTACCACAAACATTTAAAATACAGATGTATTTTATTTTTTAAGTTACATCCCCAGATAGTCCACTTCTGCTATAGGAGGAAAAATACCTCCACACTGCATCCATGCTTCTGCTTCACAGATTTATGAAAGTTTCATTTCCAAGGATTGGTCAGACAAAGACACGAGGGGAAACTATCAGGAATGTTTGGCTTAAATAATGTTACAGTAGGTATGTGAGAAGCTTAATAGGATTAAGAAATGTGGAGAAAGAGGAGACAGGGGAGGAGAAATACAGCAAGCAAGACAAATGATAGAGCCATTATTCACTCTGAGCCAACTAGGTTGATCATCAGTTCTGTCCCTGTCCCTGCTGAGAGGTTTAAATAGGATGTTAACTCCAGCCTCTCAAAGCTTTGGCTTCTGTCAGGGAAGCCCAGCTGACTGCAACCACCTGAGATCCTGCCCTGGTTGCACTGATTTTAGTTCATTGCTCATCTGGGTTTTACATTGGCCCTTTGATTCATTCAGACTGTCCTCAGCTGGAAGCTGGAGGGTGTCTGGATAATGGTAGTCAAAGACTGAGCCCTCAAGCTCTGCTGATTGGTGGCAGAGCTGGGAAGGTTGTGCTGCTAAGCCTTACTTGGCTTTGTCCATAGTGCACCTAATGACAGTGACCATGGTGTAAGAAAGTGGAAAACTTTCTATGAGGCCCAGGTAGTGCAGTGGCTGTCCTGGTCCTGAAGCCAGCTGGGATTGATTTGGTACTGAGTGTACTTATACAAGAAATTATGAGGAGCCTTATATTCCAGTTGTGATAGAAATCCCACAAAAATTTTTACTGGGAAATGTTAAACAAATTTATTTTCATATATATATATATATATATATATATACACTTTGTTTTTCCTTTTTATTTTTGGTCAGAAATATCTTAGTTCATCAGCTTGAAGGAGTATGCAAGACCTTCCCTTATTGCTTGAAATCTGCCAAAGATGGAGTAAAATGTAAACTGTAACTGAAAGGTGGCTGATATAAGAAAATTACCTGAAGCTTAATAGAGCTTGGTTGAAACTAACAAAAAAAAAAATCAAATAGCTTGCTTTAGACTGATGTAAACTTAGATAACATTGGGGCAAGATGAACAGGCAAATACCTGCCTGGTGATCCATGTGACACCTAGGCAGGAAATCACTGCCATAAACATGAATGACAGTTGATCAGTTTTTTCTGGACAAAAAGAAATATTAGGACACAACCCTAAGGAGACCCAGGAATACACTAGGGAAGGGAAGGGAAGGGAAGGGAAGGGAAGGGAAGGGAAGGGAAGGGCATCGGCCCAGGTTACCTCCCTAGTTGCTGGAACGTGACTTCCCTAGTATTGTCACACCAGGAGGCTGGGGGACAGGGGTGTTTCTGTCATCCCAGGGCAGCTGGTGTGCCAGCAGGGCTTGTGCTGGAAGTGTGCACGTTCTCATGGTGTGCACGTTAGGTGGGATACTATTTCTGTTGTTACAAGGTTATAATAAGTCATAATGAAATTATAGATAATGGTTGGAACATTGTTTTATATAATAAAGGGTCATCTAACTCAATAAATACTCTTTGTGTTTGTCATCATGTGATTCAATCATTGGTTTGTGGAAACTGAGCCTTCACTCCCTGTAACCATCAGGAGGCATGAACAGGTATAGGACACAATTCATGATCAAAGTTAGAGAGTGACTCAGGACAACAAAGACAGTATAAAAATCCCTTAGACCAGGCAGCAGTTTGTTTCAGGGACGTCTATCTGGAAGAAGATGTTCTCCAGGAAACATAATTAGCCCCTTTCCTGCTTTGATATTTCATTTTTATGTAATGTGAGACAGCTCAAACCAGGACACTGCCTGCTTGCCTCCCAGACAACAAAGCTTGGAGATGAGCTGTCATCTGGGAGATCAAGTCCAAGTCATTCAGAGAAGGCATTTAAACCATTATTCTTGCTGCGGATTCTTAAAGCCACCAGTCAGGGCCATTTAACCCTGTTAGTCCCCTCCAGGTCTGGGCACCAGCTATGGTAATTCTCCTGGTGTATATGTTTACCAATAAAGTCTGGGAAGCCTTCTCTAGAACAAAAAAATGTCAAAAGCTGATAATTTTCACAAAATTTTGTTCTTGCTTTCCAGCCAGCCTTATCTGTGAGGCTGCCAGCTGAACACAGCACCTCAGCTGATCTGAGCCTTCCTGCTGGCATGAGCAGCCCTCCAAAGAACAAGGATGCTCAATCTTATCAGCAACTTCTGGCCACAAGGGCAACCTTACACTTTTCTCCTGCAGTTCCTCTCTAGCAGAACTGTCAAAACACTTCTTGGAAGTTCTGCTTCATCTTCTGGAAGTTTTCCCTGTGCTAATTCTCCTTTGTGAGGTGTATTTCCACTTCCATTTCCTTGTTTAGGCAATTACAGACACCAGGTTTGACAAGTGCCTTGGCTGTTTATCAAGGCACCTCCTGTAATTGTTTTGCTTCTTGATTGTGGGGTTTGGATTTTCTGTGCTCCTGCCTCAGCACAAGGCTTTAGGAGGGTTAAGGGCTGTGCAGGAGGCAAGCAGCACACACTTCACTCAGGCTATAGTCACATTGAAGCAAAGTGCTCATAAACACAATTTCTAATATTACACTGTGTAAAACTTCTCAATGGTGCTTTTTTACATAATGAGGTACTACACTGTCAATATGGGAATGAAGACAAGGTCAAAATTTCTTCCATTCTATGTTTTTAATTGGTTTAAGTTCAGTCCAGCTGGGGAATGTGTGAATAAGTATGCCAAGCAGCTAAAATTACAAGGGAAAAAAATTTCTAAGATTTAGGTTCTCATGTATCTCACATGGTGCCAGGAATTAATATCCTAGAAGGTGTCAGACAAGTATATTTCCTGTTGAATCTGGAATAATTTTCCTTTACTAAACACTTGGAATCTGGCCCTGAAACATTCCCCTTTCCTTACATGACAAATAGAATCCAAATAAAAACTGTCTTGACTACTTTAACATTAGGCATTGCTCCAGGAGGTTTGCATCTGCTTGGGAAATTTTACATTAAGGACATTTTGCATCTCGATTTGGGCCAGAAAAGCCCCAACCCACAGAAGTGAATGGGAAATTCTACAAAGGTTGAAGACCAGTCACACACGACTCCACTGCTGATTTTCACCACTTAGTGCAAAAGACACCAAGGAGGTGGAGGAAGAAGTGACCAGGTCTCCTGTTAGGGAAGGGGAAGAATTTGGGAAGAATTGATCAGACAGGGAGGAGAACCCATCACCCAACAGGCCAGATTACAGCTTACCTGTCTTAGAGGGGGTAGAAACTCTGAAACAACGTTGAGGCACAAAGCTGACATTTTCTTGGGCCATTTTATTGTAGTTTTCCTGCAGTTCCCTCAGACTCATTGCTGCAGGCTCCTTCCCTGGGTAATGGATATAACTTTTATCTATGATCCAAAGGGTTTGTGAAGATTAACACATTAAATTTTCAGGCCCACAGTGGCTGAGGAACTGATGTTGTGTTGCACATCAAGCCACAACTGACCAGGCTAAGAGGCCTCTGAACATGCCCACGGCGAACAGGTTGTTTCCCAAAGCTGCAGTCTCACAGGCCATGATGTGTTTCTGACTTCTGGGTGGATGATACATGCAGCAGTCTTAGAATATTCTCACTCTGATTTCAGACCTCTGCATTCAGAAATAGTTTCCCAGAAAAATTTATACTCAGTGGACACTTGGCTTCCTTTTTTTCTTTTCTTTTTCTGAATTCAGAAGCAGTTATGTCCTTCTCTCAGTAGCTTTCTTTCAACACAAGGAAACAGTAATCTGGGGTATTTGTGCTGAGAGAATTCGCAGCCTTCTCATGTGTACATGGGCTGTAAGAAGCCCTTTCAACTAGAGGCTTCACTCCTTACTAGATAAAAATTAAAATGTTCTCTGAAGAAGGATAGTTTGAGAGCCCAGTCAGCCCCTGCAGTGTGACACTATGGCCAAGCACCATGTCCTGCTGAAAGGTTTTGTCTTCTCAAAGTAGGAGATATTTGACTGGGGTAGAACACAGGACTGCCCCAGATATTGTGTGAGGCTGCCTTGAGGGAGAGGAGAGGACAAAGGAATAGAGCTCATATGCATTCTTTCCTCTGGCATAGGAGATTCTTCTATTGTACATCTGAATGATCCCTACAAAGCTCCTTGGTTTTGCTGCTACTGAAAGTCTGAAGTAACCCCACAAATGGCAAAGGGCCCAGGATCTCTGCTGCTTTATGTCTTGCACATAATCATCTCCTACCCTGCAAGGTGCATGAAGAATTGTCCCAGAGCAGGGCTGTAGCATCTAGCACTCATTTCTTTCAGGAATAATTCACAGTGCAAAATGCAATGCAGGGGAGAAACTTCCCGGAGGAGTTGTTCAGGTGTAAAACTGGTCCAAGAGAAAACTGGCTCAAACCATTCAGATTTAAATTAGAATGAAAGAGTTATGAATACTAAATGACTTTTCAAATGAATGGTTCAGGAAATCTCACCTTCCATAAGGTTTACTCATCCTTTATCCTTAGGGAATAGATTTTATTATTTCTGATAATAATCCCTCTGTTAAGGGAGATGACAAGGTAGATAGGGAAAAGGGAATTTAAAAAGGGAAGAACAAGATAATTGTTTTCTTGTTCTCTTGCCTGAAGAAAACTTTTTCATTTTGTTTTTCTACTGCAGACAATGGAAAGACTGGAGAAATCAGAAGCTTTTTTTTTTTCTTGTACACCAAACCTTACACTATAATTGGAGAAAAACTAAATTAGCAGTTTTTCATTAATAAGATCTATGGTTGCATTTAATAGTTTGACTAAATTGTGTTTCACGAAAGGAATGCTAAATTTACTGACAGGAAAACAACACAACTTTGTTCTCAGAGACTTTCTTCTTCAAAGGTCATTGATCTTTTTGACTGTTTTTCCTTTGTGCTGTGTCTTCAGAGACAGATAACATGGGGGGCAGGGAGCCAACATTCTTGTCAACTTTGCAAAATTTTGTTACAATATTTATTTTACTGAAGGTGACTTCTTGCTTTTTTAACTGAGATTTAATTCCATGAAAAACCCCTCAGACACTTATGGATCTTAGTAGCAACTGCAAGAAACGTCTGCTCTTTTTTCTTTGTAAATCAATGCAAAGAGAAGAAAAAGAGACCTAGGTTTGGATATTAACCATTCTTAAAAATCTAATCACTTCATTTTTGTTACTGCTTGAGATAAGCACTTTAATGAAAACAAAAGCCAGGTAACTGATTATCAGAAAAGTAGGCCTAGGTTATTGATAAAGCCTCAGAGGTGAAGTGCTATATATTATCCTAAATTTCTCTTACCTTGCATTTTCCTGGAGGCTTCTAGATGTGCACATTTTGAAATGCCTCTGCCCAAAGCATTACATGTCTGTGTCCTGGATTGCTCCTTCCACACTTCAGAGTAGGTAAGTTCATGTCCATGGAATTTATCAATTGTTGTTTTGTGGATCAGATAGAAGGATCAGGCCTGTTCTCCAGGAATAGCAGTTTTTCTCACCTGTCTTTGGTCAAGTAATCACTCGTCTTGGTCTTCCATGAAGTGTCTAATACATTTGGGGGATACTCTTCAGACAGTGAGTACATTGCCAGGGTGCTGTATTTATCTGGTAGGCATTTGGGAACCTCATGAAATTACCAGTCCTCTCTTTGTAAATTACCATTATTGCTTTTGGTTTGATTAGTTGGTTGTTTTGTTTTGTTTTTAAACAACAGACTCCCTTGCTCATGCACAATATTTTTAATATTATTTATTTTTCCTCTTTTTTCCCTTCAGACCGTGGAGAAGTGGCCCTTTTTGATGTTCAGGATTATTTGAATACTGAATAGGTTTTACACACATAATTAAGTCTTTTCTCTGTGATTCACTTTTTAATTCAAATTTTGTTTTTAAAATGCGAGTAATAGTTCATGGGTTTTGGTTGTGGGTTTGTTTGTTTGTTTATGGGTTTGGGTTTTTTTTTTGTTTTGATTTTGTTTTGTTTTGGGGTTTTTTTTGCCAGGATGCTTTTTTGGCTGCTTTTGCCAAGCAGCCCGTTTATTCTAAATGATATTGATCTTATTCACAAAAATTTCCTCTCCTCTAAGCCCTTTTCCCCACCACAGACAGGATTTATGCTGGTGACCTATTACAGAGACCTGTAAAATACCCTGAGGAACAGGCTGACTGCTTCATTCTGCTAATTCATCAGCCCCAAGCCTCTAGGCAAGTCTGCACAATTAGCAGCAACAGTTTTGGCACAGGGAGAAGTGAAAATGCAGAGTACAGTGAGTGGCATCACCTCACTCACCCTGTGCTTGCCTTCCCACCCAGGAATGGCAGGTGACACAGTAAGTGACATTCATTTTGCTAGGCATGGAGAGACTCCTTCTCCACATCTTGGGCTCTACAAGGGAATTGAGGATGGACTAATCTTTCTTCCACCAATCATTGCAGCCATCTCTTGTCATTACTCAGTTAATCCTCTTCACTCTCACAAACTAAACATAGGTTCAGTTCTTCACACAATGATTCAATATATCAAAGAGTTCTGAAAGATAATGCACATCTTTTCCAACAGAAACATCTACAAGATAATCATCAGCATTTGAGCAAGCAAGCAGACTTCCTGTGTAGCCAGAGAGAAGCAGGCAAGAGGTGATTCATCCCCTAAGGTAGAAAGCTAAAATAGACCAGATGATTCAGATCCCCCATGTACTTATTTCCCTTCATTGACTGTGCTTGGAGCTAGTTCAGACAGAGGTGTACATACAGGACAATGTATAAATCTGGGTGAAAGTGGTCTCCCCAAAAGGATTTTAAAAAAGGGTGGACTTGGCTCTTATCACTGGCACATTAGCTATATTTTAGATATGTTTCCTGAGTTTGTGAGTAGACTCTTATCATTTGGTCATCTAGCTTCCTTATAAATCTAATATATTTGCCAGTTATAAAAGGAAGTTTAGATCTTCCTCTCTAGTTAAACAAAAACAGAAACAATACAAGTTTCCTTTTATACAGAGATTGCACCATGTGGGAGAGAACTGCATATTCCTGACTAAATACCTTTCCAGGGCATTGAAGCATCCAGTAGCCTAGACAGCCATTTTTGTAGACAAAATTTACACATTATTAGTTCTTGTCTCCTCTTTGGCTGAATATTCTTTTGTAACAGAGATGTTGCAGTTGGATATTTCATTTGCACACTTAAGGTTCTCTTGCCATACACGTACCTGTGCTCACACTTGTGTCCCTGCTTCTTCAAGTCTACACCAGTCAAATTCCAAGGCTTCTGTTTTGGCTAGCTGGTTTCTCCAGTTTGTCTTTTCTTGGTATTGTCAGTATCACAATTGTCATTATTTCACATTACAAATGATACGATTATAACCAGCTGTGTGACTTCGCCATTTCAGGGATTCACATCACCTGGAAACTGGAGGGTGTTTCCTGCACCAGCTGGTTTAGGGACTTTTCTGGACATGTCTGCTAAAAGAATATGGAGTAGCAAAGCAGAGATCAGGATCAGCTGTCCTTTTATAGTTCATTCTCATTTCCTAAAGCACCTGCCCTTTGTGAAGGACACAATCCAACTTCTCTACCAGCTAGAAGCTGTGTTTGGTGAGATGGCTGCTGAGTCGGGCCCTCCTGGAGCACTTTGAAGTGCAAACGCTCTGATAAGACACCTTTCTCAAGGAGACTTTGGTAGGAAAAGCATAAGGATCCCTCCAAGGGCAGCTCAACAATAAGACCATTAAATCTAAAGTATTACAAGTAGGTCTGGGGAGTAAGGTCAGAGATGCAAGGCTCCTGTGCAGCAGGATGAATGTGAATGAGAGCTGAGAGGCTGCAGACAGTGGCCATAAAAGCCACAATGTTATCAGAACTAGTTTGTTACACAAGCTAGCTGACACGTCTCAGAGGTCAATGTGGGTATTTCAAGCATGAAAACTTGCTGAATGGACAGTGCACTGGTGAAATAGTACAAGGCTGAAAAAGATGCTTAATGATGGTTGGATAGAGTGTGCTGTCTTTATATATGGTTGGAGGTCTCAGTATGGAAGATCTACAGAGACATACATTATAGTCATACAAGGAAAAAAAAAAAAAAAAAACAAAGCAGAAAAATAAAGCAAGCCCTCCTGCTATCATTATAAGCCATAATGCACTGGCAACATTTTCTCTGCAAGCCAAGGCCTTTCTTCCAAGCTGTGTGAAGGCAGATGAGGAGATGGAAGGGGGTAGAGAAGCAGATCATGTTCTTGTTAGCTTAATGATTTATGTCCAAGTTTGTTTGTCTTTGGTGTGATTAATTGCTTCCAATTATCTGCTTCCATATAGTCAGTTCTTTACAGAAAAGATGCATCCTTGTGGGTGGGATCTCTTATGTTTGGATGAATCAACCCTGAAAATGCCCCAGTGATCTTGTGTCTGACAGATGGGACAGATTATTAGAAAATAAATCTGGGAAGAGAGAGAAGCAATCTGTGAGGGAGAGAGACTTAGAAGGCCAGGCAGATTTTAATTTTTTTTCAGAATATTCTAATTTTGTATGTGGTCCTAATGCTTGTATACCTTTTCCCACTCCCCACTCCTTGTTTTATTTATTGCTCATTGTGGTGGTGTGTGATGTAACGTTGTTTGATTTGGTCTGGTTCATCCTGAATAGTTTCCCCCTCTTTCCCTGGAAATCCCCAATTTCTTATCGTTATTTGTCTATCACGTCTCCCCTCCCCTATCCATCAGATGTGTCTTGTTGTCCCCACCCCTGGCCTTTGTCCATCACTTGGCAGCCCTGCCTTTCCTTCTAGAACCTTCTCCCCAGGGTGTCAAGTGATTGGGCAAGGGCAGGGACCCCTCCCCAGTTTTTTGCTGATTTGTTAGCCTCATGCGTTCATCAAACTATGTATCAGTTTTTTCATACCCTCATTTGCCGTCGTGTTGCCCCTCCCAGGCCCTCCCCCTTCCCTTATAAGCTGTCACTTGCCCTCAGTTCGGTGCTCAGTCCTTCTCCCTCCACCCTGCTTTTTCTCCCCCTTCGACCTTCCTCCAATAAACCTGCCAACCCTTCCTGAAGGCTGAGTCCCTCTTTCCTTGCCTGCGCCTCCCTGCGTTTGCCACCCTCCTCCGCTCTCGTATCGTGGATCTCTTCGGGACCCATAGGCGCGATAGGAGCTCCGGGCTCCTCAAGCGCCCCTTCGCCGCTGATCGGGGCTGAACGTGAGCCGGGCAAACTCATCACCGCAGCACCGCAGCAGTTTGGCGCCCAACGCGTGGCGTGAAGACCCCTGCATCTGAGGCAGTCTGCGGATCCTGAACACCGTTCGGAGGACTGCATCTCGGAACAGGAGTCCCGCGACGCGCGGGTTGGATTGCTCTAATCCTTTGGGCGACTCACCGCTCTCCGTGTAGCACGCCCTCGTTTCGGGAGGTGCGGTGCTCCGGAGAGAAGAAGGCGACACCCTCTCAGCGCACCCTAAAGAGGCCGCCTTCGGCGCAGGCAGCTCCCGCTAGCAGCAGCCTTGGTTCGTCCCCCTGACGGGTGAGTCTCTTGGCTGTGTTGTACAGCCCACCACCTGACCTCACGGAAAACCTGGCATAGGCATCCCGGTCCTCTCCTCGGCCAGTGGGAGGGGGAGGTCAGGGTCAGTGGGGACCCCGTTTAGTTTTATTTTAGATTCCTTTTGATTTTCCTGTTGCTAGCGGTAGAGCGAGTGGCTGACCCCTGCGTATTCCATCTGCAAATATGGGTGCTAAACTGTCGGCCACTCAGAAAGGGGTTTTTTACCAAGTTGTGGGTACCCTGGGGGGTGGGAATTATAAGTTTAATAAAAGGGAAGTTAAAAGTTTAGTCCGCTGGCTGACCCATACCTACCCCGATTTAAATGCCGAGTCAGTTCGGGATCCCAAATTCCTGAGGCGAGTCCAATCCCGCCTTCAGAGAGAGATCCAAGCTGGCGGCAAATCCTTTCAGAGCCATTTTTGTTTAATATCCCTTTTGATTTCTGCCCTCACTGTTAAACCCTCCTCCCGGACTCAGCCAGCGGACCCCCAGTTATACCCCAGTTCTCCCCGTCCCCATGCGCCTGCCCTTCGTTCCTCGCGCCCTCCTTCCCGAACCGAGTCCCTGCGGGGAGCAGCCCGCGACAGCCCCGCGCCAGGGAGACACCCGTCCCTAAGTTCCTCGCGGGCGACCCGGTCCCCGAGCCTCCGAAGGTCTGGCCAACCTCCGGAGGAGACTGTTCCTGCTCCCTCTTTCCGCACCCCCTCGACCCCAGTTGTTAAACCCAAGGTTCGTTTCAGTTCTCCGCGGTCCTCTCGCCAAGATGGCGTCAAATCATCCCAAAATGGAGGGGACCGCGTGTTCAATCCTAAAAAACCCCCTTCTCCTTCCCAGAGTTCCCCCACTCCTTCCCGAGCCCCCCCCCAAATCCCTCCCCTTCCCCCCTCGCGGGTTCCTCCCACGTCCCCTCCCCTTCCCCCTCCCCCTTCTCCCCCCCCTCCTCCTCCGCCCCCTGCTCCCGAAACTCCTCCCCCTCCTCCCCCGCCTTCACCCCCTGCAACTCCTCCCCCTTCCCCTCCTCTCCCACCACCCCCCGCCTCCGCAACGACGTCATGGGGCCCCTCCCACAAGGGGAGGCACTTTGCTGCAGGACCCTCCCTCCAGTTCCCACGCCGGGACCCTCCCTCCCCCGCTCCCGGTTCCCACGCCCTCCCTTCCGGTTCCCACGCTCTGGGGGCTAGCGGGGGGGGGGTCCCGAGCCGGGGACCGGAGCTGTCTGCAGTCCCATCAGCAGCCCCGGTCGTTTTTCATCCCGCGGGAGATGGGACAGCCCTGGCTCAATGGGTCCCCTTCTCTCACTCGTCCATGAAGGAGCTGTGCAAAGCACAGAAGGAGTTCGGGAGGGACTCCGAATATTTTCGGGGACTCCTTCAGGCCGTCCTGGCGGAGTCGGTCATTACACCTGCCGACCTCCGCCGAGTCTTCCGCTGCCTCCTCAATTCCACCGAGCAAGTGCTCTGGGAGGCAGCGTGGAGAAAGGAAGCCTTGAAGGTGCTCCCGTCCCTATGGGATTCCCCGAACTCCCGGACGAGTGCAGACGGAGAGGTCATTTCCATTGACCATATGCTTGGGACGGGGAACTGGAGTGACGGAGCAGCCCAAGTCAGAGCCATACCCGTAGAGGTTCTGCAGCAAACTGCCCGGGCGGCTGAGAAAGCTTTCTTGGGGTTGCGAGCGGCCACACCCCAGGTCCCATATGCCAAAGTCCTGCAGGGTGCCGAGGAACCATTCCTCGAGTTTGTGGAGCGGCTCCGAAAGTCCATTAACTATCAGGTTGAAGGAGAACACTTGCAAGCCGAGCTGTTAAAAGAGATGGCATTCCTCAATGCCAACTCGGCTTGCAAAGATGCAATCAACAGCCTCCCTCTGGAGCCAGCTCCCACCCTGCGGGACATGCTTTTGGTGTGTGGGAAAAAGGTATTAGTTCCATCAGGTACCGGACCACCACCTGCCGCAGCCTCCCGCCTGAAGACACCTTTTCGTCCTGCCGCCGCCGCCGTCGAGGAGCCCCCATTCACCACCGACGTCTGTCCCACTACCCCACAGCCACTGCCACCAACATCAGCCCCGGTGCCCAAGCCTCCAGCCACACCGTGCCATCTGTGTGGGAAGCTGGGGCACTGGATGCCCGCATGTCCCCTCAAACAACAATTTTATGAGTTTAAAAAGTCCGTGCAGGGGACCCACGGGCAAACTGTTCAAAAAAACTAATTAAACAGCGCAGCGGCCCCCTGCGCCAGGACACAAATGCGGAGGCCTGTTCACACCATCCGTCCTGGCGGGAGAAGAGGGAGAACAGTGAGATAATGCCTCCAACTGGACTTGACCTTCATGCCGGACTGACACAAACACCACCTACTAATACTCATGCTCTTTCATCCTGTGTTTCCTCCCGTAGGTTGCAGCTTGCGGAACCATTACATCTCCGTTCCGCCGGTTTCCACCACGTTGCTGTCCTCCCGGAGGGTCTAACAAACTGGGAACGTCAAAGCCACAGTCTCCTCGTCCTAGGCGACACAAAGGCGACCCCACCAGAAGTGAGTATTGTCCCGAGCCTGCTTCCCGCTGGCTCGGAACAAATCTCACTCATGCTGCATTGTGTCCACCCCCCGCTCTTCCTACCGAAGGGGCAAATAATGGCCCAATTCTTTGTCGTGTCACCACCGTATGCTGTTTCCGATTTATCACCTCCGGAATTTCAATCGGCAACCCAGGCTCCAGACATACCCACAGTAGCCTGGGCTCAAACTCTTGGGAATGAAAAGCCCAAACTTATTTGTAAATTAAAAAAGGGGGGAGAGCAAGTCGCACTACGCGGCTTGCTGGACACAGGGGCAGACGTCACGGTTATTCCCTCTCGGGATTGGCCGTCGCGTTGGGAATTGCAAAGCGTCCCTGGCCACATCAGAGGTGTAGGAGGGCTTCAATTGGCAAAACAATCGAAGAGCATCGTACAAATTACGGGGCCCGACGGACAATTGGCTTCGGTTCGTCCGTTTGTTTTAGATTATACGGAACCCCTGTGGGGGAGGGATCTCTTGGCCCAGTGGGGAGCCCGAATTGACCTACCAGTGGCTCCCCAGGTTTTTCGGGCAGCGACCACTGCTGAGCGCCCCACCTGGAAGCTGGATTGGCTTTCGGATGAACCAGTACAGGTGGCGCAGTGGCCGCTAAACAAACAAAAATTAGCGGCGCTCAACGAGCTCGTGCAGGAACAACTACAGAAAGGGCATTTAGTAGAGTCCATGTTGCCTTGGAACTCTCCCATCTTTGTCATCAAAAAGCCCAACAAAGACAAATGGCGACTCCTGCATGACCTCCGTCAAATTAATGCAGTTATTAAAGATATGGGACCCCTCTAACCAGGGATGCCGTCCCCTGCGATGCTCCCTAAAGATTGGAATTTGGCAGTTGTTGACATAAAAGATTGTTTTTTCCAAATTCCCCTACACCCTGATGACGCGCCGCGCTTCGCCTTCACGGTTCCATCCATCAACCGTGAAGCCCCAGGCAAGCGCTACCATTGGACAGTATTGCCACAAGGCTTGAAGTGCAGCCCGGTGATCTGCCAATGGTACGTCGCTTCCCTGCTGACCCCTGTTCGTGCAGCTGTGGAGTCAGCCGTCATCCATCATTATATGGATGACATTTTGATTTGTGCGCCAGACGACGACCTGTTGGCCCATGCGCTTGACCTGACAACCACAGCGTTGGTTGCTGCAGGGTTTGAGCTGGCGCAGGAAAAGATTCAAAGGATGCCACCCTGGCGGTACCTCGGCCTTGAAATTACCAAGCGGACCATTGTTCCGCAAAAATTGGCAATAAAAAGCAATATCCGAAGCCTAGCAGATGCCCACCAACTGTGTGGTTCTTTAAATTGGGTGAGACCTTGGTTGGGTATTCCCACGGAAGACCTAACCCCTCTCTTCAATTTGTTGAAGGGGGGAGAGGAGCTGAGTTCTCCCAGGACCCTCACCCCGGAGGCCAAAACCGCTCTGGAGAAAATTCAGAGTTTAATCTCGGCCAGGCAGGCCCACCGGTACCAACCGGGCCTGCCATTCCGTTTTATTGTTCTGGGGAAACTGCCACACCTTCACGGCATGCTCTTCCAGTGGGACGGAGTCATTGGGAAGAGCAAGGACCGCGGGGCGAAGGACCCCCTCTTGATTATAGAGTGGGTATTCCTGAGCCACCACAGGTCCAAGAGAATGACATCGCCACTGGAGCTGGTGGCTGACCTGATCCGGAAAGCGAGATCACGGATCAGGGAGCTGGCAGGTGAGGACTTGACGTGCATTCATCTTCCCATTAAATTTGGCACGGGCCACCTCAAATTAACAATGTTTGAGAACGTCCTTCAGACGAACGAACTTTTACAACTAGCTTTGGACAGCTACACGGGCCAGATTACGATAGATCGGCCGGCCCACAAATTGTTTAATCAAGAATTTGTTTTCACCATCAAGTCAGTGCAGAGCAAGAGACCCCTCGATGCCCTGACCGTTTTCACTGACGCATCTGGAGCATCCCACAAGTCAGTAATGACTTGGCGGGATCCTCAAACTCAGCGGTGGGAGGCAGACATCACTGTGGTGGAAGGATCGCCACAAGTGGCTGAGTTAGATGCAGTCGTCCGGGCTTTTGAGAGGTTCTCTGAGCCATTCAATTTGGTAACTGATTCGGCATATGTAGCCGGTGTAGTGTCCAGAGCGGAGGGAGCAATCCTCCAGGATGTCTCGAATGTTCGTCTTTTCGAGCTACTCTCCAAAATTGTAAATTTAGTCTCCCACCGAGAGCAGCCCTTCTACGTAATGCACGTAAGGTCGCACACCGACTTGCCGGGGTTCATTGCGGAGGGCAACAGGCGCGCTGATGCCCTTGCCGCTCCTGTTCAGGTGGCCCCGCTCCCTGATCGCTTCGGTCAGGCCAAACTAAGCCACCAGCTGTTCCACCAAAACGCGCCTGGCCTTGTTCGCCAGTTCAATCTGACGCGCGAACAGGCCAAAGCTATCGTGGCGACATGTCCCCAGTGCCAGTCCCACCAGCTTCCATCATTGGGCCTGGGGGCAAATCCTAGAGGACTTTCGAGCTGTGAAGTGTGGCAAACAGATGTCACTCATGTTCCCTCCTTTGGCCGGTTGAGCTTTGTTCATGTCTCGATAGACACTTTCTCCGGCGCGGTATTCGCCTCCGCCCACACGGGGGAAAGGGCAGCAGATGTCGAAAAACACCTACTTCAGGCATTTGCTGTTCTGGGCATCCCTAGGCTGCTCAAAACTGATAATGGGCCTGCGTATAAGTCCAGGGAACTGCGCCAGTTCCTGCAGCAATGGGGAATAGAACATCGAACAGGCATCCCCTATTCCCCGACAGGCCAAGCCATGGTAGAGAGGGCTCACCAAAGCCTTAAGAAAATCTTAGAGCGACAGAAATCCACCACAAAGGTAGAGCCCCCTCACATCAGACTCTCAAAGGCGATGTTCACTTTGAATTTTTTGAACTGTTCCTTTGAGAGTCTGAACCCGCCCATGGTTAGACACTTCGGGAGCCACAACGCGCTGCAACCTACAGCCAAGCCTCCGGTCCTCATTAAGGACCCGGAGACTTGGCAGACCCAGGGGCCCTTTGACTTGGTGACCTGGGGGAGAGGGTACGCTTGCGTCCTCACTCCTTCTGGTCCCAAGTGGGTGCCCTCAAAGTGGGTTCGGCCTTTTGTGCCCAGGGAAGCGAAACACCGGGCGAAAGAGCAACAAGTCCGTGTCGCCAGTTGGAGGCGCCGAAGGAAGCCCCCTGACCCCCTTCTTCCGCCTATCTGTTTTTTATTCAGTGATGAGCCAGAACCATTCGAATATTTAGTTCACGTTTCTTAAAACCCAGTTCTCCTTCCCTGAATAAGTTAGTCCCCCCCATCCCCCCTTTCCTTTTTTTGTTGTTTGCGAAAGGGGGAGATGTGGTGGTGTGTGATGTAACGTTGTTTGATTTGGTCTGGTTCATCCTGAATAGTTTCCCCCTCTTTCCCTGGAAATCCCCAATTTCTTATCGTTATTTGTCTATCACGTCTCCCCTCCCCTATCCATCAGATGTGTCTTGTTGTCCCCACCCCTGGCCTTTGTCCATCACTTGGCAGCCCTGCCTTTCCTTCTAGAACCTTCTCCCCAGGGTGTCAAGTGATTGGGCAAGGGCAGGGACCCCTCCCCAGTTTTTTGCTGATTTGTTAGCCTCATGCGTTCATCAAACTATGTATCAGTTTTTTCATACCCTCATTTGCCGTCGTGTTGCCCCTCCCAGGCCCTCCCCCTTCCCTTATAAGCTGTCACTTGCCCTCAGTTCGGTGCTCAGTCCTTCTCCCTCCACCCTGCTTTTTCTCCCCCTTCGACCTTCCTCCAATAAACCTGCCAACCCTTCCTGAAGGCTGAGTCCCTCTTTCCTTGCCTGCGCCTCCCTGCGTTTGCCGCCCTCCTCCGCTCTCGTATCGTGGATCTCTTCGGGACCCATAGGCGCGATAGGAGCTCCGGGCTCCTCAAGCGCCCCTTCGCCGCTGATCGGGGCTGAACGTGAGCCGGGCAAACTCATCACCGCAGCACCGCAGCAGCTCATGCCAAGAGCACAACTGCTTTGTATCCAGATTACAAACATGGGAAAGGGAAAGGGCAGATGACAGGCTGGAGTAAACTGGAGCCTGGTTTTGAACCAGGGTACACACAAGCTGTGCCATCACCGTCCTTGCATGGGAGAGCTTGGTACAGCTGAATTATGGGATCCAGGAAACAACAGCCAAGCATGGGAAGGCAGGTGAGGGATTTGCATCCTTCTGTGGTGGTGTGCAGGGCATTCCATGGAATCACAGAACCATGGAATCACTGAGGTTGGAAAAACCTCCAAGATCATCCAATCCAACCTTTGACAAAGACCACATCAGCTAAACTATAGCACCAAGTGCCACATCCAGCTGTTTCTGGAACACCTTCCATTTACACAGTGAGGCCAGACCAGTGTCCTGCTTGGGTTTGTTGTTCAGTGGACAGGAAAGAATTGGTGAAATTCCAAAGTGGGGGTTTGTTTCAGAAATTTGAGACCTTGTAGACATAAAGAAGCGAGTTTGAAAAATGACAATTTTATTTCTCATGCCCTACTGAAGGAGGGGGAAAGGACTGATGTAGCTTTGCTGATTTCTGGGTTTTGCATCTGCTTTGAGTATGTCCTGAGAGGTGATGAGGATTAAGCACTGTTGCAGTCACTTTGTCTTGCTCCTTCTTGAATTTTCTCTGGTATTTTACTGTTGCTTCTGACTTTTCCAGTGACCTATATTTATCTTTGCTTTTGCCCTTCTACTAGAAATGGAACAATGCTTGCCTGGATGCCTTGTCTCCCTCACCCATCCAACCTTCCCTCTAGGTGCTGTTCATTCACTTGTATTTTATCAGATACTATTAACCACAAGAATTCACCATGAACTGGGGATTTTTCACTTTCTTTATATCAAGGAGGCACATCTGTAATGTAACAGGATTGTATGTCAGGTCTGATAAGGGGACCAGAACTTCTCTGTTTCAATTCCAAATGCATTATTGGCCAAATTCTAATTTGATAGAAAGATGCTTGAATGTAACTCAGGGTAAAATTTAGATTGTAGTATAACCTTCCTGTCAGAGAAAAAAATTTACCACCTAGTTGGTGGATAGCATGAAATTAAGCAGAACCACTATCCTAAACCGTAATAAAATCTATTGGCATCCAAACTATG
This sequence comes from Molothrus ater, assembly GCF_012460135.2. Taxonomy (NCBI): domain Eukaryota; kingdom Metazoa; phylum Chordata; class Aves; order Passeriformes; family Icteridae; genus Molothrus; species Molothrus ater. Next base: position 146,434,717 of record NC_050478.2, on the reverse strand, counting down.
TATTATGCATATGTAGTCTATTATCTTGAGGCAAATATGCACAGAGGTTTGACAGCAACCTAATGAAGGAATGCAAAAGAAATAGGATTTAAATAAAAATCTGCAAAAGGACAGAAAATGTACCTGATAGCCCAAGGGCTGCTTCTCTTTAAGATCTGTTTCAAGCAAGTGCAATTCTGAGAGCAGAAGAGGATTTATGGGAGTGTGATGAGGAAGATTAAGGGGAAATGAATGAGGGTGATTGAGAAGGCTGAAGATTTTTGTCAGGAAATGGGTGCCAGGGCTGCAGGAGATGATGGTGCAGAAGCAGTCAGAACAGAAAATGAGTCCATGAGATAGGGTGGGGAGAAGGGAGGAACTGCTGATCCTCCACATTGAGGACAGCAGTGAGGTGATGATGGAGTCAGTGCTCGTGGTGAGTAGGACAGGACATGGGTTTAAGGAATTTTAAAATCTCTGTTTGTGACCACAAGGAACTCCTGTTTGGAAATTTTACCAGTTGTGACCACAAGGAACCACTGCAGCAATTCCCCCTTTGCCTTCCTGGGTGGACATTGAGCTGCCACAAGGGCTACATTAAAGAGTAGAAACAATCCCTGATTAGGCAATGAAAGATTGACCAGCTCCCACCAGAACAAGGGCAGAAACAAACATCCACAGCCTGGGGATCTCTCAGAAGATGCAGTTCCAGGTCCTCTCCAGACTGCAGCCTGCCACCGTAAGGTTATTGTTCATTTTTCTCTTTGAACTCTTAGAGGAAAGGAAAAAGTGTTGAGATTCCATCTTGAAGAAGAAATGCAATCAGTCTAGTCTCAAGGAATATGGGTTTTCCTCCTTTTTAAAAAAAAAAATCAAAAACCCAGCACTCACTAATCATTTTTAGCCATCTAACTTACTTATTTAAAAGTTAGCAACCATCAAAATTACCATCCTTAATCTAAAATGTGTCAATGTGCTGAAACCTACTGGGATTTTGCAATTTATTTTTAATGTGTAAATTGTCTTCAAGAATTAAGGGTACTGTGATGTTCATAAAAAGCATGTTTTTACTATCACTGGAGAAATAGAGCTAAATAATAAATTAAAGCCTTTCTACAAAACCATTAATTTTTTGCATACATTTGTTTGTAAAGCCCCCTTATTTGTAAGCAGTGATAAACACTATTCTGCACACTTTCTTTTTTGATAGTGAGATGAGAAAATCATAATAGGAAAGTAAAATTAAATTATATTTCATTACTGATGACAACCTGAATAAAACATGGAAAGAGCATTATCAGGCTTCAAAAACTCCTGGCACCTTGACAACAAACAGAACAAATCTATATCCACTTAAAAGCTCCCACACATTAAAGTACCCCAAAATAATAATCTCTCCTTCTGTAGCTGCAAACTAGATGAACTGGCAGTGAACAAAAGGAAAGCATTTCCTCCTGAATTTTTCATAAGAGCTGTCTTTCAAAGGAAGCATATCACATAGCCTTCCTTACTTCATTGCATACCAGGGCACAACCCAATGCTGCACTTAAAATGCTCAGAAACCTCTCTGGGGCAGAGTCCCTGGGCATCCAATTTCAATCACATGCAGTCTCATCAAGAGTGATCTAGATCAGGAGTAAACAACACACAAACACAGAGCCTTCTTACTGATACATGAGCCTTTGTTTGCTCTGAAAGCAGCGCAGGAGGCAATGCAGCATAGAGGCAAAAGTTGGATAACCCTCCAGGCAGCTCAAAACTTTGATGTGGCCTTCACTGTGCTCCCAATAAAACTTTCCACTTTTTTTTAGGCACAGTTTTAAGGGATGGATGCAGGATCCTTCCACTCTGCTCAGTACTGATGCTCCAAATTGAGAGTGCTGTGTCCAGTGCTGAGCTCCTCAGGCAAGAGAGTTTTGTTTGTCCTGAAGCAAGTCCAGTGAGGGGTTACAAATATGTTTAAGGGACTGGAGCATCTGATATATAAGAAGAGGTTGTAAGAGAAGGGATGGCTCAGAGAGAAGAGGAGATTCAGAGGGAATCTTATCCATGTGTACAAGGAGCTGGCTGGGGAGTGTGGGGGTTGCAATGAAAAGGGAGCCAGGCTCTCCTCAGCTCTACTCACTGAAAGGACATGAGCCAATAGGCACATGTTGACACACAGGAAAGAAAAAAACATTTTTAGTGTGAGGATGACTAAGAACTGAAATGTTATGCCCAGAGATGTGGAGTCTCAGTCCCTGGATATATTCAAAATCCAACTGGGCATAGCCCTGAACAACCTGGTTTAGCTAACCCTGATTTGAGCAGGGTGTGGGCTGGACAATCTCCAGAGGTCACTTCCAACCTCAGCAAGTGTGTGATACCAAAGTAGCAAAGTAGGAGCTGTTTTCCTGTAGAATGTGGCTCATCATCCAGAGAAACTGTTCTGGGAGTGCAGCAACTCTGAAAAATACACCTTACCCCAAGAGCTGCTGGACTCAGTGCAGTAGTACTGAGAATTCTGTAGTGGTAGTGTTGAGAATTCTGCTGCTTTCTATAACTTCCAAAAATACTTCAGAAGATTGTAAAATCCTCTGAGCAGAGATCCTGCTTTGCTTTGTAGACTCTGCCCATTTTTCAGGATCATCAAGGCACATGTTGTGCTTCAGTAAATAATGCATAGCCCATTGAGAGCCACAGAATGAGCAAGAGTCACAGAGCAAATCTGGAACCTTCAGTGTCCTTGCCAGAATCTCTTTTAGGACAAAAACAAAACAGCTCCAGCAGAGGTCAGTTAAGGAAAACTTTTACTTTGTTGAAAGATATGCTCTGGCATAGAGTGTAACTTGGAAAGAAAAATAGCAGGCTTTATGTTGTGTTTAAGAGATTCAAATATAAGCATTCCTTAAAAAGAAATAAAGACACATATCCTCAAAATGTTAGCTACTATTTTTTCAAGTCCTTAAAAAAGTTTGGTTCCTGTAAAAGTGAACAGAAAACATTATTATTCCATTTCAATATTCCTGATCTGTGCTTATAGAAAAGTTAGAGAGGTGTAATTAAGTTAAAATATTCCCAGAAGTTGTTTTAAACAAGAAAAGTTTTCTTCTTCCCTTTCCCCCTTTGGCTTTCTTGGCTGCTCACAATATTTTAAATCTTCCCTGAAGTTCTCTGTGAGCCCCATTCCCCATTTTAAGGCCTCACAACATCCTATAGTCACTGCCCATGCTGTGATTTTGATCACATCAGAGGGTCCTCAATGAGACAACATGAAAATTTATATCTCTTAAGAACTGAATATTCCTGTGGAGTATCTAAAATATTGCACAGCCAACCTTACAGTGTAATGCATCAAACTTTGAGTCTCTAAACAGAAAACTCTAAAAAAATAGGATGTGAAATCATGAATACATCTAAATAGCAGGATGTATGACCTACACGCAACTGTCTTCACTGACAATTTTTCTTTCCCTCTTTGAGTATTTATCTTCTGAATTATTCATTTTGTTGTATTGGGTTTGTGTGACAAGGTTTTATGGGAGGGACAAGGGTGAGAAGCTGCCAGAAGTTTTCCCCCATTTCCAACAGAGCCAATGCCAAATGTCTTCAAGATGGATCTGCCCCTGGCCAAGGGTGAGCCCATCAGGAATGATCATAATGCCTCTGTGATAACATGTTTAAAAAGGGAAAAAAAGGTTATTTTACAGTTTGCAACTACTGCCAGGGAAGAGCAGAGTGAGAACTTGTGAGAGGAGCATCTCTGCAGGCACCAACATCAGTGGGGAAGGTGGGGCAGGAGATGCTCAAGGCACTGCAGCAGAGAATGCCCTGCAGCCCCTGGGGCAGCCCATGGTGAGGCAGCTGTGCCCCTGCAGCCCATGGGGGTCCATGGGGGAGCAGAGATCCCCCTGCAGCCCAGGGGGGTCCATGGGGGAGCAGAGATCCCCCTGCAGCCCCTGCAGGAGCCCACACTGGGGCAGGGGGATGCCCAAGGAGGCTGTGACCCCATGGGAGGCCTGTGCTGGAGCAGGGTCCTGGCAGGGACCTGTGGAGAGAAGAGCCCAGGCTGGAGCAGCCTGAGACTGATCTTGTGGAAGAGTGAACCACATTGCAGCAGTTTGGGGAGGAGTGATTTCCATGAAATGGACTCAGTTTGGAGTATTTCTTGGAGCACTGTCTCCTGTGGGAGGGACCCCACTATGCAGCAGGGGAATGACTCCTTTCCCTAGGCAGGGGTAGGAACAATGTGTGATGAACTGACCATAACCCCCTTCCTGTCTCCCTGCATGCTGGGGGAAGAGAAAGGGCTAGGAAGAAGTGAGGGGTGGGGAGAAGGTGTTTTTGCTCTGATTTTGTTAGTAACAAATTTAGTTAATATCCCCAGGCTGAGCCTGTTTTTCTGGTGATGATATTTGGAGAACGATCTATCCTGGCCCTTATCTCAACCCATGAACCCTTCATTTTATTTTCTCTCCCCTGTCCAGCCTTGGAAGGGAGTGATGGAGAGGCTTTGGTGGGTGCCTGGGGTCCAGACAGGGTCAGCCTGCTGCAGGGGAGGGTCTCCCCTGAGAGGGACACCACACTGGAGCAGGAGAAGAGTGAGGAGTCCTGCTCTCAGGGAGGGAGGAGGAGCTAAGGCAACATACCATGAACTTTTGCCTCCATTTCCAGTCCCCCAGTACCTCTGATGGGGAGAAGGTAGAGAATTTGGGAGTGGAGTTGAGCCTGGGAAGAAGTGAGGGCTAGAGGAAAAGTGTTGTAAGATTTGGGTTGTATTTCTTTTTATCCTGCTCTGCTTTGTTTGGTAATAAATTAAGGTAATTTCCCCAGGTGAAGTCCATAATGGGTGAGTGATCTCCTCCTGCCCTTATCTCACCCCATGAGCCTTTCTTTGTTTTCTCTCACCTGTCCAGCTGGGAGAGGAGTGACAGAGCAGCTTTGCTGCACGTCTTGTATCCAGCCAAGGTTGTTGTAGTGTGGTTTTATATTTTGTAATACTTTGAAGTAGTTTTGTTTTGTATCCCCATATTTTTCCCAAATGGTTTATCCCAGACTGTACCCCACTCCCTTTACCTGTGTTATCCCTCTCCCTGGATGAGATCATCCCCAATCCCCCACCCTGGCTCTCTGTCAATCACTCTGCATCCCATCCCCTCCATCCAGAAGTTTCGGTCCAGGTTGTCGAGTGATCAGCCAGAGGCCAGGGGTCAGCCCCCCAAGCCTTGCCCCATACGCTGTCCTAAATGTCCATCCCCCAGTACCCATCCCTTAGGGTCACTCATTGGTTGCTAAAATGTTCTCTACTTTCGGTTTCCACCTCCCTTTAAATGTGACCTTGGCACATCTCCCGGGGCTCTTGGCAGGAGGGACCCTGAGGTGCAGGAACCCCCTTGGGACTCCTAGAATAAAACCTTGGATTAACCCCTGCTAAGAGTCGGCCCTTTCTCTTCTACCGATGTCTCTGGTGTCTCTTGTGCTGCACAGGTGCCCAGCCCAGGTGCCCTCAGCACCCTCAGGGCACACACAGAGAGTGTCTCCCCCCAGCCCAGGTGCCCTCAGCACCCTCGGGGCACACACAGAGAGTGTCTCCCTGCTGTCAGCCCAGGTGCCCTCAGCACCCTCGGGGCACAGAGAGTGTCTCCCCCCAGCCCAGGTGCCCTCAGCACCCTCGGGGCACAGAGAGTGTCTCCCTCTCCCCGCTACCGACTCAGGACTGGCCCAGGGCTCCTGAGAGGCTCCCAGAGGGAAGGAGACAAAGGTAAACCAGCCACATTTGTTATGAGTCCACAATGCATCTCCTTTAAAGAAAGGCCCTTGGTGTGCAAAACTTAGCACAGTGGTAGCCTGACAAAGCAGTAAATAAGATGAGATCAGAGAAAATGTGAAAATTATTCATAATTACCTGAGTTTTAGAGACTTGGAAAACAAGAGTAGGATTGAATACTGGTGGGGGCATGCCTCAAGTGCTGAGTCCAGTTCTGTGCCACTCACAACAAGAAAGACATTGAGGGGCTGGAACCTGTCCAGGAAAGGGAAATGGAGCTGGGGAAGAGTCTGGAGCACAAGGCTGATGAGGAGCAGCTGGGGGAGCTGGGGATGTTCAGTCTGGGAAAAAAGGAGGCTCAGGAAGAACCTTATCACCCTCTACAACTCCCTGAAAGGAGATAGCAGACGGGTGGAGGTCAACCTCTTCTCCTAAGTAACAAGTGACAGGACAAGAGGAATTGGCCAAAAAATTGGATATTCAGGTAAAATTTATTCACCCAAAGGGTTGTAAAGCATTGGAACAAGCTTCTTAGGGAAGTGGTGAGGTCACCATTGCTGGAGGTATTTGAAAGAAGTGTAAATGTAGTGCTAAAGGAACATGGTTTAATGGTGAACATGGGATTGTTCATTTGGGTTGAGGTGCTGGGAAAATGCTCAGATTTGATGATCTTAGGTTTTTTTTTCAACATAATGATTCTGTGATTCTATCAAAATAGAACAAAATAGGATCTGCAAATTCACAAAATCAATAGGATAACTATCAATACTGCATGAGAGAAAAACAATTCAGAAAGGCCAATTCTAAGAAAGATAACAAAAATTGCGTGGCTGTTTCCAAAGAGATATGGCAGAAAAATAAGCCAGTGTTATCATAAATAACATTCTCCATACCTTGCAATTAAGTGTGAAAAAATACCATCAAAAGATTTATCCAAAAGCATATGTTAAAATCCTTAAGTAATAAATGAACAGTAAGAATGATGAATAAAACTAGAAATTCATATATTGGTATGCAATACAGAGAGGAATAAGCAAAAAGAGTATGAGAATGATTTAGAATATCACTTAAGAGTATAAGTAATAGGGTGAAAGTAAGCTGAAGGTAGTATAAAATGACAGTAATTCAAACAAATACTGATGATTTGATATTTTGAAGAACTATCTTCCCAGAGGAATGGTGAAACCATGTGAAAATTTGCGGAACATAAATAAATGTACAACAGGGAACTCCTGTACTGTTGGAGAGATAAATGTATTTATTTGTCCATGCCATCTATTTATTACAGAGCTTTGGCTGAAGAAACAAGAGGCAAGTCTCTCTTTCCTCATGTGGCAAAGCAGGTGCTGCTGTAAACAGCATTAGACTGCCACTGGCAGATTAGCACTTGAGACATGTAGCCCAAAAGAAGGACAGAAATGATGGATCTAGGAAGTGATTGATTTTTGAACCAATGTGTGCTGGAAAACCTGCTAGGAATAATATAACCAGATATGTGGTCATGACCAATGACAGGAGAAGGATCAGTAAATAATAAATTGAGCTCCCAGGATCAAGCAATAAAGGTGTTAAACAGCCTGGCAGGCTTTCTCAGGGCAATACATCACAATGAGTTTTTAGGCAGAGTTTTGGAGGTTGACAATTTTGTATTTTACTCCCTTTTTGTTTTACTTGAAAATGCAACCTACAAGTCCATCATATTTATTCCAGAGAAATCTCTGTGTACATTTCAAAACATAACTTGGGCATTTTCTCTAACAAAAAATAAGCTAAAGAACTGAAGAGCAGAGTGGCTGTGAGTACCTGTTCCCATACCACCAGTTCTAATTTGATCACATTTACAATGTCATGATCAGAAGGAATATTTAACATGGCCCACAGAGCCCCTCAGCTCTGACCTTCCCCTGCCACCATCCATTACCTCACACAGGTTCTCTTTGGTGACTATCAAGATACTGTCAGTGACTTCATCCATTTTGGGGCAAAACTTGTATGAAGAAACAGATTTTGTACAGAGACAGCCAGCTCTGATTTTTGGTGTTTGATTGCACTGTGGTCTGGGCCCCTTTCAGGAATGCTCCTGTTCCCCAAATTTGTGTTCTCTGGATTTCTCAATGAAATTACAATTTCTGCCATTGTTGGCAGATAGAATAAGAACTAGATAAGAACTGGTAACAGTGGTTGTTGCTTTGATTTATTGAAGCAGTGGAAGAGATTGTGTCTTCAAAGAGATTTATGATTGATGAAAGCTTGTGTGCTGTTCTTCCTTTGGGATTTCTCCTCTAGGTGGACACAAAAGTGAAGAGCCACTGGGACAGGGTAAAGAAGAGTAACTCATAGGTCAGGTGAATCAGATTTTATCTGGCCTTTCACAGCTGTTTTCAATACATCCAATGAAACAGAGGGGTTTGAGCCCCACTGTTTCCAGAAGTTCCTTTCAGTGCTAAGTTGGATGCATCTAAGTTTCTTCATAGGTCACAACACACTTGATGGATGAGGCAGAGTTGATGAAAATCAATATCTTGCTCCCATTTCACAGCTGTTAACTGGAGGATTAAGGTCATCACCATCCTCCTTCCTGCTTCTTTGCTGGGTTGGACCCAAATCTAATCTCAGCCTCTGTTATCACATGCTGCTGTGTCTTTGGATCTTTGTCAGAAAAGTAAAGACTCAAATGAGGGTATAGGTAGATATACTCATATCATGTCTATCTACTATGTCTATATACTCATTGACATAAAAGCCCAATAAAACATAACTGAAAGTAGGGACTTAATTTTCCTAGGGGACTGACAATCCCAGTGTCACTAAACAGGGAGGAACTGTTTTAAATAACCCTGTATAGGCAAGTCAGGAAATTATTTGATAGCACTCACACCAAAGTAAATAGCACAGTGTTTTCAGAAGGTCATTCTTGCTATAAAGAGACTCCATTCTTTGAAAATTTTTGAGGTCATCTTTGAAAAATATCCATCAGGAGTGGACTAGACAGAATTGATACTTCCACAGAGCAGAGGAAATAAATAGGTACATTCTGGAGGTTTTTCTTCTGTCTTGTTTTTTTTATTATGAACCCAAAAAACTATACCTGAAAATCAGACAATTCAGCTGCTCCAAAGAAAGGCAAACCAGCAGAACCTTAGTAGAGAGAGAATTCATGGAATTTAGGGACAGAAAGCCAATATTTTAAGAAGAGTAAACAAGAGCAATAGGGGATCACAAAGCTACACACATTGTGATATAACCACTGCTGTCTTGGCCTATAATAAGTTTTTCAGCTTTTTCCATTAGATGTTTTCTTAAGTGTCATTTAAGACCCTTCAAAACTTAATTACTACCAAGTTAATGATGGTAGTACATGGTCAGTGTTAAAGCTGGGGTCACTTATCAATAACAAGATGAGATAAAGGCAATCAAAGGGTAGTACTCCTCTTAAGGGTTTGTTAGGGACAAAAGACAAATATGTTGATACCAATTCATTTCCAAAGTGAAAGTGGAAACAACACAAGCAGCATTAAAAATCCCTTTGCTACCAGGCAAAGACCAAAGATGAATTTTAGCTATTTTTATTTTTTTTCCTGGCCAAGGTGGAGACTTATTGACAGGCATTTCTGAAAAAACTTCTCTTACTGCTGCTTACTACACTTGATTTTGTAAGAAGAAACTTCAAACTTAAGGGCTGTCAGTTTGGCATCTGTAATGAGCATAATATTCATTTCAAAAGGAAAACTACCAGAAAAAGCTAAATGACAGGCTAAACTGCATCTCTACAAGCAGAACTGCAGATCTCCCAAGATAGTGTTTCCAGCCCACACACCCCTCACACTACCAGGTGCTGTTGCTTCTTTTTTTTCTTTTCCCCAGTCTTCCTCATTACATTTCCTTGGCAGAAATTCCACTGTGGATGCTAGCAATAGACTTGCCTTGATGCTGCTCATCACAATCCCTGGTGACAGCTCATTATCTCATTATCAACATTAATAATAAACGTGTGTTCCTCTGAATTTGCAATGTGAGAACCAAAGATAGATATATAGATATAGATATAGATATATATCTGACTTCACATTGCATTTATTTGAATGTGTAATGGCTGGTATAACTGCAGACTCAAAGCACTGTGAGGGAAGGACACAACTGACATTCAGAACCAGGCCCGGTGGAGGGCAGTGACAGAGAGCTCCTGTGTGCCTCTGGGTGAGTCGTTTGACCCTATGCACACCCTTTTCCTCATTCCTGAAATCCCTCTTGCACCTTTAAGGAATGATTTAAGTTTGGTGTGCTACATGCTGCAATGTTTTAATACAGGGTCTTAGTTTTTACATGAACAACTACAAACTGATGAGGACAGGAATAGGCAATCCGATATTTGTGTTTCTGAAGAGATGTATTTAAGAAAAACTGATGGCTTATTTTTCCCTTTCAAGCTGTCTAATAATAAATGTAACTTTCCAAAGAAAATCAACTTTTATTTTTATCCCAACATGTTTTATTTTTTTAATTTGAAAGTTCCTGGTTTTGAATGAATGAAAGTATTTTAGTATAACTTCAAGTATCAAAAGCTGACACACTATCAAAGCCAATTTCATAGATGAAATATAAAAAAAGAACATTCTCATCATAAAATAAAAACTGGGCATACTAGTAGATCTTAAAAACCTAATTTGTCATTTTAATTTCTGAGAATATTTTTGTTACTATTTCAATTTCAAGTAGCCAGAGCTGTAAAGCTTTTAGAACTGGGTATTAAAAAAAAAAAAAAAAAAAAAAAAAAAAGTGGTCACAAGGAGCACTCTTTTAATGGATATTGGAGACTAAAGCTCATTTGGTCTTACTGGGATGCAAGACATGCTGGTGGAAATAAATGCATATTCCTAGTAGGGGATGGTGGAACTCCTCAAACACTGTAACTGAGGAAAATTTCATCTTTGACAGAGATTTACTCCAGCCCAAAGAGGGGAGGCAGCGTTAACAGAACCACACCTACCTGGGAGAGAAGCCAGCAGTGTCCTTACACCTCAGGCTCAATTTCACAAGAAAGAACCAAATTAACAAAATTTGCAGCAGGCTAGAATACCAGAAAATAGTTCCGTTTGCTTTTAATGGAGATTTATTGCAGATGCATTAATCTTAGCAACTGTATTCTGACCTCAGTCTATCCTGGCTGTCAAATTTTATGCAGAGAACATGAATAAAATAAAAAAAAAATTTAAAAAAAAGTCTTGAAAACATTACCATTAAGACGAGAAAGTGTCACTCTGACAGCTCTGTGTGTCCTTAAGCATTTCCCAAAACAACTTCTCATATGGGACATAAAGTTAAAAAAATGAGACAATCGAGTGTACTGTGTAGAAAGGAGTCTAGTCTAGGAAGAAAGGTCTGCATATGCCTAAAATATTATGGATCATCAAAATGGAATGGGAGACGTTCAAGACAGAGAATGCACACATGGAATGTCAGCACCAAGTGTTTTATCTGCTCTCCTATGGGAAAATAAAAAGCAACAAGTGCTTCAAAGTAGAGCAGAAACATTTTTAAGCATAAATGCTGTGTGGTTTAGTCCTTCACTGAAATATAAACTCAGCAGCTCCCATTTCATTTGAAAGATGACAAAAACAATAGAAGATTTCAATTTACTGAGTTAAAAAGTCAAGAAGGCAAAAATTTTTCCTCAGCCCAGATCTCTTCTCCACCCCTCCACCACCCCTTTGAATTTGCTCTAATTTTGAAGCCAATGTTGTTCTTTGAAACTGAATCTACATGAAAGTTAAACAAGCTCAAGTGAATCTCATGAAGAAAGGACTGGATATAAACAAAACATTACTTTGAAGTTGCAGTTTTTCTTGCTGCAGAACATTCCTCCTCTAAACTGTAACTCAACTGAAATTGTTTTCAGAACAGAAGTGTCTTCAGAAATATGCCAGAATCAAGGTTACACCACTTGTAAAAATTATACATAAATTTGTTAGGAAGCATCAATATGGTCAAGCAGCTGTAATTAGGAAGGTGTCTAATGAAGACATATCTTAAAAATCCTTGCTCTAGAAAAATTTGGTTATTTTGGAAGAGGTCTTCAAGCAATGGGATTAGAGAAAAAGTAACAAAGATTGTTGGCTTGGACTTGCTCTCCAATGACCTGTACAAGCCTCTATTTCCCTTTAAGTTCCTAAATATTTTAAAAAACTTGAAATTACGCTCCTTGCATGACAGTTTGCATGAAGTGTACCCTTTATGGGATATTTAAAGCTGTTTTAGCTATTAAAACTAACTTGGCATCCCAGCATAGGTACATCCAGGGCAGCTACTCAAAGCAGACCCTGGATGTTCTACAGAACAGAACCATTCTCCTCTGGCATGTAACCAACTCCCACAATGTGTCACCTTCTCTCTTCTCTTGCTTTAGAGAACTGGAGAATTCCCAAAAATATTTCCTGCATATTTGTCTCCTTCTGCTCTCTCTAAGATCCTTGGAAGACTGGTTTTGAACTTACTGTCAGTGTTCTCCCACCAATGTCAAAATCATGTTCATTCATGTGATGATTTGTCTGTGTCCTCACACCTGGAAAGCTTCAGAATGAAACCCAGACTGGCTGAAAGCTGTGTACTTTATTTAGTCTTCATTTCTTGCCTTAAACTTTCTTTAAATCAGGCTTTTCAGCACCTTGTTGAGACAGTAAGATCAGGAATGCAGAGCTTAAATTTGCTGAAAAAGACTAAGCAGAAAAACTACTGCAGTATAAAGTTGGTTAGACTGTCTGAGTATCACTCTATTATGAATATTAAATAACAAAGATAATAACCTATTTTGCCAATTTCTGTTCTGCTTCATTCAGCCCATGCAGAGTATATTGAAGTCTCCATCCATCCATGAACCCCTGGAATGTCTTGCTGGCTGGTATTCCTATTAACAAATGAAAAACATCAAAAAATACAATTCTTGCTAAGGGACATTTTATTAAAAAAAACCCAAAAAACTAATCTAAATCTTTCTGTTCCCTTGCCCAAGGATCACAATTTCTTGATCTCTGTCTCTGTCTATCCAGCTGTCTGTCTAAAGGTTCCTCCTTCTCTACTACAAATAACAAGGTCCTGCACCCGGGTTGGGACAATCCCAAGCACAAATACAGGCTGGGGGATGAAGGCATTGAGAGCTGCCCTGAGGAGAAAGACTTGAGGGTGTTGATGGATAAGAAGCTCATCATGTCCCAGCAAGGTGCCCTTGCAGCCCAGAAAGCCAAACCTGTCCTGGGCTGCATCCAAAGCCCCTGGGCAGCAGGTGAGGGAGAGGATTCTCTCCTTCTCCTCTGCTCTGGTGAGACCCCATCTGGAGTGCTGTATCCAACTCTGGGGTCCACAGCAAAGGAAGAACATGGACCTGTTGAGATGAGTCCAGAGGAGGTCACAAAGATAATCAGAGGGATGGAATGCCTCTCCTGTGAATACAGGCTGAGAATGTTTGAGTTGTTTGGTCTTGAGAAGAGAAGGCTCCAGGGTGACCTTAGAGCATCTTCCAGGACCCAGAAGAGTTACAAGAGAGCTGGAGAGGGACTTAACACAGTGGTGACAGGACAAGGGGGAGTGGCTTCAAACTGGAAGAATAGGTTTAGATTAGCTATTAGGAATAAATCCTTTACTGTGAGGGTTGTGAGGCACTGGAACACATTGCCCAGAACAGCTGTGGTTGCCCCATCCCTGGAAGTGCTCAAGGCCAGGTTGGATGGGGGGCCTGAGCAACCTGGTCTAGTGGAAAATGTCGCTGCCCATGGCAGGGGTGTTGGAACAAGATCATCTCTCCTTCCAGCCTAAGCCATTCTATGATTCTGTTGTTTCATTCATCTTAAAACCATCATCCAAATTGTTAGAGAAAGTAATTTCTCATTTTGATTGGCACCTCACCCAACTGTATTTTCTTAATTGTGGTTACAGAGTAAATGCACACATCACATCTTTCTCTGCTGACTTGACTTTCCTTGGATCCCCATGGATCCATAACTGCAGCTGTTATTCACCAGTCCTACACACAAACAGTTCTATGCAGCAGAAATCAGTCTTCAAGGAAAAAGAAAAATAATTTTGAAATTGTCCTGCTTTAGTCTGACACTTCATTAGCTAATTCCTCTCTGTAGCCAGGGGACATTCAGCAGTAGCCTTACGTAGCTCTGACGTTCTCTTTTAGCTATAGGAAGTAAATTTTAGATTTGGTGCAAGGCCTCTATATTAACAGGTGTGATGTTCATTCTCTAACAGATGTGTCTTCATTCTTCTGACAGGACTATTGAGTCAGCAGAGAGAATTTTCTTGTACTAATTTCTTCTGAAGTGAAAGGTTCTGTCTCTTTCTCCTACTTTCTGTGGCCCAGTCAATCCACACATTGCCCTTCTGTGGCAGAAGGAGCACCTGCTCTGACTTTTACTGTGTTGAAACTTGATAATTTAAATCCAAGATTAATTTATGCATTTTACATGAAAAAACCTCAATATTCATTTGAAAATCACAGCTTCTGATAATTGAGGACCTCAGTGTCTTAGATCTACAATTTCTGAGGCAGGAAGTTCTGGAAGAGACCTACAATCATCTGATTTAAGCACCAATCCTAATTCACATATAGCATGCCTAGCAGAAACTAACCTACTCACAAACCCCAGCTCAAGATTTATTCATTCTTTTGAACTGATGGAAATGATTTGTTGTCATCTACCCTGGGACACAGCTCTGGCAGGGTTTTCACAGTTACCAATCTCACCCATTCCAAGCGAGCTGCTATTAATTGATCCCTCTGAACTTGCTCTGTCTGGGAGTCTGCTTCAGGCATTGATTTGTTTGTTGCCTTCATCAACATTATTTCAACACTGAGTTCTTTCTTCTAGATAATAAAGTGCTTACAAGTTTTAAAGTCAATTATAGCCCTACGCATGGAACAGTTAATATCAACAAACAGAACTCCAGATAATTTAAAAGGTAGCTCTGAATGTAATTTACAACATAACTCCCATATTTAGATTGACTGCATCTGGGGATGCTTAAATTTGAAACAGATGGTCAGGTGATTTGAAAATCATTCAAGGAAATCTCAAAATTAGCTCACAGCAACATGAAGGAATATTTGCTAGATTGAAAGGGGACAAAAACATGGGGTGTTGATTGGGCTGGAGAGTAAATGAGACTACAATAGATTTTTAGTTCCATAGACTGGAAAGAATAATTTTCTGGGTTATGAATATGATATTCACCATGATACATACTTAGTAAGAGAGAGACATATTCTGACAGGCAAATGTTTAGTTTCAGACAGTTTAAAATCAGTGCCAATATAGAAACAGGAAATTTATCTTATAAATAAACATGACTAAATATATGAAGACTCCAGGAATTTGAAGTGACAGTTAAAGTGGCACCTTGTGGTTCATCATATTTGATCCCACTGTGTCAATGTCACCGTGGCAGCTGGTATTGAAAATTGCTGGTGGGGAAGAGGATAATAAGCTCCTCTCCTCATCCTTGCCACCTTTCCTAACCAAGTTATTTATATTTATGGTGGATGGAAACTGGGACAGTGGTTTTGAAAGTAGAAAAAGAAGAGATTTCTAGGTTCACCATACTCAGATCATGCCTTCAAGTTAAAAAAAAATAGTTAAGACATTTTAGCAGCAGGTAGGGCAGAAAACAATAATATTTATCCCTCTATAGAAATGCCATTTTTCTCACAAATTCTGAGCTATGATCACCTGTCTAGCCCTAAATTTACCCTGTTTTGTATTGTATGATTTAATTGTCCTGTATAGGCATCTCCTTTATATAATGGAGAATGTCTCTCCAAATCCCTTCAGGTGGAGTCAAATCTCTCTTTAGTTAAATGTCCTCTCCAGGTCTTTAGTATTGGATGAGGAAAGAGTACAACAATGCCTTCTCCCATTAGGTGTCTGAGTGTTCCCAGGAAATATGTGGTTGTCCTAATACACCTCACCTGAATGCTGAATATTCCCATGATTGGCCACCCTCAAAGTCAGGTGCTGCAATATTTGACATCAGATGATTTGTCCCTCCTCTGCTCTTCACAGTCTTATGCTTGGGGCTGATATTCAGCATTTGGTAGCTCTGTGATTTCACACAAGGAGGCCACCAGGGAGGCACAAGAGTTCTGTGCAGTGTTACAGCTGGAGAAGGTGTTTAGCAGCTCTGGCACTACTGACAAGGAACTATCCACCAGTACTGAGAAACCTGTTCAGCCAGCTCGTCTAGATGAACCAGCATTGATTCCTCTATTAAACTTTATTTTGCCCAAGGAAAGCCCCACGTCTTCCCTGTTCAGCCTATGCATACTTTTCTCCATGCCCCAAAGTGAAACTCCAATACAGAAATGCTGTGAACACAATTCAGTGTTCATCATTAGCTTATCAAAAGCTTAGGTTGTGCACATGACTTTCAGGAGACAAGGAATACCAGTGACCCAGGATACCATGGACTTTTTCATAACTTCCAATGAATCAGCAAAAGCCCCATGAAATGGATCTAGATTGAGAAGATAATGCTTTCCAGCAATATCTGGAGACTGGACTTCTAAACATATGAAATCTCCATCACTTTGCAGGAACATCAACACAGGGCATAAAACTGGGTCTGGGTGAAAGATACTTCCCTACATAAAGGTGATACCTTTAACATTTGCAACCTGGCACTCTTAGCATCAACTGCCTAATGCCCTTTCTCATTAATCCTGTATTATATTAAAAGTTGGGCTGCAGCTGTTGGAAATGTGTAAGTTAACTTTTCATCCTCTCCAAAATTTATTCATTTCATTGTAATATATATATGGCATTTCCACATTCATCAGTATTTCAAATCCAGTTTTTAAATTGTCCTATATATGCACATATATTTATAAGTTAATAAAAAGATGCCATTCCCACAATTTTCTCCACAATGAAATAGCCTGTGAGCAAATTACATTTTCTTTTTACTGTTTACTCAGCACAGTAAAAGAATATATTGACTGCTAAGTTTCTATGACTTTTTCCTAAGCATAGGAAAATGGACTCTCACTCTTATTAATTTCAGATATGTTCCTTGTTGTTCTATAAATTATCACTGCAGCTCTGACCTCTTTGCAGATTTACAGGTAGAAAGAATTAAGACACTTATTTATTTATTGTCATTTCCAAAACAGCTGTGTATCCACATGCTCTTCACAAGAGTTTTATGCACTGTGGGTGTTTCAATTATAAAACCATGTGGCTGGCATACAAAAAACAAAGCCACTTCAAGAGCTGAATTTCTTAATTAGATGACTGGAGCCATTATAATTGCCTGTGATCTAGATATTGCTTCTATTAATCTTTTCTTTACTCTTCTTTAGTAACATGAGTTGCGCCACTAACTTAATTAAATCTGTACATATGAAAAGGGTACCATGTCACATTGTTCTCATTTCATTTCTGTAACTACCTGCTGCTGGTATGGTGAAGATCCTATATAATCTGTCATTTTGTTAATGAGGAAATGGTGTCATTCTGGAAGCAGCCTGGTTCACCCTGCACTGAAATCTCAGGTTCTGACTTGGGTCCTTGCATGGAAGCTGACCAGATGAAGCTCCCCGGAGGAATTTAGTTGGTCAGCCCTGATAAACAAGACTGAGGGCTGGGTCCTCTGCCTCATACTCTGCTGCATGGATGACATTCACTGCAGCATCCATGAAAACCATCTGGGGAAAATTAATTAACGGCATGGGTTTTTGGAATGGGCAGTGACTGCTGTGCAGCAGAGACAGTCATATCATCACCATGACCTCCACACCTTTTCTTCTTGTAGGAAGGGATGTTGTAAACTCTTGCTTTTTCATGACACAGATTGTACTCTGTTCCACATAAAGGTCTGAATTCTACCCTGATGCAACTACAGTAATTTAGGAGGAGTCATGGAAAGATCTTGGTCAAGGCAAACTGTTGCAAAGGTTTCAAATTCAGCTTCCTTAGCTGGACCTCATCAGAATACTTTAGCCCCAGAAACAGGAGAAAGAAACCTCTGTCTAGATTTGCTTTCTTATAACTTCTTAGGTCTGTTATGGTCTTATTAGTGTCACCAAGCATAAAGATGCTATTTATATGAATTTACAAGATGTAATTTAATTAAGATATTTTATATAACCTCTTTATTGGAACAAAGGAATAACACAACAACAAAGAAATAACAAAATCAAGCAAGAACATTGGTGTCATACAGCATGGCAGAGACAATTGTTGTTGTTGTTAAAAATTAAAATGGAAATTAAATGGACTAGGGGCAATTCAGATCTCACACAACAGACATTTAACACTTGCATGATATCCAGAGCCACCAGGCATAGGATAGAAACAGGTGGCCCTGATCAATAAGAGACAAAACTAATGCCAATCAATATAAAAAGTGTGGGCAGCAAATCATCCACAGCTGGTAAAATTCTCAAGCTGGTCTTTGCCACTGAGGACAGCTGATCATATGAGAATTTTATCAGTTTAACCCTTTCCACACTGGCAATATCAAGGCTACTCTCCTCTCTGTGCATTGACGTCTTAACAAACCAAATAACATTTGATTTTTGAGCACTTGTTTCAGATGATTTAGTCTGTACTGCAATGCTGACACACTGTTATTGACACTTAGCCTGTTGGCTAGTGCCACCAAGGATGCCACCTGGCTTCCCAGGAAGGACAGACACATCACAGGGCTCTCGGTCAAACTCATCTTTTACTGCACCAGACAGGATGAACACAACTGGTGTGAGGACTCCCAGCTGGTCCCAACACCCAGCATAGCCCAGCATTACTCAGGGAGTTACATGGGATTAACTTCATGCCTAAATGACTGTCAGAGCCCAGGACATCCCTCTGGCTGCCCTGGATGGCTCCAGCCCCTGCCAGGGGGCTCAGAGAGCTTGGCACAAAGCCAAAGACACTTGTGCTTTTGATTTTAACCCATGGAGAAAATTACCAACCTTATGTGAAGATTTACAAGCCAAGAGAGTTTGAGTAGAATGATAGTACGTCACAGGATGGAAAAGTAGAATTTTGGGGATTTTAGAATGGGGGTTCAGAAGCCAAGATGGAAGGATTTGGGCGTGCCTTGTCCTTCCTCTTTCTTTTTCTTAGCCTCCATCTTCTGTGTGATGTTGGCACTTTTGGATTGGTTTAGAGTAGAAACTGTCTAACATAGGTGATAGGTATTGGAAAATTATTGTAAATAAAGTACTCGTAGTTTTTAGTATAAAAAGATAACACTGCCCTGAGGGCGGTCAGTGTGCCAAAAACTGACCTGCTGGACAGATCTCAGCAGGTCAGAGAAAGAATGTATAGATAACAGAAAATAAACAACCTTGAAAACCAGAGCCAAGGAATCCTGACTTCTTCAATCTCGGGGCTGGAAAAAGAGACTTTCAAACACCTTGGGGTCATCTCGACCACAGAGACTCTGAGAAATGACCTTGTAGGGACAATGGTCTTGAGAAACAACCCTCCCAAATCTCACTCCTGCTCTTGCTGGAGATGCCATGTCCACGCCATCACTAACACAAGCACACAGAACACAGGCACTGAAACAATGAACAAAGGCTTCTCAAAAAGGCACCTCACCCACTGCTGGAGAGAACAGGAAAGGGCAGACTCTGAATGTCAGGGGCTGGTCAGGTCACTTGATGTACTCCTGGAGCCACTTGTGGTGAGGAATCAGGAGCAAGAAAGCAGAATATGGGCTGAGGACATGGTGTGCTCCTGTAGTGTGCACTGTGCTCCTCTCTAGCACATCAATTACCTGTCAGAGGTTTTCAAAATATCAGGAAAAATGGCAAAGACATTTTTTGTGAACTTGAATTATTTCAACATAATTAAAAGATGATAAAAATTAAAATAAGGACCATACTTGTTTCACAAAAATGCCTAAATGTTTTCAGATGGGAACTTATAAACCCATGCTTTTTAATCCAGTGTAGAAAACAGATGACAAACATATTTTTTAATATCCTAATTCTTTAATGAATTCTTCCACTAAGCCAAAGCTTTATTTGGGTAAAATGCTCATTCTGGAGATTTCTGCTTTCCTGGCAATTAAGCAAGAAAATAATAATTATTGTTGCAGCTGACAATTACTGCTACTCTTAATAATCATCATAATGCTCTATCAGAGAAAATTATTTTGATTTAGGCAGCAGCATGAAATTGTCAACAATAAAAAAATTCTGGAAATGAAATGAGTTTTAGAAAAAATTCTATTTGCTATCAACCAATGAAATGGAAGGAAAGTAAACACCAAGCTGATGATTAGGCTAAAAAAAAATCAACAATGACTAATTCATATGTGATAGCATGCTTTTATTTTTAAGACAACAAAGCCTGAAAAGTTCATAGTGTTACAGACTAGATACTTGAGAGTGAACATAAGGCTGTCTGGATTACATCGTCCTTTTAGTAACATGATTAAATCAAGCTACAGATAGCAAATAAAGCTTTTATTACTGGAAAATTATTCCATCTAGCACATAAAATTGCTGGAAGAATCCTTGCTTAATTACAATTTTTTCTTTGGTACTATCCTGCAAATGTTTCCTTAGAAGAAGAAGTGCTGCCAAACTAAATTAGACAAAAAGTCAGGGGTTTATGGGCTTTACAAAAAGGTTAAAGCAGTTTCCAGCAATGTATTCTAGGTGTAAGCCAGGGAAAAGAAGTGAAAGATTGTAGACTAAGATATGCCAGATAGGTATCATTTGCTTTAGTGTAAAATGGTCTTGTGGTTGAAAATTGAACTGGCTCACATAAGGGGCCATGTTCTCTGAAAAGTTGATTCATGGGTCTTGGGGGTAAAAAATACACCTACCTTAGTAGAAATGCCACTCTCCTTTAAAGAAAGTTATGAGATACTTTGCTGCCTTGGTTAAATACAAGTATTAAATAAATTTAGAGTAGATTAGAATTGGACAATATATATCCATTAAAGCAGACATAGTTTTCACAGCAGAGTTGAACTTAGGTAAGTTTCATTTTCTCTGTTGCACAGCTGAAGTTACTCTCCTAGATAGAATTAATCTGTTCTCAAGAGGCAAAAGTGAATTAAAGAAAAGGACTTTTCTTGACATGTCATAATGTTTTGGGGAACAAATTGGAAGTGTAACAGATAGTACCCGCAAGGTCTTGATATATTGGAGTTACTTTAAAAAGGAGGAAGATGCCCATTTCATTATCCCTCGATTTTTTGCTGTTGTCAACTGATGTTTTGCAGAGGTCTTTTGGCAATAATACTAACTCGTGCCCAGTTTTTTAATCTCCATTTTTATCTAGTTTTGCCACATTTTCAGTTTCTCAGATTTATAGAAGTGATCCTTCTGTCCACACCTTTTTTGACAACACCTTCCTTGAGCTTCCCTATGAATAAAAATAAGCCCAGTTGACATCAAGCCATAATTTGCATGAGCTAGTTTTGCCAAATTTTGCAGAATTTGCTTGGGATGAGTTCCAACACATGAGGAGCTGAGAGAAATCGTCTCAAGGTCACCACAAAGAAGGAGGGTGTAAGTGAGAGAGGTGTGACCAGACTTGTCACCAACGTGTCTCATGCTGATAAGAACAAAACTCTTCCTCTAGAAGGGCTCTGTTGTATAACTCTGCCTGGTGGCCAGTCCAGAAATACTCACTTGTTCACATGACTGACTCGTGGCCTCACACTTGCTGCTGCTGAAGTGTTTGCAGGCTGCAGGTTTGGGTATTCTGTGCAGTTCTTGCCCGTTTCCATGAGAGGCACTCTGGAAAGTTTCCCTGCATGATATGTTACAGGTCAGTCACGGGTGTGCTGCCACTGCTGCTGCTCAGGAGCTCCTTACAAAGCTGTTCCTTCCCTGTGCTTGTGTCAAAAAGGTTTCTGCAAGTGTCCTGTGCCAAGCAATGAAATGAAATGTTTCTACTCCATTTGAAGACCTCTATGACAACCAGATTCCATTGACCATTGTTGTGGTTTGTGTTTGGTTTGTTCCGTTCTCCCCTCTCCTAGCTTGGCAAGTTGGTCTGGCTCAAACCCCCAGTTATGTCAATCACGGTTTTCCCCTCCTCATTTTCCCTCATTATCCCTTATTTGTCCTTGTATCCCCTCCCCAGGCCTTCTGCCAATCACTGGCACCCCGCCCCAAGTTCCAGAATCTTCCAGCTAGGGTGTCGAGTGACTGGCTGGTTGGCCTGGGCTCCTCCCCTGACCTATCCCCATTGATCCACACCACCCATCAGTCTTCAATGTATGCAAATTTTCGTTCTGTGATTGGTTTCTTGTGTACCCACCCCTTCCCTGTAAAACCTGGTCCCCGGAGGGGCCCGGGGCTCCTCCTCCGCTCGCCACCTTTGGGTGGCCACCCTGCACTTCCCCTACCCTGGATTAAACCAAGTTAATTCACCCAGCAGAGGAGGGCCGTCTCTTTTCTTCACTCCTGCGGCGTGGTTGCTTCAATATCGGTGACTGTTTCCTCTCACCCCACCCACGGTCGGCACATGCTTCTGGCTTCGTGCCAGGGGAGTGCCGGTGTAGCTGAAGGTGGCTGGATTCTCTAAATCCCTTCAGCCGGGCCCCCCTTAAAAACAGCCACAGCTTCAGTTGCTGGCGCCCACGCGGGGCCCCTCTGCATCGATTGCCTGCTCCTGGTCGGCCGGATTCGGGACCAGTAGAGCCTGGACTTACAATCTTCGCAAGGACCCTACGGATTTTGGACTCCGTCCTTTGGACGCAGCAGCACCCCGAGGTGAGCAGGCCCTCTGAGGCAGCGCTCCCCGGGGACCGGACGGGACCTCGAGCACCCCGAGCCGTCCGGCCGCAGGACCCGCTTCGCCGCGCTTTCCTTTGATAGCCCACCGGACACGTGAGTGTTTCGCCGCTCTCCCTGTCGTCCTCCCCAGTCCCCAGGGTGTTCTGCCGCCCTCCCTTGATTTTACAGGCAGGGGCCGGTGGGTGGTCACCTTTTAGTTTTCGTTTTCCCTTTTGCGTGGCAGATTGGGCTCGAAGTTCTTAGTAGTGGACATTTGACTTCGTGGGAAGTCTCTACTAGCTATGGGTGCTAAGCTGTCCACTGCCCAAAAGAGACTTATTATCCAAGTTGAGGGAATCCTTGTTGGGGGGGGAATTGTTTATGAAAAACCTGTTGTTGGAAAATTAATAAAATGGGTCTCTTCTGAGTTCCCGGAGGTTTCGCCTGACCTGATCAAAAATCCGGCCTTTTGGCGGAGGGTTAAAACTCGACTCTCGGAGTTGTTCAGGCCAGGCGACGCTTCCCTCATACAATTGGCCAGGCTTGTTGCCCAAATTAGAAAAATATTTAAAGAAGAAGGGAGCTCAGAACAGGCCACAGTTCGAGTAAAACGTTGCCCCAGTTCGGTTTCCTCACCCTCTGTCCCGAATACCCCTTCCCGTACGCCCAAACTTAAAACCGGGATTCTGAAGGGGGCACCCCCCCAGACCAGCCAGGCGCAGGGAGTTCCATCATCCCCTGGCCCTCTCCAGAATACCCGGTCCCCCCGCCCCGAGAGTTCTGGCCAAACTCTCGGGGGCTCCTCGACTTGTCCTGCCTCCCCTGCTCCTGTCCCCAAACCCCAGAGTTATGTACCCCAGTTCGTTGAATCCCCAGTTTGCCCCGGGTCGCCTCTGGTTTCACAAGATGGCCGCGGCGTGGCCCAAAATGGAGGCGACCGCATGGTCGAGATGGCGGGAAAACCCCCATCCTCATCCCAGAATCCTTTTCTTCCAAGTTCCAACCCCTTCCTGCCTCTCGGCCACTCCCCTTTCCCCGCCCCTTCCCTCCCGACCTCCCCCCAGCTCCACCCTCTATCTGACCCCTCCCATCTCGTTTCCCCGCCTCCCTTTCCCATGATAGCTCCTCCCATCGTTCCTCCCACAATCCCGCCCCTTTCCCCGCCCACCGCTTGCCACTGTGCCCCGCCTCCTGCTCCCGCCTCCGGGGACGGCCCCTCGTCATCGGGCCGCCCAGTCTCCCGCCACGCCCCCTCCTCCCCTTCTTCCGGTTCCCACGCCCCTCCCTCCGGTTCCCACGGTTCGGGGCCCGGGGGGGGGGGGGGCCAAAGGCCGGGAACCGGAGCCGGCCATGGTACCATCGGCGGCTCCGGTTGTTTACCAGCCAGAAGCGGGTGGGGGAGTGCGTCGCCAATGGGTCCCATTAAGTCATTCACAAATTAAGGAGCTGGTCAAAGCCCAAAAGGAGTACGGCCGGGAGAGTGAATACTTCCGGGGAGTTTTGGAAGCAACACTCTCCGAAGCAGAGATCACCCCCTTCGATGTCCGGCGGCTTTTCACTTGCCTGCTGAATCCATCCGAGCGGGTAATGTGGGAAGCCGCCTGGAGGAGGGGGGTGACTGAAGCCCTCCCGAGCCTGTGGAGTCAACCCCAATCGGGAGTTGATTTCACAGGTCGCCCTTTGGCCATCGACCAGCTCCTGGGGACCGGGGACTGGGAAGATGGGCACTCCCAGGCGAGTACCCTTCCCCGGGAGGCTCTTAAAGCGTCGGCAGCTGCCGCAGAAAAAGCCTTTTTGTTGCTGCCGGGGGGCGCGCCCCCAACTGCCTTTTCTAGAATCTTTCAGGGTCCAGACGAGGCCTTCCTTGACTTCGTGGAGAAGTTGAGGAAGGCCATTGAACATCAGGTGTCGGACGAAGGAGCTAGAAGCACCATCTTGCGGGAGGTGGCGTCCTCAAATGCCAACCAGGCATGCAGGGATGCCATCCTCAGCCTGCCCCTCCACCCGGCACCGCAGATGGCTGATATGTTGGAAGTGTGCGCGCGTAAGGTCCCGCTACTGACCACCAGGGACAGCGAAAAGAGGAGGATTCAACCTCCCCGGGTCGCCGCGGCAGAAGAGCCCTCCACCGAGCAGGGTGTTGCAGCAGCTGTTTCGTCGAAGTCCTCCGCACCCTGCCATTTGTGTGGGAGGACTGGACATTGGATGCCGGACTGCCCCCTACGGGCAGAATTTTACAAATTTAAAAGGGAGCAGGGACAGTTGGGGGCCAACCCCCCAAAAAACTAAAATCGGAGCGCAGTGCCCCCCTGCGCGCTGACAAAAATCAGGCGGGCCATTTATCATCATCGCGTAGGGGGAAGGGAGATCAGGGACCGCCGCCAACTAAATGTGACCAATACTTACCGGACTTGACTTCTGTTTTACCAATTCAAACAAGACCTGTGCTAACGACCGCTTCTGCTTTTGCACCCTATAGGTTGCGGCTCTCGGAGGCTCTCCACCTGAGGACCTCCGACCTTCAACTCGTTGCTGTCAACCCGGAGTGCCCAGGTAACTGGGGACGGATTCGCTGCAAGTATGTTGTGGTCGGTGATACTAAGCACACGCCACCGACGGTGAACATTATCCCGGGCCTCTTACCATCGGACCCGGGGGTGTTCGCCGTCGGCCTGCACTGTGTCCAGCCCCCCATCTTTTTGCCTAAAGGGCAGATTGTAGCTCAGGCAATCCCAGTGCCTGAAATAACCTGGGATTTATATCAAACATCAGAAAACACCACGCCGACCATCGCATGGGCCCAGGTTTTGGGGCACGAAAGACCTTGCCTCAATTGTTATATTACAAAAGGGGGGGAAGGCAAACAGCTAAAAGGCCTTTTGGACACTGGGGCGGATGTCACGGTCATTCCTTCTCGGGAGTGGCCGTCGCATTGGGAGTTGCAAACCGCGCCTGGACACGTCCGTGGTGTTGGGGGTTTACAATTGGCCAGACAATCTAAGAGCATCGTGCAAATTACGGGGCCTGATGGGCAATTGGCTTCTATACGCCCATTCGTTTTAGATTATACGGAGCCCCTGTGGGGGAGAGACCTCCTAGCCCAGTGGGGAGCCCGAATTGACCTTCCAGCGGCTCCCCAGGTTTTTCGGGCGGCGGTCACTGATGAGCGCCCTACCTGGAAGCTCAATTGGAAATCAGATAAGCCAGTCCAGGTAGTGCAGTGGCCGCTTAATAAACAGAAATTGGCGGCGCTCAAGGAGCTCGTTGAGGAGCAACTACTTAAGGGCAATATCGTGGAGACCACGTCACCGTGGAATTCTCCCGTGTTTGTCATCAAAAAGCCCAATAAGGACAAGTGGCGGCTTCTCCACGACCTCCGCCAAATCAACAACATTATAGAAGATATGGGGCCTCTCCAACCAGGGATGCCCTCCCCAACGATGCTCCCACAAAATTGGGAATTGGCTGTGATTGATATAAAGGATTGCTTTTTTCAAATTCCCCTCCACCCGGACGATGCCCCGCGTTTTGCGTTCACGGTTCCTTCCATCAACCGTGAGTCCCCAAGCAAGCGCTACCATTGGCGGGTCCTTCCACAAGGCCTAAAGTGCAGCCCAGTGATCTGCCAATGGTACGTCGCTTCCTTGCTGTCCCCAATACGTGCAGTGGTAAATGATGCCATCATTTACCATTACATGGATGACATCCTGGTGTGTGCCCCGACCGCTGACATACTTGGCCACGCCCTTGACCTGACAGTCGATGCGCTGGTTGCTGCAGGGTTCGAGCTCCAACAGGAAAAAATTCAAAGGGTGCCGCCTTGGAAGTATCTGGGCCTGGAAATTACTAAGAGGACCATTGTTCCTCAGAAATTGGCTATTGTAACAACTATCAAAACCTTGGCGGATGTTCACCAGCTGTGTGGATCTTTGAATTGGGTAAGACCTTGGCTGGGCATACCAACAGAAGACCTGGCCCCCCTTTTCAATTTATTGAGAGGGGGAGAGGAGCTAAGTTCTCCCAGGACCCTTACCCCAGAGGCGAGGATTGCACTAGAGAAAATCCAGAGACTCATTTCGGCTAGGCAGGCCCACCGCTGTCATCCGGGCCTGCCATTTAAATTCATTATTTGCGGCAAACTGCCACACCTCCACGGGGTGATTTTTCAGTGGGACAACGCCACCAAAGGCAGGGACCGGGGCTCGAGTGACCCCCTCTTAATCATTGAGTGGGTGTTCCTCAGCCACCATCGGTCCAAGAGAATGACACAGCCTGCTGAACTGGTGGCAGAGTTGATCCGGAAAGCTAGGCTGAGGATCAGAGAGCTGGCAGGCGTTGATCTTGCGTGCATATACATTCCTCTTAAATTAAATTCGGGCCACCTAAAACAAAAGGTAATTGACAGCCTCCTGCAAACGAATGCAGCTTTGCAGTTCGCTCTAGATAGCTACTCCGGCCAAATTAGTGTTGATCGGCCGGCCCATAAATTATTCAATCAGGAGTTCGTATTATCTATAAAATCGATCCAGAGCAGAACTCCTCTAAAGGCAATGACCATTTTTACTGACGCGTCTGGAAGATCCCATAAGTCAGTCATGACTTGGAGGAATCCCCAAACTCGGGAGTGGGAGTCCGATGTCACCGAGGTTGAAGGTTCACCTCAAATTGCCGAGTTGGACGCAGTCGTCAGAGCCTTTGAGAGGTTCCCTGGACCTTTCAATTTAGTTACGGATTCAGCCTATGTAGCGGGTGTAGTGTCCAGAGCTGAAAATGCTGTGCTGCAGGAGGTGTCAAACCCAAAATTGTACGACTTGCTCTCCAAATTGGTTCAATTGGTCTCCCACCGAGAGCAACCCTTTTATGTCATGCACGTGAGATCACACACCGATTTGCCGGGGTTCATAGCGGAGGGCAACCGGCGTGCCGATGCCCTTGCCGCCCCTGTTCAAGTGGCCCCGCTCCCTGATCTCTTCAGTCAAGCCAAGATCAGCCACCAGTTGTTCCATCAGAATGCGCCTGGCCTGGTTCGGCAGTTCCATCTGACGCGCGAACAGGCCAAGGCCATTGTGGCTACATGTCCTCACTGCCAGTCCCACCAGCTCCCTTCTGTCCCTCTCGGAGCTAACCCCCGTGGTTTGTCCAGCTGCGAGGTGTGGCAGATGGACGTAACCCATTATCCATCATTCGGCCGCTTTAAGTTTGTACATGTCTCTGTGGACACTTTCTCTAGTGCTGTCTTTGCCTCTGCCCACACAGGTGAGAGGGCTGCAGATTGCAGGAAGCATATGCTTCAGGCATTCGCGGTCCTGGGCATCCCTAAGGTAATCAAAACAGATAACGGCCCAGCTTACAAATCCAAGGAACTGCGGAGCTTCCTACAGCAATGGGGAATAGAACACAAGACCGGCATCCCCTATTCCCCGACAGGCCAAGCCGTGGTGGAGAGGACCCACCAGAGCCTTAAAAGGGTTTTGGAGCAACAGCATTCGGCAGTGAAGGTGGAGTCCCCTCACATCCGTCTCGCACGGGCGTTGTATACTATCAACTTTCTAAATTGCTCCTTTGAAAATCTCAACCCGCCCATAGTGCGACACTTCGGGAAGCACGAGGAGCTGCGACCTAGGGCCAGGCCCCCGGTCCTCATTAAGGATCCGGAGACCTGGAAAACGGAAGGGCCATTTGATCTCGTGACCTGGGGTAGGGGTTACGCTTGCGTGTCCACTCCCTCAGGTCCGAGATGGATTCCATCAAAGTGGGTCAAGCCCTACCGCCCTAAGCGGGGTGCAAAACCGGAACCGGTCCCACAGGTAGCAGAGGCGTGCTGGCGGCGGAAACGGCGGAACTGGTGGGCGAGCCACCATTGACCACGGTCCTGACCCCCCCCCTCTCAAGCCAGACCTTCTTAATTTATATTTCTGTTTCTTTTTAGTTGATCTCCCGCCTGCATGGACCCGATGACCATCATTACCCTCCTGACAGTCCTCCTTATCGAGACTCTACCACCACCTGCGAACCCCTGGATAGTTCCCCAGCCAAAGGCGAACGTGTGGAGGACCCTCGCTCAAGCCATGGGGCAGGAGCACATCTGCCTGGACCTTGGCTCTGCTGAAGACCCGATGTCGTCCTGCCTAGTGGGGATCCCTCTCCCTCCTTTTGAGTTTCCTTACCCCTTTAATGTTACTTACAATCCGCCCCTCATGGTAGACGCCCAGAACGCCTGGAGGGACGGGCTCAGGAAATTGACCCCCCTGCAGTCCGACCCCCCAGAGCTCCATCTAGTCGGCTCCGCTAGAGCATCGGCTTGTATCTGGTTTCAGTATTCCCCCCTTTTCGGTTCCTCGAGGTACTCCTTCATCGGGCCGCCTAGCCCGGAGTACCAAGCAGCGCAATGGTGCAATTTCACCATCCGGTTGCCCTTTGCATCTACCTCAGACACCAAACCGCTGGCGCTGCCCCGAGGAACATTTTTCATTTGCGGAGACCGGGCATGGGCTGGCATCCCCCCTCGTCTGGCCGGAGGCGTCTGTACGTTTGGCAAGCTGACGCTGCTTAACCCCAACGTCACTCAAATTAGGGATTGGAAATATAAGAGATCGCAGTCTAAATTGGCAATATCCAAAAGAGATCTTCGTGATTTCGACCCAGACTGCGACTCCAAAATTGAACATTGGGCCAAACCAAAATCGGTCGCGCTCACTCTCTTTTTGCCGTGGGTGTCGATCGCGAAGTCTCTGGGTGAATTGGGCCGCCTGGAGTGTTGGGTGGCAAAGCAAGCAAATTTTACCTCGGCTGCCTTGACTGACCTCCTCGCAGACGAGGAAACAACTAGGAAGGCGACCTTGCAAAATCGGGCGGCCATCGACTTCCTCCTGCTACTCCACCACCACAGCTGTGAGGAATTCGAGGGCCTGTGCTGTTTAAATCTGTCATCCAAGGCAGAAGATGCGAGGGTCTCCATACGCAAGATGAAAGAGCTCGTCCACGAGGTTAAGAGTGAGACATCGGACTGGCTGGGGAACCTGTTCAAGGGCTGGGGACTGTCAGGATGGGCCGGGTCCATAGTTCGGTCCGTCTTATATTTTGTTTTAGTTATATTCGCAATTGTCATCGCCTGCTCCCTAATGTGGGGATTGGTTAAGAGACTTCTGCTGAATGCCTCAGCGGCCAACATAAACCATCTGGAGCTTTCAGATGTCGAGGAGGACCCTGCCTCGACTTCAGACTCTGAAAGCGTGAGCGGTGGAAGCCTGGACTTTAAAACAGCACAAGAGACAACTGCCGCCTGATTATAAGGGACTGTTTGTTTTCTCCCTTCCTTTTCTTTTTAAAACAAAAAAGGGGGAGATGTTGTGGTTTGTGTTTGGTTTGTTCCGTTCTCCCCTCTCCTAGCTTGGCAAGTTGGTCTGGCTCAAACCCCCAGTTATGTCAATCACGGTTTTCCCCTCCTCATTTTCCCTCATTATCCCTTATTTGTCCTTGTATCCCCTCCCCAGGCCTTCTGCCAATCACTGGCACCCCGCCCCAAGTTCCAGAATCTTCCAGCTAGGGTGTCGAGTGACTGGCTGGTTGGCCTGGGCTCCTCCCCTGACCTATCCCCATTGATCCACACCACCCATCAGTCTTCAATGTATGCAAATTTTCGTTCTGTGATTGGTTTCTTGTGTACCCACCCCTTCC
Source organism: Molothrus ater (assembly GCF_012460135.2). Classification (NCBI taxonomy): domain Eukaryota; kingdom Metazoa; phylum Chordata; class Aves; order Passeriformes; family Icteridae; genus Molothrus; species Molothrus ater. Next base: position 146,404,571 of record NC_050478.2, on the reverse strand, counting down.
CTGTAAAACCTGGTCCCCGGAGGGGCCCGGGGCTCCTCCTCCGCTCGCCACCTTTGGGTGGCCACCCTGCACTTCCCCTACCCTGGATTAAACCAAGTTAATTCACCCAGCAGAGGAGGGCCGTCTCTTTTCTTCACTCCTGCGGCGTGGTTGCTTCAATATCGGTGACTGTTTCCTCTCACCCCACCCACGGTCGGCACATGCTTCTGGCTTCGTGCCAGGGGAGTGCCGGTGTAGCTGAAGGTGGCTGGATTCTCTAAATCCCTTCAGCCGGGCCCCCCTTAAAAACAGCCACAGCTTCAGACCATATTAGGTCTTAGAGCACAAAAGCAGCTGTCATTCATAAATTTCTCTTCTCTAAGAGCTACTCCATGAGGTGACCTGCCAAGAAAGGAATGGCTGTTATGGAAAAGTGCTCTATTTCCTGTCTCCTTTCTTCTGTGCAGAGGGCCCTGCATCCTGGCATGGTGGTAGCTTGAAAACATGACAATATACCCTCATTGCATTCCAAAGAAACAGAACACATGGTACCCAAGTCAGAAGCACACAATTACCTTTAACTCCTTCCCAAGAGCAGTTTTCCTGCTACCTCACCTTGGAATTGCAAGTGTTATTGCTGGGATGGCCATGATGTAATCAGGCACCCAACACGGCCTCATCTTCCATTCCCTTCCTCCTAGCTCCATTTCATAAGTTTCCTTGCATCTGCAGACAAAATCTACCAAAATTCATTATATGGAAATAAAGATCTCCCTATCTGTATCATAGGAACAGGTTGGCTTGTTCTTGTTTGGTTTCAGGTTCTTTCAGTAGCTTGCTATTTGTGACTTACCTCTAGGCTTGTGTTTCCTATCATGCTTCCTCTGGTGTGTAAAGAACATTTCTGGCAGCTCCTTTGCCCTAATAAACCCCTGTGCCAGGACTCCCAGGTAAGGTGCCTCATCTAATGCACCAAAACCAGAGCTCCAGGGCCAGATCTGCCTCTCATGAAGGATAGAGAGTGTGCTTAGTTACGGTCCAAGCCATATATCTGGTCAAAAAGGGTCAAGTGGAAATTCAAAGAACAGTTTCATTAGCCATAAAGCACTACAAATCCCACTTAATATGTGGTTCTGATGTTTCCCAAAACATTGCTTTGGCTTTGGGATTTTTGCCTTATTTTTAACCTGGTATTAATTTCATTAGCAAAATTTTGATAACAAAAATTTTGTTCTTTGATTTACTTCATCCTGGAGGTGATGCCAGAAAGGCAGCAGTGCTGTGTGATAATGGCAGTTCTCAAGCATAACCAGGGTGATTTTAGGAATCAGATGATACTTCCAAACCCCAGATTCATTTTTATGAGTTATTTCCATACTGTTCTCATTCAGAAAATTTCCTTAGCCTTTATCATGATATTTCAAATGGCAAAATGGACTTCAGGAGAAAGTTGCAGGAGCACAAGTGGGTCAAAAGAAAGAAGCAGCTATGGAATTTTCTGAGATAAGGTAGAAAAGTACATCATTAAGTGATGGTGAGAAAAGTTAAAAAAGGAATACCCTTCCTTGAGGTTTTTTTTTCTCTGTCCAAGTAATTAATATATTATTGGCCTCAAAAAAGAATTGCACAACCTTATCTCTTACTCAGAGCAACCTTGCTAGTAGATATCTTGCCTTGAAAAAAGCTAACACTGTATATCTCTAGAGCTTTTCACCACAAAAGCACATAGTTGGCAGTCCTTATTGCAACCAATAGGAAGAGCAAAACCCTTATGCACCTTTGAAGGACAAATATTTTGGCTGGGACATAGCAGTTAATTAACATTTTTCTTGTTCACAGCACTGCAGTGTCCCAACCAAGGTCAAGGCTGCATTGTGTGAGGCATTACACAGATTCATGGAAGGAGCAAGCTGCTGCTCAAAGCTCAGAAGAAAGCAGTGATAAAAGTTAGAGGACAGAATGGGAGTGCATTCAAAACAAATGTAGAGAGGGCTCATCATGTGAGTTTTAAGCTTGGGTTCTGCCCAAATTGTTGTGCTGCCTCATGGCATGAAAAACAACATGTAATAAAACCTCAGTGACTTCAGGTTTTTCTCTGAAGAGGAGAGGTGCAACTGCAACTAAATTATTCTCCTGAAACAGGGATTGATAGTTATAGTCACAAATCAGTTGGAGCTTGCAATTGGGCAAAGTGACCATAAATGGCCTTTGCTAAGTTGAATGCAACATCTTTTATTCACAGCAGAACAATCTAAGTTGTGTGTGGAGGAATTGTATGATTTCCTCAGACCTAACACTCTTGTGCTGAAACCCTGGCCCTGAATCAAAATGAGGTTTGCAAGCAATATTGAAATGGAGATTCTTATATAATGTATATCTCTGGGAATCTGGGTAATGAATGTAATACAATTTTAATGAGAATTTCATTTTATGACTCAGGATACAAGAAGACATAACTTCTCCTAATATAATTACCTTTGATTAATCTGTGGGAGTTATTAATTTCAGACAAAAGTTTTGCTTTTCTGAATGTCCAGACTAATGAAATTACTCTTATTAGTTTGACAGTAGATGATGACACAGATACAATAGGCACTGAAACAGATGTATTGGGCAGCTTACTGGAAATTGAAAATTTAGCAAATGAATATTGCACATTGACCCATGAGCACAGTGGTCACTTTTTCAACAAGAATTCTTTTATCTCCCCTCTGTTTGCACTTTAACATACACACAGCACAATCTGCTTCAAGCCATCACCAAGCACCTCTCAGAAACACAAAGTGGGAATGAGATGGAAGCACCGTTGAAGGAATATTCAAGTATTCCACCCAGGCATATCAACATTATAATTTATATTCTGTTATGATAGTGGTCAAGGGAGTGAAAGAAAACTGGTGTCCATTATGAAAGGAGTTGTTCTGACTTGCCAGAAAATAAGGTCTGCGCTCACAAAAATTCAAAATCTCATTTACAGCAAAGCAAAGAAATAAATATAAGAAATCGTGGCAGGGAATTCCAAGAGGTCTGACTAGGGAGACAGTGTTAAGGAAGGACACAGTGATGGATTGAACTACTCCTTAATCTCCTTTCTTGCAGTCTGATCTATTTTATGACATGTACTCTTCTGCTGAAAAGGGGTGCAGGAAGGAAAGCTGCTCACCTGCCTAAGCCGACAGATACTGCCTGCATGAAGTGCTGCTCTCTGGGTTCAGGGGAATTTGTGCCCTTCCTGAGAACAGCCTGAGTGAAGCAGTTAAAGTGCAGAGACTGTTTAGGGCAGCAGGAAATCTGTAACAAAGAGTGAGACTTGTAAACTTCTAAAGGATGAGTGAAAAGATTTCCAAGAACCAAATGCAACTTACTCATGTGGAGTTTGTTACAGCCCAGAAAGGTTCTGAAAACCATTGGGCTGAGGCCAACATTTTAAGAAAGAAGAACAGAGGAATCTGATTTCAAATCCTTTAATTTTTAATGTATTTTACCCAAAGGATCTTAGATCTGAAGTATCATTTCAAAATTTCACTTACAAAGTTACTTCTTTCTCATGTTTCCATAAGCATATCTGAGATGATGGAGAGCATGCTTGGTGTTTGTGGTGTGCTTCAAGTCCACCTCAGAGCTCTGACTTACTTCAGGTCCCCTTATACCCATGCAAAATTCAGGGGCAACAAATAATACAGAGTTTCAGAATTTTTGCACCATACTTGCACATAATGCATGTAGAAATCAAATTAATTTTATATATTTCATATGTAAAGGACCAAAGAATCTGCTTAGAGGATGAAAGGCCAAATGAACATGTTACTAAATGAATTAGTCTCTGAAATAAACTAAATTCTCAGGTCCTCCCATACACAAATCTTGCACTAAATTTTAACAAGTTTGACTATAAAGGGTTGGGAGAAAATCAAATACTATTTTATTGGATTTAGCAGTGGATGAATATTTCTCATTCTGTCACAATAAGATTATTTACTCACAAAGAGGTAATAAAATAAAATATTATGAAAGATAAATGCTTATATATAAATGGCAAATACTTTCCCTATATATTTTTACTTTGAGGCACAAACATTACAAATATGTCTTCTGTTTTAAGCATAATTTTTCCTCTAATGTTTTTACCATTATTTTCCCATATTTATCATTTCAAGCAAAATCCCTGTGCAATTACATCTGCAGTCCTGGATGCCCTACTTCCTCCTTTGGTGAAGATAATACCAAAGTCAGGTACTTGCTTTCTTTCTGCCCTTCATAGCAGAAGCTTTCTTTTGGGGTCCAAAGCCAAATCACCAAGAGATGTTTTCTGCAGGGAATATTACCTAGATTTATGCTGTTACATGCTTCTTCTAGGTGCCTACAAGGAAAGGTGAAACTAACCATCCTACTTGGAAAAATGCAAAGATCTTTCATTTCTACCATCTCCCTAATAAACATCTCACTGGCACTCTCCCTCCTGAATTTTAATTATGGGTCTTTTTAAGTTCATAAGCATTAAACAGATACAATTTCTTACTTAGGAAATACCACTACAAGTGATTCACATGTACCTCACAACTTTGTGATTAAAGCAATTGTGAATTTTCCTTGTCAGACTCGAAAAAAGCATTGTATAGAACAGTCCTACTCTGTTTTCCAAATTACAGGGCAATAATTGGCTCGTGGTTCCAAGTCACGACTGAGTTTCTGTATCTCCTACATTGTTTTCTTCTCTCTTTCATTTCCATATCTACATCTTTACTTTAAGAAGAATTATTCATCAGCATAAACCAGCAATTTCTCTTCACTGTAAAACTTTCTTTGACATTTTAGCACAGTATTAAAGATGCTGAAAAGTGTGCATTAAAGACTGTATGTACAGAAAAACAAATCTTAAATCTATTTTTCAGAATTTGTGTCTGTTCTTCCACCCCAAAAAACAACTAAATGGCAACATTTTATTCCTGAATATAGATGGTGAAAATTTGACAAGTAGAATTAGCTGCAGATGATGTAGATATTAGAATAGTTAAAAGCATAAGAAAATATGCTACCTTTAAGATATCACACTGATTAGGATGGCCCTAAGGCTAACTAAAGATGATCTCCAATTATAAAAAAAGCACTGCTATGTATAAGAGATCTTAATGAGCAATGAAATTAGACAGTGTAGCTCAAAAGAAAATGATGATATATATGCACAAATCTCATTACTGGTACGGAACATTCAACATAGAAACATCTGAAAGTGAGAAGGTAATAATTTATCTCTAAGTTTTCCCTTCAAATTAAAACTTTGTCACATGCTGATTTTTTAAGACATCCTGAAATGCATAATTGGCATCATATCATCAAATGTGTAATGCCACTTGTTATAAAAGGTATATAATTTTTGTGTCCCACAGTGTCACTCGGCATCATAAAATTAGCCAAGGATTTTTTCTTTCAAAGCAAAGGACTGAGCTCCAGCATATCAAAGCCATCTGCTGAAAGAATCAGACAGAAACTGCCACAATCACCAAACCTGAGACACTGCCAGCTTTACCTAAAAGGAAACACAACATCACACTCGTCTGACATTCCCTGTTGTCAAAGAATACAGCTTGCATACTGATCCAGCAAGCATCTGAGCAGCTTCAGGCACAGAAATGATTTAGACTGATTTTGTCATTTGGATCAAAATAGAAGAAAAGGAGAAGGATCTAGGATCAAAGTGTTCCAGCACCAGATTGTGGAGCTACTATTCTCAGCAAAGGCCATTCATCTTGCATGCCTTGTTTCAGGCAAAGGTCCCAAAAATGAAACTCTAAAATAAGTTACAAATTCATCACCTTTGGAAAAAAACCATCTATTCTGTCATGGCACAGTCACCAAAGAGTCTGAAATAAAAGCACTGAACTGAAAAGAAATTGTCTGGCTTCATTATGAGAGGTTTACAGTGTTGGTTCTTTCAGTTTTGTCTATCCTATAGATTACCCATGGCAGAGACATGGAAACAAAGCTGGTCCATGCTCATCCACACTTTTTAATGTTGTAGTATTCCTGTGCCAGCTGGCAGATTTTCCTTGTTCAGCTTGGTATTAGCATCAGTCATGGTCTCTTCTTGTTACTCAGTACAGTCATCCTATTTGAGGGAAGAAAGAGAAGGGCTTTATCCAGACAGGTATGACCTGTGCCATGCTACCTGTCCACTCAGCCAAAGAACAAGCCCTTCTGTATCAGTAGATGTGTAGCCTTTCTGTCCACAGAGAGAGGAATTGCACACATGGTTCTGTATCACAGCTCAATGGTATCTGTGTGTTTCCAGGGACAGGGCACCCACCACCCCTCTGGGCCACCTTTTTCAGTGTTTCTCCACCCCCACCATACAAATTTTTTCTTTATATTTAGTTTAAATCTACCTTCTTTTAGTTTGAAACAATCTGCCTCTTGTCCTACAGCAGCACACCCTGCTAAAAACCTTTTCCCTGCCTTTCTTGTCAGCCTCCTTTAATATTGAAGGACTGCAGTGAGGCGTCCCCAGAGCCTCCTCCAGGCTGAGCAACCCCAACTAGCTCAGCTTTTCTCCATAGGACAGTTGTTCTCTGATCATTTTTGTGCCCCTCATCTGGGCTTGCTCCAAGAGATTCAAGTCTCTCTTGTGCTGGGGACCCCGGAGCTGGATGCAGCACTGCAGGTGAGGTTTCACCAGAGCAAAGCAAAGGGGCAGAATCTCCTCACTCACCTGCTGCCCAGAACATGGGAGGTTTCTGGGGGTTTCTGGGTCATGTCCAGCCTCTCATCCACCAGGTCCTTCTGGGAAGGGCTGCTCCCAATCCCTTCATCCCCCAGCCTGGACTGATAAGGGGTTTCTCCAACCCAGGTGGCAGCACCTTGCCCTCAGTCTTGTTAAACCTCATGAGATTCTCATGGGCCACTTCTTGAGCTTGTCCAGGTCCTTCTGGATGGCATCCTGTCCTTCAGGTGTGTCAACAGCACCACTCAGATTGCTGTTGTCTGCAAATTTGTTGAGGGTGCACTCAACCCCCTTGTCTGTCATTGATGAAGACATTAATTAGCACTGGTCCCAGTGGGGACTCCTGAGGGACACCACTTGTCACCAACCTCCATCTGGGCAGTGAGCCACTGACCACCACCCTCTGGATGTGACCCCCCAGCCAGTTCATCATCCACCAAACAGCTCACCCACCAAATCTCTGTTCCTCCACACCAAACAGCCCATCCACCACATCTCTGTCCCCCCCAACACGGAGGGAAGGATGTTGTGCAGGGCCATATCACAGGCCTTGAATGTCTCAGACAATATCTCTGACTTAAGGAAAGTCTGTGCCCAGTGTTTTCAATTTAGAGAAAACAAACATTCCTTACATTTTCAGAAGAAAATATTTCTCATCTGCAAATCAGTAAAAAGCTAGAGACTTTTCCATTCCTTGTGTATTGTTCCAGTGACATTGCTGTATGTTCTTTGGAAAATGACTGAGCAGTGAAAAATGGCCTTGTAAGAGCATTGTTTTTCATCTGCAGCACATAAGTTGAACATCTTGTGCCTAAAATGGTGCTGGCCTATGTCTTCTGTATTGTGAGCAACTGTTTTTCCCCAAGAAAAGAAAAAGAAAAGAAAAAGGAAATAACCTGTGGAGAAGCTTCATTAAAAGACACTAAGCAATGGGTTACAGAACAGTCCAAACCAGGGCATTATTGAATTTGAGACATCTCTGTAGCTCCCAATGGGCCAGTTTTGTACTCTTAGAACTCCTTGACAGCACATCATGTGTCTTGATTTTCTTCTCTCCATACTCCAAGTTTTCTTTTCTGTAGTTACTCCTCTCATCATGTCAATGAAATAAAAGCATGGAGCTATTGCCACGTGCTGCAGGGCTGCCTGTGCTGCCAGCACTCTCCTCACTCCCCTGCATAAAGCTCTTAGCCTCACCATGTCTCTGTTTGAACTTTAAGTTCTGTAGGGCAAAGATCTCCTACCACTGTATGCTTGTAGAATGCTTAACATAAGGAAACCGTATCATTTATTGGCTATTAGGCATGACTGTAATAAACATAATAAATAATAATAACCTTTTAAGCAGTCCACCAATTACCAAAGATCAGAGTAAAACCTTACAGGAAATGGGAGAGCTGCTGGCCCTGGGGTACTTTCTGTGCCATTCTTAGCACAAATTATGACCAAAAAGAAAATTGTTCCTAATGAGATCTAGATGAAAGTCTTCACAGGGAGGGAAGAACTATTCCAGAAACTAGGGGGAGGGTTCCTCCTGGCCTCATCTTTGCTATAGGCAAATGGTCTTGACCTAATTACATTTTTTTTCTCTTAGATTTTGTCAGCAATTGTGGCAAAGAGCAATCTAAATGGGATATTGTTAGTAGTGCACTCTTCTCCCCTTTGCCCAATTTTTTTGAAATAGGGTTGTCTTTTTTTTCCCCTCTGTGTTTTCTCTGTCTCTCTAACTCCCCAAACAGCTCCTGCAGTGTCCTTTCCTCTTCCCTCCTTGATCTACTTCTGCCTCACTTCAGTCTCTCACTCTGCACCCCAAAATCATCAGTCACACCTCCACACAACACACAGCCTCCCTCCCCTCTGCTTTTCCTCACAAAAGCTCTGAGATGGTGTTCCCAGGTGGTGATTAATGAGAGTTCTGGCTGCAGCTAAAAGCTGGTATGAGTGTAGATATAATAACAAACATTAGTGCAGGAGAGGGAGGCAGAAGCACACGTTTCTCTTCCCCAGGCTGCCAAAACTTTTACTATTTCAGTACAACTGGTTTGAAATACTGAGTTCCTGGGCCTCATTCCAGCCAAGGATGCCTAAAGGTCCTGATAACTTCTGAGGTGCAGGAGAAGATCCAGACCAATATCACATTTTAGGAGAGGATCTACATTTCCCCACATTGGTTATCATGTTAACTCTGCAACAGCAAAGGGATTTTCTTACTGTTCAAATGCCACAGAAAAAAAATAAAAAAGCAGGAGAAGTTTCTGCATCTGATGGTGTGGTTTAAATCCAGCTGGGAACTAAGCCCCACAAAACAGCTCACTCACTCCCCACTGGGTGGGATAGGGAAGAGAATCAGAAAGCTAAAAATGAGCAAATCTGTGGGCTGGGATACAGGCAGTTTAATAGGCAAAGCAAAAACCATACAAAGAAGAAAAACCAAAAAATTCATTCACTTCTTCCCATGGGCAGGCAGGTGTTCAGCAACAACACAGCCTAATACTGAATACTATGAATAAAATTAACTTTATCCCATTCAAACCCAGCACAGATGGTAACAGTCCAAGTAGAACATCCCTCCTTCCACATGGTGCTGCACAGGGCCTTGTTCCAGGGGTCTCTGCTGGGGCAGAGCTGCCTTGACCTGCCTCAAACACCCTCCTGCCAGTCTCTCCTGGTGCTCTCATCCAGTGAGCATGCCTGCATTTCAGACAGAAACCACTCAGGTCCCATCCTGATGGGCTCCAAGGGAAACGGAGAAGTGTGCAAACAGAACAAGTGACATTTAATCCCCACTTCTGCACTTTTATCTGAGAAGCTTGACAATATACTGTGATTGGGTAATGATTCAGGGAGAAACATTGTGGGGAGAAAGTGCAAAGAAATATGTGAAAAGGAAAAAAAAAAGCCAAAGGAAGAACTGTGTTCTAAAGTAGATATCCATTAGGGCTAATTTTATGCTGAGCTGGGAAGGAAAATTTTACACTGTTATGAGACAGCCACAAAGCAACAGCTGAGTTTCTGTATCAAGAAGAAAAGTTTTCCTATGGTTGCACTGATAATGCTGAATTAAAGTAAAAGTCATTATGTGAAAAGGTTATTTCTATATAGATACTGAAACATTTAACAGGACAGAAAACATACAAAGCGCAGACAAGGCTTGCATTTATAAAGTACTTTAGATTTGCAGTTATAGAATATCCTAAGTTAAAATGGATCCACAAGAACTATAGAACCCAACTCTTGGCCCAGGACACCCCAAGCATCCCATCCTGTGCCTGAGAGCATTGTCCAGACAGTTCTTGAGCTCTGTCAGTCACTCTGTCTGACTTCTTGAGCTCAGTCAGCTGTGATGACTTCCTCAGGGATCCTGTTCCAGTGACCAACTCACCCTCTGAGTGAAGAGCCTTTTCCCAATACCTGAACTAAATCTCCCCTGATGCAGCTTTATTCCACTCCCTTGGCTCTTGGCACTGTCACCACACATTTGTCCCTACCACCAGCCCCAGGGCCAGGCTACACTAAAACTGCTCTATTGTCCAGTACAGAGCCTGGTGAATGGCCACACTGCCCTGCCCGATATTCCATCCAGCCTGTACCCAAATGAAGACAGGATGTGAGTAAAGCACTAACCATTGCTCTGGATTGCTTTAAATTGACTACATTAGATCCTCTCACATAAGTTCTAACCTTGTTTTCCTATATCTGTAGTTGTCATATCTGTTATTGGCCTATTATCTTTGCAGTTTGGTCTCTCTTAGCTAACCCTTATGCCTCATTTTCTTCCCTCACTTGCACTCAACACTGACTTTGGAACATGGATTTGAGATAGATGAGAGCTGAGCAGAGATCAGAATCTATTGTACTCATTAAAGAAACTTTCTGGCTGCTTTGCTCTTCAAGTAAATAGTGTATAACAAGTTGTCTGCTAAAAAATGAAGGTCTGGGATAATGGAAGACCTTGTGCTGTTGTGAGAACAGTCAGCAAGATGATGAGTCAATGTCCCAGCCTGATACCAAGGGACACACAGTTTAGTCTTAGCCCTTATGTCACAAATCACACTCATGGCTGTGCCCAGGCTGATCCTTAGGACAGAGTAAGAGCCAAATTACATCCCCCTTAAGGAAAGGTGTGATGGGGTCACTGAAAACCTGGCCTTGTTATCCCAAGTACTGTAACATTTATTCTCCCCTGTGAACATGTCTGGATGGATTCTGATTGCATTTTGCTTTCCTGCTCCTAAATAACCCCATTAGGAGACGACTGCAAAAGGAAATTGGGTGTTTGGGGCTCAGGCTCCCTCTGCTCTAGATGTGCACTGGATGCTTTAGCTGTGAGGGTCCAGGAGGGCTGAAGAATTTCTCTGCTTTTCCTCTACACCTACCTGAGTCTTGCTACTCCTTAAAAACAGTCCCTTCCTATGTCCTACTCTTCAGGCTGCCAGCAGAGGGATACTGGGAGAGGGGAGGTCAGCAAGAGAGGGAAATGGGCTAAGCATTGCCAGAGGAGAAGATTGCTGTATTCTTCCTGTGGAAGCTATGGCCTGGCTTGAGTCTGAAGGGAGGCAGGGAGAAGGAAATTTGGGAACATCAGGGCCTGTCTGGAGAATTGTGCAGGACTTCCTTTTCTAATATCAAATTTTTTTCGTCCATTAAAGGCCCAAAACTACTGAGAACAGTCACCACCTCAATTAAAATGCTTTATTCCCAATAACTTCACTGTGGAATTGTCCATCCAGTTCAGGAGAAGAATTTCTATCCAGGCCTGAGAACTTTGGCCTTTCCAGAGCAAATCCCGTGCCAAGGGCTGTACTGCCTCAGAATGCTTTTCTCTACATAGCATTTGACAGATACACTGGTGCCTAAAAAAATATTTCCACAATTTTATTTAGACACATCTCAATTTAAAATCTGAATCTGATGAAAATATTCTCATCAAGGCAGATATGTCCAAAGCACAGCTTCAGCCCAGCTGGATCATTTAGTTTTTCCCCACTGAGTTATATGATCTTTGTAATGGAAATGTCATTTCCACCTTAATTGTTGCAGCACAAGGAGAAGATATTATAATATCTATCCATGACAGCAAGTAAAAATTTACTAGGTTCAATAGATGGGAATATCTATTTTCTAAGATGATTAACCTCTGTGATAGAGGTTTTTGGCAATATCCAGTTCTGGAATTTTTAACAGTGAATTCCAAAGAAAAATAAGCAGAGAGGAAAAGCCTTATTTAAGCATTTGGTTTTGAAGAATTCAATCAAAGATTGATTCTTCAAACACATAGTGTTTCAGTATTTGTTAGAATCAGGCACTAAAATTCTTCAATCTTTTCCTTGTGGCTTGAACCTATGTTTATAAAATCTTCTTTTTACTCCATTGCATATCTAGACAATAAATAGACACTTTTTGACAATAAATATCTACTTTTACCCACTTCAGAGCCTAAATTCTGTCTCTTTCTATTATGCCCTGTTTTGCTTAAAGACAATGGCAGATAATTTTACTTATTTTATAATATTATTTTATATTAATTCTGTATCCTTTGAATATTACTGATTTTTTTTTCCTTCAGTCTGATGGTTTTTTTTTCCTTCCAGTACTTCAAGCTCACTGTTTCTAATCACATCTTTTATCTTTCAGATTCTTACATTGCAATTAACCTTCCCCTCAGTCGTGTAAAGATGTAACAATACTGGTTCACTTTGTCCTTCCTCATGGACTATTTATTCCAGACCTCCTGAAAAACCAGCCTGAAGCAGCTGACAAAATTGCCCCTTAATGAAACTGCCCTATGAAATTACTCTAGAATAAGCTCCACAGTCATAGGAGGATTCAAGCTTTATGAGTGTTTTGCGTTAAATTTATTTTTAATGTGAGCATTTTAAATAAATCATTAAAAAGAGAGTAGTGTATGGGAAATGGAAGCTGCATAAAGGTTCTACACTAAGAGAGTCATCCTACCATAGTAAAAGAAAATCAGCTCCTACTTCTTTGTGCAGCTTTATTAATCAGTTATTTGAATAACCTCTATCAGAAGCAGCATATTGAATCTTTACTAAAAAGGTACCACAGAGAAGCACATTACATTAAATGACATAGAAGATTCTCATAGATAAACAAATACTAAAATCCAATGGAGATAAAATACTACTTTTCACATGTGTATAATCTATGCTTATTTATTGTCAGCATACAAGCTCTGCAAACAGGAGAGTAAGTTTGGGCTGGACACAGCCTATGTGGTTAGTTTCCAGCTTACTCTTTCAGATTTCCTAACTGGTAATTATTCAGACTTTTTCCATGTCAGGAAAACAGCCATGCTTCCCACTGGAGAAAACACAGATCCTTAAGAGGGACTTTGAACTTGTAAACCACGTGTTGACTTCTCTCAGTCACCTTTCATGACAGCTGTTTAGGAGTAGTCCATCAAACCACCAGGTTTCTCAGATCACAAGTTTAACCCTGTGTGCAGATATAGTCTAATAAAAAGGCTCATCTAACCCAGAGAGTAGTTTGCATTTGGTTGAAACAAAGCCATTAGCACTTATGAAAAAAAAGTTACTAATGGCTTTGTCTATTATTATTTAGCAGGTTTTTTGTTTGGGATTTTTGTTGTTGCTGCTGTTTTTTTTTCAGCCTGCTTTCCTTTCCAGACTTCCCCTTAAATCTGACCTTATACAAGGAGACAAGCAAGATATCCTTCCTGTTATCCTGTTTGCTTTGCACTTTTAACAACACTTTGGCATGTGTTTGCACTGTGGGGACGTATCAGGTCGCCAATCTATCACCTACTGTGCTGAACAAAAAAGGAAAAAAAAAATTCTGCCCCAGATTTAGCACAGGTACAACACAAATTATACCAGGTATGTGGTCTGGAAAGACAAAGCAGGCAACAGAAGAAATGGCAAAACAGAATAATGAATAGGCTGTACCCTGTATCTTCTTCTGGCTGTTTGATTTCCCCTCTTGTCTGTGCAGGTCTCCAAGCATTGCTAAAGAATAAGAAAATAGGATTACAAAAACCTGCAGAAGTTGACTACAGATTTTACTGAAGACCTGTTAAAGCCTAAAATACACATACAACAAGCATGGGTCAGGTACATAAATATGAATGTAAAAGACCACCTACACCTTTAAACAGGATTTTCAGAGCATCCCTCATTCATGTGCATGCCCTGCTGTACCTTTGTGTGTATTTACCAGAGAGACTAACACAGCAGATATAGAAAGCTCTCACAGACAGGTATTTCAGTGGCCTCTGTGCCTGCTGCCCCAATTTATCCTGCAATGCAGTTAAAGTTGTGCCACCAGCTCTGTGTTATCATCTGCCTACTGGTGAGTAACAAACACAGAGACACACTCTTCTGGCTGTTCTTATACCCCCTGGACTGGAATATCAGACCTGCATGTTTCTGCTTGAAATGCTTGAAATGCTGACAAATTGAATCATTATGAACCACCCTCAGGAATTTCATTGTCTGAGTCCTGACAAGTGCTGGTGACATGAAAGCATTAACTCTAGCAAGAGGTGTTTAAATGGTTTTAAATCTCCAGTTCTCCCTCCTTCTCACTTGAAATATAAATGGTCAGCTGAACTTTAGTGCAGACATAATCAATAGCAAGCGAGCAGAAAGGAGGAGGCTGCGGCAGAGTGGATGGACACTTCAAAAGAAGCCATGTCAATATGCTTATCTCTTCCTCACACTGCACAAAGACCAATCTCCCTCATGGATAACAGAGTATTCTCCATCATGAATTACTGTCTCTTCCACTGTGGTTCAGCACCTTTTTGCTAGTGCAGTGATATGTTTGCAGTCATGCTTGTTTAGCCTTTGAAAATAGGGAGCACGTACGTGCTTTGTAACACTCCGAGTTTCCTGAAAATATTCAGCTGAAGCTTCAGGCACTCTCACTGCAAACAGAATTCTCCAAAACTGTGGACAGTTTTGAAGAGTGTGGACTGTATAAAAAAATCCAGATGAGCCAGTCTTGCTCTTTAGCTGTCAAAGGGTGTAAAATTTCTCCTTTTATATCTGTATGTTTATTTCTACCTGTCAAAATCATTTTCCTGTCATACAAAGAGATTAATCTCTGCAAGCTATTAACATGAAGACTTTCTCCCATGTTCCAGTTGGACTTTCATTGAAAATGAGGTATGTTTGGCACATGTACAGAGGCAAGAAAAAGTACCCTTCAGTGGTTACTGCAGGGCAAACACATTTTTGTACCAAAGGCATCATCCAAAGGAGCTCACCTGCACATCAGGGTGTACAAAACCTCAACAGAAAACTGAGAGATTTGCCAGGTTAAGGATAACAGATCCTCTTTTCGCATCTGCTACCTGACCAGGCAGAAGAGTTTTTTATCAAAAATTCTTTCCTGTTGCTGTGGGAGCAGGCTGCAGGTACTCTTAGCTTTCCAAATGCTGCTGAAAGAAGAGTTATCCTTGCACTTCTCCCTTCCATGTTGCCAGAACTCTAAAGTTTAGAATTCCAGAAAATGAAGATTAAATACAGCTAAATAAGACCCAAATCTAGCCTGAATTTATCTACATATTAGTTGCAAATTTGTTTTCCTAGTACCAGAGCTGTATGTAGAAGCTGATGCCTTATATTTTTCAAATCCTGTAGTGATCCATTAATAACTCTAAACTCCATATAAAAAGTGTTAGTTATCTGTCCTCACATCTGGGTCAGACAAAACAATCCCTCCAGGCCTGAGATCCAAGGACACTCTCAGCCTCAGGCCCTGAAAAGCATAAACAAAAGTGAAACTGGTGGGGGAGAAGCGAACTGGGGGTACATGACTTCATTACCTGAAGCTGTAATTGGAGGATTAACTGATGTGCTACTAGACCAAACTTATATCTGTCTGAAAAACTCATGGCCTCCATCCACCTTGGATGTAGCCCCTCTGGGAGGCTTTTGACTGCCCAAGGTGTATCTATTGAAGGCCTTCAATAAATATCCACTTTATTCTGTTAATCTTGTCTATGCTTGTTCTAGATAGCCACTCCAAGGCATCAAAGTGTTCCTTACATTATCTCATGTTTGTATGTGTTTAGACAAATTCTGCCTGCCTGTGCAATTCTGCTTTTTCTTTTCAGATATGTAGTGCCAACCACTTATAATAGGTATAAAAGATCAAGAACAGAGGAAAATCAGAGGCAACACCTATGAAAGAAAGGGTCATACAGACATCAAAACCTTCTCCTTAGTGCAAGTTGGTAGAATGTAAGGTGAAGAGGGGGAATAACGGTGTTGACATGGCTTCCAGTTTTACCCCAGCATGGTTATCTGGAGCTTTTAATTCAGGCTATAGATGTCCACCCTAATTGGCTGGGCAAATAGTAAAGTTAATAAAATTTCCAATATAAATGTGAACTGGTCTTCCTTTCCTCATAAAGCCTTAATCTTCTTCCTCTTCAATGATCTCATCCTCCAGAAACATAATTTTGTCTTCCTTGATAGCTTTTCCCGTCTAATTCTTGTATTTTCTGTCAACAAAGTCTTCACAGTATCCAAATCACTCTAGCTCTTTGTAACATCTTCATCAAGGGAGAAAATTTATATTTTTAGTATTTCTTCATGAATCACAGCATATTTGGAAAATTACCCAACCTCTCCTACTTAATTTTGGCTCACTTTTCCCCTGAGATATGCAGGTGACTGTATTAGGAAAAGAACAGATGAGGTCTCTCTGGGTACCCTGCACTCCATCCAAAGCTCAGACTGTGCAATGAGAAGAACTGATCTTCCACCAGTGAGTGATGAGGCCATGGAAGTGTCTCTGCAAAGGGCAGCACACAAGCTTTGAACACCGAGAGATCAGAGTTTGATATTCCACTTTCATGGTTTTAAGAGTGAGAATGAAATGAAAGTGTAGGAATGGCTATAACAGGTCAGACTAAAGGTGTGTCTGGTCCAAAATTCTCTGTCCAACACTGTCCAAGAAACACAGGGACATGCAGGGACCACATACCACAACACCCAAGGAGAATTTCACAATCTCTAGTCGTTTGTAAGTCTCAAACTGCCTGAGCCAGTTTACTTGCATTTCATAATTTGATTTTAGTTGGTTTTTTTTCTACTCCTGTTAATTTTTCCAATGGTTTACTGAAATTGTTAACTTTTATGATCAACACTTCAGTGAGGAGCTCCCATACTACAGGAACATGCAGATTGCTTTGCTTTCTTTCTTTAATCTGTGAGTTCCTTTTGATGTTTCCTACAGCACTCACTGGAAGGCGCAGTGAACATCATTCATCTTCACCTGCCACTCATGGTTTTATAGACCTTTATCACCCTTTCTGTAACTCATCTGCCAGCCTGAAGAGTTGCCACAAGACCCTTTCTGTGGGTGACACAAGTGCTACTGTGATGTGGGCACACAGGATCAGGCAGAGAAAGGCGCTGCCATGCTGGGGCAGAGGCTCCTTGGCACTGGGATGTGCCAGGCAAGGAGCAGGGTGGGACTGAGGTAATGCACAGCTGAGCCTTTCAGCCAAGCTGGGGGCACAGGGAGGAGCAGCCCAGAGAGGCTGACAGGGACTGAGCACAGCCCCCATCCCACCTTTGCTGTGTCTTGAAGCATGAGATTTCTCATCCTGTTCCCCCCTGTTCCAAGGAGAAGGGCAGTGAGGGAACCCTCAGCCCTTAGCCAGGGTTAACTACCACAGGGGTCAGGATGAGGCCTAGGGAGTGGAAATCATGTCAGACAGAGCCTGGGATGGCTGGGAAGAACTCCTGGGGAGCAGACTTTTCTCTTCAGGCTGGACCAAAATGGGGTTTGACACCCACAGGAAGGGAAGAGAGAGGCACCAGGTGGGGCAGGTCAGGGCCAGCATGTCCTGGGAGTGCCCTCAGACCCAGGACACACTTCCTCCAATTCAATATCACTTGGAAGGAGCCCAAGTCATGGCCTCAGAGCTCTGCCCAATGCAAACCAAAGGGCACAAAGTGGAAAGAATGAGATTTGCTTCAATGACACACTCTCAATGTAAACCTGCTAAGCTCTGCACTCCAAGATGTTTGGATATGACCTCATCCATCCACCCAAGTGCAGCCATAGCACCTCCCAGCTGCTCTGACCAGAGCTGGGCAGTTTAGCAGTAATTCCTTACTCAAGGCTAGGTCTATTGAGCATCCCCACGCTCCAGAGCTGTTCAAATCCTTTTGAAAAACCAAGCATGTTCCCTTAATCTTACCTTCCATAGCAAAAATGCAACATAGTTCTTCAAAATAAATTAAACAAGACAGTAGCAATAGCAACAAAATCATCAAATATCAGAATGAAATGGAAAACAAAGAAAAAAAAATAGACCACAACACAAACCAAACATTACCCTGAGAAGGAGGGTAAGAAAATAAGGAACACATGAAAGGTAATGTGCTTCCCAGTGTATTCCTGGGAGACACTCATGCCACAGGGAGAATGGTCTGGATGCTTTGGCTCACACGCCTGCTCTCAGCAGAGGAAAAGTGAGATGATAATAACCCCTCTCTGATGTATAGGCAAGGGACATGAGCTGACAAACAGTGTGATTCATGATCCTTGTGTTAGAGAGGAGTGACAAATGATTGATAATATATTTCCACATTGTTTCTGACAGGTGGCTTGTGGAAGGAGAGATCAATCCCTTGCTCTGAAATGCACTGAGATCTCAGCACAAGGTAAGAAGGAAGCAGCTAGCACTGTGAATTATGCTCCACAGTGCTTGAGACGGTCTGAGCATCAGCTATGCTTCCCTTTGGGCATTTTATACAGTAAATGCTCTATTTTCCAAAGCATTCAGCATCCTCTGCTTTTCCCTGATGCTCCTGTGTGTTCAGGATATTGAATATCATACTGGAATGGACCTTCAGAAGACCATGCATTTTTTAGCAGGGATTTTCAATAATTCACAGGATCAGGCCCTAAGTATGCATGGTATTAGACAAGAAATTTTCCAGTCTCTTTACCACACAATTTCAAATGCAAAGAGCCTCTGGTTTCCATGTAGTAACAGTGTTTCAATCTCTCAGCCATATAAAATGCCTGGCTAATTGGACTGGTAGAGGAGAGGGGGATTTTTGTGTTTGATAAATTAATCAGTGAGCACTGCTGTACATTTCCCACTAAAATCCTTAATTAGACATAAAATGCCGAAGAATGAGATTCTTTCTTTAGTTTTTAATTGAAGGGATGACTTTTGATCCTCCATTAGTGAGAAGAGAAGAAAGCCTTTCAAACAGAAGCGGCACCCCAGCTGTTGCTCAGCGTCTGAGAGGTTCAGCACTGCACTTCCAGGATTCCCAGGAGACTATTGATACTTAGCATGAACATGTTAAAAGGATCAAATTGACATTCACACAAACTAGAGTTCACCAAATCACAAAAGCTCTTAATCCAAGGCTCTGTGTAAAAAGATCGCTTCTAATTACCAGTCTAGACTAATCATCAATGTTTAGCTAATAAAAATGAAGCTATCAATAACAAAAGAAAATTCTGAAATACTGGTAGAGTCCAGGCATAAGCTAGAAGATGATTTAGTCATTCATTGCAGCATTTCTTTCTTACTCAGTTTTTCAGCATTTCCAGAGCTTTTGTTACCAATGAAGACAGAAATCCCTGAGGCTTCATTGGTTACAGGTTTCACACAAACACACACACAAAGGCAAGCAGGGCAAGAAGCAGGGCAATTGAGGATATCCTGTTAGAATTCTCTGTAGGTCTTTGCTCCTGCCTTGTACTGCTCAGATGGAGCTAACACTTAGCTGGACCCTTAGGCAATGTTATAGGGCAGCTGCAAGTCAAGGTGAAATGCCACTTCTGCTCTTTCATTAACCCTCCCGGGCCTGTCATTAAATATGGCAGGCTTAGCACTTTTCAGTTCAGATGGAAAAGCTCTGCCAATCCCAGGAGGCAGAATTTTTTCGATGCCTAAACTGATGAACAAGACAAGGTCAGCAATTTTCAGTTTATTGACAGAACTCTATTTATCTTTAGAAGTATTGAAATGGTATTCCAGGTGCCCTGGAGCAGAACTGTGACCAAACCAAAAAGAGAGGGTTTATGAGAACCAGTACCACTTAACTACCTGAAGTACTGTGAGGGGCTTTAATTTAACTTGCTACACTAGGAGTTATTTTGTGATTAGAAACATTTTCATAAGAAAAGAACTCTAATAAATGCAACAACACGCGATAGATGGAGACAAACACAGAGAAGCAGAATAACAGAGAAAGAGCAGAAACTGCAGCCAACCACCCATTTAAAGTTAAATATAGGTTCTCATACAAAAATTGTGCATGGACTATGGGGTTTGTTTGTTTGCTTAGGAATGATTATCACTAACAGGCTGACTAACTGATCTAGATCTCAGTGGGAGAAACAGAACTGACCATTTGAAATCTGTCCATCATCATAGCAATTCACTCATGACAGATACTGAAAGCCACAGCTGAGCTCCACTTTTTTTTTTATAAACCTAAATAACCTCAGTTTATTCATAATGAAGAATAATAATAATGGGTAACATATTGCTGCAGGAGCAGTTTGCAAAAACTGGATTTTCCCCTTTAACCATTGCTGGAAGGGGGTTGCTCTGAAAGGCTCTGCCTTCAGCTAGAAAAAGTGTCTTTTTTTGTCTCCCCAAACAACTGCAGATTGTCTAAAAGTAGGTCAAAAGAGAAATGGAGGTAATAAATGTTTCTAGCAAAGACTAGAAAGTTTAGCTAAAATCCAAAGCCTACTGAATTTAGTTCAGCCCACTAAATCAATGGCAGACAGGTCTGACCTGAGCAAGGGACCTGCAGCAGAGATGATGTGACTGCATCTCTGCCACTTGGGCTGCTTCATGAATGAACACTTAGCCTTTGTTAAAACTGCAAATTAAACTGTTGCCTTCCCAGCTTTTGCTGCAAGTGAACTAATTTCTGCAAGTTAAAATGAGTGAAGACCACACTTTTGTCAAGGAAGACAGAGTCTAAAGACACACCATCTTTTCATTAAACAAACTTTATATATTTAGGGAAAAGCAAGCTGGGATCCCACAGTACCACTAAGTTAACTTCCTTGGGTGAGGTTTTATTTTTTGGAGAGGTTGTACTGCAGAAACCCCAGGTGTCCTAACAGAAATGGTCTGGTTAGTCAGCCTTTGAAACAGGCAGCATCTCTGCATTCTGCAAAAAAATAAACTCTTCTGGGTGCCAGCAAAGAAAGCAACACCAAAAGTGTATGGAAAAGCAGATGGGATTCAATCTCTCAAGGCTGAAGCATGATTCCAGGGATGCTCTTCTGCTGCTCACAATGATAACTACCAAAACTGGGGCTTGAAATGAATGTGGCTGCAGGGCTGCATCTCCAACCGCATCCTCAAAACCACTGAGGACATTTAGAGATAAGAATGGGTCTGATGAAGTTCTGTAGAATCCAAGCTGCTAAGGCCCAACAATTTAGATTTGCACAGGAGCAGGAATTTCTTGCTAAAAATGCAGGCATTAGCAGGCATTGAGCACCCAGGGAGCCAGAGAACCTGGCAAGGTTGCACTTTTCCCCAGTTCGCCCTTCAAGGACCCCAGATGGTGTTGAGTGGATGTGTATGCATGGAAAATGCCAGTTGGCAATTAATCTCAGCGAGATTTCTGAGGAGGAAAACATTACTTTCATCCTAGAAGACTAAGGATATTAATGATTTAAACTGAGTTTCTAGGTAACCCTTCAAAGTAAAACTCTTATAGCTCCTCCAGACTAGATTTGCAATTTTTAGAAGGTGGTCAAAGGATCAGTACCTGAGATTTGTGCTTTGAGCAGAGAGTAGCTAAGATTTTATTGATAATGCCAGAGTTTCCTGATGACAGTTTCCTTTATGTCAATTATTCATGTCAATTTTAGCTAAATTCTCATTCCATTTACCCTAGAGTACATCTGTGGGCTTAGCAAGTCCATGTATTTTTCATTATATCTTTCACATGTGTGTTTCACATGAGCCTGCTCTCATCTGGCTGCAAATTCAACTTGGCAGTGCAAGTGTTAGCCACCAAGTGATGTTTCCACCAGAAAACATGGCCAGCATCCCTCCTACTTCCTGACTCCTCTCCTCCTGCTGCATCAGCCTTCAGTCCCCACTCCCAGCAGCTGTGCCCTGGGTAGGAAATGCAGTGGCACCTTTAGGCACAACTTCTGTGCACAAGGAGGTCAGGTGAAAGGCACAGTATCTCACAGTTTAATTAATGTAGCCATAGCATCAGCCCCCAAATCAGCCACAGACCCTCATCTCTCACTGCACACAGCCACTGACACCTTCACCCCACTTTCCAGATGCTTTACTCCCCTTACCTCTCCAGGCATGTTGGTGTGGCTCCACGCTGTTCTATGCCAATTTTGGTTCTATGCAAATTGCTTATGGTATGCAAATCAATGCATTAAATAACTAACATAAAGTGACACACACAGAGATGTGCATAACTTGGCAGCTATAAATCTGGAATCATTCCACTGACGTCAGTGGTTTCACTTCAGATAAGCTCCAGCATGGAAGGTGTTGAAATCTGGCCCTGTGATATTTTCAGTCAGCTTCTAAACACAAACTCAGGAATTAATGATTTCAAAGGTGTCATAATTATTACTGCCTGTGGTTTTTGTTGTTATTTAGGTTTGTATGACTGAACATACACCAAAATGGGGTTGCAGAATGTATTAAAATTTCAACAGGGCTCACGTTGATGATAAATAGAGCACCTGTGGTCCATCAGAACTTCAGGCAGTTGGAACCTGATCCACTTTGGTCCTAGTGGCATAATAGTTTCTATTTTAAAGTAGCCAGGGCCTAAAATGCAAGACTTATGCCAAAAAAGTCTTCAGAGGCAGATGTACACCCTAAAGTATTTCAAATCAATTTAGAATGGGGAATGAGTATAGATAGTTCCGCGCTACATTCCATGTATTTTTGATCTGGGACTGGGAGCCTGGAAGCATATGCACCATCTTGTGTAACCACCCCCTGACAAGGATCTGCTGTTATTGTGTGCAGGGAAAGCAGAACATGCTAAAGGTTAATGCTGCACATGGCAGCACCACAGTGCTGAGCAGGGCCCTGGCTGTGACTGCTCCAAAAGCGCTGTGCAGTCATTTGCACATTCGCAAATGTCGCTTTCACATGGCAGAATTTCCACCCACTTTTGCCTGAATGTAAATGACTTCAAGAGATGCCAGGCATTAAGTGTTCTCACAACTGCCCCCAACATCCCACTGCTCAAAAACAGTGCTTCAAAACACTCCTAGAAAATCCTGTAAGACTTTCAAAATAAATCTGTTTGTGTTTCTGAGCCTTCTTGGCCACTAGTGGGGTTAGGCTTAGATTTACCAGGATATACTGAATTACAGGACATGTGAAACGATGACAAGGAGATCCAGCAAAGCCTGATAATGAGAGACTGGAAGAGCCAAGCTCTGCTCCTGCTGTCTATTTGATCTGTTCAACTCACCATAAATTCTGTTCCACGCTGCATGGGTAAAAAGCTACAGGAGGTTTGTATTGCATAGAGAAGCTTCCAGATTTCTTATAAGTCAACTGAAATAGCATCAGAGATTATGGATTTAAATATAGAAGCAGTCTAAACTGGAAATGCCTGTGTCTAACTGTACAAACAATGCAACAAGTGTGTATTATGTTTTTATCAATATTTTCTTTTGGTTTTGTGTGTGTGGTTTTGGGGTTTTTTGCTGACATTTTAATCATGATATCTGCATGTTTGTGTTGCTACAACTAACTTCAACTGACAAAATTAGAAATGCCTATTATAGCCATTGCTCTGGAAATGCTTTTCAGTTTGTTTAGGTTTTTCTTTTTTAATCATAACAGCCTCCCTGCAGACCTGAACTGACATCAATTTACCAGTGTCTTGACATCTTAAAGTTGTTTCTTATAAAATTTGCATTGGTGTCATTTTGTTTCAAGCTGATATTGTGACAGTGTCTCCCTGGATTTATACTGACAATTTATTTTTATTTTGACATCATGTCATCCCTAGAGCCCTTCACTAGCTTCTATCCTAAGTCTTTGGGTTTAAATGAAAAGAGGTTTCTTTGTGCAAACTACAGTAACTAACTGAACTTTTTCAGTAGCTACTTTTCTGACCTCAATATCTAGCTATTGATTGCACTTGGGTTTTTATAGAAATGTCAAAAGCTCCTGCCTGGTGCTTTAGGCAGCTCTTCCATATGTACCAAATAAGGAAATGAAACCAAAGCTCCCCTTGAAACTAAAAAGTAATTGCCTATAAAAAAAAGGTGAATGCATGTTTATAACACCAACATCAAAAAAACAACTGGGCCCCGTGGGTGGCATTGCCTGGAGATCTGCTGATCTTCCTTTGCTTTCACTGAAATGTTAGAAACACCTTTTTGGGACTGAACATAACATCTGCTTCCAGGTGTTTCCTTGGAAAACACAAAATCCTCAATATCTATATATTTAATATGCTGTTGCTACTTCATTAAATATCAAAAATGGCATTAGGCAAGATCTGGTGTGGGCCAGTGGAGGTGAGATTTTAGGAAAGTTCCCATGTGATAGTTATAGCTTTGAACCTGGTTTATTTTTTCAGCTCCTTCATTTTTAAATTCAAAGAGGCAAAAAGGATTGTAAGCAATGTCACAAACACCTTGTGACCCTTCCTGAAGTAGAGCCATTGCATGGTAGAGCTAAAATTCCCAAGGGGATATTTGTGAATTATAAAGCAAAATCCTGCCAGTGACTATTGAGTGTTCCAAAGATTATCCATGATCCTGACAGAGTGGCCTGTGTATGTGATTTTGCAAAAGCTATTTTTCATCAGAGTATGTGCATGGTTTAATGAGATATTTGCAGCAGTAACATCATTTCTGTGCTCTGGTATAAATGGTTCAGCTTCTATATATCATACCTGGTAAATCACAGTATGGGTTCAGAGAAAAGGAGCCTTCAAAAGCAAATTTTTCTCATTTTTATTGGATCAGAACATAAATTCTGAGAGATGGTTATGGTGATTTGCTTTCATTAACGTCTCACCAGCTGTGCCTAGGCAGAAACCCCTCATGGTTTAACCAAAATTAAGAACCTGGATGTGAATCTTACGTGTGTGGGTGAGTTTATTTATTCTGCCCCATTTCACAAAGAGTGAAATTTGATTGTCTGAACAGGGTAGTCAGGCATCATTCGAAAGGACTTCCAGCTCCTGTTCTAAAAGCACCCAGGTCTGCCAGAGGCGCTGTGTGATACCTGTCAGCCTCACGTGGAGGTTTGGAAAGCACAGCAGGAGATCTCACCTCCAGGCAAGGAGATCAAGACCAGGACAGGAGACATTTTGGCAGCAGTGGAGATGGAGACCTGAGAAGACAGTGTGTGGACACAAAATTTATTTTTAAACTCATCAAAACAAAAATTATGACTTCATTATAAGTTTAACTGACACCTTGAAAATTAGATGGGAATTACTTTGAACTTTATCACCAGAATTCAAAGGGGAACCTTGGGCTTGAAACTACATAGACAGAAACTGAATGCAAGACCTGCACTAAATGTAGATAAAATTTCAGATATCTATAAGAGCAGTGTCAATTTCTATAAATTATTCAGAAAAGGAAAAATCATAGTGTATAAACCTATCAGTGAAGTTTCTTCTAAATCCTTAACTTTTTATTAGGTATTCTCTTTGCACCCTTCTAATATTGAAATATGTTGCTGCCGCCGTTAGAATTAAATCAGTATTTCTGTTTATCTGCAGAAACACTCAATCTGCCTTTGACTTCAGCAGAGTTTTATATGTAATTAAACATCTGTCAGATTGGAATGTCGCTTTCAATAATTCTTTTGGGGAAGGGAAAGACCACCGCTGGAAATAGCGCTGTGTGCATTAAGCATGGCAATGAGCACTCATATTAATCTTGCATTTTAAGTCTTCCAAGCACTTCTTACCTGACTTTAAAGCCGGTCTTACTGGGTGGACATTTTGCAACTAACTTTTGTTTTTTGGTGCCTGTCATTATGTGCCAGTTTTTCATAACAGCCAATTAGTCAATCATTCCTGAGCGATGCTAGCTCTAAGCATGGTTTGAGGACTTCAGCGTAGTGCTCAGGGTGTCCAAAAATGTAGGACCCTTTTTGAAAATGTAGCTTTGCTCAGCTGCTATTGAGCTTCCTGCCTGTGGACCATGGTTAGTAATACTGATGTAGTTGCAAAGGAGGCTCTATGATGCTCTGCATCTTGCTACAACCTGTACGTGTCAACAGAAGCACCTAGAAATTTCTGGCAGCAAAATCAGTGATTAGAAACTTAGAAAGTGTCTCAAAAGGTATGATTGCCTGAAACTTGGTTTTTCACTGCCTTGGGCAGTCAACACAGCCAGACTCACCCTACCAGGGCTGGAACAGTTCTGTGGATTCAGAACTGGTTAACAAGGGATCACAAGTTGTGAATAGTCCCAGATTTGGGTTTCATACCTGTGTGACAAGATACAGGTGAGGGCTGGTCTTGTTATGCTTCCCACAGAGATTTATCCAGGCTTAGAGTTTATTATCCTCAAAATGCACAGCTCTAGAGATTACAGTTAACTGTTAATTAGCTGCTCTAAATTGGGAGTCTTTCTTACTGGGAGAAAAGAGCTGACAGTGGGTTTGCTTATCCTCTCTGCAGAGGGTATGCTCCCTTTATAGAAATTCCATGGTGCCCTGTGAAGTGAGGCACTGAGAGTTGCTGCTCATCCCCACATTTGGATGAGTTTGAATACAGATTTCTGCTTCACCAAACATGAAGGGTCAGTCAGCTATTAAACCAAGGGCTAACACCACTGGCTGTGGAGGGCTGCTTGATGACAGTGGTTTGTAATGCTTGGATAAGAGCAGAGGTGTTGCTGTTCTTTACAGCATGAAAAATCCAGATATGTGCAAATCCAAGCATGAGTATGCACACTGCTCTTCTGATGGTCATGTGATAGAAGGGAAAATCAGCTTTGCAAGAAAATTGCATAAGGTAAGTTTATTTTGAAGTGCAGAAAGCATTGGGAAGGATATATTGAAACCTTACATTCTAATTTCAATATGTAATTGGTAACAAAGGAAAGTTCATGATGACCCTTTGAAGATCTAATATTTTTTGGCTATAATTTAAAAGTTAATCATATTTTTCAACCATTATTTATTGCACTTTTAAAATGCACTTGGTGTTTTCAGCACGCTCCATCTTTTATTGATATTTGAGTAAAACCAGCACCTATTTCTCAATGATCTACATATTATACTCCATAAGTTTTAACCTTGTGAAACTCCCTTTTAAAATGTCAGCAAGCATCCCAGACAATGTGGAGGAAGAAGGGGAGCATAACCCAATTCTACATAATATCACTTTGACTTCTTATTCCATTACTTAAAAACTCAGCATCAATTAAGTGTTAAGAAAATAGAAATGTCTTGGTCAAGAAGAACAAAATCTACAGTAATTAATTGCTTTGATATTTCTCACAGCCATTCCCCTTCCATAGGAAATTAATTTTCATTCATACTTCAGACAAGATACAGGACGTGGTGAACATGGGTATACAAGGGGAGAAAATTAATTTGGTTGATGTCATTCTGTAGTTTAATCCCATCATTAATATCCTTTGTATAGTGACTGGGAATGATATCTGAGTTTAAAAGTAATTCTGTGATATTTGAGGGTTTACAGATTTGATATTGTTCTGGGAATGAAGATGTTGCAATCTTCCTGCCATTTGCAAAAGCCAGTAAAAGTGAAGAATCAAATGAGAACCTAAAATTCCTGTCTCTCTCTCCAAAAAAACACAGCTGTCATCATCATCTCCCACTCCCCTTTTGTAATGATCACACAGACTTGCCAAGATAGTCACGTCTACGATTGTCTGTGTTTTGATGGATGAGCCCTTGAAATAAAAGAAAAAAAGCTGAAATATGCCTGAAGGTGAAAAAAAGAACGTCTGTGTCTTTGTGCAGAACTTGCAATGGGGCCTAGATGAGAGAAAATTCTGGCCAGAGAACTTCAGAGATATCTGAAGCATTTTTCAACCCAGGGAGGGAATCAGGAGAGATGGGTTTAGGCTCCTACCTGCATCCCCATCCAAAGAAGCTTCCTTAGGAAGGGAATTCTCCCACTGCTGAGCAGTATCTGGGGGCAGCTGATGTTTTGC
The DNA here is from genome assembly GCF_012460135.2 of Molothrus ater. NCBI lineage: Eukaryota > Metazoa > Chordata > Aves > Passeriformes > Icteridae > Molothrus > Molothrus ater. Next base: position 146,376,718 of record NC_050478.2, on the reverse strand, counting down.
ACCCTGTGCTGGCCTGATTAACATTGGGGTTCGCACCTCAAGAGTGAAAGGACTCCTCTGGAGCTGTGCTGGCAGAGCACAGGCTGCTGGTGTTTGGCTGGGGCAGCCAGATCACAGAGGGGAAATGTGGCTCCCATTTTAGTACATACGAATTTTAAGCGCCCCACCACTGAGATCACCAGAAGCTTCATACTATGAATTTGGTGCAAACTGATGAAATTTTCTTTTCTTGACTTTGAAGAGAGCCTTAGCTCTGACTTGAGTCTGATTTCAAATCCATTTATTATAATAGCTAGTGTTTGAAGGGTAACTCTAAAGGGATTTCACTTGTGTTTGCTGAAGAGATTGGTGTGTCTGCTTCTGACATTCTGATTCAAAAAATCATCTTTGGACCCAGGGTATCTATTTCTGTGTTCCTTTTGTGGAACATTATGGAGAATAATTGTTTTGTGAAAGCATTGTCATTTACATTATTGTATGTTATTCGACCTTCCTCAAGAGCACTGGGACACCTCCAAGCACAACACTTAGCTTCGAATATTGGCACTTGTGAGCTTGTTCTTACACTCTGGTAAGATGATTAATGTACCTTGGAAATTACCTAATGGCTCGATACACCTTCTATCCAGCCTCTTGTAAGAGAAAAACAGAATAATATGAGATCCAATTTATGGGTATGAAATGGAGGAGTTGAAACAGAGAAACTCATTCCAAGGTATTGACAGGATATCTGTAGTGCTGAACATCCACACAGCAGAATTTAAAAGCATGCATGGAGTGCTGTTGGAACACATCCTAAACAGATGGAGACACCTGGTTGACAAGGACATCCCCTCTTTAGAAACTGGTGGAAGGAACACGGAGAGATTTATCTGGTCAAAATATTGGCATGCAACTTTGCCTTTTATTAGAAGATGTACAGGATTGGATGTCTGTGACACCAAAATGTACTAAATTAACTTTATCGACCACTTGGAAGGAATGGATAGGCTAAATGTTTGGATCTGTCATTCCTCCTTTTTGGACACTGGACTCATTTTTAGCAGAAGGGAAGGATGTTAACTGGCTCACACTCTGATTAATAGTGTAAGTAATGGCTAGAATACAACCAGAGAGTGTTTATCTGTATATTTCATTTTTATGCTGAGGTTCATGATCTCAGTGGCATTTTTATTGACATTTATTAATTTGAGTGGCTCTAATTCTATAAGTTTATAATGGCAATATAAAACCATCTGTTCTAAGTAACAGCATATTTCTGTGATTCATTTTTTAGTATAAGGACTTGACAGAGACTGGTTATCTGCACACTCTGGATGCCCTTGATGTAACTTCAAAGTACAACTTAAGTGCAACAGTACAGTAAAAAAATACTCCAACAGGAAATTTCAATCTCAAATCTCTCATGTGCTCAAAAATTTCCCCACTGTTGCTATTACAGTTCCTGTCCTCATTTTCAAAACCCTAAGAGACAAATGAGCTTTTGTTAAGTGCCCTAAATCATCACTTATTTGCCTGAAGGTGTTAATGATAGGTCACATTCTTTTCATACACAGAGTAGAACATTATTTCTAGAATTCTGCTATTGATTTCAGTGCTGGCAATATACAATGATTGCTACTGAAAATTTGTCACTAATCATAGAATTTCCAATTCTCTCTCCATTGTTCCAAAAATAATATCTTGCAGGAGTGCTCATATCACTGTCAGTTTATCGAAGAGCAACTTCCACTTGAAAAGCCATGAGATGTTATTAGCTTATATTGTAGATGAAAGTTAAAAGTAGTGTGTCATCTGGAAGGCAGAATACATTACACTCCAACAGTGTCTTCAAGAAGGGACATGAAAATACACTCCCAAAAATAGTGCAGTCCATGGGCTTATTCAGCTGATCTCTAAGTATTGTCAGTATCTTTTATTATTGCCATTATTATTATAGCACATTGGGTATTTTTTCTTCCATTTGACAAAAAAAAAAAAGTAATAATCAGTTTCTTTTTATTGGCCTGAGACTATCTAGGGGCGACACAGAGGATCTTTCATAATGAAAAACTACTGAGAGGCACAGCCACTTTTGGCAAGGTTAAATTATTAAAGCAATTCTACCAAACAAAATTCATGAGTCACAAACATGCTGCCACTGCAAAAAAAATTAAAAAATAAAGCTTTCTCTTCCCCTATGTCTAATATACGTACTGATACAGATTTAGGAATTCAACTCTTTGCTGCAGTCAGACTTCTGGAACAGCAATCAGTCCCTTGAGATTGGAGAGAGACTATTTACAAGAGAATGTAGTGACAGAACAAAGGACTTCAAACTGAAAGAGAATAGTTTTAGATTAGATGTTAGGAAGGAATTCTTCACTGTGAGGCCCTGGCACACATTGCCCAGAGAAGTTGGGGCTTCTCCATCCCTATAAATGCTCAAGGCCAAGTTGGATGGGATCCTGAGAAACCTGGTCTGGGGGAAGGTGTCCCTGTCCATGTCAGGGGGTTTTGAATGATGATCAGATGATCTTTAAGGTCCCTTCCAGTCCAAAGAATTCTATGATTATATGAGAAGTTTTTGGAAAGGGAAAGGGAGTGTAGTTTTTCTCTGGTTCTAGCTGAAAAGATGGCATCCTTTGTTGGATGGGAGGAGGTAAATTAAGGAGAAAACAGGTTTTATTTTTACAGTAGATGCTGATATCTAGTCAGTCTGGAAAACTCAAAAGTGTTAAAAAGACAAATCTCTGTGCCCTGTTACAGGTTCTAGTGTTTTTATGGATTTCAGCAGGCTTCCTTCACCATAGCAAGTCAGTCTCCATGCATAAAGCACTCATTTGTGTCAATGGATAACTTCAGTAGTGCAAACAGTGGGTGAACCCAATTGAGAAATTTGCACTATGCAACAGAAATAGAGTTTTTTGTTTGGCATATTTCACATGTTCTATACAATCTTTCAAATATACTGTTTTCCCCTCTCCCTGTCCAGGTACCCCAGGATCAAAGTTCCAGGCTTCCCACTTACAAAAGCAGGTCTCAGGGCTCCACCAGCTAACAAACAAACCAAAAAAAAAACAACCCCAAAAAAGAAAAAAAACCACAAAACCAAAACAAAACAAAAAAAACAAACAAAAACCAAAACCAAAAACAAACAAAAACAAAAAACCCACAAAAACAAAACAAAACACAGAAAACCAACCAAACAAAAAAAAATTTAAAAGGCAGGAAATTATATCTATTTTGCTAAGAGGTTTTTTTCTGAGTGTAGTTAGAGAAAACCACAGACAGCTATCTTCTGCTTCATAATATGTAAATATATTGCATTATATTGAGTAAAACAGAAAGAAATTACTCATCAAGAATTTTCTCTGCAAGCATGCAATTAGAAATGGTTTCCAAATTAAAACACCACCAGAAACTGCAGAAATCCACATCTAGAAGTAAACATCTTACAACTGCTTTAGGATAAATATTCTGTTACACTGCAGGAATTTAAAGAAATGAGAAAAAAGGGCAAGAAATACAGTGCACTGCACCTGTGGTTATATGGACTGTGGTTAAGCTGATCTTATGACACTCAAAAATTCTGTTTGTGTTTAAAGATAAGCGTTTGAAAGAAGAAGAATTGATCTTCACCGATATCCATCTGTGAAGTTCTGACCTCAGCTTTCATCAGCAAGCCTTTCTGCCAGGCAGCTGAGAGTCAAAAGAAAGCCTTGCTGTGAGATCTACCAAATTCACTGTGACCCTAATTCATCCTGTCCTATGTTGAGAGTTTAACTGCACCACCTTCACGAGGAGTGCAGTCCCTCTACACTCCCTTGAAGATCTACAGAAAGCTGTAGAATCAGGCCAGGCATTGGACAAAACTCTTCTGCTCGTAAACCATAAAAGATGCCTCAGTTTGAAAATGCAAAAACATAAACAAATTCCAAAATTTGCTCTAACCAGGACAGAGGCTTTAACCAGGAGCCTGTGGTTTAGTTCTGGAATGAAGATTCTGGTGAGTATTTAACACTGTACAGTATCATTTGCTTTTGATATATCCTCTCATCCTATTCCCTTCCCTGGCCACGGTGTTTATTAAATAGCCATGGGTAGACTCTGATATCTGCAAGGAAATGCTTAAGCTGCAACTAAACCTTTCAAGTCTGTAATTAACCCAAACTGCATCTTCAGTTTATTGAATTGAGCTCTGTGGAAGGATCTTGTTCTGTAGGAAAGATCACACACATCTACAAAGGCCTTTTAGCCCTCCATCCATCACCAGTCTTCATCAAGCTCCACCCACTGGCTTACCGAGAAGCTCTTGACATCTTACAAACTTCTCCATCTCAAATTTGTGAGTCTCACCTACATTCTTCCTGATTTTTGTAAGAAAATGATGAGCCACTAATGTCATTTCAGACCCATGGCTCAGCCTGAGGGATATAATTTCCCATCTTCAATCAAAAGCATTACAATCCACTGAAGTAACTTGTGCTGGATTTATTGGCTGTAGGACAGTGTCAAGTACTGTGTTAAGTCCACTGCTTGTGAGAATACCCATGAGGAACTCATGGAAAGGCCAACTTTAAGCCTTTCCAAGTAGTAAAAGCAGAAGTAGTAATTCAGACATAGCTTTGTCTGGATGCAGGCAATAGCATGGCATTGTAATAATATGTTAATAATACTGGCTAATGAAATTCTTCTGTCAGCTGATTAAAGATTTTATTAGAGGCCTCCTAAATCCTTTTGCAACCTCTGTTATTGTCAAGCATAAAATACTGCTCCACACTTGAGAAACATATTCAGAAAAATGTATTGAAATGGCTTGACATCTTCCCACTCTGTTGAGACAGAAACTGCTTTTCCATTTCTATGCAGCTTACTTGCAGTTCGCCACTAGTACCAGTTCATGCTTTAGCTCTAAACAGCAGCCAGATGAAATGGCAAGTAACAATAACCTTAGACTCAGAAATATGGAAAGGACAAACTGTTCTCATTGATCATTTCATATGAATTTACCACCATTAACAAAATTTTACATGATGGACATTTGCATCAGGAAGAAAAGGGAGTAGTGGAGTGCTTTCTTTTGGTTTTTTTCTATTTATTTTTTTTTCTCTAGCTTGATGTCAGACATACCAGGGCATATTTAATACTCCCAGAGCTGGAAAAGAAGGTTTATGAAATGTGGGCTGGGATCTATCTTCAATAGATTAGATGACCCATTCATGTTCCAAGCAGCTGAACTGAAGGCAAATAGCACCAGGGTTTGAAGCCTGAAACCTCCACCAGCAGTGATGGGACAGCAGAGTTCCCTGTAGACACTGATTCCTGCCCTTTCATCTTGATCAAGTTCTTCCTGTGCTTGTTCCTATAGGTATATGTTGTATTTTCACTGTCTCTTGTGAAGATCCTAACAATATTTTTACTTTACAATATATTGTACTTTTCACAATATCTCTTACTTTGCATCTCTTTTAAGGATATTCATGTCCCACCACAGGGGCAATAAACCACCAACAGGACCAAAAAGGAAATAAACTTTTCCTTTACTTTGCTCCTTTAAAAATCTTAGCTGGGGCTCTATTTTCCTGTGCTGTGTATTTTTTCACTGTGGTTATCTTGCTGCCATTTTTCCTTCTTCTCTCCCAAAACAGCTGTCTCTCTAGGATCCTTTATCCTGCATCCAGCTGTCTTGCTGGCACCACAAATCCTGCTAGAACCTCTCAACAGTAAACAAAATCCTTTGTGATTTCACATGTGCACTTCGTTTTGCTGCCTTTAGATATTACAGGGTTTTCTCTCTGTCCCTTGACCTCCCTGCTTTTCATCAAACCCTAAACTGACACACAAGGCATTAACATGGGCCTGAATTTACCTAATCCACAGGGTTATTTTAAATTTTTAATAGGCTGATACAGCCTGATGACAAGTTTCCCAAGTTTGCCAAGGAATCTCTACTGTTAAATGGATATATCCAGAAGGATGTTAGACAAATTTTTAAGGATGAGTTTGAGAATGAAATTTAATATTACTGGGTCTGACATGCCTGAAATGCCTACCAGGTACACATTGAGGAGCTGAGGAAGGAACAGAGCTCCAAATTAATTTTGCAAATGAGATATGAAATCATGGCTGTGTGCTGGCTTTAGCTGCTGATTTGGTCCCCCTTAAACAACAGGAATTTGGGGTAGGCAAAAGTTCTGCTGGTCAGGTGATAAACTTGACAGCTGTGCTTTATAAAGGTCAGAACTTCAGTCCCCAGCATGATGCACACATACATACAGGCTCCTTCTAGGTCTATTTTCATGAATAATGTGCTTACTTCATTAAATTGTCAGGGAAATATAGAGAAAATTAGTAAGACTGCTATTCTTTTAATAATAAAATGAGTTCAGAAAAAGAACTCTTAGAAAAATGGTGTTTCTCTTTTTCCTTTTTAATCTTTATTTTTTTTCTTTTTCACTTTCTCTTTTTCTCTTTTTCTTTTTCTCTCATTTTTCCCCTTTTTCTTTTTATTCCTTTCTTTCTCTTTCTCTTTCTCTTTCTCTTTCTCTTTCTCTTTCTCTTTCTCTTTCTCTTTCTCTTTCTCTTTCTCTTTCTCTTTCCTTTTCTATTTCCCTTCCTTTTTCTCTTTCTTTTTCCTTAGGGTATTGTGGCCATCATAAATGACAGTATTTGAAAAGGAAGCTACAGAGGATGTCCTGTGTATACCTATGTGTATATAAGCACAACTACCCCTTTAGTGGTGTTCCAGGTGTTGACATTCTCCCCACTCTGCTCAGCTCCGTGCTGCTTTTTTACTCACACTGCTCATGCACTTGTAGTTTCCTCACTGAGGATTGGTCCAATGCACGGGGCTGAGGTTAAGTTTGCATCTTCTCCAATTATAAAAGGGCCATTAAGTTCAGATAATGTGAAATATAAATTTAAGTGGAATTCTGGGGAAATCATAATTACGTACAGAGACATTACATGAGTTTAATGACTGAGATTTAATTTCAGTTTTCAGGATTATTAATTGAGAATCCTTATTTAGCTCATCTTCTTTTTTTTTTCTTAATTAATTGGAAATTTATTTTCAAGCAATTAAGGCAGAGATTCTTTTCAATCCTCAAGAGTTTGTGAGCTATATACTAATGTTCTCTACCTTGCTTTAAAAACTCTGTCCTGTAAATTTCTTTGAGCTCTTTCTGATAACATAATAATGCCTGCATGTGTTATTTATACAGAAAGAGCAATCTCCAATTTATATATTCTGTAGGAAATTGAGTTACTTGGGACTCAGAACTGAGAATTTCATAAATACTGATAGATTAGAAAGATAGTCTGCCACAAAACCAAACAGAAGGAAGAAAATTAAGAAACAGCATTCTTCTGTGTGCCTCTGCAAAAAAATGGCTGAGTTGTTCTGCTGTGGTGTTTTATGGATTCTAAGTTACATGATCTCAACAAGTAAAATCCATTTAATTTGACTGCAGCCACACACGTGATGTGCCCACCCTAAAGCAATCACCTTCACTCTCAGGGGAAGAGTCACATCTCCAAGTAAGGGAAGCTGATTCCTTTCAAAGCAAATGTCTTTTTGCATTTTGTATCTTGATGGTAGAGAAACGGTTCCATGTGCCAAACCTGCACACCAGCTGGGTGCTGAGGTGTGATATCCAGTGGGTTGGTACATCCATGCAGGAATTCAGCTGCTGTTTCCCTGTTTGGCACCATGAAATCCAGCTTTCTACTTCCAAAACTCTGCATCTGGATGCATTTAAAATGTGAGAGCTGGTACATCAATTTGGTTTTTATTTTCCTGAAGCCCTGGTCTAATCAAACATGAAGGCTGACTTCTAACAACATAGAAGATAGCACTGACTCCTAAAGACTTAAACCTCACAAGAAACTATTTTAAAAACTAGAGATTGTTTTGCCCTTATTTCTCAGAGCTAGGTCCTGCCTACAATGTGATTTTCTCCCTCTAACTCTCTAGTCCCATTTCTTTACTCCACAGCACTGAAATGCCTACTTTTCATTATTCTCTTGCTTTCCAAAAAATCACCATCAAATCTGCCCTGGCACCCCAAGTCAGAGGTAACTCTTTGGCCAAAAGTCCAGCCATAACACAGAACCCTCAGGCTCTGAGACAGAGAGCTGTGACTTCAGAGAAAGAAGCTTTATTGCACAGAAACACCAGCATTTTTTTTTCTCAATGCAGGTGAAGAGGCCTCTTGGGAGGAAAAACATAAGGGAACAAAAATATCTTAAGGTAATTTCCAGCCAAAAAAAGTCCATGAAAATATACATTAATAAAAAACGAATTTTAGAACTGATCTGGTGTCCCCTTTGTATTTGGGGTCTATCAGAACTGTAAAAAGTAAGAAAAAATAGTGATGTTTTAGATCAATAAAATATTATGCAGCAAAAGAAAGTACAAAAAAATCTGCTTTTCAAAGAAAAATTAATTGGATGGTTTAGAGAGCTAGTGGAAGGAAATATACTTCATGCCTAAATGACCAGTTTAACTGAGAAAAATCAAGCTGGTCTACAGTGGATGAGTGTTTATAGCCTCTCTGCCAACAATACACCAAATTCACAAGAAAAAAAAGAAAAAAAATAATCTCCTGAGGCAGCTTCAAAGGTAAAAATTATCATTGAATTAAATGTAAATGAAAATGAAAGTGAAAGTCTCCTGGGGAAGCTCCGACTCAAATTATTTTGCATTTCCAACTTCAGCTGACACATGGCTGGCTGCTTGGCTGTGTCTTTGACTCATGAATTCTGGGTCTCACACCCCTTTTCTTCTTTATAAATTGTGATTCCTGGGTCAACCAGGAGTACACCAGTGTGACATTCAGGGTCAAAGTGTTTCAAATTTTCATCAAAAGGTCAAAATCTGCCACAGGAAAACCTGATTCTGAAAGAATAATTTCCCAGACAGCTGAAGAGTGTCAATCACTAAGTCAGACATAAAGCAGGTTATGGGACCTCAGTTATTGTAGGGTTGACTGTTTCAGTGTTCATATGGTCACAATGTGCAAAATTTGACTTTGATGCATTATAAATGGTATCTGAATAAATAAACACATTCAGAGTCATGATAATGAAGTTTCTGCCTCAAAAGAAACAGAAAATATTTGAAATAAATAATTATCTTCTGCTGTCTTTTCAAGCAAGTTAGTGGCAAACAGGGGGTCTAATACAGCATGGCTTCTGTTCATTGCTGAGTTTCCAAGGTTAAGAGAGCAAATGACAAATATGATTGTTGTTTGCTATCAGCCTCCATTTCAGTGAGCTCTTGTGAGGAGCACCTTGCTTCTCCTGCTTTATTCACAACTTCAGCTCAATTAAATGCATCTTTCTCAGGCCAAACTCCTTTGTACAAACACACCTTTGTCCTATAATGACTTTTTAAACATGGAGCTTTCTCAGTATTTCTAAAAAACAAAAAGAAATCAGCTCTCTGAGAATCTGCTGTGTATTGGTAGAAGCTCCTTATGTCTCTGTGAGGTTTTTTTACGGACAGAGGTTTTAGTCATGTATCATCACAGTTATTTTTAAAGCACCTTGTACTGAGGCCTAGTATCAGTTGCAAGATATAGAGTCCTCACTTTTAGTCACAATTGGCCTCAATTTTTTTGACTGCTTTCTTGTTTTCTTTAGAAAGTAAAAGTAGTTTCTAAGTTTAACTAGATTTTTCTCTCTTCCTCTTTTTGTCTTCTGTGACTTATTCAAATGATTAGTTTTCCCTCTTAATTAGGAACAATCTGTAATAGTGGTGCTAATATTAGCTAGGATTTACAATGATGGATCACTACATCATCTTGCTTTGTTTTGAAACATGGCTGAAAATATGCTTATATGAAGAAATAGGAGCCCTGCAAGGCAAGATTTCCAGTTGAGTTATGAGGGTTCTAAATGTTATAAGGGTTAGAAGGTAGGAAACAGCAGATGGATTTGCAAAGGAGAACACAAGGCAATGATGGCAGTTGCAATTGCAACAGTTTTTTCAAATTCTCTTTAAATATAAGGTAGCCAATTTGTATTTTTTAGTTACATTTAGCACCATTTTTGTCTACCACTGGTGAAAGGTTACTGGGCTCCAGCAGGTAGATCATCAATTGATGCAAATGAGTGTAACTCCATGGATATATTCTGTGGCATTCACATTCTCTGAAGATTATTCCTTTGCTCAGGGTTTTTCTCCTAGGAAGCTGAAAGGCAGCAAGAGGCCTCAGAGAAAAAGAAAACAATTCTTATCTCATTTGCTTCTCCTGTGTTGTGCTGGTCTGGAAGGTGTTTGGAGATTGTTTACCCACAGGTGATTGCCTGAATGGACTCTGGTGTGAGTTGTTTTAACTCATTGGCGATCAGTGCCAAGCTGTGTCAGGACTCTGGAAAGAGTCAGGAGTTTTCATTATTATCTTTATATCATTCAGTAAGTATCTTGTCTGTATTCTTTAGTATAGTATAGTGTTCTTTAATATAATATAGTACAATAAACTAATAAATTAGCCTTCTGAGAACATGGAGTCAGATGCATCTTTCTTCCTTGCCACGGGGCTCGCTGTGAATTTACAATAATATTTCTCCTGCCCTCATGTCCCAACAAGCCCCTGCAGTGCTCCAGGCTGGGGACAGTGTGGCTGGAAAGTGCCCAGTGGAAATCAGGACCCAGAGTGTGCCCAGGTGGGTAGGGAGGCCAGTGGCCTCCTGGCCTTCTGTGTCAGCACTGGCGTGGCCAGCAGGACCAGGGTGGTGATTGTCCTCTGTGCTGGGCACTGGGGAGAGCCACACCTTGAATCCTGTGTCCAGTTTTGGGACCCTCCATTCAAAATGTACATTGGGGTGCTGGAGCATATCCAGGGAAGAGCAGCAATGCTGGGGAAGGGTCTGGAGCACAAATCTGATGAGGAGCAGCTGAGAGAAATGTGTAGCCTGGAGAAAGGGAGGGTCAGGGATGACCTTATTGCTCACCACAGCTACCTGGAGGTTGTATCCTGTTGGGGGGCAGTCTCCTCTCCCAGGTAAAAAGTGAAGGACAAGAGGAAATGGCCTCAAGTTACACCAGGGGAGGTTTAGATCAGATATTAGGAAAAATTTCTTCACCTAAAGGGTTGTCAAGCACTGGAACAGGTTGCACAGACTTCTGGTTGAGTCACCATCTCTGCAGATGTTTAAAGGTGTGGCATGTAGGGACATGGTTTCATGGTGGACTTGGCAGTGCTAGATTAAGAGTTGCATTTGATGGTCTTTAGATGTATTTTCAAACCAAAAAAAATTACAATTCTATGACTCTACACTGATTAAATTTACCAACTTATTCTCTGAAGATCCAAATTTTTGCTTTTAATTAACATTTTGCGATTTTATAGATTTCCAGAGTCTATGACTTTTATGTTTTCCAGTTGTCATGTGCAATCAGATAAAGAAAGAATCGAGTTTTTTCCAGGAAATGTGTGAATTGTTATCACAGAACCTACGTGTAGTCCCATATTCTCAGACTTGTACAACAGCAGTTTGCTAGCACTGTTCACCTCTTCTTTACTGTGCCTACCAAGACAAGCTGAATATGTGGGGTTCTCCTCTTTTCAGAAGCAAAGTAAAACAAATCCATTTTCTCCTCTTTGCACAAGTGTCTTAGACTGGAACAATAGCTGTTGATTTCGATGAGCCTGGTTCAGTTTGCACTTTAATTTGGAGAGTTCAAGCAACCATTTCTATGTGTTAGCTGTGAGGATATGATAAGCATCGAAGGGTCATCAACTTCAGAAACTATTGCAGATGTTCCAGGGAGAAGAAAAAAAATGGTGATTATGCATTTAGGAAAGGTATAATAGCTATGTTTGCACAGTGAACATCACACATAAAATTACAACACCTAAATGTCATGTAAATGCAAATGTGAAGATGTAGCACATTTTCCAGTAGTGTAATTTTGGCAGTATTAGTTCAAAAAGATTTGCAGTGGAGTCTAACTAATACTGCCAAAAATACATGTACTAATGAAAATTGGGCAACCTATTGAAACAAAAACTTAAGAGTTCAGAGACTCTGCCAGGGAGCTGTCAATCTGTTTTCTCATGTAATCAATTTAATATCCCTTCATCACATGTATAGTTTATCTGCTTCATGGGATCAGACAGTTTGCTTCCATGTTTCTTATGAAGTTCAAAGTAGGTTTCATTTGGTTTTCTTCTTCTTGGTGGAATTTTTGTTGGTTTCTTTAGCATCACTTACAGTTCTCAGTTTTTGCACAAGTGTTTTCCTTCAGCTATTGATGATTATATGATGACTCCATTTTAGTTCATCACAGCAAATATAGTCATTTTATAAAAGGCATTTTAGCTCTATTATTTTCAATTATGCAGATCCTAAGCATAGCATTTCATAACACATCAGCATTGGAATTTTCTTTTTTGTTTGATGGACTGCTTGAATGAATCTTGAGGCTTGAGTCAGTTGCCTATTCAGAGGTGTCAAGTGTTATTTGCAACACCCACAGAGAGCTGAGACATCTTCCCAGGGCTGGCAGCTGCTGCACAGAACCTGTGGGATGGTGGTGCTCGCCTGGAGCAGCAGCTGGAAGTGGAGCAGAGCTGCACATGAAATGGCACCAGCCACCCACTCATCCTGGGCACAGTTATCCTGCCTTTACCAGGTGGGATTCATTTTAATACTCCTAATTGCAAGTATTTACAAATAAAAGTTCACCTCTGCTCTTAGCGTCTAAGACTTCACTGTGGTTGGTTGAGATTTATGAGATTCATTTCAGTTGCTTGAATGTCATCTCCAGTGGGATGAGACATTCAGTGCACCCTGCTTTTCCTCTGGGTGCCACTGCCAGGAGTCATGCACTCTTAGAACTTCTGTGTCATAGGTTCTTGGGTGGTTCTGGGTACCTTTGAGTGTCCCAGGTGCCATCAGACATTCATCTATAGGTATCCCTTTGCCTGGCTCATCTGGCCAGCTCAGCCAACAGAGCCCAGAGAGTAATTCAGCTGCCCCATCGACTTTAGGAGCTAATGGGATCTCCCCTCTGCTTGGATTGGGTAGTGGTAATATTCAGACTCTCAGGTAGATGTGGAGGTGTTTAAGATAGCAGGGGCACATGGGACTGGCAGATACCACATCAGACCCATGACATACCCATCTTCTGGACCAGCAGCCAGGCAAGGTACCCTACTGCTTCTCAGGTGTTTGGGTCATTAAGCAGGGCTCATAGATCACCATCAATTACAGTGGGAACCCACCACTAAACGTTAAGAAGCAGACCCTTGATGCAATTTTCTTAAATTGGGTCCCAACACCCTCCCACACTGTACTTGGAAAAAAAAAATCAATTTTGAAAACATTAAATAAAGTGTATTATGTAAAAGAGAATGTGCAAGGTCCTCTGCCCTTGTCCAATGTGTTCTGCCTCATAACAGCCATAAATTTCCTATTCTGTAAGGTCAGTTGTGATGGGTTGACCCCAGACAGCATCCAAATACTGACCCTCGCTTTCCCTCACTCCCCTCTTGGAACGAATGGGAGCTGGAGGAAGTTGAAGGAAGACAAAAGGACTTGCAAATTGAGATAATGATAATTTATAAGAAAAAAAAATAATAAGAAAAACAAAAGCTGTATGTGCAAATAAAGCAAAACTGTGAATTAATTCACTATTTCCTATTGGTGGGCAGATGTCCAGCTGTCTCCTGATAAAAAGAGCCTCAGCTTGCATAACAGGTGCTTGGAAAGACAAATGCCATAACTCTGAAATTTCTGCTTCCTTCTCCTTACCATGAGTTTTATTGCTGAATAAGATGGCATGGAATAACTCTTTGGTCAGTTTGGGGCAGCTCTCCTGGATATGTTTGCTCCCAGCCTGTTGCTCAATCCCAACCTTCTTACTTGAGAGGGTGGGGGAAGAAAGTGAGAAAACATTGATACTGTCTAAGGGGTGCCCAGCAAGAGCCAAAACACTACTGTGTTATCCACATGCTTTAATCCCAAGGGCAAATCCCCACACAGGCTGTGACAAAGGAATTCACCTGTGGAACTTCATCCCAGCCAAACCCAGTTACACCATTGCTCCAGGACATGCAGATTGCACAGGGTCATACCCGTGCAATACTGCAGTAAGTCCAATATTCCACTGCAATTCTTCCCCATATCATTGTTCTCATTAATCCTGAAGGTCCCTGTCACTTCGAGGACACATTATAGTAGACAACTCTACTTTGAAAAACAAACTTGGCCGACAGCCAAGCAACAGAAAAGATTCAAGTATTTCATTTAGGAAGATGGGAGAGGAAAAAAAGGGGTTTTCAAAAATGAGATAGCTGACATTCATCCTAGCTTGACTGTTCAGTCTTCACTGCCAAATATCTCACTGATGCAGTATCACCAAATCTGGGTGTTGTGTTTAAATTTTCTTAACTGGGAATCAGTAATTTCTAATTCTGACATACATTTGATACATGCACTTTTCATATTCCATAGCCTTTATGAGCTACAGAACATTGTTAATATTGTAGATCCAAAGTTGTCTCCAGGTCTATTTTAGACCATCATAGCTGGGTAGAACAGAACTTTTAACAAAAGTTTAGACTTCAGTCCTACACCAGTACTGCCAGGAGCCAATCTGTTATTGTGTTGTCTAAGCATATTGTGATACAGCAAGTATCAGGTTTGAATTATAAAACCACATTAAAGAGGGGCATAACTAAGAATTAACTAGAAAGTGTAATGAGATCAAAACCTGGAGCTTTTGACCACATCAACAACTTCCCTAGAGCTTGTGTGAAAAGCATATTTCACAGGGGATTTACAATTCATTATCCTCTATCCACTGCATACTGACAAACTTACCACTTGTCAGTTAATTCAGGCAAATTATTTCCTCTTTTAGCAGAAAAGAAGCAGTTTAATTTTTCTTTGTTAATGCACAGCAGACTACTGGTTTGAATGTTGCTGATTGACCAAGTATCATATGACACACTTGAAACTTGGGAAATTAAAACTGGATTACACAGCACATTCTTGAGTTGAGTTTTCTGGCACGAGCTTTCTGTTAATATTTCAGTTCTAGTCTTTTGTTCCAGGGGTGCTAAAAAGTGAAGACAAGAAAATAAAGGAAGAAAAGAACAGAAAATGAGTTTATATTGGATTTGGGTAACTGACAGTGATTGCTATCAAATCACAGAATAAATAATGTATTCCTGAAGTCTTCGGTGCATTTATGTTTACAGAGTAAAATTTCCTGCCTCTTTCTCAGTCTTCCTCACTGTCTGGAATACACATACATTAAAACTATTATTTAAAGACAAAACCCACGTCAACATTGAGCACTTCAGTGGTGCAAAAATGGTGAAACAAAGATGGCTCACAGAGACTGACTGGATACCATATGTTGTTTTGAGAAGATGTTCCATCCAAGGTTAAGACAGTGATGTCAGGAAGTTTCCTGAAATTTCCTGAAAATTCATGTGAATTTCCTGAAAAGGAAGCTTCTTTAAACATCCTGTGACATTGACCACTGACCCATCCATGGGAGGGAGGTGGGGCACTCTGTTAAGAAGGAAAATATCTAGCACTGAGTCTTTCGCCAGCCTACTCCTTTATCATTGCTAAACTGTCTGGTTTTATGGCAAAGTCTTAGCAGAATTCGAAGCCCTGATTCAGCTTTCCAATAACTGCCAGCTCCAGCAGTGCACTGCTGGCACAGGCCATGGCAGGTGAAGGATTTGCTCGCTGACTATGCAAGATGGGCAGATGTTGGGTGAGAGACTGAGAAGTGACTTGCCAGAGTCAAACAAACACAAGACTCCATGTGGTGCCCTGCCAACTTTCCCTGCAGGATCCTGTCTGATAAACTCATTAAAGTTCACAGCAGAATTTGGAATTGAATTTGCATAGGCTTAGTAACACAGAAGTGTATTAATTAGCAGTGAAAACTGCATTAAATGTAGGAATGGTAACACCAAAGTTTATCAATTGTGACATGAATGTATAGGAACAACAGCAGTTTAGTAACCTGGAAAGAAGCGAGCCAAAAATATAAACCTCCTAATGAACCTAAACAGAGCAAGAGGAACATTAAATACTAGATCTTCTGTCTCCTGCATTAATCACACATAATGAAGAAACTCTGCATCTATGGGGAACTGGCACATATCAGTGATATTTTAAATAAATGGGATATATCAGCAGTAATAACACTACCATTACTAGCCTGGATATGAGTGACATGTAGCTCTTACATCTAAAATCCAGCCCTGATATCAGTGGAGGCTGCTCTGTCAGTGTCAATGAGCTGTGGATGGCATGGATTTACCCACTTCATTTCAATATGATGGAAAGGACATATTTTTCCTTATGAAAATTAATAGATATTAAGGTGACTGGATGAGCAGTATTGAGTTTTAGTCTGTTTTGTATCCTGGGACTTTCTCCTTTTTACATAAATAAAAATGAAAAAGAAGTTTAGGAAGTTTGGCTTATCTCCAACATATATTGACAATCCAGCCATGCAAATATTTATGTCCAAATGGTTTCCAGCCTGGACAGACTTACAGTGCTCACCTCATCAAATGCCAATATCAGAGGAAGGAGATACTCAAATACCTGTTTATTTTGTAAAGCAGAGTCAACCCATTCCTTTCTAAAAGTTTATCTTGTAGTGAAGATTTGGGTACATAATTTAATATTGTACAACAATTTTTATTCAAGGCTGACATTTGAAGGGGAAATAATGAAAAAAAAAAAAAGAACATAACCTGACAATAAGTTGACATTTAGATTAATTGACTTTATTTTTAAGCTTCTACTGTAAAAGTTGTGATGATAATTATTTGCCTTGTATTATCTCTTTCTTTCTGATTTTGCTGGTGAAAAGGCAGAAATAGGTGATTGAATTTGCTGACTTTTAAGGCATTCAGAAATAATTTAAACACTGAAGGTGTCTTTTAAGAAACAGTCTATTACATTTTTGCAATGAATGTATTCTGATAAGACAGCAGAATGCAGCATTCGTGAAAGCAAAGCAAAGTTTCAGAGACAGATAGCAGAATCTAAACAAACTTTGATTACCAATGAAAGCCTACACATTGGTAAGGGTACAATTAAATCCTTATGAACAAAATTTTTCAAATTGAAGATAATGATAATAAAGGGAAAGTTAATGTCTTCAAAATAGTGTCTCATAAGTGACATTCAGACTAGTTATAAATGAGAGTGAATTGTACAATTAGTCCCAGTGATAATTGCCAAATATTTACAATTTGGGTAATCTAGTACATATATAAATATTCTTGTTGCTGCACTTTCACAGTTAAGACTTTTTTCCTATCATGTTGTGAGCATGAGAATGTAAGTACATTTTTATCTACAAATAAACTAAATTATATTACTGGCAAAAGGTAAACCATATAGAAGATAGCATGAGTTGTTTCTTTACATGTTCATGCCACTTACAAAAAAGCATGAAGAGGTCAATATTCTCTGGGTTACAAATGGCTGAGGCCCAATTTCATCAGGATTGAATAAAACAATATGAATTTACATGCTGAGGTTCCCCAAGAAAAAAAACCAATTCTGATGACAACTCAGATTGACAGGGTTTCCCTATCCACGTCAGAGCAGATTCCAAGGGGAAGGATCTCCAAATTTACACTCAGACAGGAAGGACTGAGGTGCTGTCTGACTACTACTCTGTTCCTCCTCCTCTGAAACCACAGTGAATGGAGGCTGTTGGAAGTGAGCAAGGAGCACATTCTGAAATCAAAAACTGCTGGAAGTTGAAAAACTACAGGCTGTGAACTCATCCTATTGCAGTGCTGCCCACTGCTTCACACAAACAGCCTGGGGGGATCCAGGTATGCATGGAAATGAGTGCAATAAAGAAGGAATTTGTCAAGTGGTGAAAACTGTAAAAGATCAGATTTTCTTCTTTTGGCAAGGAGAAAAAGGAAACCCAAAAAATATTTGGAAAACCAAAAGGAGAACTGAAACTGGAGGAAATAATGGTACTCAAAAAAGGACATGAATTTCTGATTGGGCTATGAAAATCCTTGCCACAGTATTCTATGGAAGCAAGAGTATATCAGGGCTGAGAAAGCAAGATGATATTTCAATGGTCATCAGAATAACCACAATGCTAATTGTTAACTTGATGAATATTTTATGCTGCTTGATAACTATTTATTCTGTAATGGATTATTGTTAGCAAACATTTGCCTTTCAAAATGTCTGACATCTCCTGTTATTTTCGCTGGAAGCGAACCAGACCATTAGTAAACATACACCTTTCAATAAAGACTTTGGAATTACCTTTCAAGTTTCACATGGAAATGAAACTACACTCCCTAAGGGAAAGATGGTGGACATTATGACTGAGAGAGCAGGTGTTTAAAATGGTTCCTGCTGAGCTCAGTACAGGATTAAAATTTTACTATGTTGGGAGAGGTATAAGAAAACATTTTGCTGAATAGAGAACCAATATGATAAACTGAGACCTTTTCCAATTATCCTGAGGTAAATACAAGCTACAGCTCCTTCCTAATCCACATTTGGAAGCTGCACTGAATATTTCTTGATGATCAAGTCCTTTCTTAAGTGTACTGGAAGGCAAGTTTAAATTTTTTCACTTTCCCTGTGTGTTCAAGGATAGATGCCAGTATGAAAATACAGGGACAATTACTAGCAACCAAAAAGGTAATTAGCTTTCAGAAAGGTTAGTGTTTTAATTTTTTATTTCTTACTCTGTAATGAAAAAAGGGCTAATAAAAATAGTCACATGGCTGTTCAAAATGTTTTGAATCTTGGTGGTTAAGTCAAACACAAGGAAGAAACATTTTTCATAGACACAGCGAGGGTAAAGTGTTCTGAAGGGTTTGCACAAATACATCTTCAGTAAGTAAGGTCAAACTATGTGCAAAGCAGAGATGTTTAGCATGAGACCAGTATTAATAATTCATGTGCTGAGCTGAATAGTGGAATAATAAGATACGGTGATGGGGGAAAAAAAAAAACCCAACAATAAACCTGACCACTAGGCAGAAACACGGGAAGAAAAATCTCATATAAAACAAAAGGGCAATAGGAGAGGTGAAAATACTGGTTATACTGATTTAGACTTTCCTTATAATTGTACACACAGATTAGGTGTCACAATATGACAGTGATTCTGATTTCTCTTATTTGCTTGCTGGTTATCTCAAGCTAGAGTGACTCAGTGATGAACCTCACCTTGTATCTCACCAGCCAGCTACACAGTGTTTATCTTCACTGGAGCTCAATATGGAGAAACAAAGCTCTCTGGAAAAAGCAATACATTAGTACTATGTGAGGAAGAGAATGGACAAGGTGGTTCAGGCCTAAAAAAGATTTTGAAGTCTCACACAAAGTATCCTGCAAGAGCTGAGTGAGCTGGTACCTAATTATTGCTATGCCTTTCAGGGATTCAGAAATTATGCCTTTTCCCAGCTTACAATCCTGAAGAAATATCAGGAATACTTCATGTATTCCTGAAACAAAAATCCTCATAAAATGCAGCTTCTCCCACTTTCTGGCACTTGGGCAGAGCTACAGGTCATAGTCTCAAAACAACACATGTAAAATTAATGGGAGGGAAGCCACTAACAGCAGGTGAGACCAGTCAGTGAGAATGACCAGGGTACTCCCTGGTCCTTTAAATAAATAAACTCCCTTTCCTGCTCCTCAGGTTTATATATCAGTAGTCTTTCTCACTCAACTGACTAGTGCTTTAAGATAAGGGCAGAGATGAGGAGAAAACAGAGATGAGGATCCACTTCAAAGAAGTAATATTTCTGGCCCTTGTGTGCCTTCTTTCATGTTTCTCTGAGAAAAGTAGTAACTCCCTTCAGTGTCAATTCCAGGGGAACCACATTGTGTGACCTGCTGAGCCTCCATTTCATTAGAGGTCTCTCATAGAATCATAGAAGAATTTGGGTGGGAGGGAACTTTTAAAGGTCATCAAGTCAAATCCCCTGCAATAAGCAGGGACATCTTCAATTAGACCAGGTTGCTCAGTACAACCTGACTTTGACTGTTTCCATGGATGGGCAAACTACCACATTTCCAGGCAGCCCGGTCCAGTGTTTTACCACCCTCATTGTAAAGGATTTATTCCTTTTATCTAGTCTGAACCTACTATCTCTTAGTTTAAAAACAATACCCCTTGTCCTGTCACAAGAGTCTCTTCTAATAAGTCTGTCCCAAGCTTTCTTAGAAGCCTAAATGAAGTATTGAAAGACTGCAGTGAGGTCTCCCTGGATCCCTCTTTCCTCTGAACAACCCCAGCTCTCTCTCTCAGTCTGTCTTCACAGCAGGGGTTTTCCAGCCCTCTGATCATTTTGTGTCCCTGCTCTGGACTCGCTCCAACAGGTCCCACATCTTGTCTGCACTGGGGGCTGCAGAACTGGATGGACCCTGCAGGTGGGGTCTCACTAGAGTGAAGTGAGGGGCAGAATCCCAGCCCCCACCTGCTGCCCACACCCCTTTGGATGCAGCCCAGGATGAGGTGGCATTCTGGGCTCTGAGTGTGCTTTGCCGAGTCATGTCCAGCTTTTCATCTACCAGTAGCCCCAAGTCCTTCTTCTCAGGGCTCTTCTCAATCTATTCATGCCCCAGCTTGTATTTATACCAGGACCTTGCACCCAGCCTTGTTAAATCACATGGGATTCCCTTGGACCCACTTCTCAAGCTTGTCCAGGTCCCTCTGGGTGGCATCCTGTCCTTCAGGTGTGACAACCTCCCCACTCACCTTGGTGTCTTTTGCAAATTTTCTAAAGGTACACTTGACTCTACTGTCCATGATATTGAGGACGAAATTAATTATCCCTGGTCACAATACAGACCCTTGAGTGACATCATTTGTGTCCATCCAGACACTGACATCACCACCCTCTGGATGCAACCACCCAACCAGTTCCTCATTCACCACAGTCTACCCATCAAACCCATCTCTCTCTGACTTAGAAGGAAGGATGTTGTGGAGCTATGTGACAGCCTTCACAGAAGTCCAGGTAAAGGACATCTGTAGCCCTTCCCTTGTCCACTTATGTGGTCACTCCATCATAGAAGGCCCCTGAGTTGGTCAGGCAGGACTTTTCCTTGGTGAAACCATGCTGGCTGTCCCAAATCACCTCCCTGTTCTCTGCATACCTTTGTATGGCTTCTAGGAGAGTCTGTTCCCTGATCTTTTCAAGCACAGAGGGGAGTCTGACAGAGTGGTAGCTCCTAGGGACCTCCTTTCTACACCTTTTAAAAATAGGTGCAACACTTCCCTTTGTTCAGCCACCAGGGTCTTCACCTGAGTGTCATGACTTTTCAAACATCATGAAAAATGGCTTGGCAATATTAGGCAATTGCCTAGGGCAACCACATCAGCCAGGACCCTGGGATGCACCTCAGCAGGTCCCACAAGTCTCAGCTTTCTGCTACCCTTTTTTAGCTGAGCAGAAGCTTTGGGACCTTTAATTTTGGGGCAGAAGGACTCTCTGGGTTACATTCTTGCTTCACAAAATATTTACAGCCACAGATGAATGGAGGGATTTCTGGAGGTCATCTAGATACCACCCCTGTCATACAAGACTAGCTTTAAAGGTACCTCCAGCTGTCTGTTAGATCAGGTCCTTGTCCAGCTGAGCTGTGGCAGCCTTTAGGGATGGAGAGATCTCTGTGGTTAACCTGTGAAGAATAGGTCTGTGTGAATAAGCATTCCCTGCATTTAACTGAAATGTCTCTTGTGGCAACTCTGACTATTTCCTCTTTTTCCTTCCTCTGCATCTTTGAGAAAAGCCTGACTTTGTTTTTCTTATAGCTACCCTTCAGGTAGTTGAATACAGCAAATAGATCTCCTCCTTGCCTCCTCTTTTTAAGGCTAAAGAAACCTCATTTCTTATGCCATTCTTTGTTGATAATGGAATCCAGAATCACAGCTACACCTTTGAGCTTGACAGTCTGGTAAATTTAATACTCACCAAACAGTGCACCCATCCAGTGCACATATTCTCATTATGACTGCAAGCATACTAAAGAAACTGTGTTGCAAGTTTTCTTAAAATTTATGTAAATTATTTAAATCCCACCCCACCCATGCTCATAGACAGTGCTATTTCAACCTGGAAAAAAATCGCTTTGATCAGGAACAATTTACCCTGATTTATTACACATGATTTATCCAGACTCTGTTCCCAATTATTTTGTCCCTCATGTACCTGGAAATTGCTTCTACATGTAAAGCTTTTTTATCAAGAAGCTCTGGAAAGTACCTGAAGAAGCAACCTCTGTGATCCAGCTCTGATCTATGTGCTCCAGCAAGAAGATTTCACACTTTTCACCACAGCAGAAATAAGAATAATAGAAGTGTTTGGATTGGAAAGGATCTTAAAGGATCATCTAGTTTCAATCCCACTTCCATGGGCAGGGTTTCTATCCACTAAGAATTTCATGTGAAGTGCAATACCAAGAAGGGACAAGCTGCATGACAACTTGCAGCTTGACTTACAGTTTCTCAAGGAGTTCTGTACTCCACAGTTCAGAAGCTAAAAGAAAAAAGGTATAATTTACAAGACACCCTCACCTGGATCATTGATTTTTGTGAATTCTGGTTTTGGATCTTGAATTCAATGTGCACTGGCATTGACATTAGGGCTGTGAGTCCTCTAATATATCTGGTTATTATAGAGCCTAAATTTGTCACTTTAGTCCTTAACTTTAGGATTTGTGTCCCATATTGATACTTGGGATGTCCACTGTGTGCTTCAATGGTACTCAGAGAGTAGGCAGAATTGAAGGTGACATAAACATTTATTTTAATGATGACAGGAGAAGTTTGAAGCTGGAGTCAGGAAGATCTGACATAAGTGTGCCTCAGTAAATTTGCAGCCTTGAGTCACACCCTCAGAATTCCCACACATTGTCAGGCAGATAATACATCTCAAAAGCAGTAAATACAGACAGAAAAGATTTTAAAATAGCAAATAGGAAATTCAAAGAAAGTAGCAAGTCTTAGTTACCACATACATTATTGGTAGCCAGGTGACTCAATACAGGAAGATGAAGCTCAGTTGTTATGATATATCTAAAAGAAAGCTAGGGGAAAATCTCTTGTTCTGAAAACTTACCAAAGTCCTGGATTTTGTTTTGAAGTTCCCATGTTCTCTTCTTGCCCTGGAGGTAGATGTTCACAATTACAGACCATTGCTTATGCAGAGCAAAAGATTGTGCATTTCAGAAATCCTTTTTTTTTTTTGTAAGAATATTAAAGTATGTAAGAGTGATAAAATAATTAGAGAGGTATTTTCTAGCAAGTGTAAATGCCTGGACAGTAATCAGAGGAGACATGACTACAGAGAGATGTTTCTTCTTCTTTTCAGTGGTCTGGGCTTATTTGGGTTAAAGCTGAACAAAAAAGATGTGTTTTTATTCCATTTCTTCCTCTGCATTCTGTGAGTGATAAAACTTGAGCTGTGCTGCCAAAATAATCACAGCTTAAAAAGCTGCTTTAAGGGATGAGGATTATCTCAATTATCACAGCTCTTCCAAAGGTAGGAGCATAGAGGACATCAATCGGATAAGACAAAAATCCTTGTATGTTGTGTTCCCATATCTATAAATTCTATAATACACCCAGAGGCACCAATTCTAGTCACGCTCATGCTGTGCCTTACCCGTTCAAGTAAGAGATCAGGATAATTCTGCGTCCTGAAGCCATGGAATTGTGATACCAAGAGCAGACTGTAAATTATCTGCCCCTTTATTGGAGGTTAACAAGGGGGCAGCTCTGTTGCACCTCCACCATGGCAAAACAGACACCTCGACCTTCCTGAACCCTAGAAATGCTTCTGGTGGTAGGCCAGGGTGTAGGCAGCATGCAGAGCCATCCTTTAGCAGTACAGCAACCATTGAATGCTGTGCCCTGCAGCATCCACCAGTTTCCTTTCCAGACCCAGGACTACCAACAAGATGGATCTCACAGAGGGCTCAGCTGATCCTGAGCATCCTGCACATCTCTGATTGTCACTGCAACTGCTCCTTGGTGTGCAAGGGAAAGATGCACACATTGCTGATAGCCTGTCAGCAGAGTGCACGGTTTCTTAGTGGGGACATGTCTGCTTAATTGTATTACGTGTGCATGACTTTCAGGCAGCATAAGAGCTCTTGACTCTGTCTCTTCTGTTCAGATACTTACAGTGTCTTCACAGCACCCTCCTGCTCCTTCTGACTTCTGCCCCATGTAATTAATTCTTGCACCCACTTAAAATCACATTTTGACCCTTCTATAAATACCCTGAAAATCACATTTGTGGATGAAGTCACAATGTGACTTCATGTGACTTCAAAGTGACTTTGTAGAGTTGGAGGACCAGTGACTACATGTGACTGCAATACTTTTACCTTCCATGGGCCCCACCTCTGTCAAAGCTTGGCTGTTTGACCATCACACCACAACCCCAAGCAGGCTAGGATGGGCAGAAGCAGCATGGCAGGCTCACTCCACTCAACAGGAAAGTTGGTCTTGCCTGCCTGTTGCATTTCTTCTGTTGTTATTCTTTTTCAATTAAATAACTATAATAATGGGAAATGACATAATTGGTTGATTTGCTTTCTGGAAACATAACACATGTGTCTTTTGAGCTGAACAGACTCACAGAGCCAGCAGACAGCAGAAATGGCAACAAGAGACAGAATGCTGTACTGGACTGGAGTCAGGACAGAGCAGTTAAAAGTTAAAGGGCAAAAAAATTTCCTTTATGGACTCAAAATATGTATCCTGGTGTTATTCTGATGTCATTGTCAAGTCTTTTGTGATCAGGTTCCTCAGTTGCACGAGGCTGTCAAATTAAATAATTTACTAATTTACTAATTTACTAATCCTGTCTCTGTTTGCCACTGAGTCTGTCTGGCTGAATTTCTAATCCTGTTCTCGGGTATTACTGCTCTAATGTTGCTGTGTTGTCTGAGTAACAGGAGGTTACCTTAGCCATTATAAAATGAGCTGATTTTAAAAACAAAAAGAAGATAAAATAGGCTGGAGATTGCAATTCATAAAGCTGGGAAACCTGATGAAGAGAATTGTCTTTTCAAGGATCAAGTGCAGCTATTTGCAGCAAAATTGCAGGAAATAAGTAGGTTTTACTCTCTCTTGTGTGGTGGTTCCGAGCAAGCATCCATGCTTGAATAGGGTTTTAAACAAGTGCATTTTCTACCTTTGCAGAGGCTGCTAAACTGGTTGGTAAGCTGAGGGGCAGTGTGGGAGCAACTGTTTAAAGCAGCAACATTGTTCCCTCTGCCCTTACCCAGCCAACGCCTCTCACACTTTGCAAGGAAGGGGACAGGCACAGGATGGAAAAGAAGCAGAAAACGCGTAGGTCATTAAAAATATAATGAGGTGAAGCAAAGAGCACTTGAAAGTTGGGATCTGGCAGACAGGCCAAACTCTTGAAGCAGCAGAAAGCATTATTGATAGGTGATATCAATAATAAATGTGAATAGGAGGTAAGAAACAGCAAGGAGGATGAGAGTGCAGATCTGTACTTAAAGAAGAGGGACGGCACATGCTTGAGCTAATGAGACAGTGGCTGCTGCTGCTGCACTAAGGGCAGGGGGTTACTTGCTTCAACTTCTCTTCTGGCCTTGCAAATGCAGGAAGGAAGTGGAAAGGTTATGGGATCTTCCTTTCTTGTTGTCCTGCTGGAGAAATCACTCCTTTTCTTTGCTTCACTTAGGTCAGGGTAGCAGCTCCTTTAGAGAAAAAAGCAATGCTAAAACCTCCAAGAGCAGAAGGTGGAAGAGCAAAGTCAAATTATAGAGCTGGAGATGCAGACACAGCACCAGCTCTGTAGGGAGATGCTGCAGTTCATGTTCAGGAGAGGAGTGTGGGGTGGTTCTTAGGGCCAAACCATGCACAGCATCTTAACCAGAAGGCAATGCTTGGATGTTTCCTTCAAGCAGGGCAACCAAACCATCTCTTTTCTTGTCCTGTCTTCCATGTTTGTGCTAAGTACATCCTAGCACATCTCAAATTACCGTTCATGCAAAGGTAAAACAAGATTACTATCAATACTACCCAAATAAGATTCACAGTACTGTACTGATGAGAAATTGTTGTTACTCAGATAGAACTTGATCCTGTTGCTATTGACTTTTGCAGAGCTGAGGAATCAGTGTCTGTAGTTATCTTCAAACGTCATCTCAGTGCATTTCATCAAGTATCACACATCTTTTAGGAGCATCTCTGGAATTCCTGAGTGTTCCAAAGATACAAAATGTCCCTGGAAATCTCATGTGATTTCCACTAAGGATTTCAGAACCTCCTCTCAGGATGGAAAGGTAATGAGTAGGTTGCTATTCTTGTCTTGGTTTTGAATTTCTAATCAGGAATATGAAAACAAAATTATATATTGGCTGATGTCTTCTTCAGAACTCCCCAGAAAGCAGGATTAAAAAACAGAATATTGGTATCTTGGGAGAAAACATTCTAACTCTATAGTGAGTCACCTCTATTTAACTAACTCTTATGGGTTTTTTCTGTTTGTTTCCAAGCAACACTGACCCTTCTCCTCCACTCCAGATCACAGGATATTCTGAGGAGGAAGGGACCCACAAGGATCATCAAGCCCAGCTCTAAAGTGAACAGCCCATATGAGGATTAAATCTATAAACCTCGGTGTTATGAGCATTGTGCCCTGTCCAACTGAGCAAATCTTAGCGTCATTCACTTGGTAAGTACTGAAGATGTGAGTTCTGAAAGAGACTGGGTGCACCCATCAGTCTCAGACAATCTCTGACAATTAAGGATGAGTTCCCCTCTGTGTAAGTGCAAGGCATATGAAGAAAAGAGGATTTGAAAATATAATCAATCTTTCTAAGGACTGAAACAATTAGAAGTGATAGTAATATGTAAAAAAAATAAAAAACTGCTTCCAGCAGCTGTTGTAAACAGATATTTTTCTCAAAAAAAAAAAAAAAACACTAAAATCACATATTTTTAATAGGTGTTTAGTTTAAATATATTCATTGAGATTTTTGCCTTTCCGATTTTCTTTATCCTTAGACTCAGGAGGGAAAGTTTGATATAAGACCACAGTGCGTGATATTTTTTTCTGTTTACAGAGTATTTGCAACTGGATATCCTTTAGGGGAGTTTTCTAAGGTGTAATTTCCATGAAACTAGGGAGAAATGGAATTATTTCCTGTCTCAAACTAAACTGAATTTATCTATTACAAAAATCTCAGTTGTTTCTTAGTGTTGCCTCCAGGTGCTGCAGTACTCTCTCCTACTTGTGAGGGCTCATTTTCACCCTTGAGAACTTCAGATAAGTTACCCCAGAGAAGAATTAGGTTATATAGGTTTTAAACAATGATTTAGAGCCTGGTCCCTAGAAGAAAGGCCAGCAAACCCCTGCAATATCATTTAGTCTGGGCACCAGTGAGTGCAGTGTTGTGCCTTGTAGATACTGTTAAGTGCACATTATGTAGTGTCCATCCCCCAAGAGCCTCCTCCACAGTCCAAGTGCCTGCACTGCCCAGGAGCATTTCTTGACACTGACTGTACCACTTGTCTCACTTAATATCATCCCATTACTCTTAGTTATGGCCCCTTGATTCACTTCTTTTAAAACCTCACATTTTGGCTGCATAAACCTGCCATGCATTTAAAGGCAGATTCATATTGTGTTAACCAGCACACAGAAAGCACAGCACGCACTTTGCAGGGGATAGTGTCCTCACTTCAGGTTGTGAAAGGAAGTAAAGAATAAACCTTAACAGATTGTGTTTGGCCACAGGTGGTGTAACGAACTGAGTCTTGGGTGCAGTTCCTCTGATCCCAAAACACACATTTAAAGAACGTTGGTAAGTTATGTAAAAGTCCACACTGCAGATGCTTAAACCAGGGTGATATAGGACAAGGAGAAAGTTCCAGTTTAACTGAAAGAAACCAGGTTTAGATTAGATATTAGGAAGAAATTCTTTACTGTGAGGATGGTGAGACACTGGCACAATTTGCCCAGAGAAGCTGTGGATGCCCCATCCCTGGGAGTGTTCAAGGCGAGGCTGGATGGGGCTGGGAGCAACCTGGTCTAGTGGAAGGTGTCCCTGCAGGGGTGTTGGAACAAGATGATGTTTAAAGTTCCTTTCAACCTAAACATTTCTATGATTCTGTGATACATATTTCACTGTAGGTCACTGCAACAAACCATCCTCAAAAATGTCAGCTGTCTCAAAGGCTGAATTCTCTCCAGCACCAAGAAAAGCAGAGCATCGAGGAAAGGTCAACAGCACCTCATCCCTCCCCATTGTCACCACTGCATAGCCTTCCTGACATAGGAAATTGTCACCCCAATTTCCATAATTGTGTAATCATTGCACAAGTGGCTTTGTGTTCTAATTCCAGCCTGAAAGTGCCCACCCAGTCACTTTTCCTCTGAACTCCGTGTATCCCCTGGGCCACAGTACCTAAGGGACAATATGAACATCTTGCCTGGTCTGCCTTTGGACATCCTTCTTTATAACTCCCCAGCTGCAGGTTTGATGAGCACCCAGTGGTGCTTTCCCATATAATAAATGTATGTGTATAGGCATGAGTTTAGGCATTCTTTAATCTTAATTTTATATAATAATTAGTAAAGAAGGGAAGCTAAGCACCCATGTTTTATATCTTACAGTAGGGAGTTAAGTACTCAGACCTGTATTCTACTCTTGTTATCAACATGGAGAAAATAAACTGTTTTTTCTGACACTGTTTGAGTCATCTTTTTTTCCCCCTAGCTGAGCTTTTTTTGTGACTGTTATCTATATCTTCAAGTGTAAGCATGTGTTATTGTGGACAGCCAGAACCAAATGTTTCAGTATTGCCTCAGTGTGCTTGCCATCCCTCTCTGACTTCAGCCTATGTTTAGATTACAGCATTTGCTGCCATAATGCAATTTTAAAAGTAACTTTTTGCTTGCTGAAGGTCAAAAGGACAAAAGGTCATTCTATGGCAATTACTTTTCCCGTCATTTAAAAAGAAATATTCAGGTCACGTTACTTAAAAATTGTCTCCCCTATCCCCATCCCCCTCAGTATTTCATTTTTTTAATTCTTGCCAATTGTAGTTTGCCAGGGAGTTGCCAACATATTGTTAAAAACTGTGTGTTGTGTTGTTCATCTGACCTGTAGGCAAAAAGAAGTTCTCATCAAGAGAAAACAGCCTGCTTTTCTGTAAGAAAAAAATTTTCCTTCATGGGAAAAAAAAAGGTGATACTGGAACGATCAAGTATTTTCAAGAACATATTGGATTTTCTTCTACAATAAAGAATGTATCATTTTGGAAATGGAAAGTTATATCTGTCAGCCTCCTGGCTAGGAAATGTCATATTAATCCTGACTTCAGATGGACACCGTGACAGCCACTCCACCCTTGATAAACCATTTAGTGTCTGTTCAGTTTAGTAAAGAATCCTCAGACTCTCGTTCCACTGTGATGTGGCTTTAGCTAATAAATCAGTCAGAGAATCCTTTTCCTCTCTGCCCTCCCTTCACCACATTAATATTGATTATTTGGAGGTAAGGAGTCCCAAGGAGTGGAAGTGGATACGCCTCATTGCCTCGAACAATTCTTTTCCCTCTATTGGGACAGTACAAGGTAAATTAATAGTGTGCTTGCAGACACTAGATAATGTTAATGTACTCACTATTGATAGAGTGAAATAACATGAGTAACTTCAGCTTTGCTTAAAACAAAACATTAATTTTCCAAGGCCACTAGGATTTATGCAGCTGGTTGGTGTAACACATACAATCCTTGCTTTTAAATATGCAACATTTGCATTTTTAAACACGAGGCAGGATTTTATTGCCAGATGAAAGACAAAAGGGGATTTTAATTCATTGCTTATGCTCTCAGGCTCTTGTCTGCCTTTAATCTAAGTCCCTGCTCAACTTTGTGGGTAAGAAGATGCCTTTTCTACAAGGAAATAATACAAAGCAGTCTTATCCCCCTGTGATCCTCTGGCTATGTAAAAACGCACAGGAAATCTGTAAGTGCAAAAGCTGTACTTCCATATATGTTTCAAAAAAAGTAAAGGTAACTTTCTCATTTCACTGGGCTTGAGTTAATATTACTGTTAGTATGTGGTACAGAGCTGTGTTTTGCATTTAACATTAGAATAACATTGATGACAAACTGATGTTTTGGTTGTTGCTCAGTAGTTCTGTCTCTAAATCAAGGACTTTGCAGTGTCTCATGCCCCGCCAAGGAGCAGGTGCACAAGAATCCCTGAGAGAGCAAGGCCAGGAGAGGTGACCTGAACAGGACAAAGGAATATTCCACAGTACAGAATGTCATGCCCAGTATATAAACTGGCCCTGAGAGGACAGCTGCTGCTGGTGGACAGGCTGGGCAGTGGTGGTCAGTGAGTGATGAACAATTTTTATTGTGCATCACGTTTTTTTCTTGGGTTTTCTTCTACTCTCTCACTCTTTCTTGTTCTTCTCCTTCTCCTCCTTCTCCTCCTTCTCCTTTTCCTTCTCCTTCTCCTCCTTCTCCTCCTTCTCCTTTTCCTTCTCCTTCTCCTCCTTCTTCTCTTTCTCCTTCTTCCTTTATTTCAATTATTAAACTCTTCTTATCTCAATAACTGATGTTTTTCTTTTTTTTCAATTTTCCTCCCAGTCCCACTGCAGGTGGAGGGGAGTAAGGAAGCTGCTTACCAGTACTTAGTTGCCATCTGGAGTTAAACTTGACAACATGCTAAAAACAAAGGCAATGAGGAAAGCTCAATTTTCACATCCATCCATTTGGGTGCTCTGGAAAATTATAAGCATTAGTGGGTATTTCACAACAGGACCTCTACTAGCTGGAAAATCAGACAGTGTTTGAGCTTTTCTTGATCCTGAGACAGATCTGAAGTTCCTGCAGTCCATAGCATGGATTCCTCCCAGTCATCCTGCCTTTGGTGCATGAGGAACATCTCCCATGCTGGGATGGGAAATGCAGAGGAAACTGCTGGAGTGGAATGCAGGTGAATCTAATGTGAGGTTGGAGATGGCTGCAGATCTGCAGTTCAGCCTAGCAGGGGTCACAGCACAGCAGCCTGATGGGAGGCAGGGAAAGCATTGCCATGCAGGGTTGACCCCAGGTTTCCATTTCCCTTCTGGTCCCACCAATTTGCTGCACAAGTCTGTGTGACTCACCTGAACTTTGAGTTTACCTGCCTCTAACACCAGCATAAACTATGGGTAGAAATTGAATTCCAGCAATTTTGGCTCTGCTTTTCTCCTTGCACTCTGATCCTAATTTCTACAAATGTGTTTCTAGTTCATAAATACTCATGGAATAACTCATGTAAACAAATTTTGTCTGCACATTATTCATGCTCTGTTTGCTTTGATTGTGCAAGTTCCTGTATATATGAATGGTCACAGAAGTCACATACTGTTACTTCTGGTACCTGACTGGGTGACTGTGTTTTTTAGACAGGAATATAAAAAATTACAAACTGTGGATAATGAACAGCTAGTAATAAATAACAAACTATACAGAGGGAATATTTGGAGGAATAATTATATGTGCTGGAAATCACAAAACTTTCAGGATTTGCCAACATTCTCCCCCCCAAACAAACTGGTATTCAGTTGAAAGCTCATGAATGATAGATAATCTCATCTCACAAATAATGACAGTTCAAACCTCAATTAAACAAGCTTCACAAAACCCCTGGGAGATAGACAGCTATAACTAAATATTTAGTTATATTACTAAAACTGATACGTGAACATTTTCACAAAGAAGTTTGGCATTTGAGGAGCATTTTAATACCATTGAAAGAAAAGCACTATTGCAAATGAGTGAAAAATACTATTATTATATTTGTCAGATTCCATCATGCAAGAAAATTAGATGAAGGATACTCAAGGTACCAGCTTTGGTGGACTGATTAAGGAAAACAAAATCATTTACTTGTGACAGGTCAGCCCAGAACCTCTTCTACTCTCAATGAATTCTAGAGTTACTTGACAGTCTGCCAACCCGCAGAGCAAATGCCAAAAATTCCTTCTCACCATGTGTGAATTAAATCATGACTAAATATAGACTCAAAGCACAGGTAACTTACACATATCCAGCTTGTCAGGAGAGAGCAAGACCTGGTTTCTGTTTCAGTAGTTACAAATTTGTAAGTAGACCTTACAGAATTCCTTATTTTCTATTTTTGCTAAGGTACCAACAGTCTTCATGGTCATGGAAATGGTGAAGGCATCTTGAGAGCTCTCTGATGGGTGAGTTCATCCCTGTATAGTGCTGGTAGCTCAAGTCCTAACCACAGTCACATTTTTCTGATTCCACATGTGCCTCAGATGTCCACAGGAGGAACCTCACAGCACAAGTGGGGGCTGCAGAACATGATGTTTATCTGAAAGGACTTGTGTTCAAAGGATGAAGTTTATAGGAGCTAAGTTTTTAGGAGCTCACTTTTTATCACATTTCTTTTTATCATATTTCACTACTGTTGAGTTTGAAGTGATGAAGGATGCATGACAGAGTAAATTAGAGCTTCCTGCAATCCTTCCAGTAGTTCTTATGTTGGAGCACCTTGGATACCTACCTGCTATACTTTTACCATATACTTTATTAATGGAAGGTAGTGGGGAACCTCATTATCCAAGAGTTCCTCAGAGGGAAAACATCCTATAAGGCACCACATTACTCTGAGGTGGCTTTGGACATTGAGTGCACAAATGCAGGTACGAACTGCACTTTTGTTTGGGTGTTCAGCAAGGAGAGAGAGAACACAAGCACTTGGTGGGCAGAAGGTAGTGGAAAAAAGTGAGAGTGAAGCTGTTCATGCCAGTATTATTCTCAACTAAATCAGAGTATAGAAACAGGATCTGGATCAGGCATGCTTTCTCTACAGCTTTCCATCTTTTTCATCCTACTAAAGATCTGTTCTCTATGCTGTTACATTAACAACCTTCCCCATAAAACCAAAGGAACAGTCTCTGCAGCCTCATATTTGTCAAAAAAACACCAAGGACATAACCTTTGAATAAGCAAAATTATTGTTAAACTAGATCAAGAAAATCCTGCTGGCCTCCCAGAGCCACCAGCAGTTCACTTTTGGATGCACTGCCAACTCTCATGAACTGGCTTTCCCTTTTCCCTCTTTTCCCAGTAGGTAAGCACACTTACCAGCCTTCAAAGCAGCCAGACTTCTCCTTTCTTTCCTTTTGTAGGTAATGCTCCCCACTTTCAAAGTAGGAAAAAAGCTGGGGTAAGTTTCTATTAAGCCAACACAGCCCTTCTTTAAATCTCAAGGCATTGGTTCTCCTACCCTCTTGAACCTTTCATACTCTGAAGGGCTTGTGTTTTTCACTTTTCTTTTACAGCTGGAGTTTCTGAAAACTTACTCCTTTTTTTCTGCCTCATGCCTGGAGACATTTTTCTTCTCAGAATGTTTAAATTCCCTTGCACTGCAGGGTAAAGGAGCTGATGCATGTTTGCAACTTAATCAGGATATTGTCAGGTTTCTTCCCCAGTCCAACATGTACTAGGAGAAAAAGGCTTAGAAATGACAGAAAAATCTGTGACATGGTACATGGCAAGAAAGCACCTTGTGCTTCCAGGGCCACACTGGGAGTTAGACCCTACAGAGGTCTAGTTCTTTTTTTGGCATTGATTTCTGGTCTCACCTTTGCCCAGTTGTTAAATCACTGATTTTCAAAGGTGCTGAACGACTGCCAGTAGGTCTTTTTTGACTGAGGTCAGTAAGAGCTTGGCAGCTGGAAGCCAGAATTTCATCTACTCACTTCAGTTGCAGCTGTGGGTGTTTCAAAAATCATATAGCTGGAGAAGGCAGACTAGACTAGGGGAAAGGTTAAGTAAAAAACAAGTTGGAAGCAGTTTTAGCTGTGCTTAGTTACTTCAAGGTATGATTCTGGTCCAAATGTTGTCAGACAGATTAGTGACTAATCTGATAAAGAAATTAATTATTTGCCAGTAAAAGTTGTTCTATGGAGTGA
The DNA here is from genome assembly GCF_012460135.2 of Molothrus ater. NCBI lineage: Eukaryota > Metazoa > Chordata > Aves > Passeriformes > Icteridae > Molothrus > Molothrus ater. The sequence continues at coordinate 146,342,746 of NC_050478.2, read as the reverse complement.
ATGGTTGATTAAAAATGAAATACAGGACCATAGCACCTGATGTAGCTCTTGTTAACTGAGGAGATCAGAATTGTCAGACGATGTCACACCACAAAATAAGGCCATACAAACTGTGCTACTGGGTCTTTGGTGGGATGTCTTACACAGTTTTGATACTGTCTTACACACTGTGGGTCCAGTATCATCTGTTAGGGAATGGATTGAATTTTGAAGTTTGAAATCCAAAACAATGTGAAGTACATGGAGTATTCCATGGAAGGCATCACTGAAATCTAATTCAAAATAACAATTCACTTGAAAGCTCAATTTCACATTTTTCTGCAGTCAAATACCATTCATCTATGTCTCTTTCCTGTTACATGTATGGAGCTGTGAAGTTACCCTCAAGGAAAAAAACAATATAAACCACAGCAGGCTCAAATCCTATAGCTAATCTTGTATTTAGTGCCAGAAAAATGCTTAATCCAGCCAAACATATGAATATGTATCTATAATTTTCTTTGACATTAAATTGACTGCATATCCTGAGAGCAAAGACTAAAAGAAACTGCATTTCTGGATGAAGGCTGAATGGAAGTGAGCTGCAAGCAAGGAGAGGGGATTTAATGATTGACTTACATACACCCAAGAGTGCTAAAAAATGGATATTACTGCCCAACACAGCAGCTGGGCTGTTAGAATTGAACTTGCTAAAGGATGAACTTCCTTCCTCACCAAAGGTTAGGAGTGTTGGAGTATTGTGAAGCAAATCTCCACTGATATAAATTGTCATAGGTCCAGTGACTTCAGTGTTGTTAAAACGGTTATGCTAGTAAAGAATTAGAACCTACCTGCTTGCCTCATGTTTCATTTTGGAGAAATCATGCAGAGCCTTCACAAACTGCAGAAATGAGAGCACTTCCTGCATCCACATTTAAATGGATCTTCTTTGCCTCTCCCCAGTTATAAATAGAACTGGTTTTGAAGAGTTCAAACAGTATGAACATTTCTCATTCACATTGGTTGTCAGTAAAAAAAATAGACTTTCATTTCCCAACCCCCCCCCCCCCCCCCAAATATTGTAGCCCTGTTGATGTTTTGATTTGTTTAGGCTTTATGTCATCATGCTCTCTCAAACAGAAATAAAAGCAAGCTGTCCTCGACATGGACTTTTGTTTCATTTCTACAAAGTGAAAAGCTTTTAGTTTTTCACAAACACTTAGTTTTTCTCATCATCACAAAATGATGCAGGGCATTTTCCTATGCTTCCCTAATCAGACAGATCATAGACATAATTCCAAAAGGGATTGGATGTTTAGATAGCTCACTAGGTCTAGGCTAATTTAATCATTAGCAATTGATAATTTAAGTGGGCAATTTCTAGTAAGGATGTTAATTCATATCAGATATCAGGAAACCAACTATGTGATGTGATTCTGGCTGAGGTGAAGTTGTCTTCCTTGGTGCCTGGATGCCTGGAAGTCCCAGATACAAAGCAGCAGGGAAGGGGAATGATGGATCTGACCCTGAATAACACTTCAGATCAATTCTTTGCAAGATTTTGTTTTTAAAAAAGCTAAGCTGTCTTATCTTCTGACCAACTCTAATTGCAAATATCAGTTGTGTTCAGAGAAGAATCTGTTCTGTAGAATGTTTTCTTCTAAAAACAGCAATTCTGACTTTTTTTTCAAAGCTTACATTTCCTGTGCTGGTATCTATTTTTTCATCTTCTTCTTTAAGCTGTTCTTCACAATCTCATTACCAGAAGAATCACATCTTTTCCTTGTTGTTTCCCTAAGTCAGCGCTTCTCCTGATACATCTTTATAATTATTGCTTGACCCTTACAATATGGAAAATTTAGTAGGGAGTCACCTGGGAGAGTCTCTTCAGGGGAAACACAACTCCTGTGTCATGGGGAGGTGGGACAACAATCTAAATGAAATTGCACTGAGTGGAAGATGAGTGTATGCACACAGCACTTGAACATGCTGGAGGCAGAGGCTTTCTCCATTACCCCATCCTTCCTCATCACCTCCCAGACAAACACATCCTCTCTCAAATTCCCAGATTAACTAGGCTGGGAGTATCAGGAAAATCTTCTTGCCTGTGGAGCTTTTTGTAGGTTTTTTTAGATTCAGCTTAGATTTTTCTCAGACTTTTTCTTTCTGTTATCAAGTGGGTATTTGGCATGAGTTTTCCCTCAATGCACCCAGATCAGATTTCACATTTTCCCCCATAAAATTTAATTGTTTCTCTTCCCATGTCTCTATTCTATCAGGTTCCTTGTATTATTGGCCTGTCCACTCTGGTATCCATGATTTAGCATCCCATGATTTAACATCCCTATCTGGCATCCATCCCTTTTAACTCCACCTGGAGATTTTATTGCAATGCCTTTATTCCCAGTTTCTGACCCATATAGACTGGGGGACCAATTCTATTTGCTCCACAACTGTAAAGGAGTTTACCTAAACTCAAACCCTTTGGTTTTGTCCTTTACAAATCCTAGCAAGAATTCCAATGCACATGTTTCCAGCAGCCTCAGACAAAGCCTCGCTTGAGTCATTCAGAAAGCACTATTTTTGGGAAATTCAGCGTTCATTCATTTGGGAAATTCACAGCTGACTCTTCAGTCCCATGGAGAGGAAAGGGTTGGGAATGGATATATGTAGGAAGAGAGACTGGCAGGAGCCATTTGTGGGGTTTTTCACACTGGAAGGGGTTATGGGGCACGAATGCAAAGAGGAACTCAGTATCTAAAAGGAATATGGAAGTAGAGCTCCTTCATGTACCTCGATGACTGTCCTGGAGAGGAGCAGTTACACTCCAGTGTGAAAGGAGGAGGCTGGGGGCAGCAAACCCTTGGAGCCACAGAATATGGAGGCAGTGGGGAGACCCCCACTGGGAACAGCTGTCCCTGAAGGACTGTAACCAGGGACACAGGCCAGCCCACTCTGGGGCTGTGAGGGACCAACCATAGCCCCATCCCTGCATTCTCAGAGGAGAGGAACTGGGAAAGAAGGGGGAATTGGGGTGGGAGTGAGGTATTTATTTATTAGTTTTGTCTTTGTTTCTGATTACCTCAATCTATTATAACTGATAATAGATTGAGCTACCTTTCCTAAGTAAAATCTGTTCTGGCCATGGTGGCAATTGGAAAGTGATAGTGATTTCCCTGTCTTTGTCTTAAACTGAGAGATTTTTCCATCCTACTACTTCCACCTGATCTCTTGAGGAGGGGGAGGGAGACAGCAACTGGATGGGAGCTTGGTCCTTGGCCAGTGCTTACCCACCAGTGTCATCTCATACATAAAAGAAAAATGTTGATTTACATTCCTCCAAAAGCCTCAAAATCTCAAACTATGCAGCAAGAATCACCTCAGGCTATGAAAACAGGGAAAAGAAGAACTGAAGGGGCAGGGATTCAATTTAGAGATGATAAATGGAAGGAGGATCAAATGAGTCCAAGGTCATGGTTTGCCTCACCTAGATGAGGTCAGCTCCTCTTCCAAACCCTCTGTCAGACAAACCATGCCAATCCATTCCAAGTAATTCTGCTTTACCTTCAAAAGCCAATGTCTATTGCTATTGTCAATAAAACATGGGAGGAAAAAAATTGAATTATTGCTAGAATTGAGATGAGTTGGTTTGACATAGAGGTTAGAAATGTTCCTAAAAAAGAAACAGTTCAGAAAATAGCACATCTTTGCTTAATTCTGTTTATTCCACATCTGAAAGGACAATGTCTGAAGTTTTTCTGCACAATGTATGTGAGAATGTATATCAAGTCATATCATAGAGGTCATTATTTTGCTACTCAGAGACACTTCAAATACATCAGATGACATCTGAAACCATAAAATACCAATTTCAGCCACCAGGAGACTCCCCTTGATGGGGTGAAGGTGCAGATGCTTTCCCATGTCACTCAGTGGCATACTTGGAAAGAGACCTTTGTGTTGGTACCCAGAAGTCTCAAGTATTTACACATCTGCACGAGCAGGTGTGGGGTTAAGTCCCAGAACACATTTTATACAAGGCAAGTGATAGACCAAGACATATTTGTTTCCTAACTCCATAATTAGGCTCCCAAATGAGTGACTGTTGATTGCTTAGCACTTTTTAAAGCCTTAAGGCTGCAACTTCTGCAAAATTAATGAAAGTGGTTTCAGGGGAACTTTACAGCTTGGACAGAATCTAAAAGATTGTAGTCCTCAGGAATTTTGTTCCTGCTAACCAAAAGCAAAGATCTGGATCCACAGCAAGATAAATGTAAAAATAATTCAGAGAAGCTACAGAATCTTTAAATTTGAAGCATATGGGGATCAAAAAAAATAGTGGCTGACAAAATGTAAACGCACATTTTAATGTCTAGATAGAATATGACTTTAGTCAATGATTTTCTCATTTTGATTTATTTAGTCATAAGTTTTTCATGGATATTGATCTCAAAAAGTTTAAATGGGTTTCTTTCTATCTCAGGACAGACAGAACATAGTAGGAGGCCTAAGCTGTCTCAGTTCTGTTTTTCATTCTTCTGCCATGTCAAAAAATAAAAACCCCAGCATGTTTTCGTTTTTCATTCATTTATTTATTGTTTGACAACTCCTGAAGTTAATACCAATATTAACACAGGAGCTGCCAGACTGAATCCATCCAGCAATCTCTCTTATTCAGTTCTATCTCCAGGGAAGCTCAATGCTGGAATATGAAGGTACAAAAAGACATATGAGCAGGCAGGTAAGGAATAAATTGGTTTCTTTTAAAATATATGTTATAATAAGAAAGATAGCAGTGATATCTAGCCAAGGGTTCATCTATTCAGTAGAATTATGCTCTGCCTTATTTTTGTCACCAGTATTCCTAGAAATTTAGAGAAGGAGTGCAAACAAGAATGCCCAGTGCAAGTGCCTCTGACCTTTGGAAATAATTGGATGTGGATCTAAACGTGGCAGCCCTATCATGTACTAAAGTCTCTTAAAATCATCCTATCCATCAGCCAGACAGGGAAAGAGAAACATGGAAGAAAAGGTCACATTAGCAGGAAGCAGCTGGCATGAGTCCACAAGGTTCATATTATTTAGTGGGACCAGTTTCTGCTCTTCAAATTCCAAATTCATGCCAAAATCTGGTGGCACAAACATGCACAGAATTTCAAACTTTGATATGTACTGTATCAGGGTGACATTTCAGAAATTATATGCAAGGACTTACACTCATGTGACTGTAAATAATAGCAGTCCAACTCCCCAGAGATGGCACTAAACTCCTACTACATCCTCTGCAAACACTGCCACAAGGCACTGCAGATTGGCTCTGCAGTGTACACACACATAAACCAATAAACCACCTTGCTGTAGTTGAAAGACTGAAGCATTTATTAGAGGAAAGGATTATAATGATGCAGTTTAAACACTGTTAACTAAACATGAATTGATGAGGGGGAAAAACAACTTAGTAAGAGATTAGTTCTTCCTTCAGCATAGGGACAGCAGTGCTTTTGCCATTAAAAAAATTCATTTTGTGTTTCCAGAGTTGTTTTTTCCTTGGGCTCTTAAGGAAAGGGGATTTCCCAAACCACTACAGATCACTCCTATAACCCAAAACATTCCTTCTATTTTTGAGCCAGTACATGAGGCATTGAATAATGAGCCACAAATCTCTTCTGGCAGAAATCCATGGACAGTAGTATGGAGATAGCTCAGCTAACTTTACGCCTGTATTACTGCTGGGGTGCAGACACTTGGAGGCCTTGTGGGAAGCCAGAACATCCATTTCAGGAGGAATCTTGCATGCACATAGCTAAGCCCTCCTTCAGCCAGTTTGCACTCTGAACTGACAAGGAGTGAGAGGAGAAGGGGAAAAGTAGATCAGAAAAGCATAAAGAGACAGAAAATTTTCAGGGGGTTTGCAGGTAAATCCCACTGATGCATTACCACCCATCACCAAGGTCATTTATTATGCCTTTTTCCAGCAATCCAGTGACAGGAAAGTGCTGAGTGCAGGGGGTTTATATCTGTATGGGAACTAGTTCTGTCCTCATGACAGCTAGTGAAGAATGGTGATAAACCTTCCAGATCTAAGTAGATCATATCAGGAAATATGATCTGAAGCTTGAGATGTTCATCTGAACATCTCTGGTTTCCCAGATGAGTTGTACCCAAACTCAACCATCTCAGAGTATCCTTTGCAAAACTCTTTGATTTTGTCTTCCTGATCTGTTATTTTATGGATAGAACCATAGAATTGTTTAGGTTGGAAAAGACCTCTAAGGCCATTGAGTTCAACCATTAGCCCAGCACCAACATGGTCACACTAACCAAGTGCCAATGACCAAAGATCAAAGGATCCAAATACTTAGAGGTCCCACAGAACCTTGCTCTTCCACCAGTCTCAAGGATCTCTTTCTGAGTGGTAACTGCCTCATCACTGCAGACAGAGAAAAAAATACCTCCAAAAGAAATCTAGAAATGCAATTTTTCATCAGGAGTGCTCATATCACCTTCCTACACAGATTTTAACCTGACATCTCTTAACAAGTAAAGAGAGTCCCAACAGAATATTTTCTTCTATACACCCTTATAAATACCAACAATCCTCCCCAGAGCAGCTTCCTGTTTAGATTAAACATCTAATTTTTGTTTTCTTCAAGTAAAAAAATTCTTCTTTTGCACTAGTCTCTGGGAGTGGAGTCTCTGTGTATTCTCAGACATTTCTCTAGATCAAGCTATAGACTTAAGGATTTTTTTGTTGTTGTTGTTCTGTGGCTTTTTTTTCCCCCTTCCACAAACTGATTGGAGACAAATCAGTCTCAAGATATACTGATGTGTCTGAAGACACTTTTTAAGCAGAAAGAAAAACTCATCAGTCGCATCACTTGATCTGAAACATTCACTCAAGTCTACTACTGACAACTTGGAGCTCATCCAAAGTTTCTGTGCTCCATATTGTGTTCAGAAGCAAATATTCTCTAAAGAAATGTTTTTGCATGTTAATTACTTACTTGCCTTCAGTAAACAGCTACACATGTCTATAGAAATTATACCAAGTTTAAGAATCTGTTGGTAACAGCTTTAATGCAACATCATACATTATATTTTCAGATGCAGCAATCTGTCTCATCCTAATTCTGGGACTGCTAAGATCATCCTTACTAAGTCTATAAATCACAGAGCAGCTGCAGTTACCTGTCACACAAAGGCTGGACAGGAGCTGCCTATGCTCCTCCTTCACAGCACTGCCAATGCACCTTAATAACAATTCCTAGGTAGAACTGAGAGAAATCACCAATCCTTTCGTTTAAAATGTGTATTCTCCATTGTGAGAAGTTCTTCAAAACATCTGGATGAGCAGAATAAAAAAAAAAAAAAAAAGAAAAGTTGCTTTGCTATTTGTTAAGGGAGAAAACGTATCTTGCAAGGTCCAGGTTCAACAAATCATAGTGAATCTTAAAGGAACAGGGACTAACGGAATGGGGTCTAAAGGAATGAGGAAAAGCTTTCCTGAAATGAAATATCCCAATGCTGCACTCTTTTAGGACAGTAAGCATCATGTGAAAATTCCTCTCAGATTCCTCTATGTTGGGTGTATGTTGCTTCTGAGAGCAATTTTGCTCACATTTTCAACCTGCCCTCCATTCCTTGAATGATTTTCTTGAGAGATGGTTTAATATGAAACATTCCTGAGGTATCCAGATTTATTTGTTTTTCAGAAAATATTTTTCCCCACAAAACAGGCTTATTAAACTAAGCCCAAATGTAAAATCATGCTCTGATAAATTTAGACCAAGGTTCTGAACCCATATTTCCATCTCTAATAATATGACTTTATGCTAATCAGAAAAACAACTTCTTTGCTCCTCTCAGTTGAGCAACTTCATTTCTGATTTGTTACAGAAATGTCCCATCCTATGCCATAGAAATTAGATATTCACCAGCAAAGAACTGTGAATAAGGCTCAGTTCACCTAATTGTAATTATCTCATTGAGTCTTCCAGGCATCTGTAGCAGAAAATGCATCCATTAGGGAAGGTCTAAACAGGAATAAAGGGTTTGGCTGTCTCCATGCACAGCTCCACAAATGGCTCCATCTAGGTGAAATATAGACTGTAAAATGCAGGAAACAAAATCTCTAGCACTGTTTTCATAGATTATAATTAATAAAAGGAAGGTGTTAAAAATGCTCAGTCTCTTTCAGTTATAAATATGGAATTACTTCCTTTTTGGATTACTCTTTGCTAGTACTGATTTCTATGACAGATGTATTCTGGCATATATGTACTGTACCATATTCTGGTAGCATTCTCCTTTCCCTAGAAAATCCACACTATGGATAAAAAAAAAATAAATTATACACATCCTTTCATTACATTAGGAATACTTAATTAACAAATGAAATTCAAGTATAGGTAGATAGATAGATAGATAGATAGATAGATAGATAGATAGATAATAAAATAAAAATAAAATAAATAATAAATTATACACTTCCTTTCATTACATTAGGAATATTTAATAAACGAATGAAATTCAAGTATAGATAGATAGATAGATAGATAGATAGATAGATAGATATAATATATGCATGACCTCTTTACAGCCTAGATTGGCTCATTTACAACTATATAATGAAATGGCCTTCAAGCTTCTGGGTTATTCCCTGAAAGAGAATGAAAACTATAATTAGGGTTAATTTCTCATAAAACCTTTCCAGAATATTTTTATGTGCAAGATAATAGATTACTTTCCAAAAAGGAAAATAAGGAAAGGTATGGCAACAATGATAGTGGAGACTCATATGTCCTAGAAGACTTTTTCTAGGTCACTGTGAGAGGACAGGACATTACAAAGGCAAAAGAAACACTTTAAGGTTTCTTCAGGGACTCTCAGATGTGTCCTTCCAGCACAGAATGCCTCATTATATTCCTGCAGCACTATGTGCATGTGTGGAGGGTACCAAGGAATTGATACCATTGCTGGGAACAACAGAACAGCCTCTCACATCACGTTGTTCATTCCCCCAGACAACAGCTCTGGTCTTATTCTCTGCTAATGTCCTGAGTAGTCTGCTAAACACCTGCTACAGCACATTATTAAATTGTACTGTGTTGGCATTAAATCTGCAGTGCCAGGGGGCATTGCAGATGTTCCTTTTAGACATATCAGAAAGGAGAGCTATGACGCAATACAACCAGTGTCTCCAGGGTACTCTTTCAAACCCTGACATAAGGTCCTTCTTAAAATTTCATAGTGTTCTGCTTTCAGTAACATCTAGAGGCCACATCCAGAACATAAACAAGGGAGATGGCTTTCCTTACTCTGAGACTTTGTTAGTGATTTCAGGCACTATTAAAAACTCTCCAGCCCTGGAGGTGTCAAGGCCAGATTGAATGGGGCTCTGAGTCTAGTGAAGGTATCTCTGCCCATGGCAGAGGCTTGGAACTAGATGGTCTTGAAGGTTCCTTCCAACCCAAATCATTCTATGATTTCATAATTTTCCAGAGTCTTTCTTATTAAAAAAAAAAAAAAAATTGAATTTTATTTTGCTTTTAGACTCTAGTTATTCCTTTATTGACAATGCCCTGATAACTTCTACTGGTACTATTATGCTTTAAATAAGTGTTTAGCTTTAGTAAAAATTTATTCCATCCACAATCTTGGATAATATTATGCCCAAGGCACGATTAACTCTGTGGGAAATTGTATTGACTCTCCTTACTGCAGTTTAAAAAAAGGGAATATGTGGGAAGTATTATTATACATGTGGACAGATTATTCTTCATTTGTTTTTAGAAGAATATGTATTATATGTTGTTTAATTTGATCGCAAAAGTTAGACCCCAACTGAAAACTCCAAGTGCTAATATTATGGATTTTGTAATCACAGGTCAAAGCTGTGTAAGTTTTTCAGCTTTAGCCTTCTGGGATAAAATATGAGCTTTACTGAAGTCAGCTCCCTCTGTGTTTGTCAGAAAGATAGTGTCAATCCCACAGAACAGTGCAGCAGGAGACCAGATGAAGTTGCCTGAACTCCTTTGTTCTCTTCCATGAAAAATATCTCAAGCAAGTAAGTTTTTCACTCACAGGTGCTTAGAACACACCAGAGGGGGAAATAAGTGAATCACCTAGACTTGCTTATCTGCTGTGTGCATTCAAGCTGAATCATTTCAATAATTTCCATAATGCCTTTGTTGTTTCCTTAAGACAAAAACCTCTCACAGGCCTTGGAAAGTATCACAATACACCTCAGTGCAGGGCATCAGGGAGAGCTACAATTTACTGTCCTCCTATCAATGTAATTTAGCATTAGTAGGGACACCATGGTTTTAGCAGGATTCTCAAGTATGATTACTCAAACATGGACATTTCTAATTCAGGTGTTCAAGTGCAGGTGTCAAAGTTATTTCAGAAGTTTTGAGAGCCTCAAGATGTATGAAGTGGAATTTGTTTAGCTAAATGAGAATATTTATAGAGTTAGGATTTTATTTCTAAGCAAGCCACTCTGGGATGCCTTTGCAGCCAGCAAAGAATTAGTAGAGCTACTATAGTTTGCAGCATGATTCACTCACTCTCAGTGAGATAGCTGCATTTGTTAGGATGAATCATGCACTAATCTCCATGGACTATACTGATCAGGTCACCACAGACTAGAATAAAAGCCCAGGCAAGTGGCGGACACCTAAAGTTAGGTCAGATGAATCATCTAACTAGCAGGCTTCCAGCCTAACCTTCCTGGGGCATTATTTGAGTTCCCCTTAATGCTCCACTGGGAACATCAAGGGCCCTTAGTCCATCATCAGAGATGAAGGTATGGCTACATTGATACCAAAAATGGGAGGTAATAGAGGTAATAGAGCTGTGTCTTTGACCAGGTGCAGGAAATATGGAGGACTGTCAAGGCACTCAGCTGACCTTGCTGTGGGTTTTATGGCTGGATAAGCCACCTGCTGCCAGACCTCTACATTGATGAAAGGAAAGATCCTGCACACTCAACTCTGGTAATCATCACAGAGGCCTCTAACTTATCTTTCACCTCTGTGAAATAATTCTTCACTCTCTGGAGATGCAAAAAATTTGTTTCTCAGGCTGTCCTTCAATGAGACTCTGTGGTCAGAAGATGCAATAGAGCAACATTATGATGAAGGTTAACACCACAGCTGCTGAGAATACACATCAAAATAATGCATTTATAGCAAAATTTAAATATTTGATTCTGAAAAAAGTCAAAGTCAAAAGGTCAGAAATTTTCTCCTGAGTTTTCTTCTAAAAGAGAATTCCTGAAAAAGAACCTGAAAAACCCGATCTGCAAAGCATTTCAAGTCACAGTGTGTTCTGACAGAAAAAGTTATCATCAAGCTTTTTCCAACCTCTTTTGATGTTAGCATACTTGTATATCTCTCTTCTTAATACGTAAGCTTGTTAAATTATTATAAGTTAAAATTAATGTTATTGTTAAGGACAACCAGGTCTCCCTCATGTAGGCTGGCAGCATGCAAAGCCAGCTTTATTCTGGCCTATTTATATAACATTTTCATTTTGATTTATTATTGGCTGTGACATTTAGGCAGAACATGTTCCAAGCAAGTCTGTGAGTGTGGACTTAGTGCACTTACAAAGAGCAGGTGGAGAAAGAAAACAGTAAAATTTGTCCCCACGTAAGTTAATTCAGAAGGGACATCTGCAGTTTCTGAATATTCCACTCATACAAGTAATTCAGTCTCTGAGTTTAATGATTTCAAATACTTCTATGGATATCAGACATCTAAGAAAAAACCTCACTAGGAAATAAAACTGCTGGGACAACACATAAGCTCTGCAAAGGAGGAAATGCATAATTCTGGAGAAGACTCAGAAGGATCAGAGAGACTTGATGTCTTTCGGTGCTTCAGGGTATGTGAAAAACTGAAGAAAATAATTCTATACTGGAAACACACTTGGAGGTACCACCTAGCAAAAATGCTCTCAAAGTATAAGGGTTTTCAAAGGATCCCATTGATACTTAGACGAGGATAAGGTTAACAGTTCATTTTCCTCATTCTTCCATACATGCTGCATATCTACACAGCAAACTAATATAATGAACTCACATCAAGAGAGAGAGATTAATTTTGAGCTCTGAGCCAGTGCACCAGAGCAGAACAAACAACAATCAGATAAGAATGACACATCTGTGGTTCCATTATGCTGCTGGTTTTCCTGCATTATAATCCTTGGCATGGCTGCCCCAGTACAAACCACCAGCACAGGCTGGTGGCACAACTGGTGGTACAAAGTTTACAGCTGCTCCATGGCAGAATCACATCATCCCAGCTGCAGAGGCTCCATCCATTGCTACTTTGCTGGCATTTTCAAGTGGCACAGTTTAATGAACCGATGGTAGCAAGCTATTAGTACCAGGCCAGAGCTCTAACATGACCAGCACCTTCCTTTTGAAACAATGCAAAAAATAGTAATTTAAAAATAGAGAAAATAAAGCTGTATTGATGAAAGAACAGTCAGTAAGTCGTCAGCATGTTCTTACCAGTCATGAGTTTGCACTTTGTTTTTGCAGACAAAGCTCCTGCTTTCAAAATCAGGGTTCATCTCATCACTTAACTCCTTGTCTAAGATCTAGTCTTCCTGAGATGTTTTTGGATAGCAACAGCAAAGCTTGGAACACAACATTCAGATGATATTTTGCTTAGGGTAAACATGTAGGAATCAGGATGCATAAACTTAATTTATACTAACAAATTATGCTTGTTTAGATGGTTATCTGTCACTTGCCATGGAAAGAACTACTTTAACACATCCAAACCACCTCACTCTCTTACCCTCCAGTAAAGTGTAGCTGCATGGAAACTGCTTATTAGGAATGGTCGCTTACCTGTGCTAATTATTGAGCTGTGATGAGGAACAATTTGGGACGGTGCTGGCTGGTTAAAAGAACACCAGGAAAATGCCAACAATCTAACAAGGTATGCAACTGAGTTTCAGTAACAAAGGACAGTTCCGGACTCCATGTAATTTGCTAGCATAGACATAGTCCCAAGGATTTAATTCTTGGTTCCCACAGGTTTGTGTGTCACAGCGTGCCTTGGCTGGAAGGAGGCTCTGGAGAGCTCCTCTCACCTCGGTGTCAGGGATAGTCATGGACCAGATCATCCTGAGTGTGATCTTGCAACAATACAGGACAACAAGGGTATCAGCCAGAATGGATACACAAAAGGCAGGTCCTGCCTGAACAAGCTAGAGCTCTTCTTTTTACAAGATGACCTGCTTAGGCAGATGAGGCAAAGGTTGTGGATATATCTAACTGGAGTTTAGTAAAGCCTTTGACACCATTTCCCACATGAAATTCTCCTGGAGAATCTGTCTTGATTCAAATTGATGTCAACTCATCAAATAACTTTATAGCTGGGATAGAGACAGGTGGATTTCATGGAGTTAAATCCTGGTACCAGACAATGACTACTGGGGCTCAGGGCTCAGTATTAGATCCAGTCCTAAGTAATATTTTTCTTTATCCAGATGAAGTGACTGACGGCACATTCATCAAGTTCACAGTTTGCACCACGTCCAGTGGGAATGTCAATGTGCTGAAGGGTAGGAGAGCTGTGCAGAGGGATGTGTAAAGGCTGGATTGATGGTATAAGGTCAGTGGAATGAGGTTCAATGAGAAAAAGGATTTGATCTTATACATGGGTTATGAAAAACCCCTGTGGTGCTCAAGGCTTGGGGCAGAGTGGCAGGAAAAAAACAGGAGCAAGCATGTGCCCACATGTGCAAGAAGGCCAGTGGCATCCTGGCCATCTCTGTCAGCAATAGTGTGGCCAGCTGGACCACGCAGTGATTGTCCCTCAGTGTGGGGCACTGGAGGGGGCCACAGCTCTTGGGTTGTGTGCTGATGTGTGCCCCTGTTAAGCACCATATGTGAGAGATGACTTGGTGTGAATTACAGTGTCAACAAGGACATGTACCAAAGTCAACAACAGAGATTTTATTTAACAAGAAATGTGAAGCAGAGAGATAGAAAGGAATAGAAAAGAGGAGGATGAGAAGGAGAGAGGCTGGAAGAATGAGGGGGAAGGAGGGGCCAGGGATGGAGACATCAGGAAGACAGACAGACACCACGCTTGGCTCCAGCAGCATTCCGTTGGTTGTTCCTCACCCTGGGCTTCTCACTGGGGACAGGTCCCAGTGGCTTCTATGGAGGTGGAGGTGGGGGCCCCAGATCCATCTTCCGTGCTTAGCCCTTTTCTCCAGTCCATGTTGTGAGGATCCAAGGAGGCGTTTTCCTACGTGCCATTCAAATCGAGAATGGGCATACCTTCCTTTACCTGCAATGCTGAGGTCCCTGGAGCATTTCTCCGCTCCTAATGTGGCCTGGGCACAGGGTGGGAATGCGCCCCCACACTGCAGCTGGAGCCTAAAGCCAGCTTCCGAGGGATTCAACAAGGCAGCACTGCCACCCTTCATTAGCCAGCTCTCCTTGACCAGGCTGCCTTGTAGTTGGCTTGGGGGTGCTGGGCTGGGGTCAGCAACAGGACCTACCTGTGGCAATTGGTTGCCTTGGGCATTATCCATCCAAGCATCAGTCCATTGATCTGTCCATCTATCGGTGCACCCACTACAAGCCTCCCTGTGCCACTGCCTCTGGGAGCTGCTCTCGCCTGAGGGTGAGCAGCAAACTCTTGGGATGTGCCTGGTGCTGTGTCACAATCCGCTCTACGAGCGGGGAGTCATGACAGCATTCTACTGATCTCAGAGTGCAAAAAAACCAACCCAGAAAGGGGATTGTGGTATCAATCAAAACAAATGCACCTTTACTGAATGACCACAGCAAATGTGGTAAAGGAATTAGGGAAAGGAAAATATTAGAAAAGAGGAGGGAGAAAGAGGGAGGGAATATAGCTACCAAAGGGAGAGAGACAAAGTCTTTGTTGTCCAGCTGATGGAGTTCACCTTGTCACATCAGAGAGATCTTGAAGTCTCTAGTTAACTCAGGGGTTTTTATTATGACAAATCATTGTGAGGGAAACAGGTAAGTCTATTGAAAATTGCTGAGGGGGAGAAACAGACAAAAGAAAAAATAGATGTAGCAGTCCATATTCTCAGCAGGAGGTGAGAACCATTGTCTTCTTGGTCCAATGGCCACACCTGCAGGCAAATATCTTGCTTTAGTGAGGGTGGCTCCTCCACACACCTCCCCGTGTTAGAGGTTTCAATCTCAGTCCATGGGAGGGGGGAGCTTCTCCATATAGGTGTCTCGTGTCTCAGTCCTTGAGAGAGGGGCTGCTTCCATCTCAGTCTGTCTTTCATGGTGGTAGTGGAGCAGATGAAGGATTTTCCATGGGGGGGCTACCAAAATTGCCCCAGCAAGATCATCTGGTCAAGAGGTGGGAAAATTCCTGGGCTATTGTCAAGAAGCAGGTGTGAGCATATAGGGCACGTCACCCCCTGGCAGGCCTTGCTAGAAGCAGTCACTGCAGACACAGCTGTGAACAATCACTTGGCAGGCCAGAACTCTGCTCAGGGGCCTCAGGACCTTTGGCGTTCATCCACCACCCGCAGGCCAGAATTCCGACCAGGGTCCTCAGGGTCCCGATGTCTGTCCATGAGATAGTCGTGAGGCGAATGAGGGGAACTTTACACCATCTCTCACATGCTGGCAACTGGGCTCACTCTTCTGTCTGTGCCCTGAGGCAGCTGAAGGAGAAAAGCCGCCTCAGTGCCCGCCGCGCCATCTTGACGATGGAGCGCCATTGCCGTGGGGGCGGGGGCTGTGGGACTGTGGTCATGTCAGTGGAGGGGGAAGGAACACAGCATGCCAGGGGCTGGGAAGGCACTGGGCAAGCCCCTGCTTGCACCGCAGGCCCACTGGGATTTTCCTGGTCAAGGCTGGCCTGGGAACAGCCAGCTTCCATGCATGCTGCATTGGGCTCCTCCGTGTGCTTGGCTGGCAAGGTGCAAGACGACATCTTTGGGTCTCTGGGCAGTGCCATGGGGAGAGGCTCTCTGTGCCCCTCACCAGAAGGATCACTGTCCAGGGGAGAAGCTGCTGGCTCTGTTTCTGTGTCTTGCACAAAGGGAGACAATGCACACTCTGGCTCGCTGTCCCACTCGCCTGCAGCATCTCTGTCAGGGAGCTCCTCCTCCTCCCACTTTGCCAGTAACACTTCTAAACGACTGTCCCTGTATGGCATGTCCTTGTTGTTAAAGAGAGACCAGAGCTCTGCAAACAGGTCAGGAGGCACGAGCTGTGCGTCGTTTTCGGTCTCGGCTCCGCAGTCATTGGTCCAGGTGCAAAGGCTGTGCGGCACCAATGTGCTTTCTTCATGAAGGGAGGAGAGAATGTCTTCCTCCAACTCCTGCAGCTCCTCTGCATTGATGTGCAGAAGGGGCTTTGAAGCCTCCTCAGTCTCTGTGCACAGCAGCTTGCCGTGCGCACTTCGCTCTGCTGGCCAAAGCGTTCCCTTCTCTTCACAGGTGGCTCCAGATGAAGATGAAGTAGAGAAACCAGAGGTTTCCGCAGCCTCTGAGGTGGGGAAAACCTCATGGGGCCCCTCATCCCAGGGATCACCAGCCAAAGGAGAAGCTGCTGCCTCTGCCTTTTTTGATTTCAATGGGGCAAGCGACACACTCCATGGGTCACTGACCCCATCTCCTTCAGACTCCATGTTTGGGAGGTCTTCCTCCTCCCACTTCTCCTCTGGCTCCTGTAGAGAAGTGCCCCCATGCCATGAGTTGTCAGAACCAGAGCGCAGCTCTGCAATCAGGCCAGGAGACAGGAGCTCAGAGGAGTTTCCTGTTTCTCCTGTGGAGCCTGCGGTCAAGCCAGGAGTGCTGGGCAGCACCTGGGGCTCTGTGTCTGCCTCTTGGCAGAGACCTGACCGCTCCTGGGTGCAGGTGGACTTGATGGAAGTGTCTTCACAGAGGCACAGGTCAAGGCCTCTAAACAGGTCCCCAGGCGTTTTGCCCCTGTGCACTTGCTGCACCTCGGTCAGCTCCTGTGCCTCAGTGTGCCCCCGGTGCTTCCAGGCAGGCTGGGTCCCTGTGCAGAGCGGCGTGGCACCTGCACGTCGCAGGGGTGGCAGGCCATGGCCCTGCCTTGCCACTGACCCTCGCCAGAGACTTACACCTGTGCTGCCCAGGGAAGGTGTTTCCACGGCCCTGTCAGCAGCCATAGTGCCCAGTACAGAAGGTGGCACAAGGTCTCGGTAGCGCCTGGCAACGGGGCACGCTCTGGGTCTTCTCCCAGAGGCTTCTGGGGCTGCTGGCAGAGGGGGCATCTTGACCCTTGCTGAAGCTGCTCTTGGCATTCCAGGGCTGAGCTGCCACGGAGGTATCACTGTCAGTGGAGGGCCATGGAGAGGCGGCAAGTCTGACACGGACAACCTTGCTGGCCGTGTGACTGTGCCACTCTAGGGCAGTGAGTGCCCTCCCTCCAGGCTGTCCTCCTGAGATCCGAGTCCTATGCATTTTAATGAGGTGACCGGTCTGAGCACCGGTCTGTGCCCATGGAGGGGCGTGACGGTCACCCATGTGACCTCCGCTGCTGCCTGCAGCAGCCTGTGGGGCACCTGTGGGAAGCAGGGGCAAGCAAGAGATGGAGGTGGCTCTATGGGCACACTGTTCCTCCTCATGTTGGTGAGCCCAGCTCAGGCCCCAAGGCAGGTGCTGGCCACAGCAGCCAGGCCAGGCTGGGTTCCCAGCTGCGCTCGCTGTCTCTGGGCCATTCCCTCACCCAGGCCATCCTGGCACAGGCTCCTCCCCACAGCAAGGCCTGGAGCCAGGCCTGGCTGCCACTCTCTGCTCCCAGCCCTCCCCCAGGTCCCACTGCAGCCTTTCCCTCCATTGCCATCCCTCACCTGTCGCCGCTTGGACAGCAGTGGCTGCCCCTCATGGGACTGGCAGTGGGTTTTCACTTCCCTTCTCTTGGACATCTTGGCTGTGCTCTGAGGAACACCAGCCAAGATCACTCGGGAGAGCTGCTTCATCCTCTGGAGCTGCTGCCTCGTAAGAGAACTGCTGCCTCCTCAGAGACCTGCTCTCCTGAGAGTGACAACACGAGGGCTTTGGCCCTACAAGAGCCCTCCGGGTCACCGCACAGACCTGTGTCACAATGGCCCCTGGGCACGATGGAACAGCGGGTCACAAAGGCCTGGTGGGCCTGGCCACCCCTTGTCATGAAGAGACATGGAGACCCCCTTGATCACAAAGCCTTTTTTTGTCCTTTCCCCCTTGACTTTGACTAGGTTTGTTCCTCTCCTAATGGCCTGCATCTCTCCTTCTCCCATCTTGTGTTCCTCCCCCAAACATCCCCAAAGAAGCCCTGTGCCTTGCCAAACTAAGTTTCCCACCCAAGGGCTGTCCCACCCATCGGCTCCCATCTCATGTAGATAGAAAATCAGGAAGGCAAAAGCTCTCTTAGAACTTCATTTGGCCACTACTGTAAAAGACAATACATATTGTTTGTTTAAGGAGATTAATGACAAAGGATTGCCAAGGACACTCTCCATTTTTACCGGGCGCAGGGTTGACTATGATCACAAACAATGAGGAAAAGGCCGAGGAACTGAATGCCTTCTTTGCACCAGTCTTCGATAGTCAGAATGGCTCTGTGGAGGACAAGCAGCCCCCTGAGCCGGCAGGAGGGACAGGGAGCAGACTAGAGCCCCTGCAATCCTGGAGGAAGTAGAAACTCACTTGCACACCCACCAAGAGAGTGACAAATCTATGGGGCTGGCCAGGACTTCACCAAGATCACTCATGGAGCCAGCAGAAGAGCTCTCTAAGCAGCTCTCTGCCTTTTATTACCAGTCCTGGCCTCTTGGGAAGGTCCCAGATGACTGGAAGTGGCAGTGTGACACCCATGCCCAAGACGGACTGCAGGGAGGGTGCAGGGAACTGCAGGCTTGTCAGCCTTTGCTCAAGGTCCAGCAAGGTTCTGGAGCAGATCATCATGAGGGGGATCATGAGGCCCAGAGCGGGCAGCTGAGGGATCAGGCCCAGCCAGCATGGGTTTAGGAAAGGCAGGTCCTGCCTGAACATTATGATATCCTTTAATTAGTGGGTGACCCACTTCCAGGCTGAGGAAGACACTTGTATATGGAATCCCCCTGGACTTGAGCAAAACCTTTGACTTCTGACTTTTCAAGACAGTACAGTCCTGAAAAGCCACCAGCCCAGGGCTTGGTTAGGTACACTCTTTGCTGGGTTAAGAACTGTTGGGACTGCGCGTCATAGTATGGTGGTGAATGGTGTCACATCCAGGTGGTGTCTCTTGGGCTCAGTCCTGTTTGTAATCCGTCCTGCTGATGTGGCCAAGGGCATGGCGTGTACCCTCAGTTGTAAATTTCTCACAACACCCAGGTGGGTCAGAGTGTCAGCATGCTGGAAGCTTGGAAGGCTCTTTGGAAGAATGTGGACAGTCTTGATCAATGGTGCCAGGCCAGCCGGATAAGGTTCAGGAAGACCAAGGAGTGGATCTTGCCCCCGTTTCTTAACAATCCCCGGCATTTCTCCAGGCTGGGGACAGAATGGCTGGAAGGCTTCCCAGATTGAAAGGGGGACCAGGGCTGAGGGGCTGAACATGGACTAGCATGTGCCCTGCTGGACAAGAAGGCCAGTGTCTTCCTGGCCTGTATCAGGGAAGGTTTTATGATTTCCCTCTATTAGCTTCCAGTATCAGAAGCTTCAGAATAAAATTCTGAAAATCCTTTGTTGAATTTGAAGGTCATTTGACCTCGTTCCATGCTGACAAATGATCAGATACTTCCATGAATCTATCATTTAGGAATTATCTTCCTATACACTCTGCAGTCACCTCTGCAAGACCAAATTTTCACCTAAGCATGATCTTCTAGAAACTATTTGGCACATCATTTCTGCTTGTAAATAATAAATACAATACTACTGGGTGGAACTACTCAGAGAAGTAAGTTCTGAAATTGGTAATAAGTGTTTTCAGTTTCACACTTAAATCTTTCTAAGTCTGAATATGTCATTCACACTAGAAAAGCCATCTAAGTCTCCAGGGGCTGTGTGATATAAATGCAAAACAATTTATGGTTGGTTTTGTTCCTTTCCAGAAGGCTTCAATTTACTACTTCTCCTGGGAAGAAAAGAGCATTTTCAAAGGCAAAAATAATGCGTGGATGCCCATCTCTTATTGACATCTTTGAAAGTCACCATTTAAGTAGGATGATTTAGTTAATAGCCACATTTTACTTGATTGTTTATCAATCAGCTTCATTAGTCCTTAAAAACATTTTTCCTCTTACAGTAATTCTAACCAAAAAATAATAATAAAAAAAAGCCAGGACATTTCAGTCACTTCCTCTCAAAACACTGCAGTTGCATTAATGTAAGCTCCACTGTTTTCAGCCATTATGACAGAACACCAAAATTTATTTTTATAAGGTTGCTAGGCAGTTAAACCACCTTGAAAGAAATGAACTATCTGTGTGCAAGCATGTACAACAAAGTTATTGATGGAATACTAAATAAAAAAGAATACGTGAGAGCTAAATCCGGAGATATTTACTGGGCTGTACTATTATATTCCAGCAACACTGACATTTCAGGCTGAAGTTTCCAACAGCCACTGCAATATAATTTAAACCCCAAAATCAAAACTGTCAGTACTTTTGGATCTGTGAGATGGGGGAAAAGTTTATTTTAAAGCTGCATTTTTCTTTCCTCCAACTTTCTATGTCTCACAAGAACACAGAAAGTCTCACACATATTTCCTCCTGGAAAATGACTTTTTCACTGTCTTTGATACAAAGCTGTAGAACCACAAGAGTTATTTGGGTGTAAAGGGACATTTAGAATTCATAGAATCTCTTTGGTTGGAAGGGACATTCAAGATCATCTAGTTCCAAACCCTGAAGCTCATCAGTTGCATCTGCTCCAAATTCTTATGCAAAGCAGGGCCAGTTTTGAAGCAGAATCTGACCTGGAAACCAGAAGCACCAGAAGTTCAGAAGGGTTATAAATCACATGAGCATTGTCTGTTATAAATCTTATACGTCCCATAAGTTCTTTCTCCTTTTGACATACTGACTTTTTCCTCCTGTCTGTGCAGAGTCTATAGGAATGTTCATTCTGGGCAAAGCAAGCAGGAGAAGGTTTTGCCATCTACTATGTACCTCAGCCCCAAATTTATATACATTTACTGTAAGAGGTGTTAAAAAAAAAAATTCCCCTTTCCCCAAGCCAATGAGTTCTCCCAGCTCTTTTTTAGAACTTGAACTAAGGGACCATTGTTGATCTCTTGTATAATACTTGAAAATAAATCTACTAAAATTTGGCTGAAAGGCCAGTGGAGGGCTATATTGAATACAACAGGAATTTTTATGCAATTTTTTTTTTAATGGAAAATAGAGGAAGTTTAATTTTTGGTATTGTTGTGACTTTTCAAATGAAAGTTCTTTACTGAAAACCAAATGTTGAAACAGGTTCAATACCAATTTTTTAAGTTAAATAAAACTTTAATTTCTAATTAATAATGTCCATTAACAAGATTCATAATAAAAGCAAGACCCAAGGTGTAGGGCCAATCTAGAATGCAATCTTTGGGAATTTTGTCTCTTAATGTATCCTCAGGTCATATTTATAGATTTTTAGGTCCTCAGCTGTTTTAATGTTCCAAGGAATTCTATGGAAAAAAAAAAAAAGCATGATGATGATTCCATGAAGATAGTTCTACCTTTGGGGCTTGTTTTTTAAAGAAAACTTTAAAAAGTGAGGGAAGCAATGAACGATTTATTTTGGTTTTTTTTTAATAACCCCAGGAGTTGAAGGTGTAAATCTTTTAAAGGGAAAACATCCCCCTCATACAAGATGCAGGTTAAAATGAACAAAACCTTGGCAGCAGTTTGAGCTCCAAGTGCTGCCTATACATTTTCTGAATACAGCTGAGCAGATAAACCCAACTCCTGCAGAAATGAATAGGAGCTGGCACATAAGTACCTGTAAGAATCCACACCACTGCCCGTGATAAAACATCTGGTTTATCATCAGCAGCAGAACCAGTAGAATTAAGTAGTTAATACTTCAAAGTGATACAAAATGTAACTGTAAATTCAAGCAGAGATTTCTGCTGGAGACCATGTAAGAGCACCATAATAACAGCAAATTGATTCACCTAAACCTTTGCTTTGCATTTGCTGTAAGACAGGATTTTCAGTAAACTACTCCAGCTCTCCTCTCTGTTAATAATAACTACCTCACTGGCTGTTGAATGAGCCAAACTTACAGATACAAGGGAAAAAAAAAAAAAGAAAAGGAGAAAATATAAATGCTGCAGACATGAAGGAATGTATTCTTTCATGGAGGTCCCATTTGGTGCAGCTTTATAAAGATATAGAACTTGGGTCAATTTGATACAGCAGATCCATACAGTGACTTAATACTATTGTTTTTCTCCTTTACAGCCTGATGAGATATAAGTAATTGAAAAACTGCTCCATTAAAACCAAGTATATGCATTTTCTCCTGGCTTTACTCTTTCCTCTCCCTAAAATGACCCTGACTGGTTTCAGTCTCATAGGAGAATTAACTGCACATTTTATTAAGCTCATTGCACCAGACACTGTCACTGCTATGGTTAATGAGAAGAAGTTCTTTTTGCACAATCCCCTCCACAAGGATGGTATGTCACTTGCATAATAGCTCCAGACTCACAGGAAACCTATGACAATATCTCTTCCCAAAGGCAACAACCACAAGGATCCTCCACACCAGCTGCCTGACAGAATTCAAGAAGTTTAGACTTATGTTCTCAGATATAGGTTGAGATATTTGGGAGCGTCCCGTGCAGAGCCAGGAGAATGGTTGTGTTTGATGGTCCCTGTAGGACCCATGTATCTCAGGATATTCTATGGTTCCATCTATGGTTCCATCTGAGCCCCTACACTTGCACACATACCATGCACATCCATACATTTTCCTCCTATCAGCTGCCTTTGCACACATGCTTCTGTCCATCTTCCACAGGGATCTGCAAAGACAAAGACTGCAGATTTTTTTTACTTCCATGGCACTTCTTAGCCACCCTTCCCTATTTGAAAAGACTACTGCCTTAATAATGGTACAATTAGAATTTTATCCAGCAGATAATTTCTGTTTTCCAGATGTTGCTGGTCACTTCTGATCCATTCCTGCAGCACTCAGTTCCTTGATGAGCTATGAGTGGAGCAGTTGCAATCTAGCTTGTAACTAAATTGCAGCATTTCTGAGGTTTTACATATTTCACACAAATACTGATAAATGTAAAAATAAAATCAAAAAAACTGAACTGTAAGCTTCACATTTCAAAAGGTTTTTCTTCTGGTAATGAAACCATTTACCTGCATATGAAAGGAGGTAAATTCCTTTCCTCTGAAATGGCCTTCTTTGGGTCTCAAAATCCCTAAATGCATTAGATGGAAGATTGGAAAAAAAAAAGGCAGGAATCCTAATCTTTGCTGCAAAATATTGCCCTAAGGTAAAACTGATCCACTCTGCTGTCACAGAAGGCAGGAGCAGGACAGGTCAGATGCTAATTCCCCAGATATAAGATAGAGATTGCTGTGACAACATTCACAACATGCTCAGTTTTGTCTTCCTATAGGTTATTATTTCTCCTTATATCATGCAGTGCAATCTCTTTTTAAAATGGGGTTCCTACATCATGCAGAATCTGCTCCACTGGGGGTAAGACCACCAGGCCTCATCATTTGCAGAATCTGCTCCACCACTGCAGTCAAAAAGCGAGGCACAGCAGGATGAGAGGGAAGAGACCTTTTCTGTACCTCTGCCAGCTGTAATAAAATGTGATCTGTCTATCCTTACTCCTGGGTGATAACAAGGTGCTTGTAGATCTTCATCTTTTCACTTTCTGCTGCAGAGCTGTAAATCAGGAGAGGTGCAGGGCTTGACTCTTTCTACCTCCCTGCCGTGCCTCTTCTGTAATTCAGATCAATCACTTAAAGTGTCCATAGAACCAGTTAGCTGCCCCAGATGCTGCCAAGCAAATGAGTCATGGGCAAAATTAGGGATATTTGGTCACAAGTTTGTATGAGGAGCATGACCCCATAGGATGTGGGATGCCCCTTGGGTCAGCCAGGGTCATTTGTCCCAGTTGTGTCCCCTCCCCTCCTTGTGCACTCCTCTCTGGTGGGGTGAGCAGAGGAAAGTCTTTGGCTTTGCTCAGCAATAACCAAAACATTCCTGTGTTATCAGCAATGTTTTGGTCACACAACTGAAACATAGCCCTGAAGCCCATATCCCAGCTACCCTGAAGAACCCCAAGTTTATCCCATCTAAAACCAGTGCACCTGGCCACATGTGTTCTGAAGTCATTAGTTTAAATAGACATACATTTATTTAGAATAAAAGTACCCTGCCTGGGGTGAAGTAGCAATGCAGGAGCTATGCATAGGCCCCTCTTGTCACAAGCTTTCTGCAGGTATATTAATTCAGTTTGTAAAACAGACACCAAGTAGCCATAAATGCAAGCAAATTTTCTTCATATATAAAGGGAGGAGCTTTATGAAACTAACTCTGTGTACCTGATGTCCCCTGTCTTTCCTCAAGCTTTAAACTTCAAACAGATCATTTGGATTTACCCAGATCAGTCTGGACTATGAATTTCAGGTGGGGCAAATAAAACACATTTAATTGCCATATTTTCTTTGTAAAGAATTTACCAACTTTCTTTAGATGGCAAACAATGGCTCAGCTCCTGGAAAGGACCCTGTTACCCTTTAATTTAGGACCCAGATCTGCTGACAAAATCAGCATTGACAGAGAAATAGGTATTTTGTATGTCCACAGATGTGAGAATCATGCCTCAATTCCAATTAGATTTTTTTTCTCTCTTTTCATCACACCTGACAGCCTGAGCATACTGACTGTAGCCAACTTTTAGAAAGGTAAGAAAAATAGTTGGCTTTGTCACACTCACCAGTCAACCAGTGTTCCATGCTATCTATTAATGTTAATCTGGCATGTCCATCCCCAGACGTGAATTTCTAAAAAATTCATAGATCTTGGCAGTGCTTCCTCCAGATTTCTCAGCTAAGCTGCTGGAAATACACACCATAAATTAAATTGCAGTGAATAGTAGGCCAGGACTTTGGGAGTTTGCTCAGGTCTATCAGAATATTTATGAAGCACAAAGATGTTCAATAGTTCTCAGGGTTTATATAAATTACCACTGAGTCCAACATTCTGGATTCAAGCATAAGCATGGGATGTGTGTTCCCACAGCCAAAGAGATAATGATTCCAACTGGAAACATGAAACCTGCTCACAGAGCCAGATGCTCAGCTGCAGTAAAGTAAGGTCTCTCCGAACAACAGAGTTGTGCTGTTCTGTATTTCAGGACTTTAATATTTGTTAGTATAAGATGATAACAGCAAGTGTCTCTGGGCAGCTGGCATTAATTATTGTAGTTTCAACCTTCATAGGATCTGTCTTATGATGAAGTTTTTCTCTAACTCACTGTACAAATGCACTGTTACTGAACAGAAGTAAACAGGAGTTTATCCTGGTTTCCATTTTGCCAGTGATACAACCTAACCTTCGTCCCACAAACCTTCTTCTCACACCCTGGGTAACTGATATAGCTGGAAGTAGCACTGAAGCAGAAAATCTGTTTATTGTCTAGTTCCAGGAAGAGTTTGCAAAGCCAGCATCATAAAAAAAAATTAAAAGCAACAACAATAACAACAACAAAAAACCAAAAAACAAAAAATAAAAACAAAAACCGAAACAAAAACCAAAAACAAACCAACCAAAAAAAAACCCCAACAAACCACAACACCCCAGGTTTTAACTTGTAAACTGAGCACGTCTCATATGTAATTAGGGAATGAAAATAAATTAACTTTATAACCTAAGGGTGACATTCTTAAAGATTATACATCTGCCTGAGATCTCTAAAAGATGAAGACTATCCCAGTAGAAGAGATGAACATTTTCCTCCCTGTCATATGGAAATATTTAAAAACAGGAACACACTGTCTTGTTTTGGAAAAAGGTTGATCACCAAGCTAACAATTCTTCCATTCTCTTGATTTCCTGCTCAAAATCCTAATCTCAGAATAGTATGAATCCACAAAGGTGTGTGTTTTATATGGTTATGAAATTAATGTTACACTCTGACTCCCTGAATACCATCCACTTACTTACCTTTTCTTCAATATAATAGGAAATTACAAGCCCTGAGCAAGTCATTACTCTCTGATGATTAAGAATTAGCTGACCACAGGCCACAAAGAAAGGCAGCATGTTCTAGCAGACCATAAGGTCTTTTAGTCAAGTATCATAATGTTCTGATCTGTAGCTGGACATTTCTGCTAGCTTAGGAGTCAGGTGTTTCATCTTTCCAAAATAGAAATGTTCACCTAAGGAATAAAGAGGACATCTCTTCCTCCACTTAGCAAAGCAATGTTATTTGCTGGAGGCTGTTCATGCAATCAGAGCTTTTTTTTCTCTTCTGCTGACTGACATAATAATACTTTCTAATGCAGAAAATACTAAGTATTAGTATACTAAGCCCATTTCAAGTATAATGGAGCATGGACTAAATCAAATACTGAGTGTTCCACCATATAAATTCCTGTCTGCTCCCAGTGAACAAGTAAGGAGCTGCCAATATTTCCCTGAATTGCTGCAGGGAATGCAAGCCAGCAGCAACAACATCTCCAAAGGAGAAGGAAGTATCTCCATTCTCCCCTCCTTTCTACTGCTTCTTCTCACTGCTTCTTCTTAGTGCTTCTACCACTTATACCTTGAACATCCAAACCAGCCCTTTCCCTACAAAACCCTCCCTCCAGAGTTTGGAAGTGACCAAAGAAATAAAAGCAGCCCTGCAGGTTTAACCCACTTAGAGGACTAAAACTTACCCCTCTCTCCATCTACTCATATTTTATTAATCTCAGTTAATTAATGTGTTTCTGTGTCTCACAGGCCAGGCTGCAGCAGCTGGCACGGCCCATGCCTGCATGGGAGGGATTGTTAAGGATCTGAGCTGGGCTGGGCCAGGCTGGGCTGTCAGACCCAGCACATCAAAGGCCCATCTGCCAAACCTTCCCAAGAGACATTGGTGAATAAACACAGGGCAAAGGGGGAAAAGAGCTTTTCCTTTGGCACTGCCTTTTCTAGGGATTTCTTGGCCTTTTATAGGGGATTTAAGGAGAAATGAGTCTCCTTACTTGAGGGAAATGTGGAAATGCTTGAAACAGTATTCATTGCAAAGGTAGGGAGTAAGACTGTGAGCACTGTTATTTCAGAAGAAAACCTTGAGAACCCCCTCATGGCCCAGGAGATGTGAAGTGGGCTGGATACGCCTTCTCCCTCCTAATTCTTTCAGACAGAGTGGAGGAGAGATTACATTTACTGTGTGGTTGCTCTAAAAGTGTGGGACACTGAGATGCCCTTAAGATGTCAGAAGTTGACTGCGTGGTATTTTGTGGGCAGATGCATGGAAAAGATGAATCAGTTCCACTGCAGAAGCTGTGCAATGGCAAAATAAGTTTATTGCGCTTTGCTGAGAGGCCAGAAACTTTCATGAAGGCTGGATGCACTGGTTCAGGGTCAGTGTCCTGCTCTCGGGGGCACACAGTTGGCTGATGTCCCAGCACAGAGTGTCCTGGTATTTGTCTATAATGTGGTGTGGAGAAATATCCCATAATGGATTCATCTCCAGGGATGTCAATGAACACAGCAATGAACCTGCTGGAGATATCATTGGAGGCTGGTAAAGAGCAGAATTTACTGTAACAGTCACTAATTTGAAGTGGTTAAAACTTCCACCTCTCAAAAATCAGTAGTTTCCATGTGTTTTAGCAGTTGTCATCTTGTGCAGCTTTTTTTAATTACAGCTTTACACCTGCTTTTGAAACTCTGGTTCTATTACTATTTAATCTGATTTTGCAAGGTCACCAATGGGTCTGTCTCAGGTCAAAGACACCATTGCTTCATTTTGGGAAGCACAGGAAGTACAAAGAAGTTGGAAAGTAGTGATGGTCAATATTTCTGCATCATTAAATGAAGCCCAAAAAGCAATGTGGTTTCTGCAGCATGATGCCAGCCTTATTTTGCCACCATTTTTAATAATCTTCCACCAGTAGTGAGAGGGACTGAGTGAAATTAGTCAGTTTTATCCATTAAATTTTAAGTAGATCAATGCCAAGGCACGAAAGCAACATTCTGATTCAGGAAAAACCATCCCTGAGTAAAAGAAATAGCAAATAAGCCAGAAGGAAAATTAGGTGGGTCTTTTTCCCCTGTTTTCTGTAACAGGTTTGAAAAACAAGTCTGCATGAAGAGTAGTCTCAGTGGAGTTCAGGTCAAGGAGATCAGGGCACGTGTTTGTCTACATGTATGTGATGCCAATCAGAACAGAAAGGGAACCCTGTGGACACTGAGGAGCCTTTATCAAAATTGCCATTCTGCTTACTGCAAATTTCTCATGGTAATTCCTCTTCACAGAGAAGTGTTAAAGACTGCCTGGAATGAAGATAGGGTTTCAAGTACCCATTTTCTAGACTTCCTGCCATCATGTAGGATGTGCCCTTCAGGTAGGACCTTATCAGGTTGCTGCCATAATGTTGGAGGGCAAAATAGAAGAGATTTTAAATACTTTCCAGAGATGAGGGTGCTCTAAAGCAAGATTGTCCATCCCTTCTCTCCAGCCTATCCCTTGAGTTATCAAGCTGAACCAAACCACCCTTGCCAGTTACAGAATAGGTTGCTCTTAAGAAAGAGATAGTATTTAAACACACCTCCTGATAAAGAGGTTCCCACTGGCTCTCAATGACTTCCAGTCCTTCCCTTCTCCAGTGTGTTATTCCAGCTCCTCTGGTCAGCTTTTGCCAGAATTCATGGGACCATGCTCTAAGTGGGAGCAGTGAAATGAGTAAAATCAAATTATTAAGTGAGACATGGAATTGTTGCAACATTCAAATAGGAAGCAAAGTTAACTCATGAACAATGAGGATCCACTGCTCACTGTGGATCTCCACTGGGTCTGCAACTTCAGCTGGGCCACTCAAGAAGGAATTCACTCTTTGATCACCTCTCCCCAAAGTAATAATGGCAAGTACCTCAACCCATACCAGCTTCACACAACTTGCTCATCCTAAACCTACTGCAAAATGACCCCAAGCTCAGTTGAGTACTCAGTAATTTAGCTAATTAATGCTAATTTTAGTCAGTTCTTCCGGTGTATCCTAGAGAATGGAATGACTATTCATTAGCCTTGGTGTGTACTTTGAAAACAGATACAAATTAAAACTCTTTTAAAATGCAAAATGTTATTTGCCTACATGCTGCTTTCTTTGAGCAAACAGAAGTTAAGGGCAAGGATGAAAACAACTGCTGTACATAGGCTGCATGAGGATGAGATCTGAAGTCCAGCTGCTGCAGTGCCAGTCCTGCCAGCCTGCCTGGCTGGAGCCCTGTTCCTGTCAAGGTGGCCTTGATCAACAGTGTGCCAGGTAGAGACCGAGCAGTGCAGTCCCACAGTGTTTTGCTATAAAATTCAGGTATTGATTGAAAACTTTCTTGTTTGATACAGTGGTACAGATCCCAAGGAACATGGATTCCTGTGTAACATGTTAGTTCAATACAGCAGTGCCTGTGATTTCATCCCTCCATATCCTGGCTCTAGGAAAGATGAGAAGTGGCTTCTGCTGCATGGGAGGGATGTTACTTGTTTTCCAGGAAGAGAGAGGTGATCTTAGTGTTGCTGGATTGCACTTCAATTCCTAGAAGTAAAAAAGGAGTTGACAGCTCTGTCCCCCCATGTGTGGCACAGTGAGGGTACACTTCCAATTACTTCTTAAATCAAAGCCCAAGAGTCGCACAAACTTGTATGAAACCAGGTTTGAGTCAAGGCACCGGCAAAGCAGGTGACTGCACAAAAGTGTTCTCCTCTTACCATCAATTCTCAGGTTAGAAAAAAGGTGCTGCCAAACAACTGAAACAGCAAGAGCAAACAAGATTTTCCACAGAGCCACAGCCTGCTCTCTTCTCACTTTTTTTCCCAGAGAGCACACCTGATTGCAGGCAATAGCAAAGCCAGGCAAGGAAAATAAATGAGCTGTAGAATCCCTGGCATGCAGCTCATGAGGTGGGTGGAAGTTTGGAAATGTGCTTGATGAGCCTCTGAGTATGGCAAGACCTATAGAAAAGGAGGCAGAAGCAGTTACCAGGGCGGGGGAATGGGGGTTTGGAGTGACAGGCTTATGTAAGAGTTACAGTGGGGATAATTTTGTTGAGGAACAGGGCAAAGCCTAGAAATTCTGGTGGCCCCTACCTGTAAAAGAGTGCAAGGAAGAAGTCACAAAGATTAAAAAAATAACAGAATGAGATGTGATTCCTGACCTGAAAATACTCTCTCATTAAGGCTGTTGGCTCAGGAACTGAGAGGGAGTGTTTTCCCTGTTCCCCTTCCATAGAGGAGAAAGCCAGCATCACTCAGAGATTCAGGAAGCAATGGTACCAGAAACAAAAGGCTCTACCACCCAAGGAAGACACAAGGCATCTTTATAGGTTATAAATTAAATTAAATCAAATCAATTCATATACCTGAAAAAATTCTCCAGCAAGTGCCTATGCCACAGGGAAGTATCTCCAGTGACATCCAGTAACTTCTTCACAGCACATGACAAAGTGATCTTCCAGAGTGACACACTTGAGGCAAGCTCACTGCCACTTGCCTCTCTTACCACAGCCCAAAGAGTTTCTGTTTTCCAGTGTAACCCCTGTTTGGATAGACAGGACTTCTAATGTCAGACTCGCTTTGGAAATCACCAACAGAGGAGCTGCCTCACAACCTTCAAGCCTCCCTTGCAGCACACATTTCTCTTCTGGAAAGACAATAAGGTGTGACTCACATTAGCAGGAAACACATCAGAGGACCTCTTATTTTTCTATTTAGGTGGGGACAGTTACCCTGTGAGAACAGAAAGAAGAATCATATGTGATATAAATCCAACCCACAAAGTGTGTTAGCTCAGTGTTGTACCCAAGGTAACCATCTTTGCTAAGTTTTTGCCACCAACACAACTCACAGCCTCCATCCCAGAGTGAGCTTCAGCCCAAGCTGTTTGAAAGTCTGCCAGAACTTGTTCCCACCTGCCTGTGTGTGAACATGGCACATAGAAACCTTCCTACGCAGAGTCCACCTGAAGTTTGGGGAAATGAAGGCTGTAGTTGGGAGTATTCTTTCACATATCTGTATCATATTTATGAGAAAGTGAAATCTGGGAAGGTGCCATGGGTAAAATGACAACATTTCATGTTTAAAAATTTTCTGAACTATAAGTAGCTGCACATGGAATTGCTTACTTTTTTCTAATTCCACCAAGGATTAACTGATTCCTTCACACAGACTTAATTTTTGTTAAGAAGTTTTTTGAAGGAAGATGGTGGAGGAAGTGATAAAGGAAATATCTTTTATCTGTCTGGTAGTTAACGGTCAGAAAAGGTAAAACGTATTTCAGAATTTTCTAGGAGTAAGGGATATTCATCCCATTCACACAATATACTCTCAGACACAGCAAATATGAAATTTCAAGAATAAAAATATCACAACACCATTAGAAACAATATTCACCAACTCAAAATAAAACCGTTCAGTACTGCTTAAAAGTTGGATACTAAATACCACTGTAAAGCAGAAAAGTCCCATTACAACATGATTCTTTTTAACATCCTGGTTTTGTTCCTTCCCTGCTTCATATACATGCAGTGTTTGCTTGTTTATAATGTCAACAAGATAGAGCTCCTCAGGGAAAAGAACGTGGAAATTGCACCAAATCTGGCACATCAAATCTTCCACACACATATGCATCTAGTTAGCCCTGTGGGGCAGGAATTTTCTCATGTGCAGAGGACCATGAGTTGCCTCAATACTTTGAGAGGAGACTTGGAAGCCATTCTCTGACCATTCCTAAGGCAACAATTCAAATTACTATTTTCTCCTCACCTTTATTCCTTCATCATAATTTCTGCCTTTGTCTGGTGATCATAAACCTTTTTTAAGTTCACCATGTCAGTCTCAAAAGAAAACCATTCCACTCACTAATTGGAAAAGTAAGGAAGTCAGTGGGGCATTTTTTGAGGAGAAAACCCCTTCTTGAGCAGCTGCCCAAAGAAACAGAATTATACAGATTTTATTTTTTAAAAAGTGATGGTTATGTTTGTGAAAATGTAGTAGTAGGGTAAAACTAATTTGCCAGTTAGCACCAGTCTTGTTTTTTACTCTGGATTCTACAGAGGAAAATATACTCTCATTGAAGAAATTATTTCTCAATGTGCAGCTAAGTGCCCTGATGCCTCTCAGGAGAAGGGAGTGTACAGGCTACACTGTGAAACTGATGTAAAAGTGGTATTTATAGAAGCACTTCTTACTCATGTCAACTTTATGAACCATTTAGTTTCACCACAGATCCTTTTTCACTGCCTTACTGGTAATTATCTAAGTAGCAGCAATGCTGCAAGTCTCTAGGACAGGGAGCAACAATCTACATGACCAAAATTAAGCTCAGGCATTGACCTCAGTGCCAGTTAATTTCCACTGGATGTAGGGAGAGGCAAAGCTCTGGGTGAGGCTTATACCCTCTACCTGCACTGTAGGGCACAGAGATTCCACCTATTAATAAAGGTTCCTTCAGAAGATGATGAAGACCAGGGAATTAAGCCAAACATATGCATATTTTCTTGTCCTCCTCTCACTTTTTATTATCCTTCTGTTGGGAGCCTGGTACTGTCCCCAGACTGATGCCTCCCTAACCATCAACTTATCCTGGCACTCTGTTTCACCACCCTGGCAGAAATGCCTTTCTCTTCTGACGTAGGATGGTGGGATAAGGACCATGAAATTACTGATTTAAAATGAGGAAATTTTCAAAGGTCCTATATGTCTCCCTCTGTCTTTCTTCCCCTGTCCTACTGCAAGTATGCCTGCATGTTCCATCAACTTCTGATTTGAAGTTGAAAAAGGGTGGAGGTTTCTCCTGGAAAGAGCTTCAAGGCACTCACTGAACACATTTCACCTCCCTGAGATGGGCAGAGCAGTTCCTGAAACATCACAGAATAGTATTGAAGCTGTATTTCTGGCAGACCAAGACCTGTTGGATAAATCAGATGGGATAGTAAGGACCCTTTGTATTCCCAGAACATTTTCTGACCTGAAAACATGAAAACCTTGGACCTTTGGAAAGATCACCCTTATGATTATGTCCTGATGGATTTTTGAATGTAAAGTTTTTTCTACTCTCTACCATGATCTATCTATAGTAGAGGAAATGTATTGTACTTGAATATCTGTAAAGAGGCTTTTCCCCAGACGTCCCAGTTGCCCTTGATGGGCTGCAGCTGGGATGTCCTTAATTGGGCTGCAGCTGTGACCAATGAAGATAACTGGGATAAAAGGGGGGTGGGTTAGCCAGTCAGGGAGTGGAGCAGTGGCTGGTAGAAAGAAATGCCCAGGCTAAAGGAAAGGTCCAGCCACACTCCAGCCAGTCCAGGCACTGCCTCGACCCGAAGCCAAGGCCCTGTGCCTAAGTGGTGTTTGGCTTGCGGGCAAGTTGGCGCGGTAGATACTCCAGATGTTGCGGACGAGAAAGAAGGAGCGACTCCCAGGTCTCTTAGGGTAAGGAGGTTTAATGGAGGAAAGCATAGAGGGCTCAGGAAAAGGAGATCTGAGAGCCCCGAGGCTGGGAAAACCTCGGGATATAAAGGGAAAGGGCGGGGCTAGGGATAACAAATCAGAAGATGGGCGCGGTGGATACATTTGGAATTGACAAGGGTACGGGGCCAATGGAACAGAGTCAGGGGTGGGGCCCTGGCCCCTCAACCAACCACCCGACGCCCTAGCCAGAAACTTCTGGAAAAAGAGGCATGGGCGCCGAGTGACTGGCAGGCAGCCAGGGGAGGGGAACAGGCAAGATACATTTGGTAACTAGGGAAACTGGGGAGGGGTAGAATGATTGACAAAAACTGAAACCTCGGGCAGAACCATTAACACAATCATGGGGGGGAGAACGGAACAACCACAAAGCAAACCCCAACAAGGGAGAGCCTTGAAGGAGCCCTGACCTGAGAAAGAGCAATATGCAGAAGAAGGAGTCTGTATGCTGTGAAGATATGCAGCCATGAGAATACACCGAGGAGGTATGGGACTTTAGAGATCTGATAACAACAGTATGGGACTCTAAAAATAGAACAACATCTATCAATTCCTTTCACCTCACTTCTGCTCACTAAGCATGGCAAAGAGGGGCAGGACCACATCAGATACCTTGATTAAGGTTCCTGATGACCAACAGGAACTCCACAAATATATCTGACATTTGGAACATTTCTTTACTCACTGCTAACCTTCAAGAAGCTTCTTTGTTTCTGCCACAGTGCTTGTGTGTCCCATCTCTTGCTATCCCTGTCCTTTACAGTGAGGACAATTTACCCAGTAGTGCCTGGAATTGCTCTCCACAAAAGAAGTTTCACCATTGCGTGGTTTGCTTTAATCAGAGACTTCAGCATGAAAGCCAAGGGATGCCTCCCTTGAAGCTCACAGAGGTGCTGGGAAACTCATTCCATTCAATTCTGTGAACATCCATTGTGGGTCAGGGCTGTGGTCAAGCATCCTTAATGAAAAGCTGTTTGTGCAATACATTTCCTGCTGATCACGAAGAACACCTCCTTGGAAAATAAACACACTAAAATAAAAATCCCAGGAAGCTTTCAAGTTTATAGACTCTTCCATGGTAACTGAACTTTCAAAATTACAAAGTCCATCTCAAAGCAGCCAGAAGACTCAAGTAAATGATGACTGAGAAGTGTCTCTGATAAGACATAACTGTTTGTGTTGAGCGGCTTGTTCATTTTTCCACTGCAGAATAGTTTCCAAGCATGGTAAAAGAAAAAAATGTTTCCATTTTACTTTCTCTCTTCTCCCATGCCTTTCAATAACTCATATTACAACTCCCTGACTCCAGAACCAGCACTGAGTTTCTCAGAGCTGTGTCACTTTCTACAGCATTTTCATGCATATGGGCTATTGAATGTTTTGCTTAGCCAAGGGGAAAGGATGTGATACACACTCATCTGAGTGTACTCACTTCGAGTTTCATTGAAAGGGAAGCATTATCATATGTGCAATGACAAGCAGAAATCTTCCTCAGTCCTTTACAAGCCTTCAATTTGTCTGGGGTGCCAGTGCTAGAACAGCTTTCTGTCATGATATCCTCAGGAAAATGCAGCACAGTCATGCATAGGAACCATGGATTTTGGCAATCAGGTCATGTTAAAAAGTGGAGTCTCTAGCCTCCTTTCACTGGTCAAACCTTGTTCTTTCTTAACTCTCAGGTTTAATAAGAATACATCCTTTTGTCTTCAAGTCTCTCTAAGTTACCAGAGGCCTTCTGGAAGCATAAGAGGAAGTTCTTCTAATGAAACAATTTCAAAACTTGTGACTCAAGTTTCAAAATACACTAAAAAGTGGTGTCCTGAAGCTGAAAGCAAGGTCTGTGTGTCAGAAAGTTCATAAACTTTTGTTCCAAGGTCTCCACTGTGAAATATTGCCTGGAGACTGGAAAGACTCATCCTCTCCTATAAATATCTCCTCTAACTGCCAGTACTAAGGATATACATAAAAGGATAAATGCTCCTGGGTACTTTAGACAATAGTCCTGCATCAGAAAAAGCTGGTCAAAATGAGCAGTAATAGCTTTAACAACTGTTTTTTCTATCCCAGGCTTCATAGCTGGTTTGTCAAATACAGAATAATTTTCAAATTCTTCACTTAAATGATGCAAAATTTTTCATGGAGAGAAAAGAAGGAAAAAAGGACTGGTTTTGAGAATAATATTGCCACTAAAAACCATGAGAGGGTCAACCTGCTACACTTGGTGAGCTGTCTGTGAGGAGCTTGGCCATTGAGAGCTGGACTGCATGGAATAGAAATTGCTGCTTCACAGGGGCAAGTGCAGACATTGCTGCCTTTGCATCCAGCTGTGTGCACATAGCTTTGATGGCACTGAGCATGTTTCACTCCTCACCATCTTACCAGGGGCTCTGTATTCAGTACCTGCTTTTCTTGCTTCTAGGAAAAAAGTTTCTTTCCACAGACTTCTTTCAGACTTTTCTGGATTGGACTTGGTCTTAATTTGCAGTGTCTCAGGAGGGTATATGTTACTACTTGAACTGTTGGGAGAAGGGCTTGGAGCTTTTTTTTGTTTAGGTTTCCTGTTGGTTTTATTTATAATTTTACACTCCTTAGTCTTTAGCTATTTAAAATTCTGCTGTAAACTCCCTTTGTTCTTCTTTGTTGCCAACAAAAAGAACTTGAATGTCAACCAGAAACACTGCAGACATTGTTTGGCTTGCTTGACTCTTTGCATAGTTTGGTTTGAAGGGAGGAAGGGAACAGTTGGACTGCAATTACCAAACTCTGGCAAGTTTTGTGCTTTGCTTTCCTCAATTCCTGAAATGTAACTTCCGAGAGAAGTAATTTAGCTGAAAGCTTTAGATCTGTAGAGCTCTTTTACTCCAAACACAAATCTCAGTATTTAATAGATTGGGTGGGGTTCGATCTGCAGAGAACTAATTGAAGGAGCGGCAAACACAGACATTCAACCCTGATTAATTAGAAGAGCAAAAAAGAACACTCTAATTCCATTTCCAAATCAAACCAGTTGTACCACAATTATCTCAAGTACCTCAGAGATGGTTGAGTTCACATTTAGTCCCTCCCTCCCTCCCTTCCCTCAGGAATGGATAGCCTTGTGCACAAGGAGAATAGAAATGCTTTGAGCTCTTTATTTGCTGAGTTCTTTGTCTCCCCCAGGAATACAGTATTTTAAAAAGATGTCATTTATATTTTGCAGTTTTCAAAGGTGCTTTATATACATGTTCAATAGTGTTCAGCACGTGGAGAGTTCCAATTTCCCGGGAAATCTACCCACTTTTAAAAATAGCTAGTAAGAAAGAGTTCTGCAAATCTGATTTTGATAGGTGTTTTGAAGATGGGATGCCTCAGAAGTCCATATAACAATTTCTGCCTTCCTCAGCTTTCCAAACAATCAGGGTAACAGCATGTATAAGATCTCCAAAGCTAGAAAACTTAGTTTTTCCCCATAACTAGAAAAGATCTCATCTCCTGGAGATTTATCTTGTTCCTTGAACAATTCCCATGTCTGCCTATTTCTCCAGCTGGAAGCTTTTGGTACTGCTTTGCTGGTTTAACATTTAACATTTCTGACATATGGTAAAACAACTGGATCCCTTCCTGACCACACAGTCCTTCTATGTCTTGTCATTCTGGGTTATCTCCATCCACCATCAAAATGCAGTTGTCTTTGCATCAGACAGCAGCTGTTTTAACAAGGCTGCAAACAGTACACAAAAGCTCTGAAAAAGAAAAAAAAGAGCAGTTTGTAACTGCAACAGGAATTTCAGGCCAAAGGCAAGAAATGTACCATTGTTTTCTAGGTAGCTCTGCAAGCCAGTCTTCAAACAACCACAACTGGCCAGGGCCTCTCATTTTGTGTTTCAATTGAAAGACAGCTGTTCCATTTTCTAAATGGGAAGATAGTTCACCTTGATCCTGGCTTCAGCTGCTGCAGCTTTTTACCATTAAATATAATTCTAAATAAATTATCATCACGGGGAGAGGACAGAGAGTGTTTGAACAAAACAAGCCATCAATTTTCTACACAGAAGAGAACAACTCTCATCCCAGAGACACTGCTGTGCTGTTGTCTGAAACACAATTTTCACCTGAAATTGGACAAACCATTTGAGAAGTAATTCAAGTTCCTCCAAAGAGAGAATGGATTGCACACAAACAGTGGTGGAGGGATTCAGCACCCACAACTATGTTAACCATGTGTAATGAATTAAAGTGTCTTGTTTTAATAGGTCCTAATTGCAACACCTTCTCCCAATATCTTATTTGCAAATACCCCAGGTGTTCCACCTCTTTAGGTCACCATCACCAAGCTTCACTT
The DNA here is from genome assembly GCF_012460135.2 of Molothrus ater. NCBI lineage: Eukaryota > Metazoa > Chordata > Aves > Passeriformes > Icteridae > Molothrus > Molothrus ater. The sequence goes on along the minus strand of NC_050478.2, from coordinate 146,304,773 downwards.
CGTTAATTCTGCTCCAGTGGTATCCCTACCAACTTGCCCTTTTTTCATGGAGCTTATACTCACTCATGATCAAAAGTCAGAAAAACATCTGCCAGGAAGACCTCCTAGAAAGAATCTGTCTCTAGACACAACATCATCAAAAATGAGGACTCCCACGTTCAGAGTGTTATGACTGATGTGTTAACAACTCTCTACACATCCCATGGCATGGCCAGAGTTTTAGGACAGATGCTCATCAAACTAAAGACCAAGCTGGGGAATGCATCAATCCTTGCCTAAGACATAGATACCCACAGAGCTTTCCACACTCTATATCTAGCATTAAAGGAAATAAAGGGGACTGGAAGCCCAGAGGTGATCCTTGTGAACAAGTTTGCTCTGTATTTGACCTCTCCAGTGCCTCTAACTCTGAATCAGAACAGCCTCCTTCCCACACAAGGATGGCTGAACACCCCACATCCACCCAGCGCAGTCACAGGCTGATGGGGCTCCATGCCAGCCTCTTGTAAATAACATGCAGACACGATGCAGAAACTCCTCCCTGCCAGCTGTAGACTGTGAAGTGCCATTTCTTGGCATTCCTTTCCTGAGTTTAGTTTGGGAAACCATCCAAAACTGTCCATCAAGTGCCACAGGAGCAAAGGATAAAACCCAAGATTGCTGTGTAAACACAAACTGTATAAAGTAAAACCAGATTTTTATTTTGATTTACCTCAGTATCTCCAAACAATGGACGATTAATCTGAGTTTCGTTTTTGTGGATGCATGTGATCAAAACTTTTGTGTTCCCTGCAATGCTGACATAAACCTGTAATTTTAAAAAATCAGAATACGCTATATATAGAGTGATGGATGAACTACTACAGTATTGCTTGCAATTTACTTCTAAAACAAATTTCCAGGGTTATTTTGCCCTCTGAATATCAATCAAGCCCAGGAGGAGAAAAAGGAAGGAGGATGGATGAGGGAGCAATTGGAGTAACAAGCCTTTCTACTGTAATTTCAGTAACAGATGAGATTGCATCTGCTTCTTTGCTGGATCCTAAGCAAGCACAGGGAAAAGATGGCTCCTATAGAGTCAAGCATAAACTCTGGGTTTGTGCACATGAAGACAGCAACAGGGTAGAAGGCAGCATGTGAAAGACAAATTTTAACAGCTAGCTTTGGATCTGTCTTAGATTTCAGAAACATGTTAAATATAAACTTACTGAAATGCTTTCAGCCCAGCCCTGGTTACACTTCAATATGCTTTCCATTAACTGCTTGGTTGTAAAGATTTTTTTCCAAACCACCTTAATCATTTTTAATTCAAGACAAGGTATCTTTAGTGAAGTTAATTATAAAATAATGAGCAGTCTTTTTGTGGCTTAGGAAAGGGTTTATTTTGGTTTAAGTTAAATCAGCATGGAACAGATTTAAACTATATTGAAATAAGACATTATTAAATCAGAATAGACACCTACACTGGGGTTCATACAGACTTAATTAAAAAGAGCTGTACATGGATACATTCTCATGTGGTCCAAGCATCTGAGTTCTATTGGTCTAACAACAGCAGCATAACATGATACAGCCTGAAACATGAGAGGCACAATGCTTATTAAAAGGTTACTTAAAGCAGTGGGTCTAATTCCCTGGGAGAGAAGTTATTTGTTTTTTTTAAATTACTCCTCACCTCCAAAATTATTATGAGCACCAAACCTAAGTGAAACAAAACTGTACTTGAGCACCCTTCATTGACTAGAGCCAGGTGACAGAACAGAACAGGACAGACACACAGAACAGGACAGACACACAGAAGGACAACAGAGCGCTGTGGAAATGGCAGTGTCTCCATCATCACTCAGCTAACCAGAGAGTGCTGCGGAAATGCTCTCCTTTCTCTCACCACCACACCTCCCATGGCTTCCTTCTAATGAATTATATTGTATTTTGTCTCCCAGACACCTGGACAAGAATTAGTGCTGCCTCATTGCACCTCTGTGCTTAGCCAAGCCATCTCAGTATTTCCAAGGTCAGTGTCTACACTCTTCGAAGGCTGTTGATCTTTTGGTGTATCTTTAGAGAAGCAGGGGATATAAACTTCCAAAGCAGAGATAAGGGACAAAAAACAGAAAAAATCAAAATACATGTCAATTTTAGATTATAAAAAAGATGGAGGTCAGTTAACCTTGGCTGAAATGCACTGCCATTGTTCACATAAAAAAAAATCCAAAAAATAACCAAACAAAACTCTAAACAATAAATATAACTCCACTGTATATTTGGTGGTGGTGGATTTGTTGTTTTTTTTTCTTTTATCCACAATGCAGACAAGGACACCTGCTAGACAGACCTTCTTCCCAAAGGCAGTGACTTCATAATTTTAGCCTGAGTAAACTGCTGCTGTCTCATACCATTCATTTGCACAACCACCTCTATCCTCACAGCAATAATGAGCTGCAACTGACCTGCTGGTAGGTGATGGAACAACTTGGATTTGTGCACTGAGCAGAAACTGATTTTCTTTTTTTTTTGTGTTTCTTTCCCCTACCTCATCCTATGCAGACAAAACTGCACTCTGGTTCACCAAGTGATTGCCCTTCTTGGTGGTGTACAAAATCACAAGGTTAACCCTTCTCTTCTTGCTTTCTGCTTTCAGCCTTGCAAAAATCCACAGAAGCTGCACCATCTTGAGCTGGTCATTGAGTGGTGCTGGAAATCATTTGCCATGAGGTCTTTAAAACATTTGACAGTTGTTAACTGGTTGGATGTCTGGTGCTTACAACTGTAGTGAGTTGACCCTAGACAGCAATCCAGTCACTCACTCACTTCCTTCCCCTCCAGCAGAACACAAGGGAGAGAATCTGAAGTACAAAAGCTGAAAACTGATGGAATCAGACAGCTCAATAAGTGAAACAGAGCTGTGCTCAAGAAAAGCAAAACAAGCAAAGCATTCATTGCTTCCATGGAGTGGCAGATGTCCAACCACTTACTAGAAAGCAGAGTCTCATCACATGTAAAGGATTCTTGAGAAGACAAATATCATAACCATGAATGTTCCCATCTTCCTTCTTAATTCCCCCAGTTTTATTGATGATCATGACGCCATATGGTCTGGAATACCCCTTGTATCAGTCAGGGTCAGGTGTCCTGGCTGTGTCCCTTCCTGACTCCTTGTTCCCCCCCAGCCTCCTCACTGGTGGGGTGGGATAAGGAGCAGAAAAGACCTTGGCTCTGTGTGAGCTCTGCTGAGCAGTAATGGAAACACCCCAACAACCCCAGTGTCTTACCAACACTGTTTTGGTGGCAAATAAAAACTAAGGCTGACATCCCAGGCAGAACTAGTATAACAACCATGTTTGTATCTGTTTCCTTTCCTTTTTCCTATTCTGCTTGTTTCATCTCAATTTTATATCTCTGCTGTTTTGGACAAGATTTGTCTTTATCTGATATTTGCCTGCAGATGAGGCACACAGTACAAAAAGCTGACAGTGGCAGAAAAAATATTTAAAAAAAAAGTGGTTAGGAGAGCAATGACTTACTCTCCTTTATTTATTTGTTTTATTGTATTTTGTTTTTAGTGCATGCTGAAGTGTCTGTTAAGATGGGGAACAATGTTGTTTTAGGTGATATAAAAATGCTTACGAAGGAAAAGTCTATGCCTCTATGCAATTTTAATCTCAGTACACAACAGGAGAAAGGTGAACACAGCAAGTCATTCTGCAGAAGCTCTGCAGTCTCAGTTCATTGCCTTACTCAGTGATCCATGCTGCCTCTGCCTTGAGCTGTGAGGTACCCTCTGCCTTTCCCAAAAGATGCCAGTTTTCACCCTTCTTTTCCAAAGGTCTTTGTTATCTGAAGATAAGGTTTGGAAGCTGTTTCTATAGAAGTCACCAGAATGAAGAACTCTGATTGAGAGGCATTTAAATGTCAGGTGCTTCCCCTAAGAGAAAAGAAGACACTATGTTTGAAAGAATCTTTGAGTTCTATTTATAGTCAGCCTTGCTAGCTAAATGAAGACCTATGTACAAATATTTTCAAGAAGTCCCATGAACTCTACTAGCAGATAACAAATCTTGTCTCTTTCTTCTCATGGAGATGTGATTTTTTTTCCCTGAAGCAGAGAAAACCCTTTAAACTTGAGAAAAAGTTCATTCATAATAATGAAATGGGGAAAACACAGTGTATAGTTTTTTCAGTAGCAGAAGTGTAGCACATTGGCTAAGTTTTTCTGTGGGTGCTGGTTTTGACTGCAGATTTACCTGAAAAAAAAAGAAAGACATGAAGCCAGTAAAGTACTTAGAGCCACATTTGGAGCTTTAATCATGTGAACAGTCTCCTCTAAGCCTTGGAGTCGTCATCCTGCACTTCTGAAGATAATTGGAGTTTTATTATGCTGAAGGAAATTGAGATTACTTAAACATGATTTAGAGATGCTGCCTGTGACTTGGGAATCAGACGTATTTCTTCCTTCTGACTCCATGACCTCAGTCAACTCACTGCATCTCTTGGCTTTGCACCTCTAAAATGGAACCAGTGAGCCCTGCCTTCCTTCTCTGGAAAGAGTCTTTCTAGAGAAAAAATGCTGTGTTAATCTCCATGGCCACTCAGGCCTGAACTTCTGTTAGAAAACCACCTATAATAACTTCCAGTACCCATAATGTAGAATTTAGACCATTAGCACCTGAGCTGAGACCACCAGTTCCTTTTGTGTAAGCTGTCAAAAAGCTGTCAAGGCAACCTACTGCAGAGCAAAACTCTCTGCCAGTGCCAGTTTCCTGTCCCCTGCCTCCACCCAGGTTCCACTCTCACTGCTACATTTCTGGGGTTTATTTAGCAGCTAGACAAGAAATGGGACCGTGCTTTTGGGCAATTTCAAAGTAGAGGAAATAATACCAAGGGGAAGCACAATAACTATCTGCAGATAGAGAAAAGAATGTTGCACCAGAGGACAGGAAACAATTATTATCATTAGTCAGCAATGATAGAGAAAGAAGTAATTAAACTTCAGCTGCATCAGGGAAAATTTTAGACAGAATATTAGAGAAAACAGCTGAAAAAAAGACATGTCTGTGCTGCCAAGGAAAGTGGTGCTGTCACTCTGGTATTCAAAGTCACATTTCATGAACGCCTTTCTCTAAAGAGGCTAAGAACACACTATGCCTAACTCAGCATTCTTGGGGGCTGAGATGGGAAAACGTCTCTATTCACAGGGGTAGCTAAACATGTTTACATCCCATTCACATAATCTGAAAAGGCAAAGAATTTAGGTAGAACTGCAGCTATTGAAGGGCACTGGATGACAAGGGAGTAGATGTGAATCCTCCTCAGGCACCAATATTTTCCCCAGTACAGGAGGACTGGTGAGTATCTGCTACAATGAGCCTTCACCTCAAATGGAGGCTTTGAGCCAGACTATCTGTTCCTGCCCAGCCTGTCACCATAAAGTTGAGACTTCCTCATGACAAGCAGGAGGTTACAGAGCAAAGGGAACACAACCCCCATCCCAGCAGAGTGTAAGGACAGGAGGGAGGGAGCAGATGTCCCCTGTGGCTGTGACAGAGGAGAGCAGCCTGATCACGAGAGCAATGGGGGAGACTCTTTCCTCCCTACCACTCTGCTTTAGCCTTGCAGAAGGAATTACCCTTGAGGGTTACTCCAAGCAGAAAACGAGTTTATATATTCTGAATTCTCTCTGGAAGAGCCTCTATCCTCAGGAAAAATGCATGAAAGAGAAGAGCAAGTCCTCTTCCCCTCCTCCCTGTCCTCACCCTACCTAAAGCCCAGGAAAGGGTAGGTCACAGCTTTTCTTTCTGGTTTGGGCTCCCTTCCCTGTTGCAGTCCAGCTTGCTGCAGCCCCGAGTCCAGTCCAGCTGGGGAGAGTGTGGCAAAAATAGAGGGATGGGAATGATGGAATTGCCTGAAAAATAAAGAACTCTTATAGCAAAGTAACAAACACAGAAACCACACAATCTGAGGGGCAAGATCCAAAGACAGGGGGTGTGGTGAATGCAACAATATATAGGGGTATTCTGAGGGCTGGGCTCCAATCACAAATGTAAACTCAGAACATGACCTTACCTGTGACATGTCCTGAACCAACTGAGAGCAAGAACCAGAAACATGACCTATTATAGAATAATTCCATTAACATACCATTAACATGCCATTAACATACTAACTCCCATCACCTCACTCTTCTCTCCATGACCTGACCAGGCATCTCCCTTTCAGTATCCCACTTCCCATGGTCTCAGGCTGGTGCCTCCTGTATGTACCAGTTAGGCTAAACCACTACTCCTCCTAGCAAGTTGTGGTCCCACACTTCCCATTTGGTGGATGAGGCAGAACAGAGAGACAAATTACAAGGAGCTAGGATCAGTATTTAGAGTAAAATCAGAAAGAAGGAGAGAGCATGTAGACCTAATGACATGGTTTCTACTGCCCTAGTGTCTCCACATTTCATTCATTTTGCTAATCCACTGGAGAAATGGCTCACTGGCAGGCAGAATCTTGAAGTAGCCATTTAAATTTGCTTGATGGCCCCCAAGGCAAGTCAATTTTCAGTCTGACTGGCTTTAATCCCAGCAGAGAGCCCTGCCATGCCATTACATGGCACAGCAGGAGTAAGAGTGGGGAGGCAATCACATTATAGTACCATTCCATTTAGCCATAATCTGTAAGGATCTCATGAAAGCATCAACCATTATTATGATTCCTGATGTCCTTCAGGCAAAGTCTTTGTAGGGAAAAGGAAGAGAAAAAAAAAATGTCCACCTGTCAAAAGGAGACAAGCCCTTTCATTCAAGGGAAAGGGAGGTGAAATGTAAAAGTGACACAATATTATTTAAACATCCTATCACTAAAATTACAGTTCATCTATATAAAACTGAGCTATAGGACCTTAGTCTGTCAGCCAGATCGATGTACCTGCCGTGGTCACAGAGATGCAACGAGCTGAGGAAGCATTTGGGAGACAGAATTTGCTGTAAAGGCTTCCAGCCTCAGTCCATCATGCCTGGTGTCCTTCCCTTGGCACTAAATAGCTGCAGGAAGCGATGCTGAAGAGGGACAGGATGGCTTTTCCTCAGCCCATTGCTGCTACATTCACATCCAGAGGCTTGAGGCAACTTTAGCATAACCACAGCTGGTTTGGGGCCAGCAAATTTATTCAGAATTGTATTTAAAATCCATCTCTGGCACGTGACTCTCTGACCTCTCGTGGCAGATGCAGGCTGATTGCACTCTGAGTGTGGAAATAGCTGGCATCTGTGCCTGAAAATCTGCACAGCTACTCATGAAAGTGGCCAGCCCCAAGACAGAGTGTAGATGAACTGGACAGGGTATTTGGAGAATTGCTTCTATTTCCACACCTGCTTTTGGATGTTTGGTAAATTAAGTCAGATTTTTGGCCTCTGTTTCTCTGTTTGTAAATGAAAATTCCTGCCCATGTACATAAATGGACTAGCAAATGCAAACGGTCACAAATGGGATCATGGCAACAACATGTCATCTGACCATGAGGCAAGGGAAAACAGTCCATTTCTGTGGGCTTTTGCTCCCTTTTTTTAGCAGCAATATTTTGTGAATTGGCCCAAGGAATATCAGAGAGGCAAGCAGAACTAAGAAATCTCAGTTTGGAATGGCAATATACAGAGGGAAACCAGCAGGATCCAAAGAAAGAGCACAAGGAATGCATCCATGAAGATGACTGTTTTCCAGAGATGCAGGACAAGGCCAGGGAGAAACAAGGATGACACAGTGGCAGGACTGAAAGTGTTATACATTGGCATTCAGCCTGTAGGAGAGGATGCCAAGGATGGCTGTAATTCTTAGGAGGGCATTGATCCAGGAGATGATGTGTAGTACCAGTGAAGCAGCTGACAGCAGTCCAGGGCATCTGAATTGTGCTGGGACTCCTGATTCTCAGGGTAGGATGCACATGGAGCAGCACAGCAGGAAGTCTGGGCATACCACAGGGGTCATGCTGGGGATGCTGAGGCACAGCTCAATGGCTGCTGGTGGCCTGGGGTCCAGGGGAGCTCAGTCAGAGCAGTGAGTTCACATGGAGGAGAGGCCACCACTCCCTCAGTACCATACCCAGCAACCTGGGTGCTGCAACAGATATCTCTGGCAAGAAGAAGGCAACCAAGGAAGGAAAGGCTTGGATAACTGGGAGAACTCAAAAGAGCTGGAGTGCAGATCTGTCTCAGAAGGAAAAGGTGTTAAGCTTCCAAAACTGGGAAAAGTCCCAAAAGGCTCTCCTCCTAAACTGCAGTTCTGGTTTCTGCAGTGGACTCAGGAGTGGGGCAGATAAAAAAAAAGGTAGAGGAGGAGGTGATATTCCCCTGCAGGAAGGCAGAAATAAGAATCCATAAACAAACAGTGGAATGGTGTGGGAGAAAAGCCACATGAGGAAGAATAATAAAGCCTCTTATTTGGCCTTATCATAAAGCAGAGCACTAGGGCTCAGGAGCTCAGTCCCTGGGTAGGGACCGGGTGCCCGAAGCTAGCTCGCTCATGCCAAGGCCGCAGGGCTGCCATCTAGCAAGCATGGTGATTATCAGCTCTATAGTGATTGCAAGCTCTTAGGATTTCAGCTCTGCTTGCTAGGTAGTGGTGCCCTGGGCTTGAGGCTGCAGCAGACGGAGAGAGAGGAGAAGGAGAAGGCGCAGGCTGTTCCACGAAGATGGCTTTATTTGGGGAGGTCCGTGAAGGGTCTCTGCTCTTCTTCTTTCTCTCCTAATGGGGTACAGTATGCTTCTTTTATAGGGTTGGAAAGGATCCAAGCTTGACCAATGGGTAAGGGGTTAACATGACATTGCCTTATAGGGTTACAGAGGTAGGTTAAGGGGTGGAGGACAAGAAAACAGGAATTTTCTTTTGCTGTTTCAGCATTCCTATTGTTCATATCCTCCATGGTGCTTTTCCTAAATCTATGGGGTTTACTACAACTCCACTTTCTGTTTTTACAAAAAAGGCGTTCGTTATAGTTCTTTTGAAACAGTGAACAAGGCATGAGAACATAGCTAACACAATAACAACTACAAGGAGAATCAACAACATTCCCTTAATCAAGGATGCAGCCCATCCTGTTAATCCCCATTGCCCGAAAAGTTCATTGACCCAGTCTGGGATTCTTTCTACTTTCAAGTCCTTCACGAGATCTTTCAGTTTCTGGATGTTCGCATGGATGGATTCCGAGCGTGAAGAGAGGTTGAAGCAGCACATCCCTTCGAAGTCTTCACAGCCGTGTCCATGGGCAAGCAGCAGGAAGTCGATTGCTGCTCGATTTTGGAGCGAAGCCTGTCTTGTGGTTTCTTCTTCCTTTAAGAGATCACTCAAGGCTGCAGATGTAGCGTTAGCTTGTTTACTGAGCCAGCACCCAAGGTGATTGATTTCACCGAGGGCTTTAGCTGCAGCTACCCAGGGTAAAAACAGGGAGACAGCAATCTTTTTTTGTTTGTTCCAATCGTATAATTTAGGATCACAATTTTCATCAAATTCAGTATAGGACCTTTTTTGTCGTTTTGATTCGCTTTCTTTTTTCCAATTATGTAACAGGGTGATGTTTGGTGTAAGGGTAGAAAGTTTTCCAAGGGTACAGGGACCTCCCTGGAGTCGGGAGGGGATCCCAGCCCATACTCTGTCACCACAGATGAGAAACATTCCCTTGGGTAATACTTTGGGATGGAGAGAGGACACAGAAATCACACGAGCCGTGTAATTGCACCAATCGTGAGAGTTATAGGCTTTGTTAATTGGTGATATCTCTTTTCGATATGTGTTTTTGTTCTGGTCAATTTCTGGCCAATTGTTTTTTGGACGTCTAAAGTAAAATTTGACGCAGTATGTGGCCTTGGAGGACCCCAACAGATCTAATTCTTGGGGTTCCTCTCGAGCATCTGGCAGAATTTTTGTCCACTCGTCCCAAGTATCAACCACATTGGGTCTCTTACCTGTGGTGCGGAGAATCTCTGAGTTATAGACAGGCCAGTCATCTGCTACAAAGGGAATTCCTACTAGACATGTGGAAAGTGGGTTATCAATGCTTCCCATGGACAAGCACATGTTGTCCTGTTTTAATGTTTTTGCTAAGGTTACCCAAACATTATGGCTAGGCTGTGGGCTAATCCAGCCGAAGGCACACGGTACGGTGAAGAACATCCAGGCAGCAATGAGGACAGCAGCAACGGAGATATTTTTCATCTTTGGGCAGGAATAGGGCTTCTGATAGGGAATATAAGCAGAATTTGTTATCTTTATGATGAGAGGGTTTTCTGCCTTGTTCTTTTCTTGTTCCCCTCCTCCCCCCCTTTTTCTTTTAATTTCTAAGCTACACTATGGGAGGAGGAGTGGGTAGAGGGTTAAGGGGTTTTAAAAGATTAGGGAGGGGGAATAACGGTGTTTCTTTTTTTTTTTTTTTCTTTTTTCTTTCTTTAAATACAAAAAAAACCAGTGTAACAACATATAGTTCAGAGAACACTTTTGTGTTAAGGCTATCTATGGTCTGATGCAGCAGACTGTTGTTTAGCTTTTCAGTTTTGTCTGCTGTCTTGTAATGGGGTGGTCTGTTCTTGTGTTTGTGGGTATTCGGCGACGTCTTCGTCTCCAGGCAGAGCTGGTTTGGTTTTGAGGTGGTCTTGTGTTTGCCTCTGGAGCGTTCTTGTCCCCGTTTGCAGGAGTAGTGTTCTCAGTGCCTAGGTATGGCTTTATGTTTTTTCCGGGGTACCACCTCGGACCGGATGGTAGTAGCACGCACGCATATCCTCTACCCCAGGTAATCAACTGGTGAGGCCCAGAAATTTGGTGTGTTTCAGGGTCCTTCACGAGCACAGGTGGTTTCTCAGTGAGCTTTGCTTGGGTGGTATTTGCAAAGTGGCGAAGTATTGGTGGGTCAGGCTCTGATGCTGTACAGTTCAGGAAGTTGATGACGTAGAGAGCCTTGCAAAGTCTTTCCACTGGAGATGTGATTCTCATGTCTCTGTTCTGTTGATCAAGGACTCTTTTGAGGGTTTGATGTGTCCTTTCCACGATGGATTGTCCTGTGGGGTTTACAGGTATGCCGGTCTTGTGTGCTATTCCCCATTCACTGAAGAACTCCTTTAACTTGCGGGAAGTGTAGGCTGGTCCATTATCTGTTTTAATCTCTTTTGGTACACCCAGGGCGGCAAAAGCAAGGAGAAAGTGTTTTATTGTGTGCATGGTATTTTCTCCTGCATGTGATGATGCAAATACTGCTCCTGAAAACGTGTCGACCGATACATGCACGTATTTTGATCTTCCAAAAGGTGCGAAGTGAGTTACATCTGTCTGCCACAGCTGGCAGCTATTCAGACCTCGGGGATTGACTCCCATCCCCATGGATGGTATCTGATAGTTCTGACAGTTCGGACACGTAGCCACGATAGCCTTTGCCTGATCCTTTGAGAGCTTAAACATTCTCATAAGGGCAGGTATATTTTGATGAAAAAACGCGTGTGACAACTTTGCCTGGGCAAAGATGTTAGGAACATTAGCAGTTTCTGCTGCCATTGCTAATGCATCCGCTTTTCTGTTGCCTTCTGCAACAAAACCTGGGAGGTCTGTGTGTGACCTCACATGCATTATATGGTAAGGTTGCTTTCTGTGGGAGATTAGAGATATTAATTTAGAGAGCAGTTGGTACAACTTTGGATTAGAGACCTCTTTGAGAAGAGCATGTTCTGCTCTCATCGCTATCCCAGCGACATAAGCTGAATCTGTAACCAGATTGAAAGGCTCGTTTTCAAACTTTTCAAAGGCTCTGACAACGGCTGCTAATTCTGCGATCTGTGGAGATCCCTCCACTATTTGTATGTCAGAGTGCCAATCTTGTGTTTGGGGGTCTCTCCATGTAACCACCGACTTGTGGGAAGACCCTGAGCCATCTGTAAAGAGTGTTAGAGCCTTGAGAGGTTTTCTACTTTGGATTTGTTTTGGAATCAAATGGAAGGTTACATCAGGGTTAAAAAGTTTGTGTTTTGGGATCTTAACTGAAATTTGGCCCGTGTAGCTATCCAGGGCAAACTGGAGGCTTTCATTGGTCTGGATCAAATCCTCAAAGTCTGTAAGAGTTATTGGTAAGTATATGCATTCGAACTCACAACCTGAAAGAGATCGAAGGCGAGTCCTTGCCTTTTTTATTAAATGTGCTATGACCTCCTGGTAGGTGGTAAGTGTCTTTGTGGGCTGGCTATTTGTAAAGATCCATTCCAGTATCAACAAAGGGTCTCGAAGCTGTGAGTCCCATTGGAATATCAGTCCATGGAATCGAGGTGCTTTTCCCAGGATGATGAACTTGAAAGGCAGACTGGGCTCGAAGCGATGGGCTTTGCATGAAGACAGGGCTTCCTGGACTTTAGTGATGGCACCTCTGGCTTCTTCTGTGAGAGTGCAGGGAGAGTCCAGGTCCTTAGGTCCGCGAAGAAGGTTGAACAAGGGAGCAAGGTCCTCTGTTGTAATTCCTAGCAGTGGACGTACCCAGTTGATGGATCCACACAGGCTGTGTAAGTCCCTGAGGGTTTTTGGGTCGTCATTTATGGTGAGCTGCTGAGGTACGATGGTCCTTTCCCGGATCTGGACTCCAAGGTAAGTCCATGGCTTGGTGTACTGGATTTTATCCTCACGAATCTCCATTCCTGCCTTTTCTATGGTTTCAATAGTCTTTTTAACTGTATTGTCCAAGTAAGCTTTGTCTGAAGCACACACCAGGATGTCATCCATGTAGTGATGGATGATAGCATTGGGGAATGATTTCCGAATGGGAGACAGGATGTGAGCCACGTACCACTGGCAAATAGTGGGGCTGTTTTTTAGTCCTTGAGGAAGATAACGCCAATGATATCTTTTGAGCGGGGCCTCCTTGTTAAGAGAGGGAACGGAAAAAGCAAACCGTGGAGCATCCTCAGGGTGCAGAGGAATGCTGAAGAAACAGTCCTTAATGTCTATGATAGCAAGTATCCAGTCTCTAGGCAGCATCGATGGGGAGGGCAGGCCAGGCTGGAGGGGGCCCATGTCCTCGATGGCCTCGTTGATTCTGCGAAGGTCGTGGAGGAGCCTCCACCTGTTTGTCCCAGGCTTTGGTAGAACGAAGACTGGAGAGTTCCAAGGGCTGTTGGACTCCACTATGTGGCCTTTTGCGAGCTGTTCTTCCACGAGGGTGTTTAGGGCGCGCAGTTTGACTTTATTGAGGGGCCACTGTTCAATCCAGAGTGGCTTGTGACTTTTCCAGGTGAGACGAGGTGTTTCTGGCAGCGCGCTTACTTCAGTGACCCCAATTAGAAATCCTGAGTGGGAATATGTAGAGAAGCTCCCCACTGGGATAGAACGTCTCTGCCCCAAAGGGTGATGGGGGCCCTTACCACAAATGGACGAATGGTTGCCAGCTTGCCTTCAGGCCCTTCCACAAGGATGTTGTTCTTGCTTCTCATGGACACTGTGGCTCCACCAATCCCTGAAATCATGCCTGCAACAGGTTGTAGATCCCAGTGTGCTGGCCATTCTGAGCGGGCAATGATGGTCACATCAGCACCAGTGTCCAGCATCCCTGGTAGGTGGGTCTTCTCGCCTTTGCAGGTGAGGCCGCACTCGATGGTAGGCTTGGATGGTCCCACAACTTGTGCCCACATAGCTGTAGGGTTGAGAGGAATCTGTTCCCTGTGATCCTTTGGGAGTAAAAAGGCTTGTGCTATTGGAGTTCCCTTTGAAAGAAAAAATGGTGAGTCTATGCAGCATACCTGGACGAGAATCTCTTGTCCTGGCTGCACTGTCAGCACTTCTGGAACAACGAAGATCTCCTTTGGGCTATTAAGAGAGTCACCTATAATTAAAATATGCGAAGGACCACCTTTTGGCGCATATTTGCCTGTGGGAACACGGTGAACATTCTCGTTATTAAAGTCAATGGACAAAGCAGTTACCAGTTGACGGCGGGTTCCCATCTGGGTTGCCCCGTGGGTTGGATCCTCTTCTTGTGGTCCGGAACATCCTGGGCTGGTGCGGGGTTGGGTCTGGGTGGCCTTTGATTTGTTGTCAGCGCCCGGGGCTCGACCGGGCGGGGCAAGAAGTTTCCCGAATGCTGCTGGTAGCGCTGCTGATTCTGGGGTCTTTGGTAATTGTTACGGTGGTATCGGGGGTGTGATCTCTCTGGGCAGTCCTTTATATAATGTCCAAGATCTCCACAGTGATAGCATTTAGGTTGGTCTTTAGAAGCTATTACTGCATATGCACCAGAAACTCCTTCAGCAATACCTTTAGCAACTGCTTGGGCCACTGTATTTTCCGTGGACGTGTGACGTGTACAGCATTCCAGCATTTGCTCTATGGTGGGGTCTGTATCCATGGGTAGAGACCTCAAAATGGCTTTGCATTTTTCATTAGAGTTACACAAGGCAAGTTTACATAAGAGTTCCTTCTTTGCCTCTGTGCTCTCGATCTGTTTCTCCAAAGCATCTCTAAGTCTGTCCACAAATTTGATAAAACTTTCATCTGTCCCTTGTTTAATAGCAGAAAAATGCATTGTTGGCATTGACTCATCATGCACGAGAAGTAAAGAGGTTTTTGCTGCAAGAGCGATGTCCTGCAGTGCCTCTTTATTCAAGGTTTCCAATTGGTCTGCTGGTTTCTGTAAGTCACCTTCACCAGCTAGTTGGGCTACTGTAAAATTCGTCTTATTAGCATCCGCAGAATATGAATCTGATAACGTTTTTAAATGTCTTTTCCAATGCCTGTCCCATAACAAATATTCTGCTGGGGACAGGAGGCAGTGTGAAATATTTTTTACATCGTGGGGAAGTAAGACATGTGCTGAGAACATGGCTTCTAAGAAATTTCTAAAAATATGTGAGCTTCGCCCATGTTCTTTGGCTATATTTCTTAATTGCACTAGTTCCTTATTGGAGTTAGCTTTCCACGTCTTTATAGCGGACTCGCCACCATTCCGTCCTTGCTTATATTCTACTGGGAAAGCATTAATCTTCTGTGCCAGCTCCCAGTCTCCAGCCTTTGTCGCTTCTACTTTAATAAGAGCCCATGGATCCGTGTGGATCGTATCAGAATCAGATTCACTGCAAGAGCTCTGGTCCTCTGAGGAGGACTGAGGGAGGGTTGCTATCCGTGACTTGCGCTTTTTTCGTTTAGAAGCGTTTTTCAAAGGTTTCAATGGCTGGGGGGGGAGACATGGCATGACCTGGCTGGGGGGAGGTGCCACTGGAGCTGGGATGGCAGCACAGCACGCACAGGACCGGGTGGGGGGGGTAGCACCGTGGGGGGTGTCTGGGACTGTGCTTGTGTGAGGTGTCCCTGCTGTGGCAGGCAGGGAGCAGGGGGAGGGGGCGGGGATGGACAAGGCCTCGGGAGCGGTGAGGGTGTGGCTCGGGGAGCCCGCGGGAGGGGCCGGGCCGGTCGGAGCTGGGGCGGGGGGAGCGGGGGCGGCGGGCGCGGCGGCGGGAGGGATGGTGGGGGACATCAGCGCAGGGGTGGGGGGGTACCCAGCAGCGGGGGGCAGAGCCGACGCAGGGGTGGAGGGGGCGGCAGAGGCAGGAAAAGGGACCCCCGGGACCGGAAGCAAGGAGGAAGCCGAGCCAGGGGTAGGGGGGATGTGTGGAGTTACAGATAAGATAGGATTCGCGGAGTTGGGCAGCGCAGGTCCTGCAGGAGTGGAGGATGTGGCGGGGGGAACTGGGGTGGGCAGCGTAACCTCTGCTTTAGGAGTAACGGAGGCGAGAGGGACTTTAGGACCAAAGGGGTGGTGTGAGATATGCAAGTGACATTCCTCTGAGTCCTTATCGATCTTGTTACTATTTGAAGAGGAAGTATCTGTTAAGCCCTGCAAGATTTTTTCTCTGTTAAATCTTTCAACGGTTTTAGTTATTATATGGAATAAAGGCAAATAGTTAGTTACAGAGAAATCCTGGTTTGTTTGGGAGATATATATTGTGTTCCCGATCATATCCCAAAACGAATTTTCAATGACTGCTTTCTTATCAGTATCAGGGTATTGCGAAATAATCCAAGTTACAAATTTTTTAAGATTAGTTTTTGAGAGCTTGCCTTTAGAAAAGGAGAAGTTGTTAGCAGATAAGATTTCTAAAATAGTTGAATATATCTCTCTCTCGGTTTTACTTAGTTTTAAAGTACTAAAAATTTTACCCATGTTAATGGTTAGCCCTTCCAGCAGAAAAAACGTGAAAAAAAAAAGAAAAAAAACCCGAAAAAAAAGTTTTAGAGCCCCAAAGTTATGCGCGCAATATTAGCTAATACTTACAATTCCTGGGGTCCAAGATCTGTGGAAGGGGTCTGCTGCGTCAGTTCTCCTCGGAACTTTCTGTCGTTCAGATGTAAGTTTTGAGTGTCGAACTGACCCTCCTGGGGAAAGGATTTTCTAAAACGAAAAGTCCCTTCACAGAAGGAGCGGCTTCCCGAACAGGCAATCACAGAAAACCCCAGGGGGGCTTCGTTGCTCAACCGACGGATATCGCCTCTGGGGGGGGGTCCGAATCCGAAGTCGTTGGGCTGCCACTTTAATAAAGCCTCTTATTTGGCCTTATCATAAAGCAGAGCACTAGGGCTCAGGAGCTCAGTCCCTGGGTAGGGACCGGGTGCCCGAAGCTAGCTCGCTCATGCCAAGGCCGCAGGGCTGCCATCTAGCAAGCATGGTGATTATCAGCTCTATAGTGATTGCAAGCTCTTAGGATTTCAGCTCTGCTTGCTAGGTAGTGGTGCCCTGGGCTTGAGGCTGCAGCAGACGGAGAGAGAGGAGAAGGAGAAGGCGCAGGCTGTTCCATGAAGATGGCTTTATTTGGGGAGGTCCGTGAAGGGTCTCTGCTCTTCTTCTTTCTCTCCTAATGGGGTACAGTATGCTTCTTTTATAGGGTTGGAAAGGATCCAAGCTTGACCAATGGGTAAGGGGTTAACATGACATTGCCTTATAGGGTTACAGAGGTAGGTTAAGGGGTGGAGGACAAGAAAACAGGAATTTTCTTTTGCTGTTTCAGCATTCCTATTGTTCATATCCTCCATGGTGCTTTTCCTAAATCTATGGGGTTTACTACAGAAGAAGGTGCTGGAAATAATGTCTTTAGTCTACCTATCCACTGAAGTGATACAGGAAAGGCCAAAGGGGCTCAACCTACAGACACTTGTATGGATTTTGTTTGCCTGCTACAAGTGGGTCATGATGTGCCTGACCTGCCCAGGTGACTGGGAAACAGGATATCACACCTTCTGTGAAAAGTTCAGGCATGCAGTCCTAGGGAAAAAGCAAAATGAGAACCTGGATGGATGCAATACTGTTCTGGCAACTCATTGAGAAGGCAGCATCTCAGACTGTGCAGGGCTTTTCTGTTGATAAGAAAAATATACATATATATATGTAACCAGAGATTTATGGGGAGAAGGGGCATGGAAAGTTTCACCCCCCTGCTGTATTTTAGTGTGGCACTCGATGACTTGTAATGGAAAAGATCTATTGTTTCTCCAGTAGTAATAAAGTAAGGTTAAAACAAACTCAAACATAAATTTTGTAAACAACCCCATATAAACACAGCTGTTCAATGAACTCATAGGACTGGCTGCTAGCTGAGGACTGCCCCCTAATGTTATCATTTCATGGAAATGTCCTTTACAATGTATTTTATTAATAAAACACCATTATCATGTAAGACAGTGAACAAAAAAAAAATCTTTTTGAGATTAGGCTAAATTTAACATAAATGTAACACTGACATTAAGAGATGCTGTTTTGGCTTAGCTGCCTACAAAGTCAGTTGTTTTCTACATCATCAAATAGCTGATGTTTACAAAGACTTTTAGAAACTGGTTGGGTTTTGGGGGGTTTTTTTTGAGAAAAACCTTGCTGTGGTTAGATGAAGTTTCTTGGAAAGCATAGCTGGGAATTAGTTCATAAACACCTCTGTTTTGTGAGCAAAGTCAGCCTGAATGTCCAGCATCTGTAACAGATAGATCTCACTCACAGCTTTCCAAATATTCTGGTGCTTCTAGAGCCTCTGGGCAACTGAATTCCAAATGGACAGGATCTCCTGGGGGTTTCTGGTGTCTTCAGCCTCTTAGAAAAATGTAACTCTCCCCTCCTCAAAGATTTTTATATCAGCCCATATATAAAATTCACCTTTCATACTATTTTAGAGTATAGATGGTCTGTATAGGTAGCCAGTCATATTTTCCTGTGTGGGTCCTAGAGGTGCAGCATCATGGGAAATAACTCATAAAGTTAAATATTGGCTTTTGCCCTGATGGGGAAGATTTTTATCCCTTTCAGTCTTTTTCTTTAGGATGAACTGATCAGCTCCATGCCCTCATGGTGCTTGAGAGCACCCTGGCATGCTGAGCCAAGTGCAGGGCTTTAAAGCAACAAGAAGATGCATTTCTCATCACTCTCCACAACATTCATTGCTTTTCAAGCTTCTGAAAGCCCTTCTTTCATTTTCTCCCCTGATGGCACCAGTTTTAACCTTTTATCCTGGTCTACTGGTGATTCTCACCCAGAGAGCATCCCTCTCTGCTCCCCTTGTAAGCAGAGTCCCCACCCGCAGCACATCCCATCACAGCCCATGCAGGCTGTGGGATGCACAGGGAGCCAGGCTTGAGGTCAAACTGTGGCACAGCTGCCTTGCAAGAAGGCACCAAGTGACTGATCTTGCTCATGGCTCGGGCATTCATTTTCCCTGATGGCAGCTGGCTCTGACTCACCTTTCCTGAGTCACTCTTCCTGACACTGTCATACCTACCTGACAGCATTAAGTCCCCCACTGTCACTTTACCAAATCCTTCCACCATCATTTGCCTGGGACAGAACAACTTTCTTTGGGGGGGCTATTTTTCATTTTTCCTCCTCTTATTGCTGCTTGACGGGGAGGCATCTCCTGTTGTTCAGCTCCAAAATGTCACCTGTCTGTGGAACTGCAGTCCCAATTTGCCTCCCTTTTTCCCACACCCTGCTGTTTTGCCTGACTTTAAAATGGCAGCCCAGCAGACATTATAGAATCCTTTATTTATTTATTTATTTAAATTTCTGCACAGCAAAATGCAAAAAAAAAATTATATATATATATATATATATATATATATATATATATAATATATATACACACTATAAATATGCCCAAAATTAGCATCTGACATGGGAATAGAAAGAAGAAGTTTCAGGGCAAACCCCCATGTTTTGAATTAATAAGCATAGAAGCCGAAGGAAACACTGAGGTGTTGAATAAGTAGATAGGTAAGGTAGTTTTTATTTAAGAGCTCTGCCTATTACAGCTTAAAGGCAAGAGCCTTTATGCAGATGTGAGGTCTGCTGCCATTTCAGAATGGATAAGGCTATGTGCTCTAAATTACTGCAAGAAACAGAAGCACAAATAGCTCTGTCTCCTGGATCTGGACAGATTCCCTTTTTATTGTCACCTGCCTGACAGCCAGGCTGCTGCTGCTTACTAAAACCTGTCTGTAACTGAAGTCCCTAGGGTAATAAGCTCCCTGTGAAACAGGTTCCTAAGTGGAAAAATCTGCACATCTTCAGATTAAATCAATAACAATTAAGAATTCTTTGAAATCTAATTGGAAAAGCAGCTATTTTGATCAGCACCATGATGTTATCTGGAAATTGTATTTTGTTTATCTACTGCAGAATGTTTTCTTCTTTGTGGGATTGGTTTGCCAGCCTCAGACACATCCTTTGATCTCTGAGATGATACAGTGAACTGAAACATGGGGGCAATCAGAGGGATTATCACGGGATGGGGAAATCATTTGATCTATTTTTAAAAGTAATTTTTATGAATAACTTTGGGGGTTGGTTATCATTAAGAAAGGAAGAGATGTCTCTCCCATCTTTAGCAGTGTTATATTTCTCTGAAGAAGACTGATTCATGTAGTTAATAATACTTAGCATTTATATAGTGCTTTCTAACTTCAAAGCACTCTACAAATACTGCTCACTAATACTGCACACAAAACTTCTGTGTTATTACTTTCAAGGAGGAATGAGTCTATTTGATGTCTCTCATATTCCTGTGGATGGTTTTCTGTTCAGGGCCCTCTTTAGCTGCCTCAGGTTAACTGGGACAGAAAACCCCAGTGAGAGAAGAAAAAAGACTAAAGTTCTGGTCAAGAATACAGTGAGACTCTTTCAAGAACATCATCTGAAAAATCTCGTGCTCATCTTCAGAGGGCCTCCTACACCTTGCAAGGACTATCCTACCAAGTTAACTGAGTTCCTAGTGCTTATTGTAAGGACAGAACCCTTGTCTGAAGATATCTAGCAATAACAATCCTCAACAAAAGAAAGAAAGAAAGGATCATAAGAACCCAAGAACAGAAGATGTACTGTGCTTTGTGTGAGCCTATCCGATATTTGAAACAAAACAAAATCGAAACCTTTGAATGAACTTACAACTCTAAAAGGTTGGTGAGGGTTTGTTTTTTTTTTACTCTTGAACCTAGTTTCCTTATAGCACACATTCATGCCAACAAATAGCAGATGGTGATGGCAGATATGTACTAAAGCAGCTAAAACTGTGTTCTTTGCAGGAGCATCTATCATGCTGATAGGGCTGAACAGTCTGTACTGGCAGCAATGTCTTGTCCATGCCAGGAAGGAAAGATCAAAACCCTTCTCAAGATTTCACTGGATGTTATTTCAAGTGGCTCCACAAACAAAGGCAGAATTGGTCCTGTGGTGCCTGGGCACTGCTCAAGGCAGGAATGCAGCTGTGTTAGCCATGTGTCTGCTCTGAAAGGGTGGCTTGGAGCAAGCCAGCTTCAGGGATAGAAAGGAGGGACCCTGGGTCTATGGTGCTCCCCTGCTCTGGCAGGGGCCTCCCTCTCATGGGGAGTTGAAAGCAGCTTCGCTGCCTTGACAGCTGCAGAGCCTGGCTGACCCAGTGCTCCTGCCTGGGCTTACTGTGGGACAACCTTTCCTCCTTTCCAGAAAGATCTCCTAAGAGGTTTCTGAGTCTTCAGTTCTTTGGCTTCGGTCTGGTTTACTGCAGTCAGCTGTGACAATGTTTCTTGTGTGCAGAAATCTGTTTACCAGGAGCTGGCATAAGACCCATTCTGGAATGAGTGCTAAGTCTGTCATGGATAAGAAAGAATTAAGGGAGGCTTAAATGGCCAAGGAGCACATCAAGAATTACAGTTGCCCTCTAGATCACTCCATCTTTGCCAGCATCTTAAAGAGGGACTTTTGAGGGGTTTTCAGATGCTGAGATTTATCACTCCAGTCTCTCAAAACTTCAAGTGGCACAGACCTTGCCCTTCCCTGTCATCTTCCTTCTCCAAATACTTTGGCACAAGACTAGAGGGTAGGATTATCTTACAGGAAGAGCAGGTGGTCAGAGAGTCACAGGTCCTGAGCTCTGAGCAGATCTGTCTGCGGTTTGTGGTGTGGTCTCAGGCCAGTTGCTGAGTGCCTGGTGATGGGGGAAGCTGGACACCCACATCCCCTGCTGGCTCCAGAGGAAGCATTGTTTGCTACCTTGGAACCAAAAATGCTTGGCTGTCTGGATTCTTTGATGTCTGTAATGAAAAGATGTGATTTCTCATACCTACCACCATGGGGTATTGTGCCACTTCACTGATATTCATATGGCACTGTCAGATGTAAACACTGTGAAAGAAACTACAGTAACCCCGTTATGTTCCTCTCAGTGCTGGTGTAGCACAAAGCCTTGGCTTTGAGGAATTGGCCAGATTTTTCTCTATAGCCCTCCAGGCACCTCAGCAAGCTGATCTCTCATATTTGACAGAGCTGGCTTTCTCCAGGCATCCTGGCTGGTGATTTACATGGCCTTTTTTGTAGTGATACTCATTTCCCCCTACTCACACTGCCTACTGATGAGCTGATTTGAAGTTACCTCTTGCTCAAAGGTTCAGTCTCTTGCTCAGTCCCTTTGCACTCTTTTATCTGATTGCTGAAGTGGAAACTGGGCCTTGCTCTTAGGCAGAAGCAAAGTCACAAAGCAGCACCAAATCCTGGCATGCATGTCCAAGCTTTGAAAAATGCAAGTGTGTTGGGCTCTAATAGAAGAGAAGGCAGACCCTGTGCCTGCAGGGAGCTCAGCCAGATCCAGCATTTTTCATAGATGCCCCATGCCTTCATCAGTATGCAGATCCATCTGCGCTGCTGAGATATCTGCATAATACAGATAGGGAGTGGGGGAATACATTTATAAATAGGATCACTTCATCTTTCCCTTTCCTGCTGTCCCCACTCTCCTTTATTCCCTACTGATGGAGGTACTTCACTGCTGAGGGCTGCCAGTCCCACCCTACCTTCATAGCTGCTCTCATGTCACCAAACTCTCTGCATTGCAAACGTGAGAGGAATGGATGGAAGGAGAGGGAGGGATAGACTCCAGTGGCTGCTAGGACTCTTAAAGTAACTTTTACCATTCAATTAACAACAACAGGTACTAGAAATGATAAGAGTCTGACATTAGAGTGCCTGCCTGCTATTTGTAATGTTTTTTTTTTTTTAATTCAACAGCTAAATTCTTAGAAAGGTTGCACACTATCTACCTACCTGCATAGCATTGCAGCCTGCACCAGAATACTTCAGAACACCAAGTACAGCTCACTCTTCCTGCTCACTGTGCTAGAAGGTTGTTAAATCTTGTATGGTCACAGAGAAATTAAACATTGCTCCTACTCATGCTTACTCACAAGAAAAGCTGTTGGAGCTGGAGTCACACTGAATGCAGCAATCATGTTAGTACATCACAGTAACAGTTGCTTGGAAGAAAAACACAGGAAAAAAACACAACTATATGAAACAGAGCTCTTTTGCAATTGGGTTGAAGTTTTGTTTTGTTTTTTTTTCTCCTGGCATCTCAGTGTGATTTTCTGGGAATCAGAAGAATTCCAGAATTCCAATTTTCTATTCCTGTGCCCCAACACATGAAAAACCTCTAGTGAAGTTGTCCCACAAACTATTGTGGTTTGGCTCCATGGCCTTCATGTGTTCTTTTTTTCTTTCCTCAAGCTCACGCCAAACACCCTTTGATAAACAGATTTGTCCTTGTTTTTTCTGATTGTAGGTGTAGAAACTGAACTGAACTTGGCCCCAGCCCAAACTCCTTGGGAGAGACCAATATCCTTCAAAAATTTTAAAAAGTCACATTTTCCATTTTATTTTTTTTTTCATATTAAGGAAGTAATAGAGAAAATTCTACAAATTTGATCATGTGACATTGAGGATGTAAATGTTCATAAATAATGAAGCAATGCTTTCAGAAAGTTACTTTTGAACAAAAGATGAAAAGGACACTGAAGGAATTTAGCCTCTAGACAGATGACTGACAGATTTGTCAAAAAACAAAAGGTCACAGCTAACACTTGGGGCAGTTCTACTATTTCCCCTGGAAAATAGATGTCCTTGCAATTGTTAAGTGATGCCTCTTGAAACACATAATTCGTGTACATCAACCCACACAGCCATGAAAACAAGGGAGAAAAGGAAGTGTCACATGGACACAAGTGTGGAGAAACTCCATGGATTGGTAGGACAGTGGCAGTGACAGTTCAGTGGCAGATTTGTCCTTGGATCCTGTTATGTTTCAATGGGAAAAACCTGCTCTGAAAGGCTTGGAGAACAGCTTTGTGTAATATGAGACTTTCTCCATTGGAAGACAAGTCCCTCTCCCAGGTGTCCAGTGGAAGAAGATCAGCAGACCTTTTTTCTCAACTGCTGTCTCCCAAAATGTCCATGAAGAAACTGTTCCCACTGGCAAAGACCTGCTGACCTCAGCAAGGAGTGTGGGACAAAAAGATGAGCTTGTATTACACAGGGTTGCTTACAATGGTCCATTCCCAAAATTATTCCCCCAACAGAGAGAGGCACAGACTGTCCCTAACTCAAATATAATGCTGTAGAACACTATTTTTATAACCAGCAAGGTACTTGTTACTGAGAGAAAGCTCGATGACACACTGTCCTCAAGGTGGCCTTGCAACACATCCCTGGATGTCAAGTGCCCAAAGCTGTTCTGGATGGGGTTATCTGCCAGAAATCAATGCCCTGCCACGTTTCCAGCCCAGGAAAGGGAGAGAAAGCAGGCACAAGCAATCTAAGAAGGGACAAGCAAAGGCACACATGAAGGGACAGTAAGATGGAAGGGAGAAGAAATCTGGGAGAAGAGGATGGGATAGACAAGCAATAACAGGAATAGGAGATAATGACAAAGATGCAATACTGGGTGTCTTAGAGGAGAATTTAACCTAAGGGAGCCCACTGGATTGTTGTATTTGTTGTGCCATAGCTCATGAGCTTCAGCCCTCCTGCATTCTTTTGTGTCTGCACTGCTCCTCACGTTCCATCCCTGTCTGTGTTTCCTTCACCTTGGCTGATGGAAGTCACCTCAGCAGCTCAGCTGGCCATGAGCTCACTGAAGGACATCTGCAAGGCTCTCTGTCTGGTCACTGTATCACAAAAGATGCTGCTCTCTGGGCAGAGTAAATATAAACTCAGGGTATGTGCTGAGCACCCCTACAGCATGTGCCTAGCATGACAAATGCTTCCTAGAGGGGCCAGCTTTTGCTCCTTATGTGTCTGCAGGGCACCCAAACTGCATTTGCACAGATTTACATCCAGGAAAACCCAAGAATAAGTATGGCAGTCTGCACTGCAGGCTGACCCTTGCAGGATGCAACAGATGGGCTGGCTGCCCATACACTGCACAGCCTGCATGTGCTCACTGCTGAGAAACCCTGATGGAAAACATGGCGCTGCTGTGTCAAGAACAAGCACACAGAGAGATGTTGTGGTATTTGATAATGCTCTGCATTAAAAAGTGCTTGTGGACATATAAAGTAATAGAAAATAAAGTCTTTGAGTCTTTACATGTAGACACTTGGACATCAGTAGTGCAGAACTGGC
Organism: Molothrus ater; assembly: GCF_012460135.2. NCBI lineage: Eukaryota > Metazoa > Chordata > Aves > Passeriformes > Icteridae > Molothrus > Molothrus ater. The sequence goes on along the minus strand of NC_050478.2, from coordinate 146,279,881 downwards.
AGTTTTGCCAGCTTTGGCTCTGGAACAGCAATTCACTACATCAGCACAATTGCTACTCTGGTGGTTCTGCCCATGTACTTTCTCAAGCATCAAAGTCCAGCGCTGACACACCCTGACACTATCCCTGTGAAGCAAAGCAGCAATGATATGAAGATTTAGTTGATAACAGGCTGTCAGGTCTGAGCAGAACTTTAGGACTTGCTGACACACTGCTTTAAGTCTACCAGTACATTTTCTGGTTGGTAGCCAGATCTCACAACTTTGTGGTTGTCACAGTAAGATAGACCCTACAGATCAATCACCTTGCTTGGCAATGTCATGTCAGATTGGGATGACAGTGGATTTTATCAGAACCTGGCGTGGGTGCTTTTGTCACTTACTTCACATATGGAAAATCTCATCTATTTTTGCCAAAATTTCATGTGGATGATCTGGGAAGGGATGAGGAGGTGTAGTAGGGGAGAGGTGTGATAGCAGTGTCAGTCTGTCCCATTTCTGACATTTGAAAACAAGGGATTTTCATTTCCTATTCTGTGCTTAGTCCTGACCAAAAAAAAAAAATTGCAGTGTATTGCAAATGGAAAGTCTGAACTAAGATGTTGTGTTCTGAAAAAAAGTATTTAATTTCTCCCTGAACTTTTCATTCATGGAACTTATCAATATTTTTGTTTGGTTTCATTCTGACTTGGAACAAACCTGGACTTTAAAAACCATACTCCTCCCTGAAACACAGTTCTCATGGTATCCTCCTGCAGTGCCAAACCAGCGTGGGCTCAGGAGGATGGCACTGCCAAGAGCACAGTTGCTGACTCCACTTTTATGTCTTGGTCTCACCTCCTGTGTCAGAATGTTAATTTTAATTCTTGTATAACCCCTGAATATTTCATGGGCTAGACTAAGGTGGTGAGAGTACAGATATGAGATTTCTGTTATGCCAAAATCAGATAAGACAGAGAGTGTCACAAGGCAGGGCAGCTGGAAAGCACCATGCCTACCTCTAACTCTCCTCATTGCCACCTGGGCAATCCTGGACATGTCAAACTCCAGGAAAGTGAATAATGTAGAGTTTAAGGCACAAGTAAGGGGAGAAACAAGCAGACAGCCAAGAGGAATAACCTTGACTGATGAACAACAGAATGTGTGCTGTTCTTTCATGTGGAACAAAAGGCAAACATGAGACTTCACCCATGTTCTTTCTGCCTGAAAAACACTTCTGACTGCACACTGCAGAGGTGAAGTTAGAAGTCAAACACAAGCCCTCAGTCTTGTCTTTTACAACCACAATCAGGCAACAGACAGAAGGGGATAAAAAATGCAAATGTAGAGCCTTGCTAGAGGGATCCTAAATACAAGGAAGAGACTGTAGGCACTTTGTAATTTTCATGTCCTCTTGGGTGTTTGGAAAGGAATTGCTGGAGGGAGAAACTATAAATCCATGAATTACTGAGTCCATGTTGACTTAGACTACCCAAGTATCTCCTTCCTTTTTTTCTCTTTTTTTCTTTTTTTTTTTTTTTTGAAGGATGTGTGTCATTGTTTGAAGTCAAACACTGAACAGAAATAGATATAAGCAAATCAAGAGATTCCATCTGATTAATGGCTAGGAGAGACTCTCCAGATAAGTGATGGTGTTCAACACTGCAAGTCTTTCAGAGCCCTTCATGACCTGATGAGAATCAGTCAGCAGCCCACAGAGACACTCACAACACAATATTGCATTAACCAGAATAACCAATAGGCCAAACTGGATGTAGGAGGGATCTTGGTTCACATTTTTTCTTGCTTGCTTACAGCACAGGACTAAGATCTGCCTCTTAACTTAGTTTGCAGATGGTGTCATTACTTTCTTGGCTTTTCTGCACCTTTTTATGGTTCTCTGATTTTGCTCAGAAATATTACCTTAGGATCTGCTCCACTCAAGCACCTAAGTTCTAGAGGAGCAGAAAAAAAAGTAATTTCTGATGAATTTTAATTTCTGAATGGAAAGCTAAAAATAATTCCCAAGTAGCTGTAATCAAAGCACAAGTATAAATCACACATGATTCACAGTTCAGCATCCAGTGGGAGTTTCTTGGGAGGGATTGCTTCCCCAGGGCCCTGGTTTTCAATGTGACACTGATGTGTTTGGCTTCTCTCCCACTTCTGTAGAGCACAAGTAAGATTCCAGCCTCAAGACTACAAATTCACTTGGGATGTTGACATCTGCAATCAAGCTGGATGGTTTAAAATGGTTCCCTTCATCCCCGTAGGGATTCATTTATTCTAATCTGTGGTAGGTGAGATATCTTTCCATGTTTTGGCTATTACAAGAAAATAACAATAAAAATTTCACTTTTTTTTCTCTTTCTCCTTAAATTTTCTACGTGCTTTGAGGTCTTATGGACTTGAGAATTCTCTGCTAATGCAAGCCCAGGAACATCTCTGTATCTGTACCCAGAGATTTCTTTCCCTTTCCCTCCACATTTCACTATGTGTCTCGGGTATTGTTCTACTTTCTCAGCTGCCAATGACTAATTTAAATTGTCCCAGTTTTCAACTCCCTCCTGGTAGCCTCCCCCAGTGATCCCAGAGGAATTTCCTGAGATACATCTCCTCCTTTCTTTGTCACACTGTCTCCCCACTCAATATCTAATAATTTATGTAAATTAATTCATCAGTATCAAAATAATATTGAAGGGAGAAGGAGGATCTGACTGATCATGTGGACAGCTCTGGGAAAACAGTTTTTCTTTAAATCTCTACATCCTGCAATGCATCACCTAGAAACTGCCTTAATCAAGACTGGCTATGTTAGCCAGTCCTGATACTTAAGCAATCTTAAGATAATCATTTTCAGGTGAACTGCATTTTCCAGGCAGTAACCATAAGTCACTTCCTGCAGCTCAAGCCTAGCAGACCATTTCTAATCCTTAAACCTAAAATGATCTTCCCTTATAAAACTGCCCCTTCAAAAGAATACAATCCCTTAAAATGACACTTTCCACAAGTGTGTTCCCACATGTTCCATGCAGCAGTATGAAAACAAAGATGGTTTACAGATGAATCTTTGGCGTTTGCCAACCCTGAAGCTGTGTAATTGCTAGAAAAGGGTTTCTCTGAGGCACCTGGGATGCCACAATCCCTTTTCCCCACTGGCATCACTGCTATGACTAAGTTGTTCATTTATTACACACAGGCTCATCTATTCCACCATCTCCTGTGGTAGTTTTAAGTTGTTCTGTATTCAGCTTTTATGCTGCAGATATATTGGGCTTGATGAATGCAGACAGGAATTTTATTTCATTATCTTAAAATATTCAAATTACACATGCACAATAAATATTGACAGGGAGGTGAAAGGAAGACTTCACTGCATCTCACAGCAAAAGTTACAATGGCAGAAGGGAGTGGGTAGGGTGGGTGTGAAAAGCACAGCAGAAAGCCTTGAGTCTTTGACTGGGGCACTGAGGGGGGACTGAAGCTGCTAAACCCCTGAAGAATCATGCCCTGCAAATGAGCCATCCTCTCCTCAGATCCATCTCCAAGATCCTCTGGGGCTGTGGGATCTTTTATGTTTCTGCACTCATTAGCAATACCAAGGGACCAGTAAGTAATTGCATAAATTCTCTTGCTCATATTTTGGTACTGTTTCGCTTTAATTGGTACTAGAAAATAAAAAGGGAAACAGAAGATAATTCAGCCTAGAAAAGACCTCAGGAGTTCTGTAACCCGGCCTCCTACTCAATTCCAGCTCTGGAATCAGGGGAGGTTGTTTGGGGCTTTACTGAGTCAGGCCTTAAAAACCTCCAGGGATGGAGAATGCACAACCTCTCCAGACAGCTTCTGCTTCCAAAAGCTCACCTTATTGTATTATTTTTTTCAACTCCTGGAAGCTCCAAGTTTCTAGTTGAGAACCTTAAGCAACTTGCAGTCTACAAGCTGCCATTGACTTCCAACACTGGGTTTCCAAAAGCTGTCCTACTGCAAGCCCTGGGCAGCCCCACCCCCTGATGTGTGCAAGGTCCTGCCTCAGGTCCTCCTGTAAGTCTGCAGGCACACTTGGCTCAGATTTGCTGCCTATTTCATAGTCAGGAAAACCGATGTGCAGAGAGGTTTGTGATGTACATGTTGTCAGTCTAAAGTCACTAAAAAAATTAGACCTTCCATTTCCATTCACTGCCCTCAGTGCCATTCTCTACATTGCCTCTCTTGTGTCTATGCAAACTTCAGCCCAAGTCTGCTCTTAATGGAGTGGATTTATCCCATATGGGATCCAGACTCAACTCCTTAGCTGCCACTTGCTTTTATTGCATCATCTTTTTTACTGTATCTATTGAAATTTACAGTTAATCCATAGATCTTGTTCCTAATTTTGATTCTGTCCTCCACAAGACCATCATTCCCTGCTTTTCAAAGCTTTTCTTCACTGTGTTCTGGGCTGGTGTGAATCAGACCAACTCCTAGACGCTGCCAGGGGCAGCATCAGGGTTTGCATTTTTATGTGCAGTTCTGAAATCTGGCAATTAAGATGCCAAGAGACAAAGTCCTGCCTCTGGCAGCCCCTTTGCCCTTCACAGCAAGACATCTGAGCTGCTCATCCATTAGGCTCCTCATCACTGCAGCCATCAGCATCACACTTTATGGAAACTCACCGCCAAGTCTCCGATCCTTAAAATTCTGCCCTGTGGTCCTGGTGCTGTTTGAAAAGTACTTTAGTTATTGGTGAGTGGGATGAGAGTAAAGTAGGGCAGTTTGGGGAGGGAGGAAGGGGGAAGTGAAGGCAGTGATAACCTCATCAGCTTCTCAAGATAAGTCACATCCTCTCATCACTCAGGGTCCCTAATCACAAAGGAAATGCAAAACTCCTTACCAGAAGTAACCCTTCCTTTGAAGCTGGCACAGCACTGCTGCCCATGTCCATGTAGCAGGGATCTCTGTTATGGGAATTTTTCTCCACTGTGAGGAAATTCACTAATAAAATTTATTTCAGATTGATACCATATAAAGTAGATATTCTCTCTGAAAGTAAATTTTTCTTTCCCTCCCCTAAAATACCTTTATTTGGGGTGATCCACAAACTCCACTTGAGCCAGAAAAATCAACATTTTGTTTTCAACATCTTTATTACATGCTATGAATTACTTTAATTCACTTTTCTTTGTTTCATAAACTTTTCCTTTAGAAATTTTTGTTCCAAAAAGAGAGAAAAATGTGCCCTGATATGACTGGCATTTTATGATTTTTCTCCAAAATGAAATCCTCATTAGCTGATCTAATTTCTATAAATATTTTATCTTAATGGAATCATATATTTCAAAAGGAAATGTCTTCTGATTTTCACTGTACTAGTTTAAAGATGGTTATTCCAGGCTGCTATGAGAACTTTGTTGGATTTTGCTATAACATTTTCATGGACCACATAATGCCAGCTGCAGGTGAGTACGATGGGAAATGCCTTACTGACCACAATTGCCACTCCAGCCTCCTCATGTGTTATTTGCATAATAGGGGGGATACGAGCTGCTTTCATCTCCAACAGGTATCCAAACTTTGCTTGAAGTAGGAAGGTTTAATTTGTGTGAATTCTTGGAGCCTCATTCCTCACGCGGAGCCGTGCGCGGCTCTGGCCCCGCCGCTGTTGCCAGCGGGGGCTCTGTGAATCACAGGGTCCCCCACAGCGAGCTGAGCACGAATTTCCCCCTGAGCTGCCTCTTTGAAGTGCTGCTCCAGCACAGCCCTCACAGGCCATGGGCAGGCTGGCATTTTGTGCAGCTCCTGTTGGGCAACCAGGCTTGAAATAACAGCAAAGGAAGATCTCTGACCCCGGCTGATATTGCATATAACTAGATGCACTTCTGAAAATGCAGAGTTTTCACTGGCACGATATGGGAGAGGAAGAGGCAAGACGGAAAGAAACTTTTAATATAGAAAAGGACAGGTATTTGTTTAAAATACTGCATAGGAAAGAACATTGCTTGTTTGGCTTAGTTCTGGTCCTGAATCTGTTTGCTGTGACATTTGCTGTTAAAGCACTACCAGATTATCTTCACTATTTAAGGAAAAGCTAAAATCCACTTGTTTTATCTCAGGGTAATTAGTTTGAGGGCTGTGAGGTTGAACTCAGCATGTTCAGCTTGTAAAACTAGTGTCCTTTTCCAAATTTTCTCTTTATGTTGAAGCTGTTACTGTTTGTAGCCAAAAATTACTTGTTCTCCACCCCCATTTCAACACTGTTACATCTATGCTCTTCAACCCCAGCTAGCTGAAACAACTCTAATCACCTATTTTTACTGTTTGAGTTAGGAAGTGTTCACAGGACTCATTTTGCCAGAAGAGCTGAAATGCTTGCAGAAAGGAGAAAGGGAAAGGGATACAAACTCAGAGCTGCAAAATAGCAGCTGAACATGATAATATCATCAGCTGACAGAGGTGGCTGCACACTGAGCATCTGTCTATAGCCTAAAATGACTATTTTGTTTGGGGATTTGTTTGTTGGTTGGTTGGAGTTTTGGTTTGTTTCGCTGCAGGATCACTCCTAACTGCTAATACAATTAAGAAAGAAACTTCAGGAAAAGAACACTAATCCTATGGTTTTTAATTCCCCATTGGGTTTTGGGAAGAAGTAGTTTGTGGCAAACAAGGAAGACAAACCTGAATCCTTTGCTGCATCCTTCCTCGTGTTTAAGAAGATTTGTGATTCTACATCTAAATCCAAGAACTTTTCACATGGCCCTGGTAAGTTACATAAGCTAAACTTTTCACAATTTGATGTCTAAAACTAATCCTTTAATCCATATTTAGGAGCCTGTAATTAACTCGTCTTAAATGTTATCTGCAGGTGCTCAGACATACTGAAAAATTGATAAAGTGTATACTTACTCTTACTTAAGGCACCCAAATTTGAATTTTTCGACCATAATGACTGCTCCTAGGTGTTAATGAAGACTTTCATACACTGAAGGGTTCTTCTGATTAAGAAATTTTAAATCACACTTCTCTGTAACTGCTGAAAATTATGCTTCAAGCACCAAAAGAAGTCCAAAGTGGCAAGAAGCAAATTCTAGCAATCTTTTCCCTATTCTATGTCAGGCATTTTTAGTCAATCTTCTTTTTGCAGTGTTTGGGGGAACCTCTCTCCTCCCATGAATTCTGTATAAGTCTGGGTGACTCATATGTTTAACAGAGAGACACTTGCTGAAGGTCATGGCACTGGAGATGGGGGAATAAGAGCTGTCTGTACAGAGATTCTGGCTGAACTGTTGGGAAAACAAGTTTGTCCTAATAGCTAAGGTGAATTAATTTAACTCTTTGTTCTCTGCCTTGTGGATTACAGCTACAGAGAAAACTTTTTTCTGAGAAACTTAAACTTTTCAACAAGCTCCCAGTAGATTAGAAGAAGCAATAGATTCCCACCTGTCCAAATGGTCCAAACGTCCTTTCCCATCTGTCATCATCTCCATCCTCCTAAGGCTACTGGATTGTTTTCCTTTAAGGGAGAAGTAACTGTGGGATTTCAACATTGCCTAGTTAGTGGGAGACAAAGGGGAAAACAGGATAAAATAAGTAAAGGTGTGGTGTTTTCTTTTATCAGACTCTTCTTAAAGTTTCTTCCCCCCATTTCTATTACAGAGGCACCAGCCTGACAATCCCTGTCAGATGATTTGGAGTGAGTAATGAGGGTCTTGGTTACTACTTTTCTATGGACTGATGCACAGGATTTGTCAGGGGGGGTGGATTTTGGGGTAGGAAGAGCCAGGTGAAATCTCAGAGGCTTCACTCCTAAGCACTGGCCATTATCTCTTTCCCCAGAGCTGAGCCAGAGGACTTGGAGCTGAAGGACTGGTGTGTCACAGGCTTTTGTTTCTGGAACAGAATTTCCCCAAGTGGCTGATAACAGGCTCAGTCTATTCTGTGAAGGATGTCTTTAGAGCCTGCCCTGATACATTTATTATAAACAAAAGCTACAGAATGTTAAATTTTGTCTCTAACAAAAAGCTGTTCTGGCTATTCAGATAAAAACAGGTTTGGCTTGGGGTTTTTTAGATGCAGAGCTGCCTTTGCTGTAGGAATTCTCACGTATTAAGGAAAGATCAATACCACAGCTAATGGCCTAAGGTATCAGAAAACCTCACTGGAGGAAATGAGAATGTTGTCTGGAAACCAGATGATGATAATCCTCAGGATAAATGGATTTAGAGATTTCCGAAGCTGTTTTAGTAAACAGAGGACAGACTTAGGCAGTTATTTCAACAAGTTCCTTTACAAAAGAGAAAGAGATTGCCATTTTCCTGTTTGGTTTTAGTCTTGACATTGATGAGTTGCAGAGAATACTTATTAACCTCTTAGATGCAGAACCGACCTTTTAATAAAGCAACCTCTTCTTCTTTACAGAGGAATCTTAACACCAGTTATTTTGTCTTGCAAACATTGTCCTTGCACATGCTGTTGACAAAAGCTGGCAGAGAGCCATTGGTTTCCCTGGAGTCGAGCAAAGGCAGGTGGAAAACTTATAAAGGACTCAAGGCAGAGCTCAGACAAGTACCCGGAAGCAGAGGTGCCTTGACTCTGCTCTGGGTTCATGGCTGTGAACCAGCAAGAACCAGAGCAGAGCAGTGTTCAGAGTAGTTCAGGGTTCACTAAGTCCATCCAAACCAAAGCCCTGGTGCCCAGGGTCAGAGGTCCATCCAGGGCACCTCACCCCATTCATCTTCTCTCTCTCCAGCCCTGCAAACACCTCTTCCCCAAGACAGTGATTCATAGCCTGGGTCATCTCTTCCCCTGCGAAAGCTATTTAATGATTTAGTTCACATTTTTTATACTTTTTACATTTACTGCTTCTTCTATGAGGATAAAAAACCCCAAATGCAGCATCTGAGATCTGTGAGCTTGTGGTTCTTCTGCAGCTGCTTAGCAATGTGCTCTGCATTGCTCACTGTTCTTTCCTGTACTTTCTTTCCTATTACAGAGGGCTGAGCTTAAGTGTTTCATTTTCTCACCCTTTGAATAGAAGCATTTAATCTGCTTTTCAGGTTTTCAATGGATTTTGGTGCATCAGCTGAACTCCCCAGGCTGTGTGCAGAACCAGACCATCAAAAAGGTGAAACACAGAGATTTAAACCACTCAAAGTGCCAAAGCAGTTACCTTGCAGTCAGAGCAGGGTCAGCTATGCCCACTGACTCTGCCCAGAGAAGCTGTGGCTGCCCCATCCCTTGAAGTGTTCAAGGCCAGGTTGGATGGGGTTGAAAAAATCTGGTCTAGTGGAAGGTGTCCCTGCCCATGTCAGAGGGGTTGGAACAATCTTTAAGGTCCTTCCAATCCAAACCATGATGCTGTGACATGCTAGATTTGGTCCAGCAGTACCATTTTCCACATGTACCACATCCTTCTGCTCACATGGTTATTGGGGCAGTAATAACCCATCCCTCTGTCCCATGGGGCCCCATTTTCATCAGCCACTTTGTCTGAAAAAAGTAATGTGATCCTGTTAAACTGAGAGCAGTTACACCTTGCCCTACCTCGTTTCTCATCTATTTTCTCTGCTTGAGAATTGTAGAAAGGACTATGTGCATGGAAACTCATCTGCTTTTTTCCAGGTGTCTCTATTGGTCTAGTAAATTATATTACTTCTCTACAGTAACTTTTCCTTTCACACATCTTTAAAACTTGGTAGTTGTAAGAATACTATCACTACAATATGTCATTATGGCTATTGTATTTCTGACTGAGCTGTAAAATCAAGGATCTTACCGTCATTAAAAATCCCCCAACACTCCTCAGGAAAATAGACATGTTAGTTCAGGTTCCCTGGCCCAGTGAGCACAATCTTTACATAATGTTTCAGCTGAATTGTGGCTCCCTTTACTTTCAGTTGTAACTGAGGGTTGTTAAACAGCTGCCATGATTCCCTGTGCTCCCCCGAGAGACCAAGCTGCAAATGAATTATAGATGTAACACAAGCAGTCTTTCACAGGCGTCACCCAAAGCCTCTGCCGTGGGTCAGAATCATACGGTTATTGTCCTGTCAGACCACTGAAACAAAAATCCCTGGGCTTTGTGAGAGGACCCCAGTGTATGGATTGCTACAAAGGAGACAGAGGATCTTTGACTTGAGATAAAAAGATATCAGACATCTGTGATTAACGATCAGCAAAACTTGAGTGTTGGAGAGAGAGCTTTTAATTGATTCTGGTAATGTTCCTCTCTGCCTGCATATTTATGCACCAGATGCGCAAATGCAAAGTGTTTTGATGTGCAGATCCTACGTGTGTGACCATAGATAAAATCTGTGAGAGGAATATGTTACAGGGCTACAAGAGTCCCCACACACCAGGGATTTGGCTGCTGGCTCGAGGGACCATCATGGATATCTCAGAATCTGTCATCCTGGATCCCCTCACTGATCCTTATCCCCACCCACAGGCACATCCCAGCCTGGATGCAGCCAGGGGAGGGGAGAGGGGAGGGGATTCTGAATTTTCACATGTAAGAAAGAAGACAGTAAGAGAGGGGAGGAAGGAGAAGAGAGAGAAGACAAAAGAAAGCAGGAAGAGGAGGAATAGGAAAGGAGAGGGGAAAAAAAAGAGAAAAATAGAGGAAGAACTACGGAATACAGTGCAAATATCTTCTTACAACTACAATTAAATGTAGACTCCTCCAAAAGAAGAAACAAGGAGATGACAGTGAGGACTGAAGCTTGGACTCTGTCCAGATGCTCAATTGACTTTGTCGTTCGTGTCCTATTTTGACCTTTCCATTTTTTTCAAGGGTAATTAAACACTCCAGCTTCAGATTGGATCTTGCTTCAGCTAGTGATTCACCTCCACTGACAAGGTAAAGAGCTGCACAGGAAAGGTCCAACCTGGCTGCCCAAACAGCCATGTCCATATTGGTCTTATTTTATGTGAATATAATGTCACCAAGTAATTAGCAATAAAAATACTGTGCAAGAGCTGTGTGTGACATTAGGTTTGAGTAATTTGGTCTTTAACCCATCTAGCAGCTACTGCAGGATGCACTAAGTGACTCAAAACCATATATCTCATTACAATAAATATTTTATAGATGACATCTCAGCCCAAATCACCTTCCATGACATTGTTTTTAAATCCACTGGCAGGTGATAGGATGATTTCAGTGGCTGGTCATTGGAAAGAAGTCTTCTGTTGCCATGTTAAAATGAACCCTTATTCGTAACAACCAAGTGCTTTCATTTGGTCCGTGTCAAACATCAACAGTGCAATAAAACTGGTGACCCTGCTTCAATTTCTGTCACTCAGAGGACAAAGGACCACTTCTTCCCCACCCTGGGTGCCTATTTACCATTTCTCACCCTTGGCCTGATGCCTACTTGTGAGAAAGCTCTCACAGTGGACATCCTGCTATATTTGTTTTGTGGAGAGGCAGAAGAATTTGCTATTTAAGGCTGTAAATCTGGCATTTTCACAAGTGCTGAAAATCACACCTTTGCATTTCTTGCTGGATCCCTGCTATATAAGGTGAGCAAAGGTAACCACACTGCTGATATTTGCAGTAGTCCTTCATCTCACTCCTGTTGGGACTGTTCCCATGCACATAAGTGCTCTTCATCTCTGACGTCTGAAGGCAGCTCTTTATCCAGTCTTATGTGGCTGTGAGTGACAAAGCATCAGAGAAAGCTTCCCAACTGTGAAATTTATTAGACAGGAGAGCAAAGTTCTCTGGGGGAAGTGTTGGAACAAAACCTCCATCAGAGGAGGTTTTGGAGGGGATAAAACATTATGGAGGGAGGTGTAGTGTTATAGTCCTGCAGTGACAAGAGTTGAGCAGGTTCTTAAAACTACATTTCATTCCAAAAAATAGGGCAGAACATGAGAAAAACTTTCCCCACTCATCAGGTGGGATCCTTTGCCATTGTGCTATATGATATTTTTCATTAGTTAGGTGTATGCTCTATCTTTAAGTCACTCAGGATTCTCTCCACGCCCTCCAAGAAGGGGGGTATCTGAGTGATTAAAGCATCTGGGTCACTCATTCAAGTGCCTCCCCAGACATGAGTAGGCCATGCGTTATCCTCCTGTAAAAGGATCATGACTATTCAGACAGGAGTCTCAAAGGCAACCTGAACAGATGCTAACCAAAACATGTGAAAATTTAACACACCTGATGCAACTGATCTCCTGGGCTCCTGGAAAAAAGTGAGGCTGTTTTCTTCAAAATTAATAGATTTGTACAAATGTAGCTCAGTCAAAGCCAACACATGATGTGTAGACTATCCCAGGGTCTCACTCTCTTCATGGCTAAAACCTTTCTTCTACTTATCAACTTAAATTTATTCATTCTCAGGATTCTTTTGTTCTTTGGACAAAATTTTTTCTTCAGACTGCTCTTGCTCTTCACTGGTGTGTAGCCTAGTGCCCATGTATAGATCATAGTCGTGTTTCTTCATCCTTAATTGTGTTAAAATTAACAAGCCAAGCTCTCTTGTCTCTTGTAAGACAGGCACTTCCATTTCCCAGATCACTGTTAGGGAGAAAGCAATGAACAAGAAATGATTGTTTATTGGCTTTTTAAAAATAAGAATTAGTGACATTAGAGGAATTAAAAAGGATCAGTTTCCAAAGTAGCAAAAGCTGATGTTTCTCCCACATCTTGTGTTGCAGAAATCCCTGCTGCTGCAGACATGCTGAAAGCCAGCTGGAAGCACAGGGAGTAGAAGAAGGTATGGGAGGAAATCCAGCAGAGGAAATAGCTGTTGGAAGAAAACAAAAGAAGAAAACAAAAGCAGAGATAATGCCTCTTGCTCAGGAAGTTTTAAACTGAAATTTGCTGAAGACTGACAGTGTTTTGGGGAACTATTACTCATGCTTATACTATCTTACACTCTTTGTTAAGCTTTTACTCTTGCTCACCATCAGAAACACTCTACTGCACTGCAAATGACTTTAGTCTGATTCTTTATGGCTTTTCTTACCATAACTAATAGTTTTTTACTGAATCTCTCCAAGTCTGAGTGCATTACTCTTGCAGGAGTTTAACTAGCATGGCAGTCAGTATTCCAGGGAGTCTAGCACTATTAAATTCTTCACTCTTCTCCAATGAAAATATCTTCCCTGACACAACACAGGTTTATGTTTGACTCATGACTTCCCTGATCAGATGCCATGTCCATGCCTCCTTTCTCCCATCAAGTCACGTGCCAAACTATTTCAGAATGGCCAAAACCAGGTGAGTTTGCAATTTGAACAGTTGAATTTCATCCCACTGCTGCTTCTCCAAAACTTGTGGTCACTTTGATTTCCCTGTGTGATATTTCCAAGTGCTTTGAACACCTGCCAGCCTTGTAAGATCAGATGTTTGTTAATTTGTACGACCCTCTGGCAGCATCCTCAGGGGGCACTGGGGGATGGAGTGTCACCATCCCTCACACCCCCTGCCACCCTCAGACTCAACACAGCCAACAGCAAAAATTCTGTTTTGTGTAAAAATTAAAATTAGTCAAAAACGAAAGCCTGTGATGGCAACATCCAGGTTTCCTTGAAGAATATAGTAGAAGTAATTGCTTTGATCTGGGGAGTGCCAGTCCCTAAAAATAAAACTGGTATTTGTAACCTAGACTTCCTACGTCAGATGGAAATTCTATTTTCGTCTGTTTTTTCCTCTGTATTTTTTGTTTGAAACTTTACGCTTTGCTAGTTTTGTCTTAGCAAAGGTCAATTGTTGGAACCTCAGATTTTCATAGGCTACAAAACTCATTTCACACCTGGTTTTACTACTTCCTAAACAAGCTGAAGCAGGATTTTCACAACAGTACATATAAAGATGCCTTATAAAAACCAAAGCAACTGTGGCTTCTTTTATAACATTTGTATTATTTTTAAAGCACCCTCTACTTACCTTTCCAGTTGATTTCTAATCTATTTTTTAATCTATAACCCTAACAAACTTCTAACTTTACCCATATTTTCCCTTTGTGTCCTTCAAAACTATCATTAACCACATGCCTGAGTTACCTTTTGTTCAAAAGAATTCATCAGAAAACATGACAAGTTAAGTCTAATCAGTCAGTCTTTGCTCCCTCAAAGGCCTCCAGTTGTTGTTAAGTAATATCCCTTGTCACACTTTAGATAGCCTAACAGGCCAGGGAAAAAAACCAAAAATACTTGTTATAACTACAATGATAAACAAAATCTGCTCTGAAGCTTCTCTAATTGCCTTCAGAGTCAAACACAGCCCTTGGATTGACCTCCTTCTGGGGAAACATAACAGCCAGAGTAATTATTAAAGTATCAACCCTGACTTAAACCCACACACAGATTTCCAGCTGAACATTAAATAACACTTGGTCTTTGAAAAATTGGGCGCTACAGTCTTCAATGAGCTTCTGTCCCTCATCAGCTTCACAGCAGCAGGGAAATAAAGGACAGGAATTTCCTGGACACACGATGTCAGCAGCTGGAACACTGACCTGTGCTTGCAGAGGCTGCTGCCCTACTAGGCAGGGTACTGGCATTAAGATTTTCAAACTGTTATCATTCACAGGAGTTCAAAGACTTTTCTTTTATTCCCATGGAGGTTTCTTTTACAGTGGGCAAATGTGTGATATTTCAGCTATGGTCGGGTTGGTAATAAGGATACCATAAATTTAAAAAGATGAGTATTAATTTTAGACTTCATGCAATCCTTTAAGGAAGCTCTGCTAAATGGAAAGCACCATCTCCTGCTTCAATTAGACATATTAAATATTCCTTCTCTTTTGAAATCAATTTAATAATTAGATATGCTAAAGGATCAAACTGCAAGTTCCAGTTTCCCATAACCCTTTGCCATTCCCAGCTGTTCCTTACAGATCCTGGCCCTGGGATGAGCATTCAGGAGGGGTTGAGATTAGGGGAACATGCATGACGGTTTCTTCCTTGCTTCCTACAACAGCTCATTCATTCTGTAGCCTCAGAAGAGGCTCTGAAACACCACTTTGTTTTTTCTGTCTCTCAGACCAGCTCAATCAGCTCACCCAAGTATGAGAAGCTTTCCTAACAAGAGCCTTATTCAAGGCAAAGATTACAAGCTCCCCAAGTTAGTTCCCTTTTCCACTGATCACTGAGACTTTTGGAGCCAGGGAAGCATTGCCTCCATTTCCTAAGCTTTTGACTGACATCTCATTCCTGAAAATAACTGCATTCATCCAGGTGAAATTTGCAAGCACAGATGTGAGGGCGCATGGACATGTCTGCCCAGCAGCCAGGGATGGTGTGAAGCCTCAGCTTCTCTGTGCAATGCCTGTCTCTGCACAGACCTTGTCAAGGACACAATCATCCCTCTCCTCAGTGTGACCGAGACCTCAGGAGAGGCTGTGAGAGAGAAAATTCTTCTCTGCTCGATCCCTTGCTTCTGCAAGGGAGCTGCCTTCAAATAAACACTTTGCTGCTGCTGAGCTCTATTCTGCAGACAGTTTTGGGCTGAAAACCTGTTTAGTTTCCCATACTGATTCTGGGTGTTATCAAGATGGAGGGGAGACATGGGGGAATCCCATATTTATACACAGGAGAACAGTGTTGGCCTCTCTGATTCAACTGCTTAAGATTTTTAAAGCAATTGATACTATTCTAAAATGAACAAATAAATGGAAGGAATATACTTTTGAGCTTTGAGATAGGGAAAAAAAGTGTTCCTCAGAAATGCCACACTATATTCAATCAATCACACTTAAGAACAGGAAATCAGCCTGGCCTCCTCACTTACACCTAAATGTGTGTACACAGCTCCTGTTGAACAGGCTTTTAAACCTAGACAGAATAACAACCTTGAATTCAGGAGAACAACTATTTCTATTAATCACTGTAATAAAAACCTGCAAACTTGGCAATACAAAAATGCCTCCTCAATACTCACTGGCAACACCACCCCCAGTATTACTCAGACATTATTATTTTATCATTGCAGTGTCTCTTAAACTCTTATTGCCTCACGAAGGAAACTAATGAATCAAAGAATGATTGTTCTTGAAACAGATCTTTTAAAAGAAATATTAGTTCAGAAGGTAATGGTGGCCTTCTTTGGCCTAGAAGTATACTCCTGTTTGGAAAAATATAAAAACTGAATATCATAAATAAGCGTTTAATTTTTGTTTAATGGAGGCCATCGTTTTGGGCTGCTGCATTCAACTATTAAAGAGAAACTTACAGAGATTTTAAATGGGATCAATTCTGCTGTCATAGTAAATAAAAATGAATAATTATTTACTTATCAAATAAATTTTGTGGGGAATTGGCACATAACAAGGTGATTGGAAGTTACATTCAAAGATGAACTGGTATTTTAATAAATACTTTAATTTATGAGCCACCAGTGATGGATGGCTAATACAGAAATGCAGTCTTGGTCACTGTACATGAAGCAAGTAAATTCACATTTGAAGGTAAATTCTGAAACCTGAATCCTGAGCACTTTCCTTGTAAATCCCATTGCCTAACACATAAAACTAAAATGAAATGCATGAAGTCCAACTTGTTGAAGGACTAAGCATATTCAATCCCTTCTAATTTGAGCTACCATTTACATCAATCAGTCTTCTGGAAGGAAACTAGTTTGGAGTCACCTTCCTCATCTTTGTTGTTCCTTAAAGGATTCTTTTAATTCAAGGGAAATTTCATGGATTTCAATAGTAATGCCACTAGAGCTGCTATTATTTCTCTGAGCAGTAATACAAGCAAATACAGCCACTGCAAAAATAGAAAAATAATTCCTACATGCCTCTCATGCTTGTTAAATCTCATCGTGGCATGCTGTGATTAATCTCTTGCAGAGAGTTTTTTTAATTCTCATTTAAGGATAAATATCTGGATTTCTTCATAGTAAATAAATAAGCTTTTGCACCGCCTCACACTTGTGACAGAAATTAAAAATAAGCCATGAATTGATAACAGTTAGTTTTGTTCCTCTACAGATCAGACATTTCAGAAACCCCATGCCAGATGAGCTGACCATTCTTCTCACTCTATTTTTGTTTGATGGTTAAATTTATGTACAGATTAGTTTTCAATGGCTTTTGATCACATTTTAAGGACTAGGTCTAAAGCTGTTTCTGTGCATACAGGTCTTGATATCTGGGATGTGTTTTTTAATAAATATCTTCCTGCAAGTAGCCTGCCATCCTCATCTCTTACTGCTTTGGAGTAGAAAGCAAGAAGTTTGCTCAAGTTCCTGTATGCAGTCCCCTGAAATGAATGTTTCAAGCAAAAAGGCAGAGGAGAGGAGTGCAGCTAGAGAGAGGAACTCATTTTTGCTGGTTGTGCTATCCAGAAGTCCACT
This sequence comes from Molothrus ater, assembly GCF_012460135.2. NCBI lineage: Eukaryota > Metazoa > Chordata > Aves > Passeriformes > Icteridae > Molothrus > Molothrus ater. Next base: position 146,262,615 of record NC_050478.2, on the reverse strand, counting down.
GGGCTGATATAGGGACAATGGTTACTATCGCTGTCTGTGTCTAATTACTAATCATGCACTCTTTGTTTAAGAAAAGGAAATTAAAATTTTCTTTCATCTTCTGCTCCTTCCTACTTAACTCCTACAAGTCACTAATAAAGCACAATATTGCCCAGTATTACTCCAGGGGCAAAACTCCTGTTTCCCTTCTCCTAGCCCCATGCTTTGGTGCAGCTGTGCTGCTCTCCCAAATGAACATGCCAGAATCTCTGGGATTCTCTCTGCTGTCTCTAATTCCTGACTGCTTGACCTCAGAGCTGAGTGATGAAGGTTGTGTCCTGACACCCACCTACAAGAGGCTCTTCCAAGGAGCTGTTTTAAGTAATGTGAGCCACTGCACCATCAGCAGGATGGCTGTGGGCAATGAACACAACAAAATGCTGGCCCTGGTTTCCATTTTACTTTGGGCTGGGGCCATGGGGGAAGCCTGGGGTGGCAGGGGAGGAGCAGCTGAGCAGCCTGGGTGACTCTGCAGGGGCACCCAGTGACAGAGAGAAGGATCCTCCCTGCAGCCCCCTGAGAAGCACAGCACAGCCCACCCAGAGTGGTCTGAAGGGGGGAGGTCTAAGAGGCTCTGCTGCATCTCCCTGTCTGGTTCAGCAGTGGCACACAGGGACAAAGTCACTTTGGCAGTCCCAGCCCTACTGAGAAGGATTTAGGAGCTGTTCTGATGGCTGCATGGTGGACCAGTACAGGAGGTCAATTGACAGGTGGTTTCTTTGCTATCTTCAAATTTGTGGCACTAAATATGGCACTGAGTTTTCTTGGAAAACTCAACACGAAAGAAAAATGAAACTTCTGCCTCCTATCAATTTCCCTAACTTCCCCGTTCCTTGAAAAAGCCCTTTATGGGCTGTGGATGCAGCATCCTTGGAGCCATCAGAAAGTTTTGCTAAATGGAGGACTTGAACAAAGGATTTTGTCAGGTAGTCCCACCAGCTTAATATTTTCTTTAACAGACATGGTGGTTGGGAATGCCACAAAAACTGCACAGGAGCTGTGCACTTTGGCCAGGCACAGGATCAGCCAGGGGCCCTGCTCTGAGCCTTTGCTTTGGCTGCCAGCCCAGGTGAGCATTTGGTCCTGGGTGCTGGATGACTCTGCTGATGCCACCATAAATTCAGGAAGGGATTGCAGTTTCAGTGAAATTTCTGCTGGATGTTTGATAAAGCACCATCCACAGCATTGCACAGCTTATGGAAATCTTTTCTCTGTATCACACTCTCACTTATATATTCTTAATTTTTTTCCAGAAGATTAAACAAAGGTATCATTATTTGCTGTGAAAAAAATATAGGTTAGAAATGTGTCTTGGGGTTTGTTTTTTATTTCATGCTATTTCTCTTCCCTTTTAACATCCAGGAGAAAGAGTAGTCATGTGAGTTCAGCTCCTCTGCTCTCCTGTAATCTACCCTTTGATGTAACTAACTGGCAAAAACATATTTCTAATCAAATATAGTTTCTCATCCTTAATCAGCTCAGCTTTAAAATGCAGATCAATGAGATAAGAAAGAGCTGATTTAATTAGCCCAACCTCAGCAATGTTATAGCATATTCTCATTTACAGAAATAATGGGGAGCAAGAGGAAAGAGATTCATCATCATGAAAAGACTGGGGAAGGCAGAGGAAAGCAGGATATTTCCTATGTTAGCTAAGGGTGATTTTCATTCAGGCTAAAGAGCCAGCACATGTTTTATGAGCCATTTAAATAACACTTAGGTCTTGTGCTTCGTCCTTTAGCCTGAGGATGAAGTTCTTTCACTAAGCAGCAATACCTCTGGAAATCATCACTTCTGGGTTTAATTGATGAGCCAGAGACAGCTCCCACCACTTGGTGAATAAAGAAGAGGAAATATGGCAGGCAGGAGCATGGCAATAATGCACATTTATGGAGCTGCTTGGGAACACTCTCCCACAGGAGTGCCAGGTCAGGCACTCTCACTGGGAGGCTTTAATGGGAGCAGCACAGGCTGTGCTCCCTCTCCCTGCTGCTGCTGCCTTAGGAGTGGCCACAAGCAGGCCACCTCACCTCTGCATTTCTGGGGGTGTGTTTTGTTTTTCTTTGCTTCCTTCCTCTGTCCCATTAGGATTTGGAATTTCCTGCAGAGTAAATCTCTTCCTTCCCCCCAGCACAGGTCCCCCCACAGAGCAGGACGGTGGCACACCTGGAGCTCTGTGGCACTGCTGTGCAGCTGCTCAAAGAGCAAAGCCAGTGCAAGTTCTCAGCTTGCTCTTCCTGCTTGGTGACTTTAAAGCAGCAGAACACTACCTTACCTCCAGCAGCCCTGTCCAACCTGACTCCAAATGCTCCTCCATGCCCCTAGAGCTGAATCAGGTTAGCCCAGGTTTGGTCAATGCAAGCACAGAAATGCTGCCTCCTCCACAAAGAGCACCCAGAACATTTCCATGGCCACACCAATCCTCAACAAAAGGAAGATCAGACCTGTCAATGTCCAACAAAACTTTTCAGATAGGCTCCAGCTGTGGAGTTGGGCTCAGAACCTGAACCTTTGGTGAGGTACATCTTGACATTTGTGCTGTTAAAAAGTCAGGCCAAATCCATACAAACAAGGATATGCCAGCTCCTAATTTGAGTTCAGGGAATGAAGTTTGTCTTCGTTCCTGCCCATCCATCATTTCAAATGGAGCTATCTTGTGACAGCCACATTTGGTAGTGTCTGCCTGGGAGATAATTGCTCATCACTGAGGGGAACTCACACAGCTGAGATAACCCTCAGGCACTTTCTCTGCAGGGATGGGAGCACCAGAGGCAAAGCAATTAACAGAGCAATTAAGCCACTAGCCAATCATATCTCTTTTATTTTCCCTCATCTCAGATTTGTGCCACTCTCCAGTGCCTCTAAAAAGCACTGGAAAGGTCCTGCTCTCTAGAGGGGTAATTCCCTCAGGTGGGATGGGGCTGAGATTGGGCTCTAAACCCCATTCCTGACCCTTACTCATCATCATTCTGGGCTTGTGGGACATGGCTTGGCTACTGCAGACAGAACCAGTGGCCATTTCCTTTCCTGAGAGCCACGAGACAGCAGTGGTCATTCAGAGCTCTTCCCTGTATTCTGCCCCTTCCCTCCCCCAGGCTTGTTCTCCAGGTAATAAATCAATCTTTTCAGAAGTATTAGATCAGGTATCCTGACTCTGTGGTTTCATGAGAAAGTTTTGTAGAAAAGATATTGGGACAGTCTCACATGCACAAGGGCTGATAAACTGCATCCATAGATGATGGCATTCACCTTTGGGGGAATGTAAAAACACAAGAACAGAGAGGAGAGAGACATAAGAAGGAGAAAATTCTGTCACAGTCAGGCCCTCCCAAGTCACCCAGAGTGTTCCTCCCCCATCCCCCTGTCCCAGCCCTTCCCTGGGCTGCAGCCCTTTGGGAGCAGCTGCTCCTGCTGGGGTTCTCCACAACCGTAAATCCTGCAGGAAAATGGCTGTGGAGCTCCAAGTGATGCAAAGGGCCAGAACTCCCTGGAGTTTGGCAGTGTGATGGTGTCCTAGGTTACAATACTAAGATATATTCTATTCCCATCCTCAAGAGCTGCTGAAACCAGGAGGGGCATTGTTTCTTCCTTATCTCCTGTTAAGGGGCCCATCATGCCTTTCTGCATGACTCAGAGGTAACTCCCTCCCTCTGTTTAATGGACCCACCCATGACTCACAGAATGGCAACAGCCCATTGTGAGATGCTCTGCCCAGGAGGGAGGAGCTAAGCTTCCCCACCTGGATATAATCTGGGGTTTGGGACAGCACAAGCAGCCTTTCCACTGGCTTCCCAGAGGAATGGCTGTCTTTTCCACTGGATCTTCAGAGGAAAGACTACACCCTTTCTACCAGATCCCTGCTCCAACAGAACCACACTTGCCTCTCCAGGAGGACTGCATACAGCAATCCAACTGGACTGCTACCAGCACGCTGACCAACAGGGTGTCAGGTTGTATTCTGACTTTGCTGGTGGTTTTTCTTTTATTTTGGTTTTCTTTTCCATTTTCCTCATAAATTGTATTTCTGACTTGGAGTGTCTCACTGGTTTTGCTCAAACAAAAACAGAACACATGGACATTACAGCAGTGCCCCCCACCTCATCCAGCAGCTTGGTTCTAAATGATAAGAGCCTGAAGGATGTGGGGCTAGGCTGCAAATCTTAGCAGGAGACTACATTTGTTCCTCCAGAGAGCCACCTGAACTGCTGGAGCTTAGGATCAAGTCACCAAACAGCAACCAAAGAAAGATCACCTTCTCTTTTCAAAGCCTTGAAATGGAGCTCTCCATCAGTGGCTCCTCATCATTAAGAAATTTTCAGAGTAACACTCACCCCATCCCTGGCACCTGAAGCCTGCACATCCCTTCATTTAGAGGATGCACAATGCTTTTGTTAATTAGAGCCTTAGTTTAATACGAGCTGTCAAAGTTCACTTAACTTCAATTAATTGTTTCTCCTGAGCTTAATTTCTTTAGTTAAGTATTGATTAATCATTGCTTAATTATGCTGAAGTCTCACTGGGTGATATTTTAGTTGCACACCGCAGCAATGCACTGCTTTCTAAAAATACTCAGAGAATCATCAGAAATTTTATGTATTGCTATTGTTGGGATGTCTTTTAATATTTATCTTTTCATCCCTTATGTTCCAAAATGTATATTTAACATTTTGTGTTTAATTCTACTCATTTATAACTCATTTTTCCCTGTGTTGGTAGGTCATACAACAGAGTTTTGCTCTGCATGGTGAGGGGAGAAAAGTTTTGCCTCTGGCATCCAGAGTCTTTTGCCAGGAAGAGTAGGTTAAGGAACACAAGTAAATGATCTTTACTGTGGCACGATATAAACAACCAAAACATTGACAGCATGTTTGTTTTTTTTTCTTTGAACATTTACTTTAAGTGACATGCAATGACTTTGGCTCAAATATTATCTGTATTTCCTCAAAACTACAATGCTGGAGCTCTTATGAATGTGGCCTTCAGACCAAGGAACTTCCAATCTGAAATCTCAGTCTGTTCTGAAGTATCAGGAAGAGAAAACTACCTCCACCTCTCTGTAGTATTTCAACAGCTCTGTAATGTCAGGTTGGATAACAAGTATCTTAATTTTCACAGATAAGTATAAAAACTATTAAATTTTTTCCAAGGTCTCTCTTGAATTTCAATATTTACCCAAATTAGAAGTTAAGTTTGATCTGTAGTGAGAAATTAAACAATTACCTTTTCCCCCACCATGATTTCCCTGGAGTCCATTTAGGCATCTCATTTTACCTACTCACAGAAGCATTTTTATTGTTTTTCTAGATGAGAAAGAGTCATTCCCCAGGGAACACTTCTTGGCTTGACACGGCTTTATCACAGTCAAGTTTTAACTTTCTCCCTGTGGTACACAATCACTTTTTCAGAGATCTCTCAACCTACTACTACTAAAATTTAATTTTGAATGTGTTCTGTGCTATAGGAGTACTCAGCATTATTTACTACTGTCATCCCAGAATCTCAAATGAGCACTGGTAGGAATATGCTGTAAAGAGAGTCATCAAAATGACATCCTTTTCTACTACCTTTCACCTGCTCAGTGGTGCAAACATCTGGCACCTTGGGAGTGCACATCTTTGCAGTATGACAGGCAAAATAAACTGGTGAAAAGACTGAGTGCTACATAGATCATGGAAAACACTTCTGTTCCCTTATGCTGAATGACACAATAGACTGAATTTTCCAGAGAAGGATGGATGAATTAGTCCAGGGTAAAAAAGTACTGACTAAACCCTTGCTCAGAATTTCAAGAAGTGCCAATCAAAACATTCCCAGAGTACAATTAATCTGTCCTTTGTTATTCACTTCCTACCACAACTCTGTGTTTCTGGATTCTGATCAAAAGCAGAAGCCCCATTTCTATAGCACTGCTTGGTTGTAATAAATTTATACCCATACATAATCAAGAATCTGAAAAGCAAGTCTGTTGTCACGGCTCTCTTTGCAGCTTCATCTAAACTCTGTCTCCTAGTCCAGGTCATCACTGCTGCAAGTGCTGAACAAACACACTCCTGCCCTGACATGCTCACTGGAAAAGAAGAAACAAAGAATTGGAAAAAGGAAGGTTTACCTTCCCTGCTTTCTGTAAAGGAAACTACAGCACTGAGACACAACAAGCTAAATTTCCCAGTGTGACTTGGATCCATATTCATTAAAATGACAAGTCATTGATCTTAATTACAATCCCCAGGATCCTGCCACATGGAAGTCAAGCTGTTTGTGGAAGTTTAGCAGCATCAACTTGATGCACATCCTCAACTTTTTTATGCTAATTCCTAAAGACAAAAACATTCCCATTTTGTCAGCTTTCTTGGTGTCAGCCACAATTTTACAGCTCAGCATTATTTATTTATATTGTAACCTACCTAAACAGACAGAGTCATCAACCACAGCTGTATCAAGGGCTTTGCTACCAGGAAACAAAACTTCTAAATCCAGGTGTGAAGATGAGACCGCAGAGATGAACAGGGAGTTAAGTGGGAAGCATGAGTTTATCAGGGCAATCAGCCTGGTCAGAGGCGACCAGAGCTCCTCCAATCCCCTTCTGCAGACTGAACCCTGCCTGACTAATGTTAGGAGAGATCTAGGCACATAGGCTAAATCTATGTGCCTATGAATGTTTCAAACATTCCAATATTCTCTATCAAAGGAATACACACAAGGCTTGCATGAGCTCTTCCATCTGTCACATCCAAACTGCAAAATCAAGCACAGCACCATGAAACTCTATACCCATGAAACTCTGGTCTGCTGGAGTTTTCAAATTTTCTCTCCAACTACATTAATAATGTGACATGTTCCCATTAAAATAATAAGATAAATAAATAAATTCAAATGAAGGGAGCCATGGCTTATTTCTTTCAGCATACCTTCAAGTGCACAGAATCCCTGGCTCCCCTGGCTGCACTGTCACAACCTCCTTCCTGTTAAGGTCTCTTAACCACTTTTTTCATCCTTCCAGCTCATCTGAGAAAAAAACAGGAGGACAAAACATTCTTACAATTGCCTGTGAACTTATATACTGAGAGTGTCCTGTGGGAAGTCTGCTGTGGATTTCTGGTCTCTGGGACATGTGGTCTGCGAGGCTACTGCATTCAGGATACAACACCTTGTAGAGGAAGCAAAGCAGTCCAGCTGGAGAAGGATTGTCCTTCTCAGACGTCCCGGCTGGCTATCCAGCACCGCTAGCAGTACAGGGGCACTGTCCCCATCTCCATGGTTCGGGACAGCACCTGAGGCAAATGCTCTGTGCAATGACAGCGCTGCCCTGGGGTAGGACATGGCTTGGCTTATGGCTACAGCCAGCAGAAACAAGAGAGCGCTCTCCAGCTGTGGTGAATCCAGGTTTATCGGGTCCCAGGGAAACTGACACCCTAAGAGAACAAGGGAGGGGGTTGCAGCAGCTTATAAGGAGGGAGGGACACAGGGGAGGAGTCAGTCCTTGGAAAAATAGGGTTTCAGAGGGGAGTGGGATATAAAAGATTGACTTAGGGAGAACACCAATGGGGATAACTTGAGGGTGGGGCCTCGGCCCCTGAGCCAATCACTCGACGCTCTCGCTGGAAGTTTCTAGAGAGTTCTAGAGAGAAGGGTGGGAGTGCCAAGTGATGGACAGGGCACCGGGGAGGGATTTGAGAAAGGGTACATTGATCTCCAAGGCAACTGGGGAGGAGTTGGGATAACTGGCAGCACAAGGGAGGGAAGGGAGAACCAGGGCAGAACCATTGCATGATAGGGGGAACAGAACAGTCCAACTTATACAGACACAACACAATAAGGATGTGCTGTGATTTGCTGAAAAAAAATTGTTCAGGCATAAGAGGAGAGAAAGAAGTTGTAAAAGTTAAAGCAAGATCCTCGAGAGGCATCAGCACTGCCAGCATCTGTGAGTTCAGTGTGTACCCTCTTTCCTCAGCACATTTGCTTTGGGCAAAACTATAATAATAATAATTCATCAGCTGAAGTAGGTAAGTGTGTCTGTTAACATATATATCCTAAAATACTTCTGTTGTTAATAAACAATCAGGTAAAAGCTTCAGGTCACCATAACTTTGTCAGACTTCTCACCCTAATAATCTGTTTCCATTTTGAATTACACTGTGCAATTGGCTTCACAGTGCTTCCTTGCTTTTCAAAAATTTCAGTTTGCTTCCTCGCTTTTCAAAAAAAAAACCCACAATTGCTTCATTTGGATTTGCTGATTTTTGATAACTAAATTGGCTTTTGTACTGTAATCGTTTCCCCTTCTATTTCTCCATCTTTCACTTTACAGGGGCTGTAGTTTGGTTTTGAATCTTGCTCTCCTGGTACCAGCAGCATTTTCACATGTGCTGAAGCTCTTGTGGCTGTTCTCATCCAACTTGGTCAAGCAGGCTAAAAGGAAAAGAAAGCAGCTGAATTCTGAGGGATCAGGTTCTACCCACCTCTAACATATTATGCAACTTTTCATCCTTTGAGTAGTCTTATTGATTTCAGTGGAAGAATTTGTTATTGCAGAATGTGAGTAAGATGTCAGAATTTCACCCTAAATATTTCACTTTACAAAGGAAGCCATGATGCAGAAGAAAACACACCCTGAGCTGCAGCAGGACACAACATTTGCAGTTACAATAAAAGCTGGGAAGCCTTTTTCTTCTTTGTGATGGTGGCCTCCTATTGAAAATGTTTAATAAACAGAACCAGTTCTGTGTGAATTAAAGGAAAGATGTTCATAAACAACTGAGAGTCTTCTAATCCCTACAGCACCACAAATAATTCAAAGAAGTCTTGAAGTGCCACGATAATGGCACAAGATGGTTATCTCTGTATTATTGGTTTTGTGTACATCAAAGAAGGCTCTGTAGGAAAAAATAAGGTTGCATAAAAAAACCCAAACACATTTCTTTAAAAAAAAAAACAGACAATTAAAATTATCCAGAAGTTAAGGAAAATATGAACTAAAAATATTTTGCCTTTGAAAGTCTGTATTACCCTTAAAACAATTTTATGGTGGATATTGCAGGCTCTGGATTAACATAAATGTCTGATTGAAAATCTTTGTAAGGATGTTAAGATTAAGTACACAGCTCTTAAGTTCTACAAACACAAAACTGATTTCAAAGGAATCAAGTGATGAGAATGGATGTCCATGAAACAAATACAATGTGTTCATAAAGGCCTTTTTCACCAGTCAAGACATAAAGTGACAACAACTGGACTTGTCACCTGCTTTTAAAATTGCTGAAATTAAAGATTATAGGCAGCACTGAAAAGGAAAGAAAGAAATATGAGCCAGCTGTACCTGTGGTGTGATAACGTTGCCTTCAGGATAGACAAGGCACTGGTTGGTCAACTTCTATGTTGTAATTTTGGATGTAAATGAAGTAAAGAGAATGTGGTGCTGAATGAATGACCAAAAACTGTAAAGGGCAAATTCCACCTAGTACAATGTCAGCAAAGCCTGGGGACTTGTGAGGAGGGAGGGGAAAGAGAGCCCTTTACAAGACATTATAAAACAAATCACAAAACTAGGCATGCCCTGTACCAGTGGAAGCATGACACACCAGGCAGAAGAGCTGCCCCCAAATGCTCTTATCTCTCTCAGAATATTAAAAACCTTTCACAGATGTAGAAATTCGAGTTCCTGGTGAGTCAGGGCCTCCTGATTCCTTGCACAGTCCCAGGAGCACTCCATGTGGAGGTGCAGTGGGACTGCCTTTCATTTCTCCAATAACCAAACCACTGGACAAAGGAGTGGGCAAAACCCTGAATGTTTTGTGCCTGCCTTGTTGTCAGGCACAGAGCTGTGGGTTTGCCTTTGTCCCTTTTGCACGTGGGGTCACACCCCCATGTCCATACTGCAGCAGAAACCTCAGCAACAATGTGTGACAGGCTTTACTCCACACAGAGAGACACTGAGGTGTGGCAATCACTTATTTCCTGTCATACCTCTAAATCAAGGCTAAACGAGGTGAAAAGCAAATAGATTTTCAGCCCTTGTAAACTCACAGGGCAAGCTGAATGGATAAACTAAGGTGTTTCATCACCATATATTACCCTGGTGTGTTAGAGTTGGCTATATAATGGGTTCATGGCCATCTCAAAATGAGTGGAAAGGTGAATGATTCTATTGTGATTACTTGGCTAAAAAACTACATGTCAGTAATCCCTCTTCTGCCCTTCACCATTTAATTGTGTTGGTTTAAGGTTAACAATGGGAAAATGCTATGTATTTTTCAGGGGAAAGTGGGCTTTTTTTAGAGATAAATTACTTAGAAACAGAGGGAAAATAATATTCTATTGAAAATTACTCCTTAAGGTCCATGTCCCTGTTGGTTCTGGTTAAAGGATATATGGGCACACTTGCACAAAGAATTGCAGCTCTGCAAGGCTGTGACTGGAGGAGAATCTCGGCTTCTCTGTGTGAAGCTAAAGGGAAAATCTGTGTAGGAAATTTCAGTTCACCTGATTGGCTGGGATGAAAAATTTCAAGAAAATAACCAGAATGTATCTGCTAATGTGCCTAAAGGCATCATCAAACTGAGACAGCAGTTCAGATTAGGGTCACATGGCGTGCTCACTTCTGTAGTATCCTAAAACTATAAGCATCTGTCGTCAGGGGCCTTTAAGGAGCTGGTCCCCATCTTCCCTAGCAAATGGCTATGTAAGGAAAGAGGAGGAGGAGGAAGGATGCAGGAACTGATTCTCTTGACAATGAGAATTACTGAGCTGCCACTTCTGCATTCTCTAGGGTTCATGATGTTTCTCCCAGCCCATCTTTATAATCAGTATGAGGACCATTTCAGTGGGAAAGCATAATCATAGTGCAAAAATAATCTCATGGCCACAAAGTCATTCTTTAAATGTGGGCTGAACTGCTTATGAGGTTAAGCTGAAGTTGTATTTTTATGTCCAGTGTGGCATTCACATTCTCTGAACATGATTCCTTCACCCAGGGTTTTTCTCCTGGGAAGCTGAAAGGCAGCGAGAGGCTTCAGAGAAAAGGAAAACAATTCTTATCTCATTTGCTTCTCCTATGTTGTGCTCATGCGGATGTGTTTGGAGATTGTTTACCTGAGGTGATTGCTTGATTGGACTCTGGTGTGAGTTGTTTTGGCTCATTGGCCAACTGGGGCCAAGCTGTGTCAAGACTGGAAGAGTCATGAGTTTTCATTATTATTTTTTTAGCATTCAGTAAGTATCTTTTCTGTATTCTTTAGTATGGTATAGTATTCTTTAATATAATATAGTATAACAAAGTAATAAATTAGCTTTCTGACAACATGGAGTCAGATTCATCATTCTTCCCTGCCATGGGGCTCGCCGTGAATTTACAATAGTCCAGCTCTGCTATTTGGTTCCTGGAGCACCCTTGGTACTGATCTGGCTATGGTCTATTTGTTCTGAGTCTGACTAAGGAGCTGAATGAACTTCTCTAGTAGATCCAAGTAATGTTTTTCACTCTTAATGCACCTTGAAGAACTACCAGGTTCATTATAGAAGTTGCTCTTTCATTCCTCGTCTCAACAGAAAAAAGATCAAAGCACTTTGGAAGACAATTTGTCCCCATGTTCTATCTGCCTGTTCACAGGATCAGGAGGATCAGATAAACCTCCTGGCTTTTCCATTCTCCACTAATACCACATTACAATGTGTTGGCTGTTTTTCCCTGTCATGTTTTGAGCAGTTTCGAATGAGGTAGATTAAAACCTTTTCATTTATTTATAAGAGTTGCAGTAAATTTTAGGATAAAGCAGGCAGCTGTTGGACAGCAGTATTTTGTTTCGTTCCCTCCTCGAGTTAGGGCTATGGAACATGGGGAACTGATATTAGGTTCTGGCAATTTAAGTCTGTTTAGCAAGGTTCTTAATAATCTCTGCATGTATATCACAGGGAACCTTTCGCATATTGCTTTAAATAATTCAAAACTGCTCCAATATTGTATTAAATAATTCAAGAATCGGACAGGCTCTGTGATTAATGATGTGTGCCTGGAATTTCTGCAAACACAGCAAGGAGTCAGAGTGTGCTCTAGATACAAGTGTCCTGGCATAAGATCCTACTTACTCCTTGCCAAGGCAATAGTATGTATTAGAAAATTGGAAAAGAGCCTGCTACTCACTGGAAAACTGACTGAGGCCAATGGTTAATGTGGTAGCTGCTGAAAGAGTTTGTTCTTCCAGACAGACAATACTAATTTGGCTGAGAACCTCTATTGTCTTCTGAGTTCCATTTTTAATCTTCATGAATAGCATTGGTGCCTGATGTGATAATTAAATGGAAGTATAAATATTTCTGCAAGAGCTGGACGTTTGTCCTTGTATTTTACCAGTCTTCATCTGAGAGCATGGAGAGGGTTTGTTTTGTAAAGCAAAGCACTTAAGCTTATTTTGCATGATAACTTAATCCTAAAGTGCTGGGAAGTTGCTGTTCTTCCCAGCTGGGTCTGCGATCATGAAAAGTACCTGGAAGCGTGTTGTCCTTCTCCATTTGCTTTTATGGGCAGATGCAAGTGGAGCAGCATTACTAAGGCAAAAAAAAAAAAAACCAAAAAAACCCAACCAACCAACCAACCAAAAAAAAACTACAAACCAACAACAAAAAAAAAAACCACCCTAAATGCTAGAATTGCTGAGTTTTCACCTTGTTGACACAGCAACTACTTTCCCTTCTTAGTAGAGATGAAACAATTGTGGTTTAGACAGTATCAGCAACTGTTTTGCCTAGGAAATGAATAGATTTCTGTAACCTCAATGTATTTTTTTGGTTAAGGGATCTCTTTAAGACACAAAGAAAATCAATGCTGCATTGAGGTAGAAATAAAGCAACCAAATCCTTCTAAATAGCCTTTTTTAAAGAAAATAAAGGATATGCTAGTGAGCAAAATTGAATACCCAGGAAGGAGATTACAATTATCAGCATTATTGGAAATACTCTGTAGATATCTTTATGGGAGTCTGATATTGGACTCCCAGCCCAGCCACCTCAGTTAGCAACCATTTCACAAACCTCAAAAGAACCAGCTGATTTTATTGGGTTTTGGATATTTTCAATGAAAGACTCCACAGGGGATACAATGATATGTGTCCAGCTTTAATATTTAAACACATTCAAGATTTCTAGAGGAAGAGACAGAGAAATAAAGAGAGCTGCTGCTGTGGCCAATGCATTTGGCATGCCATGGCCAGTGTATTCCCCTCTATGTGCCTCTCAGCTCCAGCAGCAGCTGGTGGCCTGAGGGCCATTTGGATGAGGTGAGGGACCAGCCTGGATGAAACAAATTTTTACAAAAGCTGCTCAGGGAATATTGACATTAGATGCACAAGCTGGGGAGAAGATTGGTGGGTTGGTTCTTAGGATTCTTTAGTTGTGGTTTTTGTTGCTCTTGTTGGGGGTTTTATTGTTTTGATTTTGGTTTTGGTTTTGTTTTGTTTTTTTTTTTTAAGAATGTGCATCTTAGAAGGAATCTCAGGTATTTAAGGGCAGGGACAAAATCCAAGGTGTGTCAAATGACTAATATCTAGAACAAAGCTCTGAATGCACATTTGCATTTAAAGAGTAGAAGCTAATGGAAATTTCACACACAAATCTTTATTTCAGTAGTTTAGAGACCCACATTACAATAAACTTCAGCATTTTTACAGAGGCTGTCTTCAAAGTGCTGCCCATTGTAACCTAATAAATTGTAACCTCAGAAGGATGACCAATTAGGGTGTCTCTGTAAAAGTCTCAGGGATGAAACATCTTCCTTAAATAAAAGGGAAACATGCTAATTTTCCATCCCTGCAGACTAATTGAAGGAGCCATAGTATTCTTTTTGTGTTTCAGGGAAGAGCAGGTTGGAAGGGAAGAGAGAGGACGTTGCAGGTTGGCCACTTTTGGATTTTGATGGAGTCTGCTTCCCGTAAAGAATGAATAATTCAACCACCCACGCCCCATAACCCTTTAAATTAGTCTCCCTGTTATTATAAAGCAATGTCTCAAAGGAATAAATAAAGTTGACAAAAATAGTCTTCATAAGGGTTGACACTGATTACATCAGACTGAACTCCCTCACTCATGGGGCTCGTCCACCTTTAAATGTCATCATGAGATGACACCTGTCTATCCTGCTGTCATTCTGAACAGAGAATAAGTCTCTGTTCCCAGTGGCTTCTTTTCCTAACAAGACCAATTCTAAGTCAGAAAGCACAGGATGACAAGTCTTAAACCAGCACAAACTGAATGGTTTCTTGTTACTCCTACTCACAGTAGGAGGGGGGAAACCGCTGAGAAGAGGAGTGAAGGGGAACTTTAAACTTAAAATTAAAAAAATGCTGGATGCTCGTTCTGTAAAATTAACTTCTGCAGAAGACCATGTAGGTGAATGAAGTGATGGATATTAGACAGAACTTCTTTTCTTTGAGGGTGGTGAGGCACTGGCACAAGTTGCCCAGAGAAGTTGTGGACTCCCTGTCCCTGGAAGTTCAAGGCCAGGCTGGATAGGCCTTTGAGTAACCTGGCCAAGTGAAAGGTGCCCTTGCCCATGGCAGGGGCATTGGAACAAGTTGATCTTTAAGGTATTTCTAACCCAAGTCATTCTATGATTCTGTGACAGAAAACATTGTCACTGCAGTACTTTGGGTCAATCAGCAGTGGTGATTCATAGCCAATTGCTTATCTAGGACTGACCTTGTGGCTCTGTACTTCACAAAACTGGTCTGTTGGCACATATTTTATTTTTTACATCTCATTTTTACTGTTGATTGTTCATCTTGCAAGATAACAGGCTTAGAAGAGCACAGGTACTTCCATATCAAGTGAAATCAAAGGCCTAAGTAGCCCTGGAAGGAAACAGCCTGTTGAGAAAACAAATCATGGCTGGCCTCTGTGACATGGCTCATCTGAAACAGAAATGAGAATGATATTCAGCTTTTCTGAACAAGCCCCAAAACCTTTTTCCTTAGTCAGAAAATAACTTATTTCCTGATGACTTCCAGTTGTTTTATTAAATTTCTAGCACTGAGGACAAACACATTCCAAAATGTGATTGTTCACCGAAACAGATTTTTTCCCCTATTTTTGCTGCAGTTCATATTTCATTGCAGTACAATAAATTGACATAGTGCCCTCATGCCTCTTTCTCTTTGAGGGTGCCTCAGACATTAGCAGTTCATTTGCCACAGAGCAGCTTAACTGGCCTCCCCTGCCAACAGCACAAAGGGGAATGGTTATGGACACTCTGTGATACAAACTGATATCCCCTAAGGGCAGCACATACATTTATAATTTAATTCCTATGGCTTATTTCTTACTATTAGGATGTTTCTCTGTGCTGGTAGGAAATCCTAACTCTGGTCCCATATGGACAGCTCAGATAAAGTGCCTGCCTGCCTGTGCTCCTTTTGTCCTGTGCACAGCAAGTTGGGCAGGACACGGAACAGCCTCACTGCCATGGGCATGAGAGGCAAGGAAACAAACACACCTCAGACTCCCACTTCACAGCTGCTGCCAGGCTCAGTGTGGTCCTGATGCTGTAAGAAAACACATTTAAACAGACATGCCTACACAAATTCACAAAGAATGCTGCATCCATTAGCTCAGGGGAAACTGCACACTTACATGATGTGGCTTTTTGCTATTATCCAGTCCCTTTCCCTATGTGTCATTTCACTTTGAAATGCTAAAGGTGCACTGCAATCCAAACTCTCCCAAATTCAGAAAGTGTATATGTATAAATGAAAGAATGAACTAGTTGCTCTGAGCTACTTCCAAATCTAAATTAAGTTGCACTTACCAAAGAATGTGTTCAACAGCACCAGGAGCACCTTGTTCATATTTTGTGTGTATTAAAAAAGAGCCATCCCCATTTTGTTCTAATAACATGCTATTCAATAACTTCAGGTAAGAATACAGAGGATTAAAATGGTTTTACATCTCTCCCAGCTTCTCAAGCAGCTGTGCTATGCTGCAGCTGCACACATTGCTCAGACAAGATATAGCAGCAGGTAATTCTGCAATCACTGGCCCACAACATACACTGGGATCCAGCAATCTCCTGGTTAGTCTGGGTTTTAAAGGAGAAGCTAAATCCTCTAAACTAAGTCTCCTAAGAAAAAGGAAACAAACCTATTTTATTAAACAAATATATTTGACAATAGGATTATCTGAGTTTCTAAGGTTAGCATCCTGTCTTTCTCAGAAAGGCACTAAGCAGACCTAATTAACACTATAAAAGAAACTAAACATATTGGTTGGGTACTAAGATTTTCTTTTTGTTCGAAAAAAAATAAATTGTCATGACTAAATAAAAAGGACTGATATCTGGCTTTAAAAATGGAGGAGGGAGAGGAGGTATGGTGAGAGAAATGAATTACCCATTGATTTATTTTTTTACTTAACAGCAAAGGGGAATGAGCAATTTAAGGTCAGCAGCATATTGTTCAGCTGGCCTCAGATCCTGCAAAATTACCAGCACTGTGTGTTGCAATAAATTGCATGCTTTTGTCATCCCTGTTTGTTTGAAATATGTGTGAAATGAAGAGGGAAACAGCTAAGCCTAGCATTAAGAACAGCCCTGATCTGCCTAGAAGGTGAATGGAGACAAAATTGTCTGTTTTGTTGCTGATAGGAGAGTCCCTCTAATGCACAATCATTCCCACTGCTCTTGTAGCTGCTTCCCTCCCCTGTACCAGGGGCACACACAGCCAGGTGGGTCAGGAGGGCTGCTGGAAATCCCAGCAAAACCACTCCTCCCATTTCTCTCCCCCTGTACCCCACTGATCCACCCCAAAGGGCTCGTGTTTGATTCTGCACAAAGTCTGTGTGCTGTCCTTGTAGTGCTGCAGGCTGCCCAGCCATCATGCCTGCATTTTCTCCAACAGTCCCTAAAGAACTCACCCTGTGCAAAAGGGATAAATTAAACTCAGAGGTGTGGCTCAGCCAAGGCACTGCATCACACAGTGAGCAGGTTACTGACAGCCCAAGTAACTTTTCACACTAATGACTCTCTCATCAGTCCAGGAAAACAGGTCCTATTGCTCCAGAAGGTCATACTGGCCTTTATTTTCCTCCTGGTGATGCAAGCACTGATTATAGTGCAGTATCCAAGACAGGCAATTCATGTCAAAATGTGGAGAAAGTGGCTTTGCTTATTGATGTGTTGTCATCGCAACGTTCAGCCTTTCTGTTTGTAGCTCTTCACGTGAGTTACAGCAAACAGAGCCTGTGCCTGGCATTCACCTGCTCCCCAGGCAGCTATTTTTCAAAATGCACAATGGCCTGCAGGACACTGAGAGATTTGCCATTGCTCTATTGACCAGACACAGCCTTGTGCTGCACTGTGTGATGAAGCAGTGTCAAAATGGCATTCCAGACTGGAAAAGTCAGAAAGCCACAGCCTGGATGTAACCATGATATTTTCTGAAAAATCCTTTCCTTAGGATTTTTTCTCCTGAGAAGCTGAGAGGCCTCAGAAACGAAATGTAAATAATGGTTATCTGCTGCTGTGGAATGCAACAGGTGCATCTGTGGTTGGTCTCATGTGGTTGTTTCTAATTAATGGCCAATCACAGTCCAGCTGTCCAGACTGTCTCAGTCAGTCACAAGCCTTTCTTATAATTCCTTTTCTATTCTTAGCTAGCCTTCTGATGAAATCCTTTCTTCTATTCTTTTAGTATAGTTTTAATGTAATATATATCATAAAATAATAAATCAAGCCTTCTGAAACATGGAGTCAGATCCTCGTCTCTTCCCTCATCCTAAGACCCCTGCGAACACCACCACACCTGGACAGGTGAACTCTTTGCTGAGTCAAGAACTGCCTGGGTGGCTGGACCCAGAGAGTGGAGGTGCTGCATCCAGCTGGTCACTGATGGTCCCCCAGGGATCAGTGTTGGGCCCCTGTTCAATATCTTCATTGATGATCTGGGTGAGGGGAGAGAGTGTACTCTCTGTAAATGTGCTGACAACAGCAAGTTGGGTGGGAATGTCAATCTGTCAGAGGCTAGGAGGGCTCTGCAGAGGGATCTGGAAAGATTGGATTGATGGAATGAGACCAGTTGCGTGAGGTTCAATAAGGCTCTCTGTCAATCACTCAGCATCCCATCCCCTCCATCCAGAAGCTTCGGTCCAGGTTGTCGAGTGATCAGCCAGAGGCCAGGGGTCAGCCCCCCAAGCCTTGCCCCATACGCTGTCCTAAATGTCCATCCCCCAGTACTCATCCCTTAGGGTCACTCATTGGTTGGTAAAATGTTCTCTACTTTTGGTTTCCATCTCCCTTTAAATGTGACCCTGGCACATCTCCCGGGGCTCTGGGCAGGAGGGCCCTGAGGTGCAGGAGCTCCCTTGGGACTCCTAGAATAAAACCTTGGATTAACCCCTGCTAAGAGTCGGCCCTTTCTCTTCTACCGATGTCTCTGGTGTCTCTTGTGCTGCACAGGCGCCCAGCCCAGGTGCCCTCAGCACCCTCGGGGCACAGAGAGTGTCTCCCTGCTGTCAGCCCAGGTGCCCTCAGCACCCTCGGGGCACACACAGAGAGTGTCTCCCTGCCAGCCCAGGTGCCCTCAGCACCCTCGGGGCACAGAGAGTGTCTGCCCCCAGCCCAGGTGCCCTCAGCACCCTCGGGGCACACACAGAGAGTGTCTCCCTGCCAGCCCAGGTGCCCTCAGCACCCTCGGGGCACAGAGAGTGTCTCCCCGCTGCCGACTCGGGACTGGCCCAGGGTTCCTGAGAGGCTCACAGAGGGACAGAGACAAAGGGCAAGTGCCAGGTCCTGCCCTCATGTCCCAAGAAGCCCCTGCAGTGCTCCAGGCTGGGGGAAAAGTGGCAGGAAAGATCCCAGCAGGAAAAGCCCTGGGAGTGCTGGGTGATAGCAGCCAAAGGTGAGCTGGTGTGTGCCCAGGTGGGCAAGAGGACCAAGAAGCCCAAGGGCATCATGGCCAGCAATAGTGTGGCCAGCAGGGCCAAGGCAGTGATTGTCCCTCTGTTCTGGGACTGGTGAGCCACACCTGGAGTGCTCTGCCCAGTTTTGGGCCACTCAGCTCAGGGAGGACATTGAGGGGCTGGAGCAGGTCCAGAGAAGGGCAATGAAGCTGGTGGAGGGTCTGGAGTACAAGACTGAGGGGCAGTGGAGGGAGCTGGGGCTGTTTAGCCTGGAGAAAAGGATGCTCTGGGGAGAACTTATCACTCTCCACAACTCCCTGACAGAAGAGGGTGGCCAGATGGGATCAGCCTCTTTTTTTATTACTAAGTAACAAGTGATAGGACAGAAGGAAATGGCATCAAATTGTGCCACGGGTGGTTTAGATTGGATATTAGGAAACTTTTCCTCACCATAGGTTGTCGAGCAAATGAATAGGCTACTCATGGAAGGCCTGGAGTCACCATCCCTGGAGGTATTTAAAAGACATATAGATGTGGCACTTGGGGACATGGTTTGGTGGTGGCCTTGGCAGTGCTGGGTTAGCAGTTGGGCTCAATGACCTTAAGGATCTTTTCCAACCTAAATGATCCTATGATTCCATGTACATGCTTGTCCTTCCTTTGTATATTCTTACTTGATGGGCACTGCAGCACCTAACAAAGGAAGTGCCATGAAGCTCCCCATTTTTCATTTAGGCTTCACTGGGCAACAAGATGAAGCCACCCTAATGCTGCAGCTCAACGAGCTGTGCAGCAGTGTGAGCCACAAGGCAGCATGCATGGGAGGACTGGAAATTGCTGTTTGTTGTGCCTGATCCTCTGTCAGCAATGACTTCAGTCTCATACTGCTTCTGTGTATGAAAGTACTTTTTCCCAGCTCATCCGCAGGAAAGGCAGGAAATATCCTGCATGTAATTTACCCTTGCTTTAAAGAAAATAATTACAGTTTTTACTGTGTGTCTTTGATTCTCTATGTAGAATTTTTTTTTCTTCACTTACATTTTCCTAATCAGTACATTGTCTCTCAGAGGACACAACCAGACTCATCAATGGAGCTTTCTGGCCCTACAGAGGCATTGGGATCTCCAAGTGCCTCCAACTCCATACTCACACTAGGAGTGATGGAGGTGGGGAACCCTGAGCTGGGGTTCCCACACAGGTTTTGGTCATTGCTAAAGGCCATTCCTCAGAAACCACCTTTCCCAGTCATTCCTCCAGTCCTTGGCTTGGTCTTTGTGCTCACACACACCTACCCTCTGTTACTGCTGGGAACAGAGGCTGTGGTCCCTTGCCCCTGTAAGGATTACACTTTATTACATTTTGTTTTAGATATCATCCTTTCATGGCTTGTCTAGGCAAATAACAGTATTCCAAATCTCCCAACAGACAGAAGGAGAAGTCATTGCAACCCCATAACTTGAATTTGGTGGGCTGCTGCACTTTCTCCCAGTTCCTGCAGGGATTGGGGAGCTGACTGCCCCAGGAGCCACTGTCTCACCAACACACACAACACTTTGTGCAGCGCCAAGAATTATCTGCAGGCACCTATCCAGAGTCCTTGATTGCCTGGATCTTGTTTCTGACATAGGCAAACCCCAAATTCTGTAGGACCCAAGGTCTCCTCTCAGGATCTCTCGCTGGTCAGAGTGACCCCGAGGAAAGTTGGAAAGTCTCCTTTCCCAGCCTGGCGCTTGAAGAGTCAGAGCTCTTCAGTTCTCGGTCTCAAGGTTGTTTATTGTATCTTATCTATAAAATATTTTCTCCTGTCCAGCTGAGGTCCACTCAGCAAGACAGTCCAGGGCACTCTGCCTGCCCCCAGGGGCAGTGTTATGTCTTTATACTAAAAACTATGTATACAATATTTACAATTACTTTCCAATACCTATCATCTATGTTAGACAGTGAGCTTCTACTCTAAACCAATCTAAAAGTCCCAACATCAGCCAGAAGATGTAGACCAAGAAGAAGAAAGAGAAAGGCTGGACATGCCCAAATCCCTCCATCTTGCCCCCTGAACCCCCATTCCAAAAACCCCAAAATCTACTTTTTCACCCTGTGATAAATTCACTATCATTCTACTTAAACTGTCGTGGCTTGCAGATCTTCATCTAAGGTTGGTTACTTGCTCCACGGGTCATAGTGAAAACCACAGGCATCCTGGGCTCTGTGCCAGGGTCTCTGAGCCCCCTGGCAGGGGTCCTGGCTGCCCAGGACAGCCAGAGGGATGTCCTGGGTTCCAACAGTCTCCAGCCTGTCACAGAGCAAGGGGGCAGTCACCTCTAATGGAAATAAGGTGCTGCCCATTAGCAACCATACTTCCAACCCTACCCTGGCCACAGGTTTTAATTAATGATACATTTAACTTGCATAAACGATGAAAGTTCCCCCAAAGGTGCTTATCATACATTCATGTACATTCATGAGCTGTGATCCAGCCCTCATCTTCCAGAGGATCTTCCTCTAAAGAAAAGCTCCAGTGTCATCCACAGTTTTGGAGGTCTAGAGGAAACTTCTAAAGTTACACAAAGTATTTAGCACAGCCCCACTCACTCAAAATGTCACTGTGTAACTGACAGACCTCTGAAAGCAGCTTTTAATTTACAGCAACAGGACCATTTTTCAAATTTTCTAAGGATTTTGTGCATTTTACAGTGAAAGGATATTTATTGCCACTTTTATGTGTAAGCTGACTACAGCTCCATATTACTTGGGGTATAAAGAAGATGAGCAAAAGGCCTTTAAACTAGTGTTGTTGCACTTCTGATCTTGATTGATGTTGACACCAATTAGCAGAAAAGGAATCTTCCAGATAAAGGAAAAGAAGATTTTATTAAGCCCTAAATGCCAAGAGTCAGAATTCAATGCAAAATTCATTAGTGCTTATGGCAGGAGTCCTACCAGCTATTGCCAAGGGGTTAAAGGGAAATAAAAATTACAAAAATAGGATTTTCAGGACTTTTAAATCCTAGCCTGAACAGTAAACTTGTTTGGGTGATTTCAGCTTGCTGTTCTATACCCTGATACATAAAGGCTGTTCTGGTACACTCACTAGCTTTAATCAAAGGAAACTTCTATTGAAGTCAGTTGTATTCCTCTAAGTAAAAAGAAAAATAGAGGTCATATTTTCTCATTCAGTTCTAAATCCATTTTTGTAAATACAACATTCATAGGGTGGAGGAAGAGGTCTTCAAATTATATAAATTTTAAATATATAAATCTGTAAATATACACATGTGTATGTATGTATGTATATATATATATATATATGAGATCAAAATCTGATTGAAAATTTCTATTTAATGTACAGACAGTGACACAAAAATAATGACACTTGCCTTTGCAGACTTTTACCCTTAAACAGTTGCTCAGAAAAATAAAGGAGCTTTGCCAGTTTTCTGATGTTGCATCACCAATAAATCCTAGTTTAACAAAGCTCTGAAACAAGATTTGAAAGCCTTATAAAAACAAAGGTTAAATATGCTTTTTAGAACTAGAAATTAAATAGTTTGTACAGTTTGGGGTCTGGAGAACTTTGAGTGGCTGCTCTGTAAGAGAAGTGACACAGCTGCCTGTTACTCTAATTCGCAGCTCTTGCAGGAACTCAGTTTTGGAACAGGAGCAAATACTTGGGCAAGTGGAGGCAGTTCCTTCCTAAGCCTCTATTCACAGCACTCAGAAATTTTCCTTAGTATTTATGTCTCTCCATGTTCACTAGATCATGTTTTGCCTTTTAACACCAAGCTCTTCAGCTTGGTAAGGAAAATCATAGGTCCCAGCTCCCAAACACCAGGCACTGCTTGCACAGCAACACCCCACAGGTTTTCATTCCTCTCTGCTTGCAGGGTATCTGGTCTTCCAGTTCAAAGGACTGCACACACACACACACACACACACACACACACACACACACACATTCCTTGCAATTCAATTTAGCCAATGATTACTCAATTTCAACATGTCCTGAGACATGTTCTTTCACTGGCAGAGGATCCTGATGACCATCAGTTTACATCTACTTGTCAGAAGCCCCAGGGCAAATGTTGACTCTGAATTTTCCTTCCAGTCTCATTTGCTGCATCAAATGTCATCAGTGCTTTTGACAGCAGCATCCTAGACTCGTAGCTAGAAAGTTATTGCCATTTCTTGCTTGCTGTACACACTACAGATTTGGTTTGTACATCTCTCATCTTCCAGGGTTAAGCACTGCAGTTTTCTGTTTTATTATACTGGGCTAGTGCTGTTCACCTGAAAAGGTTTAAACCAACCCAGATTTATTTTAAAAATCAAAGCATCCCTTTCCTGTCTTTACATCATTTGCTCCTGCCCTGCAACCAACCCTTCCCCCTTCTTCAGCACATACCTGTTGTCCCCTGCTGCTTAGGGCAGGAGTTCATCTTCCTGTAGATTTGAGCAACCTGCACCATAGTGAGAGCTTTGCTCTCTGACTGAGGCTAAGCACTGGTTTTGTTATTTAAAAACCCTTGCAGGTTGCTTATTAAAACAAAAAAGAAAAAAAAAGCTAAATAAAAAACAAACAAACCAACCAATCAACCAAACAAAAAACAACAACAACAAAAAACCCAACCAACAAAAAAACCCAACAAGCAAACAAAAAAACAAACCAAAACATAGATAACACTGTGCTTTTTTATTAAACCACATGTTCTGAATATTGGTGAGCCTGGAAACTCTGATTGGGAAAAGGAGAATGATTCTAGAAATTGGGATGTGGGATTTTATGGAATATTTTTTGCAGACCCCTACTCTTATCTAATATTATATTGCCTCAGTTTCTTCTCAATCCTTTTAAACCACATTATGCTCTCACAGTGTCTCCATGTTCTGTGAAGGAAGATGGATTTCTGCTCATTGATGGCTGCTCTGTTCCTTGGATCTTGGTTGTACTTGCAGCATACCAATTTTATAATAGCAAACCTCCCTCAACTAAACATTTAAATGTGGAGAGAAAGAGTTCCTGTTCAGAGAGTAAAAACCATCTAGCAAAATCTCAGAGCTAGAGCCAAATGCCACCAGCTCCTATCAGTCCTTCAGCAGCAAGTGACACATTGCAGAAAGCTGTCCCCAACCCAAAAGGATCTCAGCAGCAAAAAAATGAGACTGGCTAAGACTTAGAGACTGTGGCTGTGGCTGTGTCTGTACATAACAATCAAAAAAGCAACTCTGAAAAGCACTATGAGTTGTTTCAGCTGCTGTATCTCTAGAAGTATCTCTCCTTCTGTGTTCACAGACCTGTGGAGGAATGTTTGAGAAACTAGCAGATTAAAGGTATTTTTGTTCTCTTTCTGTTGCTTCTTGATGAGGAAAACATTGGGAAAAATGTGGGATGGAAGTGGAGCTTGTGAAACTCTCTCACAACTGTGCTGGAGAACTCCAGAGTAGGGCATTTACAAATCTGAAACAATGGAGCTTTGACTCAGTCACACAATAGATATACTCTCAGTTGGTTATTAAAAGAAGAAAGAATTCTTGGTTAAAAACCTGTTTGCATGGAGTCAGATCTGTTTCAGTCTTATGCACAGATTCTCTTAGCTCTTCCTCCATTGCAAACAGAGAAGAAAGAATTTCTTGGGATTTCATATTTGCAGTATATCAACAAGAATATTTTTAATCAGAGATGCAGCAACAAGGCAAAATTTAGAACTCTGCCCCTTTTCTCACTCTGGAGTTGCCTGCAGCAGCCATGTGGAGAATAGAAAATTGAATATTCTTCATAGATATTATTCTATAACAGGACCCCAGCAGAAATGCTTTTTCACTGCTATCTCTGTCAGATTCTATGAATCCACAAATCCTGCTAAATACCTAATATCACAGCTAAAGATGTGCCTGGATGTGCAAGCTGTCAGTTACCTATAAAGGCTTCTTACCAGGACCAGCACTGACAATAATATCTGCAAGAGCTGAAGGCCCCTCAGCTGCCAAACAAGAAACCATCAACCAGCTGTGAGATAAATGCAACTGCCAGGTGTGATGTCCACAAGCACAATGTAAGGGGATAAACATCCAGGTCACTCAGAATGAACCTGACCAGAGGAAAAAAAAAAGTGAGGAAAATAGTAGGGTCATAGTTAATCCTGATCCTGTTGTCATTGTCAACAGGGGACATCAGGAATCTACCTGGAGGTGTCAGCAGCTTTTCTGTTACTTTTCTCTCTCTGCCACCACACTGAATGGTCAGTTTTAGTGGTGGCCAGATGTGAGGCTCTGCCAGTAAACTTAACAGCTGCTGATGCAACCGGTGCTTCAACACAAGCCATGATGTGTGGAAGTGATAGAAATATGGTCATATGCATATTTCGGATCAAGTGTGTGACACAAAATGTCTTCAGCCAGGACTGACAAAATAAGTACAACAATCTCTATCAGGCCTCAGCACCATTGCTAGATGGAGAGGAGATAATACAACAGATCCCATTACCTTGTGTAACATCTTCCAAAAAGCATAGAAACTTTTAGTATCTGTGTTATCCCTGTGGCAGGGAGCTCCACAGCTTAGCTGGAAACTGTGCAAGTTGTAGGATGTAAAAAATACAAACAGGATTTTCTTGACCTGTAAAGCAACTTATTAAGTGAGGATATTTTTTCCTGAACTGACAGAAGATGGAAGTCATGCTCCAGAGAACAGGTAGGCATAACCCACAACAGCAGAAAAACACCAGCAATTAGTCAGAATCCCTCTATTGACTGACAAGAAGTAGACATATACTATCACTGTAGACCAATCTTCTGAGCCCTCAAAGTGTGTAAATTAGACCTAACGTGTAAATTGCACAGTAAGTGACAAGAATTTCAGAACATTGATTACTTTGAGACAGTCATTTGAGGAATGAATCCTTTCAAGAAATATAAAACTGCTGGTCTTGATGGCATCTGACAACTGAGTAGATGAAATACCTTGGTTGAATGACAAATATCTGAATACTCCAACCATTTGCTGTGTATTGCTGTCAGTGTGCTTGTGCTTGTATCTCATGGCACTCCAAAAATCAGAGAAATATGCTTCAGAGCCAAAGAACAGTGGGTTGTGTCCATACGGCATCATCTTCACAAATGGCATCAGCATCTGATCCTAATTAAATTAGTTATCACCATTTGCTAAATGGTTCCTAATACCAGAGCAAGCTGGACTGTTCCCAAAAAATCCCTGCTGTCTAAGTGCTTAACATCGCTGAGCAGTTCCAAGAGAGCCTTGGGAGGGCATGGACAGATACTCTATGCCTGTAGATCCATCAGCAGCTGCTCATGACACTGGAAAAATCTGAAGAATGGTTTTATTTGTAATTATTAAATTACACAAATTGATCATCTCTTCATAGGGATTGCACACTGAAAAGTTTACATGAACCATGTGGGAAGCAGATCCAATGGTGCAGACTGCAATATGAGCTATCAGAAAAGGGTACTTGTACCAATATTTTCGGCATCTGTCAAAATAAGCAACCAAGCTATGATCGTATAAAATCTAATTCCTTGCAGGTGACTAAAGCATCACAATCCAAAACTAGGAATGCACTTTTAAGGACTTCATGTAAAATCATAGCCATGGTGACCTGAGCATCCTTCCTAGATATCTGATTGGTGCATCCAAAGCTGACCATGTATGAATTCAGGGGAAACAGATGTGAGTCTCCTCCACCTTTAGACTCAATAAGCAATTTTGCACATCCAAGATTGAGGGAGACTCACCCTTGACTAGCACATGATCTATCTGGGTATCATACTGAATTGCACACTTTACTAGAGGCCAGAGAGATCAAAATGCAGAGTGCTTGTAAGAGCTCAGTTCCCAAATAAAGGTGAAAGGGAGATGAGGAGGCTGATGCCAACCACGCAATGATGTGGATTGCTGAACCCACACAGTGACACTCAGACCTGTACATGTGCTCTGTGTCTGAGTAATCAGGTTTTGCAGGGTTAGATAGGCTGCAGGGGATCAAAATTGCCTTGTCTTAACTAGATGTCTTGGATAAGCCAAAATCAGACCATCTTTCTGGAAGTCATCCTATCTGATATCATGAAAGTATGAGCTATTACCAGAGAATGCACCCAGAATCTTTATGATGGTGCTGTGGTAGCTACATAATTGACAGTGCACAAGATAAGCAGTAGGGTAGTTAAAATTAGCATAGATTAAAGAAAATAAGAGAAAATTACTTTCCCTAGTAACCTGAGAATGAATTTGACAACTTGGAGACCTTCTCACACACAAGTTAGCTGGAAGAACCAGAACATGCAGAAATGTGATTATTATGAATAGACAGAAATGTGTGAACATAGAGCCTGGTTGAACCATACAGGACATCATGGTTTGTGGCATCATGGAGGAGTTGTAAATTATCAAGGATTTAGCCCAGGCAACCCACTGGTCCATCTTTTATGTTGACTTTATGAAAACTCATCAGAAAACACACAAAGGACATGTACCAGGAAAAAGGAAGCACAGACATAGCTGTGCAGGAAGCTTCTTATGGAAGAATAAATAACTCATTTATTCCTTTTCTGCAAATCACAACAAGACAAATGACTGAAAAGCCTTTTTCAAATCCTACCAGTCCTTGACAGGAAAGAAGAAATAATGCTCTAATTGCCAAAAATGGTAAGGAGAGGAGAGGAGAGAGGGCAGAATGTCACGCTTACAATTTGTTTCCAATTCATTCTCCCTCTCCAAGGTTCCTTCTGCCCTTTAAGAAATCTGTACTTAAAGCATAATGGCCTAGAACATTTCCAAACCAGGAGCTTGGTATAATTCATTTTAATGCCACTCCTGTTGGCTGGGCAGTACAATAAATCATCACACTGCAGGAGAACCCTTTGGTCCAGACCATGTATCAGACTGAACTTGTGGATCTATGGAGTATTTATCATGAGTCTGTTGCCACACAAGGTTATCGTGCTGGTGAACAGTATTTCTCTATCTCTCAAATTTGGTTCTTTCAGCCAAAATGGAGCTATTCAACATAAAAAAAAAAAATAAATTAAAAAGCCTATGCTGGCTTTGTCAGAGTCACACGGCCAGAGTTCAATATCCACCATGACCCTCAGGGAAAGCATCAGCAGACAGCATGGTTTCACAAAATATTTAAGACTATCTTTTTTTAGTATAAGCCACTCCTTAACCTCAGAAAGATGCACTGTAGTTAGTTTCAGCTACACCAGATATCCTTCTCTGTTTCTTCTGCTTAGAATAAGCTCCATGAATAAACAGAGGATTTTGTTTTTCTTAAGGTTATTCCCCTCACAAGAAAAAAAAAAAAAAAAAGAGAGAAAAAGAAAATTCTGCATGGTTTCAGGCCATTTTTTCCCAGATCATGTGACAAAACACTTGGAACACACCCAACTTGTGGTCATTGACAGTTTCTCTACCAGGAAACCAAGCCAAAAAGTCCAAGATGTCACAGGAGACATGTCAAAGACATGGGATCAGAAAAAGAGTCACAACTAATTAATTTGTTTTGGAAGAAACTTGGTACTTGATGTTCCCACTTCATTCATGGGAAGGAAATGCTCTGAACTTCTGACAAATCAAGTCATTTATTCAAACACTTTACTGTGAACTCTGCTGCTGGGAGTTGGTGCTAGGATGTTGAAGAGATACCAGTGTAACAGAAACAAAATCCACCTTTGCTCAAAGGTCATTGTCAATAGTGTTTCTGGGGTTTTTTCTGGTCTTGTTTTCTCTCAGCATACTTGCGTTTTTGTCTCTAAGTGACAAGTTTGGCCAGAGCAGCATTGATTAAACCAAACTCACGGACTCACTCAATATTTCAATGATTGAGAATAGCTGGAGGAAAATAAATACTTATTTTCACTTTGTCTTGCATTTCCAGCAAGGACCAAAGCCAGTGGTGATATAAGCCTGCTGTGCAAAGGTTTCTCTATGCTTTTTCCATCCAGAAAACCTCAAGAATTCCCCAATAAGCCTGTTCTCATGATCATCCCACCTTGTTCCAGTGAGCTTCTGAGTCTGAAGAGCTGAGTCAAGGTCCCTTCTGGATGACTGGATTGCTGCAAACTCTCTGCTGCCTGTTTTCCTCCTCTCCTTAAAATTCACAGAGCTTCAGCTAAAAATTCTGATCCATTCCCATTTAGATGATGAACCTACTTACTGACAGTCCTTAACTCTTTTCATCATAATGCTAATTCTGTCTTTAAGGCCTTGTGTTGTTTCTTCCTGCCCATATTTATGCTCTTATCTCTATCATTTACCCCTTTTTCTGCCCTCACACTCTTTCCTTGAGCTCATTATTTCTTCTGGTCCATCAGTACTGTATCATCCTTCTGCTTTTGCTCAACTACCTCACTTTCTGTCCCCTTGACAGACTTCTCCCTCCATGTCCTGGAAGAATCAGAGCTACACTCTTGGACTGCTCCTGAGAGTCAGTTGTTACTCCAGCCTAAGACCCATCTGATTCTCTAAGAGAGAAGAAAAGCACAGGAGTAGTGGAGGAAACAAAGGAAAGAGGAGATGAGAAATGGAAATTTATTGGGTGGAGCAACCCATGTTTTGTTGCAGCTACTAGGAAGTGACAGCAACAGTAAACAGCCCAATGCTGGGCTTTTACTAGTTTTTCAGAAGAAAAGTGATGTTTGGAACAGGTCAAAAGAAGGGACTGTGGCCCTCAGCATCTATAAGTATCTGTCCAGTGGGCTGTAATTCCTTCAGTGCTTCTTCTGGGCAACAGGAAAACAGCATCAAGAGGGTCTGCACTGCAAGTGTTATCCCACAAATGCCTCATGGCACCTGAGGTGGCATGAGATGGGATGACTTGAGGGCAGCAAATGAGAGTCAGAGGTGAGATTTGGCAGCATGTTCACCTGTGGGTGGTGGGGGAAGAGCTCTCATGCTGAACCAGTCTCCCAGATCAGCCTTGAGCCCAGGCAGAGAGAAAGATTAACTGATTTTACCTTAGCCTTTTCCCTGGGATATAGGCATGAAGAATGTAAGGCTGGTAAGAACAAAAATATTCTGTCTAAGGAAAGGTGACTGAGAAACTGTTGTCCCAGGGCACTCAACTACTATAATCTTCATCCTGACAAATTTTGTGTTTAGCTGAGGGCAAATTGATTTGGCCAAAATCAAGCAAAGCCAAGTTTCATAGGTTTCAGTGCTGTGTGCCAGATGAAGACCTAAACAGGCTAGTCCTATATGATACTGTTAGGTAATATCTAGGGTGGCAGATCTCAAATGGCACTTCCTTAAATGAGAAGTGGCTGCTCAGATTTTCTGGCTCTTGGCTATACCACCCCTAGGAAGCCATGGGCCTAAAGCTCTCTGAAATGATTTGGCTACTGCAGATCACCCTGCAGGATGCAGCACTGAGTAAAAATTCAGGTCAGATGGTCACAGCAGGCAACTGGGATGCAAGAGTCCTTGCATAGGCACATTATTCTCAAACACTGATATAAAGAAATTGATGGTTTTGTGCTTCACTCAACATGAGCTTAGTTAGCATTACTTGAAATAATAGGTGGCACGTTCCCTCAGTAGTGCCTTAAAGCTGTGAAAGTGTAAAGTATCATAGAACAGCAGAGCAAGATACCCAGACTGTTTCTACTGACAGATACAAAATTCAGGGCTCCTGCTGCTCCACATTTTCAGGGTAATGGTTTAAAAATAAATAAAGAAATAAATAAATAAAACTTATTAGTCAAGACAACTTATTAAACAATTTGAAACTTTGTACTACTTGATTTGGGTGCAAATTTAATCAGAGAGTGTAGGGGTGAATTGACACAGAACATATTTCCTAACTTCTGCCCTAGGGCCATTTTAGATACCACAGTAA
This sequence comes from Molothrus ater, assembly GCF_012460135.2. NCBI lineage: Eukaryota > Metazoa > Chordata > Aves > Passeriformes > Icteridae > Molothrus > Molothrus ater. The sequence continues at coordinate 146,231,851 of NC_050478.2, read as the reverse complement.
CACAACATTGTTATTTTATAAGCTACCTGAAAATCAGCATTACTTTGTTTTGCTGGTTTTGACAACCACCAGGGAAACTGAACTTGGCTGCCCCCAATACCTTCTTCCCTTAGAGAGCCAGGCAGGATGGTCCCCTTCCCACTTCCAGCCCCTGGTCTTTCCTCCTGAAATCACATCCCCCATCATGGATGTATGTGTGTATGGTATAGAATATTCAACACCAAAACTCTACCCCTTGGCATTGTAACCATAACAGTGTGTTCTTCATTTCCATAGTGGACAGAGGAAATCTTATTCATGAATGCCTATTAACTCTTTCTGTATTTAAGATGCATTTAAAAAGTAATCAGGGACTGTAAGGTGATTAAAAGTCTCTCACCTGCCCTGATTCCAGTGGTAGGAGGACAAGGGGTGTGGTGCAGACCTGCTGGCGCACTCCATTTTCTGTTTAGGATTTTCACACAAACAGACAAGTGCAAAGCATGGACACCTGTTTGGCTCCCTCCCATCTCACTCCTGGCATGGCTGATGCTCCTTAACTGCATATCATTGCTTTGGTTCCACAAGTGCAGCCCAACAAACTTTCATCAGGCCTCCCAAGTTGAAGCTTGAGCTTTTCCAGTGATTCACTCCAGAACATGAGCAAAACCAATCCTACTCATTTCAGGTAGGCAGCCAGTAAATAAATCCTGTGTCCTGTCATTGAAGGTCTTTCTGTTGTGTTGCACACTGCTTAGAAATTTTCTTAAAGTAACTCTTGCGTTCCACTTTTTTCTTTTCAACAGTCAAAGCTTCTTCCTTCTGTGTAACCAGAGTGTTTGCTCAAGGCCTCCTTCTGTGCCCAGCAGAATCTGTGCTGTATTTACAAAGTAGAAGCCAATATGAAGAGTGCTGACTGGAATGAACAGTGTTTGGAACGAAATGTCTAATGAGTGTAGATGCTATCAAAGCTGTTCTCTTGCTCAGAAGTGGATGTTAATGCCAATTACTCATGTTTCTTGATTAAACTCTCACCGAACATTAAGTACTGCAGAAAAAAGGTCCTCCAGCACAAAATATGCACATTGCAGTTGAGTCAGAAGCTGGCACCAAGAATCCAGGGACATGCTGTACTCTGTGTTGTGGTCCTTCAAAGAATACATGGGAGTAAATTGGGCATGATTTATGAAAGATGTCTGGGCAGAGTGTGCCACTGGAGCTCAGCCAAATAAGTGCACACCAGACTAAGATGTACTCTCAGGACAACAGAAATACTTAAATGAGTGCATAGCTGGAAGAAGACATTTCACATGGACAAGTAGGATGTTCCACTAAAGATGTGACAGATCTCAAGATCTACAACCAGGAATTGTATAAACTAGGAGGAGTCAGACAGTAAACTCTCATTGCTGGAGTTTGGGCTACTGCTCAGTTTGACTGGGTCCATGTACACTGCTCTCCTGGATAAACCATTCTGTAATTTTGTTCTATGAATATTTTGCTATGATACAAAAGGGTCAGAAACTTTGCTATATTTATATGTATGCTTGAGCTCTGAAATAAAGGGAAATGCACCAAACAGGAAGAAAGGTGAACATCAGGTTTCTCTTTAAAAGTGAAAAGGTTTATTGATTAAGCTACAGGAATGTGTGTTTGTTTTCTAATCATCAAATCAGAGTTTAAAAGGGATGCATAATTTATCAATTTATCAATTTAAAGGGATGCATAAATTATCAATTCCCAGCCATCTTCTCTGTCTCAGGCTATTGCATTTATACAGCTCCCACTGCCTTTGGTCAGATGTTTCCTAGAGCCATGACACGATGATACTCTAAATCCCTGGCACTTAAGTCACATAGTGGATGTAATATTGGGAACAGATAATAACAAGAAAGTCTAAAGAAATAAAACTGAAGGTGACTGGTGGAAGAGCAATTTTCCATCCCTAAATTCACACTAGGATAAAATCTTCCATCCAAAGAGGATCCTGAGTGTCTCATGAGCACCCAGAACCTGCTATACCTGCCTTTCCACCAGCGCCTGTCAGAGCACTGTTCACCAGAAGGGGTCACAGATAAATAGATACATTATATGAAATCTGAGAGGAGTGGCAGGGACGGGATGTGTCTTGTCCAGGGACGGACAGGAAGCCATTAGCAGAGCTGGAAAAGGCCACAGATGTCCCAATTCCAAAGACTGTTCTTTAAATATTAAACTACCCAATGTTTATCCCATTTGTTATCAAGAGATCACGGCACCTGGCTTCAATAATGCTTTACTCCTTGAAAATATCACTTCATAAATCTTCAGGACAGGTGCGTGCAGAGGGTGGGTACCAGTGCTATCCCACCTCTCCAAACTGGGGCACTCACACATCCCAGCAGGGAAATAAAAAACGGACAAAAGATCCTCCTGCAGCCACTGGGCTGGGGAGAGCCTGAAATGCCCCCAGATCTCTCTCCAGGAGCCTTGCAAAGAGCAGAGCATTGTGATTTAAATCCAAAGCTGTGCCTGCCTGAGGATGATTTGCAGGCAGTGCAAGAGTGGCTCTGGCTGAGCAGACAATGCCCAGGAATGGCTGAGCTGAACAATCTCTGATGGGAAGAGGCATGGCACAGAGGGATGGGTCAGGAAAAGGGATGCCTGGATGCTCTGCCTGCCCTGCTGAGCCCCTGACCAGTGCCAGCACTACCACAGCACTGCAGTTCTCACACAAATTCAAGTTAGAAGGAGAAAAAGGAAGAGATTGGAAGTAATGGGGGACATATGAATCATATCTGCAAGACTTGAGTGTAATTTCATTTTGAAATCTAAGACTTAAACTAATGTATTCCTTGGCCAGAAGTTATTCCAGCTTCTCTGGGCAGGTAGTAATAGAAAGAAATGTGATCTTTTTGATTAAGCCAGAACATTTACTGCCACTGGGAAGTGCAGCATGTAATGTACCATGGGGACACAGTGCTTTCTGTAACTCCTACTACAGCTGCAATATTTGACAGAATACCTTCAGAAATACAGTATAGAGGAAGTCTCAAATAATCCTCCTTAACTGCATTTATACAACAGAGCACCTATCTATTAAGGTGTTAGAGGTGCTTCTAATGAAATAAATTAAGACTAAGTCCTGATTCTGTTTCGAAACACCTGGTATAAATCCAGACAACTTGTCCTACTTCTGTAGCATTATACCAGATTTAAATCTATTCAACAAGGCTCTTAAATGTATGCCTTACTTGGGAACTTGAGTATTTCTACCAGTGGCATCAGGGCTGCTCTCATAAGCTTTAAATCTTAAAAAAAAATCAAGCATGTGCCAGGGACTAAAAACTGACCTCTGAGGCTTAAAAACAACAGATTGTCAGAAAACTGAAAGCTCATACAAAACCATCAAGGAAAATCAAAAGGCACAAGAGCTTGAAGAGAAAAAAAAAGAGAACTTACAATGATGAGAAAAACAGTAAAATCCTGACAGGAAAAAGGAGAGGTGCAGTCTGGGAACATGTACCTTCATTTCAAATTCCCCAGTATTTAGTTCTGCCTTAGGATCCCATCATACAGATGTTTTCCACAGAGAGGCTGAGACTCTGCCTCCCCAAAAGTTTACACCTGAGATTTTCATATTTAGTATTTCCATTTGTCTGTAGCTGATTAATCATCCTACAAATTCCACCATTATCAGCAATTTTCCTTCTGGGGAAGTAAGGTGCAGGAAAGAGAAAGAACTTACCTAAGGCATTGTCACACACTCAGTCACTAAGAAAAGAGACCTGGGCATCCATAAATATGGAAAAAAATCTATATATGTTTGGCAATAAGCTTTTGGGGCTTTGCTTGCCATTTGGACTCAAGCAGGAAATGGAATTTTCCTGTTCTTGTCAACCTGAAATGCCTCCAAGGTCACAACTGCTCAGCTCGAGGATGGTAAATACCACAGCCTCCTTTCCTTAATGCACACAAGAAAGAGATAAACTCAGCCTAACCTTTTCAATTTACTTTACTAAGTTTACTCTGGGATCATCTTTATGGCCCAGGTGACTCCCAGCTGAGCCAATGCAGGATGCTTAAGTGATATTGTAATATGAATAGTAAATCTTAACTTGGGGCCGAGCAGGAAGCTCCTGAATGCTGACAAACAGTGCTGTAAAAGTCACTCCAGAGGTCTGTGCTGCCTGGCTGTGGGCATGTCAGACTGCTCAAAGAAGCACATGGATACTTGCCTTGCTGTCTGCAGGTAGGTCCTTGCTCATCTTCTCCCACACCACACTTTGGACCACATACCTGATTGACACATTGATTTCTTCTTCCCTGAATAATCAACCTCTTAATTAAACTGAATGCTGCTTAATTCCACCAGCTTGTAAATGCTGCATTCATTATCCAGAGATCTGAGGGAACTGAAGGGAAACAAAAACTCCTCACAGAATTTCACACCCACTCCACTGATCTGCAGAGATCTGAGGTGCAGAGCGAGCCCTCCTGTCACTCTTCAGAGAGATGTGGGAAGGGGAAGAGGCAGATCACCCACCAGGAGGATCAGGGGCTCTTCCTTTAGAGTGACTAAACCAAGGGACATTGGGACAATATTTGGCTGAAACCAAGGAGAGAATAGGCACTGCCCTTCCCCTTCCAGGTGGCTGGTATTGATCTCCCACTCCTCTGAAGCACAGCAGGTGCTGCCCATGGAGCAGCTGCCACCCCCAGGTTTTGGGCTGCAGAGCTCCAGTGTGCCCACAGTGCTTGTTTGTGTGTTGGAGCACAAACCCAGGCTCCTGGCTCCCACCTGGCCCACAGCTTGGAGAACTGGAAGGAAATATCCTCCCCCACTTGCTTGAGCAGCATCCAAGCCTTTTGTTCAGATTATCCCACCCTGTAGGGGAGGATGGGGTCTGTTTGAGCCCATTTGGCTGGGCTACACACAGGGAATGTGTACCCTGCCTTGGCCATGGATTAGGGTGGGTGTCTCCACAGGGCTCCATCTTTATCTCCTTTTTCTTTTGAGGTTGCTGAAAAAAATGCCAACAGGGTAGTGCCAAAACAGAACATGGAAACAGCCAGACATAACCACAGAATGGAGGGAGAGGGATCAGGAGCAGAAAAGACAAGTTTGAAGGTGGATGTGCATTTTCAGAAACAGCTCCAATTTGATGCAAAAGCATTTAGAAATTTGAATTAAATACAGTGAGTCAGAACAAGCCAAAAGCTGAGCTAGTTTCACCTGGAGCAGTGATATTTTATTTCAGCTTTCACAAGAATTTTGCCTTTCCCCACAATGGGCCATGAAAAATCAGTGGAAGTTGCTGTGGGATCACTGATGCTCTCCCCTCTCTGGCTGATCTCCCAGCCTCAGCCAGAACCGGGCTCTGCATCCCCATTTTCCCATTCCCAGGGGGCTCCCTCCCACCTGGCTGCAGGCTCCTCTGGAGTGCAGCTCTCTGCATCTCAGCTCCTGACTTCAGCACCACTGGGAGACAGCCAGGAGGAGGAATATCAGCCAGGGAGGAGGCACTCACCAAAGTGAACTGACTGGCATTATTTCCTCCATCATCCACATTTGGAGCTGGTTTTAAATTTCTCTGATCAAGCAGAGATCTGAAGGCAGCTGTCTTAGATCACCTCAAGTCTGGGCTGTTTCTACTTGCTTGCTTTTATAGCTTTAGGTTTCTTTTTTCTTTAAAAACAAACAAAAAAAATAAGGCTTCCAAAAAAAATGATCTCTTTCAGGTTGAACAAAACACCCATTTAAATCTAAATGATAGCTTTCGAAAACATGGAAAAAATATAACAGGTTGACCCAAAAAATATACTGCCTAATCAGATCAATACAAAGATCCTGTCAAGATTTTTCCCCACAATGCCCTGGAACCAGGCAGTATGATTTCTGCTAGTGCAGACATGTCTTCCCCCTGTCTTCCTAAATTTTTCTTCAATTAATTTTTTTTTCTCTACATGGACATCCATACGGAGTTTTTTTTTAGGAGAATTACTCACTGAAAGTGTTTTTATTAAGTTTTTTTTTAAAAAAATGTTAAATATGCATGCATGAATTGTGAAAGCATATGTTCAGACCTAAAAATTTCTGAACATAGTCACACTTATTAAAAATTTTCAGTAAGTAATCCCAAATTCAAGGCTGTTTGGGAAGTGCTTATATTTGCTTTATTCATGACAGAGTTATTTTTTGCTGTTCTCAGTCCGAGATTGGACTGCTGGAACATCTTTATTCATATGGAAAAAATAATAAATATTAAATGTCCCAAAATCCAGGTATCACCATTCAGCCAACTACTAATGGATTAAGTAAAGGTTTGGTTTTCATTAATGACTGGCCATAATTTGTATATTTGTAAGGTACATAATAAGATCTCATTTATAATATCAAATAGAATTTAAACTTCAAGGTCTGAAATCCAAAATTAGGTTTTCCAACATTGTGACTCTCCTCAGCAGTTTGTCTTCGCCTGTTGAGTAGCAGTGCTGGATAGATGATAGGATAGCAGCAATGGGACTATCAGGCACCCTGTTCCTATTACTGACACGTGCAAAAATCCACATTCTTTTATATGAGATTTATCAAATGTATATTATGACTGTCAGCTTAACTTATTTTTTTAAAAAAAGCCTATTGCAAAATGGTGGCAGAGCTAACAAAACCTCAGTTTACAAATTTGAGGAAATTTTCAGAGAGTCTCAGGTATAACAGGAATGGTTGTAGATTGATACTGAGATAAAATATGTTGAAAACATAGAATAGAGAGATGGGCAGTTTAGAGTAATAAGAGGAAATTAGACTATAATGAGGCTTAAACAGAGGGAAATAAACTGATACAATAGAGAATGGAGCTCTCAGCACAAACAGATAAGGGTGGAGAGATACAAAAGGTATCAGAGCAATACCAAAGGCAGGGAAACCAACAGCTAGTGCAGAGACAGAGCCCTTCAGGCTACAAGATAAACTATGAAAAAAACACACTGAGTCCCCATTTCAGAAGTACATAAGCTACTTCATCTGTGTCCTTTGCAACAGTGAAAGAAGCACCTGTCAAGGTTTGTAGAGGTGCAGAGGACAATGGGAAAGGACTGAAAGAGTGCATGGCACAGTGACAGAGGCACCTACATCCCCAAGAAATGATGCACCAACACTAATCATTTGTAATATCAGTGGTGAATACCTTTTCTGCCTTCCAGCAGCACTGAAGAATCAAATTTGTAGAAATATTAGATTTAGCTTTTTTGTTCTCATTCTCCAGACCTGGAAGCACTGGGATTTTCTTGGGGTGAAACAAACTCAAATGTCTTAGTGGGTGGAAAAGATTTAGTGGCAATAACAGATGGGCAGGACTGGTGACAGCTGTCTCCCTCATAAGTGGCACAAGTTAGTTGTGCCCCCTGTCTCAGTCTTTGTGTTTGCACAGGGCTGCTACTTCACAGTCCTACTGGGAACAGATAAATAGTGCAAGGAGGACACACAGGATGTTTTCCTTATTGTGGAGCAGCAGAAGATGCTTTTTGCTCCAGCTACTGGAAGACTTCTGCACAGGCACTGTGCTCTGTGCACAAAGCATCTGGAGTGCCTGTGTGATCAGGATCCCCGGGGTTTTCCTACAAATTATCCCCCTGTATTAATATCCAAGGAAGAAAAATGACAGAATGCAAATATTCAGCTACAAAAATACAAACAACTGTTTCATTGACCTCTTTTTCAAGCTGGTTATCAAGTGCAGGACTGTGTAGCAAACTGGTTCTCACTTCATCCACAGCCCTCCAGGTCTATTCCACGAGGGCAGAACCTGCAGGAGGAAGGGTGAGAGAGGCTGTCCCACTGCTGGAGTCCCCAGCCTTCAGTGCCATGTCACATGAAGTGAATCAAATTGGTCCCAAGGGAAAGTTTAATAAAGATGCCTGAAGTGCAACTTATCTGTTAGATTGCGAATTCTCTAGGGGAAAAATGAAAAAAAAATAATGTTTTTTCAGGGTTTGTGGTGTGGCAGGTGTTTCTGCAAATAAATGAGAGCCCCGTCAGACTGAGTGACTTGCAGGCTCCTCCTGCCCAGGTGACACCTGAGCCACAGTGTTAAGCTGGAGGCCTGTGTCCCCATTACCCCATCCCAAACCCAGCTGCTCCCACACCTGAAAACCTGTGCAGGAAAAGGTTCCCTCACAGATTTTATCTCTGACTCAGATGGGATGGATGGCTCCTGATTCGCTGACATAAAGGAACATATACCTGACAGGCACTGAGAGACAGAATCAAGCAGGATTTCCAACACTGTGCAGTGGCTTTTTCCCAAAGAAAAGTTAAAGTTTGCACAGTTTGAAAACAGCTCCTGGAGAAGACAGCAGCAGCTGAAGGAGTTTGGCTGGAAATTGTGCTACCCCTTGATCCATCCACAGCTCTGTGAGCGGCTCCCGCATCGTTTGAAGGTGCTTGGGATGGCTTCAGGCTTTTGGCTTTTTTATGCAAGCAGATTTTCATGCTTTGATATCTTCTCTGACATGACTTTTGATCCAGTGAAGGTGATGCTGGCACATTTTTCACAGTGAATATTTTGTGTACAGTGCTGCTGGAGCATTGCAGTTGCCTGAGTTATTTTGGAGGAACTCTTTCAAAAAGATGCAGCCTAATAAATGTGATGGAAAGGGAGAGCTCTGCTAACTGCAGTCAGGGTGTCTGCCCTGGTCCAGACCAAGGCATTGCAGCTTGTCAGCATGCAGGCACCACCAAACACAATCCAGGAGAGTCCTGAGAGAAGGGGGAGCACAGCACAGACTGATCTGGGGCTCTGTGCAGTGAGAACAGCACTTTGGAATATCCAGATTATTCCCCTCCCCAAAAAAGCAGATGATGTTTCAAGCTGTCAGACTGGCAAGTTTTGGGAAAAGTGAAGAAACCCTGGTGGAAAGTCTGCGCTTTGCTGTTCCTGCCAGGGTAAAGCAGCACAGGGAATGAGGGTCACCAGCCAAGGAATGCTATGTGCCTCAGGGAACCCCCTGCTGAAGGACTTTCAGCTAATTGAGAAAGTCAAACATCCATATTCCTGCTGAAAAAGAGGCTGCACTACCTTCACCGGGCATTTCAGCTACAAAGGGAATTGTTCATAAAGGCAGAAGGAATTAAAGGAGGGAATTAAAGGATGCAGTATTTAATGGTGCAGATTGATGTGCACACTGATGAGATATACTTCAAATTGATTAAATGTCTGTTTTGGCTGAAACAGCTTTTTTTTTCCCCCTTGGCCAATGCTATCTGTGATTTTTGTTGTTTGTAAGTCATGCCTCTTGCTGTGACCCAGCCAGAACTGAACCTGGCCAAATAAAAGGTGTACTTGAAAAAGTTAAAATAAAACCAAAAAAAAAAAAAAAAAAGAAAGAAAAAGAAAAGTTAAAATCACTACATGCCCTAATTTCTACCATTCCAAGGCCCATGAAAGGAAATGAGTTTTGTGCTAATGTTGGTCTCAATGCAGCAAAAATAAATCCCAGCAGGGTTGCAGCCTGCCTGGCTGCAGTGCAAGGACTTGTTGGAGCACAGTGCAAATCACACCAGTGCAGCCAAACCCCTGATAACCCAGGAGGAGACTGGGGCTGTGTGTGGGCACTTTCTCCTTCCTAAATTGCTGAGGCAGCCTCATTTCCCTGTGTGTACCATGGAATGGAAGCACAGTAGCTTGGACCTTGTAGGCATTAGAAGGAGCTAAGCTACTCTGGAATTATGTTTGTGAAAAATGCATATTTTATGATTGGCTTTTCACAAATATTAAAATGAATATTATACGTGTTGTGTTAGAAAGTAATGCTGTATTAATTCTCTTAAGCAGTGTGTTAAATATAGTTTTGGGTTATAAAAAAATGTTAAAATAGAAACTGTGCTATGTAGGATACTTTTTTAAAGAAAGGACTTGCAGCGCAATAGGAGCCACAAGACACCTAAATCTTCCAGAGAAAAAGAATTTATTGCCCTCCTATCAGAAGAAATGAACTTCTTCCCACCTCAAAGGCACTGTTGGGATTCAGAGGAAGAAGTTGACGGTGACCAGGCAGAATCTTGTATTTGAATGGAATTTATGCATCATGGATGCAGTGTATGAATATGCAACAGACTGTTGTTTTTAAGGGTTAATCCTCTGTTAACGGGTGTCCTTTTTCAGGCTTGTGCTGCCCAGAAAAAGGTACCCAGATGTCTGTAACTCTTTGTCTCTGTTGTCTCATATTGTCCTAATTCAAATTGTCCAAATTATTATTACTCTAATTGTATTACTATTTTTATAACCATTTTATTACTATTAAACTTTTAAAATTTTAAAAACAAGTGATTGGCATTTTTCACATGTTCATCCCACTTTTCCAGTTGATGGAGTTACCCAAGTGCCAGCCCCTGTAGTGGGACTTCCACCAGAGTCAGTCTTGCATGGATTTACTTTTTGGGGGAAAATTACCCAACCAAGCTAAATCATTTCAGGCAGAGCAGTTGTAAGAGCTTGTTTACACGAGTCTGCTCAGAAAAGTTGATCTGAATTTTTAAGTGGATTAGTTAAACTGCATTAATTAAAGCCCTTTGTGGGAACTGTCAGAATTAAAGGGTCTTTGATTTGATTTGGTTTACTTCTCTTCCAAGGCTAAGTCATATTAAGGCCACTTTACCTGTGAAACGAGAGGTTTAATGCAATTTACTTAATTCACTTTAAACTCATGCCTTTAGTTAATTTAAATCAACTTTCTTGATTTTCCCTGTATAGACATACCCAAGGAAAATGAAGGCCACTGAAACAGAAACACCTAAGAGAAACTTCGAATAAATCAAAATATTTCACTAGCCCCTCCAAGACATTACTATCCTTGCCACCAACAAGATTTGGGAAGTGCAGGTAACACTGTCAAGGTCCAAGGACTGAGAAGCAGATCCTTGGTGCTAGGCTGCAGTTGCTCATCAAAGACAGGATGGCCAGTACTGCAAAAAAAAAAAAAAAAAAAACCTTAACTCCAGCCTAAAATAAAAGATGAAAAGTTAAGTAAATGCCTCCTAGCCTTCAAAATAAAAACAGGGCTCAGGCTATGATCTGTGGAGAGGAAAGAAGAAAGGTTCCTGAATATATGAATGAAGGAAATTTTATTTAAAGCTCTGGTGACAATATCTGCATCTTTGTCCCTCCTGAGCCAGAAGGCACAAACAATATTGGTAAAATGCTGGAGGAGACCTGGTCTCCTTTTCCCTGGAAGTCTCATGCCTGCTTCAGGCACTGGTACAGGGAATACCATGCAGCAGCCTGGGAGATCTGGGATGTGGAGGGAGAGAGGTGACTTTGCATCAGCCCTGGCTCTGCAGGGCCAGCTCTGATCCAAGAGCCAGTCTGCCTGAAAATCCTGAAGTGTCACCTGTGAAAATCAGAATTCAAGGTGAATCTTTGAAAACCATCTCTTTCTTCATCTGCAATCTGCTTTCACAAGACATTTCAATGCCTACAAAGCCCCACACCCTCTGTGCATTGCATTTTTCCAGCTCTCAGGTTAGCCCTGTGCAGCTGTGAGAAACAACTGCTCACTTTGAAATTTAAAGAGGTTTATTAAACCTTAACAAAAATACAACAAAGGATTACTAAGGAAAAGCTGCAGTGCTGGGAACTGCCCCTCATGCATACCACACAGCCAGTTCATCTTCAAGATGGATGCTCAGTCTTTTATAACCCAGGGGGGTTGCATCAGCCAGCACTGGCCCCTCCCAAAGTCTGTCAGTCAGCTCTTCTTTGCCATTTATCTGTGGAAACTGCTTTCCTGTAACTTGATAGGAGGTCAGGTGTTGTCATGCCAGGCTCCCTAAGCACCAAGCTTTTCCATTCCCATCTGCCCCATGCCAGGGACACCTGTGCAGCCTTGTTTGTACCTGTCCTAGACAACCCCGGCTGTCTGATGGCAACAATACAGGGGGGAAAAGGGAACCTATGGGGAGAGCAGAGGACATCTAAACTACAGTAACATAACTATACATCACTAAAGCTTTTATTAATATTCACACAATAGTTATCTTTTAACTGTGAGAGCCAATCATCCCATTATCCATCTATAACAAAGCAGCCAGCCCTGCCACAGCCAGCAGCAGGGACAGTGACAGGGCCACTCTGCCCCAGAAGAATGATCAGAGCAGGGGCTGCCACGTTAAATGAGAGGGAGTACGAGACTCCTTGTGCTGCTGAGATCCGCTTTGGTGTTGATTCATCCTCCACAAGGCAGCCTAAGTGAGAGCAGAGATGGTGATTATCGGCACCGTGTCTGTTTGGAGAGGGCTGCATGCATGACTGAGCATGAATGGCCTGATTATGAGTGGGTGGAACTCCACTCCAAGGGACTGAGCGGGCAGAGCTGAGGCAGCAGTGATTAGCTGCCATGCAAGGTGAGTTATTGTCCCCTGGGATGCTAAAGATATACTGTACTTAATAGTTCACTGGCCACATGCATTCCAAAGGTTGATATTGTCGCAGCCAGAAACATTCATTCACATAATTAGTTTACTTTTCCAGTTTAAGCCAAATGGAAAATCCCCCTGTACAGCACTCTTAAGCTGGCTGTTGGGCCAGTGTTGATCAGCAAAGTCCTTTTGACTTTGCAAAGTTGCCTGGGTTTCCCCAGAAGGACGTGAGGTCGTTTAATCACCTGCCTTATCACAATGCCTTATCACAGGCATTATAGGGACACTCTGGGATTTTCTCTAGATAATCTGACCCCAACATTTGTAACAGCAGCCACTGAAATCAAGGGAAAATGAGCCTTGGTGTGACAGGTTTGTCACTTGTCCATGATCTTAATTCCAGGTGTGTGACAGGCATGACAGGACACGACTCATCCCTTGCCAAAAATCCTCTGTGTCACAGATTTGCAGTTATACCTTCCTCCAGAGGAACCTCAGCTACTTACCCATAATAAACAGATCTTCAGGTGACTTCATCTCCCTTCTCTGGGAGTCATGAATATTTGACTTAACAAATTAATCTTTTCACTTCCTTTTATAGGAAGACAGATACCTTTATATATGGAGTGCCTGAAACAGAGGATAAAAAAAAAGACCACAAAGGAAAGAATCTGATTTTTGAGTAACTCTGTTCATTGCAAGCATTAGGCCAGACCCTCAACTGCACCAGAGCAACCATTTAAATTAGCAAATGTACTTCTCCATCTCTTTCTATCTCACTGATCCCCCTTTGCAAACACCAACAGTGTCAGGGCTGGGAAGGATCCACTGAGGCCCTCAACACCAGCATAACCACATCATAAAACTTTGCATAATTTCTCAATTTGTGAAGACTCAGAAGAACCTTACTCTTCAGGCCCTCCCTTCTCAGCAGGCCTAGCAAGGTCTGCTGCCTTCTAGTGACTCTGTTTCACCAGGGCAGCACCTGGATTAGGATTGGGTGCTCAGGAACATGGCTTTGGAGGGAGAGGACCTTGATCTGCATGCTTGGTGTGAATATTGTGCTCCATCACCTCCGTGGTGATGGCAAGGGAGTGTAGCAGCAGTCAGGATGGTGCCAGCATTCTGTGCTGCATTATTCTGTCTGTTCATTTGTTTGAGTCCTTTTTGTTAAGCCTCCAGCAGGAAGGCTGGGTTCTGGAAAAGGTTGCTTGGATGCTCATAGTCCTCCTTGTGTGGCATTCCATCCTGTGAAGAGCCCAGGAAGTACAGGCAGTACTTAAATTTCCACACACCACTTCCAGTCACCCCTAAAGGCTGATTCTGCTGTGATCCTCAGCAGGATGGATGTCTCAAGCCTTGTCCTTCTGTTTACTTGTGTTTGCCTTTGCATGCTTTGCTCCTGACCTATTCAATGTGTTATTGAGCCCTGCAATTATTTTTCCATTCATTTTCTCCTTTCCTGACTCATTTAGCAAGCAAACGCTTTTTGTCTTCTTGTGCACTGAGATGCACCATCTAGCCCAGCGTGGTGGAAAGTGGGAATCTGCTGCCTTTGGAAACCCTGCAAGCTGGTAGCAGGGAACAGTTGTCCCCTGGATTTGTTGCTCCAATTCCATTCAGAGCTTGCCCATGCAAGAAAGGAATTTTTGGCCGGCATTTGTGCAAGAAGAACAAAACAGCCAGTTCATTTTCTGTCTCCAGGCAGACTTCCCAAAGATTATAGGAAGAGGATGGGTCTAGGGGCATTCTGACCAGGAATGCAACAGACCATGGGACAAACAAGCACATTGGCACAATTAGGTGGCTGCTGTGCCCAAAGCAGCCCAAAACTGCTGAGTGCCTCAGCCTACCTGCTCACTGATGGTCCTCCTGCACCACACTGCCTCATACCTGGGTCTAACCCCACAGTGCAAACCCAAGGGGCTGCTCTCCCTGAGGGTTTCAATGCTGCATTGCTTTTTCTCTGCATTTTTAATGAATTTTTGAGAAAACTATAGTAGCGAGAGATTTGTGCAAGCAGGAGTCCACTGCATGCCCCGAGTGCCTGGGATGAAACAGCATGCTCAAAGCCTCCATGCTGAGCTGCCAGTGTCCTCAAAAGCATATCTTATCCCCACTGGCTCTTTGGGATTTTAAGGTGTCTTGTTCTCATCACAGGGAAACCAGCCTGCCTTTTTTTTCCAGCATTTCTGGTGCAGAACAACATGTTCTGTTGTCCTTCTGCAGCTGGAGGGAAGGTAGTCAGGGGAGATGGAGAGATGTGGCTTCTGTGATGCTCTTTGCCATTCCCTTTTGTGTCATGCTTTTTTGTTTACTTGGAAAGGCAGGGCAGGGATAAGGCTGGCCTTATGTGATGAAAAGCAGTTTTGCTATGAGGTAACAAAAACTATTACCAAAAAGAAAGATTGGAACAAAAGTGAAAGATTGGAGTGTTATTTCCAAAAATTGAAAGGGGACATGTGCCAAGAGCTATCATAAAGTGAGTCCTTGCTGTCAGAGAGGTTGTCTGTCTGGTAACATATCAATATTTTCCTAAGACATTGAAGAAGGAATGGTCCCAAAATATTTCTCTAAAATGACAGCACAGAACCAGAAGAAACAGCCAATGAATTAATCAATCTCAACATTTATTTTGTCTCACACAGAGATGGTGGGTGGTGCAGAGCTCCCTTTCTCCATGGCTGTGAAGAGCTTTCATCGGCCTGTAGGTTCCTGATGGGGTGCAAGGATGGTGGAGAGTGTGGAGATCCCTTCATCCATGGCTGTGAAGAGCTTTCAGCAGCCTGTAGGACCACGATGGAATACAAAGGCAGTGGGTGGTGTGTGGTTCTCTGTGTTCACAGCTGTAGAGAGCTTCCAGCAGCCTGTAGGACCATAATGGGGTACAGGCAAGGAATAACTGTGTTTCCTTACCTTTAGCTCAAGATTCTTGTAGAAAGTTCCTTGTAGAAAGTTTCAAACTCTCTGGGTAGAGGAAGGAGAAGGAGGGTGCATGCCATGTGCCAGTCATGTTCCTGTCTGGGGATTTAGCTATCCAAGACAGAAACATCAAAGAATGGAGCAGCCCCACCTGCAGCAGCCCCTGCCTCCATGACTGAGGCTCTCCCAGCCTCAGGTCAAGGCTGTCCAACCCACACCTCCCTGAGGGACAGGAAATGTCCAAGCCCAGCCATGTCACCAACCCCACTGGTGATGAATGCCACCACCAGAGATGGCCACTGCCAGTGTTCTACCTGCTGTGACACATCACCAGGGCTGGTGCCTGGAATTAGCACTGTATCACTGTGACATGGCTATTTTCTTCCACCATTCAGCTGAGAAGAAACCATTAAATAATAAAAATACACAAATAAATTAATTAAAATAGATAAACAACCTCTGGCAATATTGTGGTGGAAAATTAGGCAGCTGTAGCAGCTATTTAAAGAACAGCACTTCAGAAAATGTTAAAAAAATAATTTAAAGCAGCAAGTCCTACTCACTGCCAAAATGTAAAGAATTGTGTGGCACTTGCTGCTGAGATTTGTGGGTTTGAAGACTAAATTCTTGAAAAATGCTTGTCAAGTTGACTGGAGACAACATTTCACATTTTAGAATTAAAGACAAGTCCAGTGCAAAATGAAGCATCCACAAGTGGCTGAGGGTGCTGAGCACAGATCAGAATGAGCTGCAAGACTCACATCATTCTTTCCCTGAAATAAACCAAAGAATTTTGCCAGAGACTGTCCTGTGTTACACACTTCAGCTGGACGCTAGAATAAAATTCAGGAATTGCTTCCCTTCTGCTTGGTTCACTGCAGGCTGCTACATACAGTCTCTATAATTGACAGGACCAGAGGCAATGGGCACAAGCTAAAATACATCAGGTTCCCTCTGAACATCAGGAAACACTTTTTACTGAGACTGAGAACTGGCACAGGTTACCCAGGGAGGTTGTGGAGTATCTAACCTTGGAAGTATTCAAAAGCCACCTGGACATGGTCCTGAACAAGTGGCTCTGGGTGGCCCTGCTTGAGCTCAGGAGTTGGACCAAATAACCTCCAGAGGTCCTGTCCAGGCTCAGCCCCTCTGTGAGTCTGTGACTCAGGCACCAGCCACCCCAGTAATTGACTGACGCAGTTTGTGTGATGCCACATGGGCTCACAATGAGCAGCCAGGAACGACATCCTCTGTGTGCAAACTCTGACCTTCCTTTGGACACCACCACAACAGCAGGTAATTTACAACTATCAGATCAGCAGACTGAAGTTTTCCTGGCAGTGGAGCTGTTAGCTGGGTAGTCTTCATCTGGGAGAAATTAAGATTCCAAAAAATTCACTTGTCCAATGTACTTTGGACTTAACCCAAGGCAGCTGTCTCATTTTCTGCCTTCAGTAGCCACACTGCCCCTGAGGAAAGCAAATGTTTTCCAGACATCCCTAAAGCTTCTGGGATGAGAACCAGGCTGAGCAGTGTCTCAGCAGTTCATTACCCATTCCTGTGCCTGTGAGCAAAAGAAGGTGCTGATGTGCTGCAATCCTCCAGCATTTTGCACCTTCTCTGCTCTCAGTCCTTGCAGAGGTAAGTGGTTACACAGGGTGCACAGCAGTGATGGCTCCAGCCTGCAGCGCTTCCAGATGGGAAGAGCAGCACTGGCACTGGAGAGCCCTCCTGAGAGCTCCTGCCTGCTTTGGAGACACGGTGACTTCATGGATGTCAGCTGAGCTCCAGATAAACATGTGGACTTGGTGATGCTTTTCTGAACCCAGCACAAGTTCTGAACTATTTAAGGTTTTTGTTCACTTGTCATTTCTCCTTTCCTCCTTTTAAAGAAATCTTCACTCCTTTGTTAAGATACTGTTTAAATCTCTCAATGACTAAACCATGTATGAAAATGAGTATGTGCACCTTAGCCAGGTTTACATGCTGCAGTTTAGAGATGACAATTCAATAGTAAATAAATCCTGGCTGCATGTTTTTTTTCACCTTTTTCTCTATAAAGAATCCTTTGTAAATCCAGCACAGCTGGCACTTGAGTATTTGGGCTATTTGGCTCCCTGTTTAGCTGTTCCATCATGAAATGTAGTGATAGTCAGACAAGTAATTGCATAAAAATGGCACCTAGATGCTGAAAATAGGTGTTTTCTGTGGGCCTCCCGAGGCATGTGTGCTGAATTTATGGATCCATTGGGTTTTTTTCTCCCTCTCTCATTCCTGTGGCTGGGATGTGCTAACCATGTTGTGCTCAGATGTCCTGCCTCTCCCACTGCAGTGCCAGCTAATGTCTGATTCCAGAAGCTTTGCAGTTGGCAATGTTTTAATAAGCAGAAAGAGCACAGCTTGATTCTCAGGTAGCAGGCTGAGCTAGCTGTGCTGGCAGTCAGAGCAAAAAACATGGTATTGACTTGAAGACTGAGTGAATTTGGAATAGAAATTGCGGAGGAGGAATAAATGTGGCATACCAGGATGTCACTTTTACACTTTCCAGATGATAACTGCAGTCTAAAGTGGAGAATCTCTGACAGTGACGTCCTCTTCCAAGCATCCAACATCTTTGCCCGTACTTGGTCCTCCTGCAAACCCCCTCTTTTCGCTGCTTTGTCTGACTCACTGTGTATTCTTCACAAAACACACTGTCACAGGCTCTGTTTGTGAGAGTTACTCAAGCTTGTTTCCATGTTAGAATTAATGTTTTCTGAGGAGGTGGATAGGTGAGGAGGGGAGAAGTTTCCACTTGGGCAAGGGCACTGGAAAGCTCTCACTGGGGACAAAAGTTGCAGGCTAAGTAGCACATCTCTGACTGTGCTGCATAAAAAAGTGCCTGGAAACTCTTTTCTTGCCTCTCACTGCAACATCTTTCACACCATCCATGAAATCAACATCCAAGAGTAGTTTATCTCATCACTGTCTGCTACACCATGGACCAGGATATTTATTCCTAGGAGATTAGGACATCACTTGGAATCTCAGTTGCCTGGGATATTTGGGATGTCACCCCATGATGTCACAGAGAAAGCAGATGCCTTCTGGAGGGCAAAGCCACATCTGGGTGGGTGTCCTGGTGCAGAAAGGAAGGGGAACAAAGGCTAGAAGCAGAGAGTGTCCTTCTGGTGGCAGGATCAGTGCTTGATGTAAGACCCTGTGGCAACTGAAATACCTAATTTATTTCTAGGAAAGGGTGAAAAAAGGATTAAAAGCAAGAAATCAGGCTCTTCACATTTCTGGGAGAGAGAGGCAGTTTGATAATAAGCTGCTTTCCCACCAGCAGCTGGGGGTGATGCACTTCCCAGAGCCAGGTGCCTCAGGACAACACCCTTGGCCACTGTGGCTGACCCTCTAAAAATCCTGTTAAGAGCGTGAAAGCAAATGTCTGTGAGTGAATGATGCCAAAGCCTCCTTCAGAGGGCAGGGAGCTGGCCCTGCAGGGAGGGATGTTTCACAAACTGCCTTCCACCAGGATGCCTCCGGCCTCAGGAGAAAGAAGATCCACTGTGCCCACCTCACCTGCTCCCAGAGGCAGATCCTCTCTTCCCCAAAGAACCCCAAAAGTGTGTCAAAACATGTGTGTCTAAAACACATCAAATCATAATTTTATCAGGCCACATTTGGCACCAAGGGTCAAAATTGGGCCTATGTAAAAATCTTTAGCAATATCAGGGAAAAGTCAAAAACATAGTGAGAGCAGTCATTTGTTTCCCTCTAAAAGGTGTATTTGCAGCCCAATTGTAATATTTCTGCAGAACCCAAATAAGGCAACAATTATAAAGAAAGCTCAAAATATCACTCTCCACTCTTCAGGCCTTGTGAAATGTAAACTAAATAAAAGTTCCTAATGGAAAAAAGGGTAAATGAGTTATTTTTAAAATTTATTTTAATGGTGACTGTGTTATTAATAATGTATTTAGAGAGTTATTTTCAGCTATGTCCCTAGATCCAGTGAAATAATTACATGCTCCAGGACAGGAGTAAAAGGATGAGGAACTACGTATATCTTAGTGACCAGTTCTATAAATAAGCTGCTAAAAATTAGTAACCACTGTCATAGCTGGCTCAAGAGAGACTTGTTAACTAATTATAGATCAAGCTGTGCATTAAAATTAAAGCCATTTGCAAGATATCACAGTAAACGTAATGTTCCCAGGATTGAACAATCTTGGAACCTCAAGTGGCTGTGTAACCTCTGCAGCTTGAGCTGTGCAGAAAACAGGTTTCAAACATTATTTGAATGTCATGGAGGGATTAGATAGAAATGCTACTCAGGATGGGTCATTTCTTGAATTTCTTGACCTGAAGACCCTCTAGAAGATGTACTGACATCAACACAAATTGCCTGGGTAGGCTACTTAGATATTGGCAGGTTTTTGGCCATTGCTGTCTGGTTCTGTGTTTTACAGTTGTGCATGATGGGATCAGCAGCCTTGCCATGATATAAAACACAAAGAATAATAGCATGGGCATTCTGGTCCTTAAAGCTGTATTTCAGGAATGTGAAGTTTGTTTCCTGATTTAATGCTGCCACAGTCAAGCAGATTTGGTGCATTACACAGGCCTAATAAGAAGATTTCATGAGTATTTTAAAATTGTGGGTAACCTGAGAAAGGGGAGAAAGTATATTGGCAAATAAAGCATACCTTCATGTAAATCGCAGATAGAATTTCCAAGAATTTATCCTGGGACAGAATCTGAGGGCTGAGTGACTGACAAAGTGAGTGCACACAGGAGATCTTTATCACTTCGAGGTGCAGCTTGATCACCAAAAATAAAAATAAAAATTAAAATTTAAAAAAAAGAAAAATGCAATACACAGTGTAACCTCGAACATCAAAAGGACCAACCAGGTTGCCAGAGAGGAGTGAGATACTTCCACCTGCTTGATTCCTTTGCTCTGACTAAAATATTATTAATATTTTAGTATATTGACTGCTGCTTACTTTTCTGGAGCAACACCTTTAAAAATCAAGCTGTGCAATACAGAGATGAACCTGGATGATGGCTGGTTAAGATCAACTGCAGGAGACAGCACTGTGAAAAAAAGAAAAAAAATCTGGATTGAAGCTAAGCCTTCCTTTATTTTTTTTCCCCTGAATTTGGATTAAATTTTACATTTGTCAATATAGAACAGAGCATCTGGTTGCAACGAAGATGGTAGCTGGACTGCAGCATTCAATTAAACCTAATCTGCATCAGTAGATACTTCTAATGTGCCTGGAAATTATTTTGATCCAAGGCTAATTGGTTTATTGTACGCATTTACAGGTACAAAAGAAAACAAAAATTGTGACTGAGCTAAAATTCAGCTCATTATTTGCTATTGTGGCATTAATTATTGACCAGATTCTTCAGTTACTGAACAATTTAAATTGTCACGAGCAGTAGTCATTCTTCTAAACAATGCATTGGAAGTTGGTCTCTGAGATGAAACCTTGAAATGTGGAGAAATAGCACAGCCCAGTGGCTTGTCAAAGAATAAACCACCACTAAGGGATCCACTGATTTGGGCAATTGAAGGGATTTTATCCAAAAGTCTGGGAAAAGTGAAAATGGGAAATTATTCTAGGGTCAGGTAAAAGTGAATTCTTTCTTCTAATCCATTTTCTTTATCCAAAATCATTCTGAAAAACTGCTTTCAGCTTTTCTGTCTGCAAAGCACATTGTCACACTCATGTCATTTTATATAGAACTCTTTAAGACTGTTATTCAAAACTATATTTGGAATACTAATTTAATTTAAAATAATTCATGCTCTAAATTATGTTATTGTTATAATTCTATTGTTGCAAAGAATTATTCTTTGTCTCATTATTCCCTTGCATACTTGCTTGGATCTGCTTTTATTTTCATGTACAATTTGCATATATCCAGGGAGTCCTCTGAAATCGTTTGACACTGGCTTATGTGGACCCAATTATTCTAGAAAATAAATGGGCCTACCTACCATTTATTCTGGAAAATAGTTGATGTCTGACAAAAAATGCACCACCACCACCACTACCACCCCCAAATTAGTGTTGGACCAGAGGAGAGGGGTGGGATGTTGTGGCTGCATGGGCACCAGCTGGGGTTTGGGCTGGGGTCAGAGTTGTGCCAGGGCTGGGGAGCAGCAGAATTTTCAGCTGGGCAGGGCAGGAGGGGTGGTGGGCTGGCAGGATGCTGTGTGCCTCTTTCCCAGCCCATCAGGAAGAGGGGATGTGCTTAAGGATGCCCTGGGACACAGGCCATGGAAGGGCTGTCTAGTTCCTCATAACCATTGTCTGGGCTGTGAGAGGAGGGTCCAAACAGGGCTGTTGGACACCTGAGAATGGAGCTCATGCATGTTCACACATGGATGAGACAAAAACCTGTCCAAGTCACCAGGAAATAAAAGGGAAAGTGTTGTGCCTTAGAATGCCTCCTCTAATGAAACAGAAATACCTCAATTAAAGAAGCATTGCTTTTCCTCCTGGGATAGGTAATGACCCCATCCCTCCACAGGCAACAGAGTTTGTCACAAAGCCTGCACAGAGTCCAGATCTGGACTATGGATATGCCAGGTGGGAGGGACAGGACAGGAGCCCCTATGGTCAGGAAACATTTTTGAAATGAAAGAAGATCATATAGTGGGCAAAGAAGACAAAAGACTGACACAGAAGTGACAAATGAAAAACGAAGAACAAAGGCTTTGAGGGGTGCCACTTGAAGCAGACTCAGGTCAGAGCCTGTGTGAGTAGTGTAGCAGGCATGGGTCACCAGCAGCACAGATTCCTCTCTATTGATTAGAGGAAAAAAATCCACCCGTCCTAGAAAATTCCCTAAATTAATTCTACCAGAAGATGCTACAGATAAGAGGTGACCTTGCACACTGAGTCAGTTTGTTAAACAAGGTATAGCTCACATGGCCAAGTCCTGCACACCACAAGTCCCTGAATCTGAATTTTAGCACTGTGTGTGACTTAAATAAATCAAGTTTCCACCATTGCTAGTCCCATGGGTAGCAATGAATTGGATTAAATAATAATTACTAATACAGCTATAAAGGAAAAAAAAAGAAGGCTAAAATTCTGAGCTGTATTTAATACTCTTAAATTTCTGTAGAGCCCCAGAGGCAAATAAATGTAACATGCTGGCATTTTGACCAGCAAAAAACCAAAGGTGCACTTCACTAACAAAGCCCCTGAGGATTTAAGGATTCATGGAGACATACAAAGGAAAGGCAAAGCTCAGCACCACTCTGGGCTCTGGATGCTGATGATTGCAAGCAGTGTTGATTTCACAAGATGTAGCCTGAACTCCACGTGGCCCTGTAGCTCTGGAAGCATCACCTCTAGGCTGCAGTGTGGTGCCAGCACAGTCTCAGCTGGCCATTACACATGGCAGTGACCCAGGAGCTGGAGAAATGAACAGCGTGGTTCCCAGCAGCCCTCTCAGTTACAACCAGGTGCCAAACATGACTAAGTCTGGTGGGTAGGCCTTGTTGTTTGAGTTTACCCAACTTCAGGACGCTGCAGTGACGCTACCATGCTGACAAAACCTTCCCCAGAACCAGTATGGCAGAGCATCCTTCCAAAAGGACACATTCCTATTTCACCTGTTTTCTCTCAGACCCAATCCAGTACATGCTGCCAGAAGATCTCTTGCCTTCATGTTCTCTGGGAGACAGAGGAGGGACCTCAAAAACAGAAGAAAGTCCACCCCTGTGGCCCCCAGCTCCATTGAGATGATCTGTGCAAGCCTTGTCCTTTCCTAAGCATTTGCCTGTTGACCAGCCGTGAGCAACTAATTTCCTTCCTTCCTTCCTTCCTTCCTTCCTTCCTTCCTTCCTTCCTTCCTTCCTTCCTTCCTTCCTTCCTTCCTTCCTTCCTTCCTTCCTTCCTTCCTTCCTTCCTTCCTTCCTTCCTTCCTTCCTTCCTTCCTTCCGCCACTTCCGCCACTTCCGCCACTTCCGCCACTTCCGCCACTTCCGCCACTTCCTTCCGCCACTTCCTTCCTTCCACCACTTCCTTCCTTCCGCCACTTCCTTCCTTCCTTCCGCCACTTCCTTCCTTCCGCCACTTCCTTCCGCCACTTCCTTCCTTCCGCCCCTTCCTTCCGCCACTTCCTTCCTTCCGCCACTTCCTTCCTTCCGCCACTTCCGCCACTTCCGCCACTTCCGCCACTTCCGCCACTTCCGCCACTTCCTTCCGCCACTTCCTTCCGCCACTTCCTTCCGCC
Organism: Molothrus ater; assembly: GCF_012460135.2. Taxonomy (NCBI): domain Eukaryota; kingdom Metazoa; phylum Chordata; class Aves; order Passeriformes; family Icteridae; genus Molothrus; species Molothrus ater. The sequence goes on along the minus strand of NC_050478.2, from coordinate 146,208,306 downwards.
ACTTCCTTCCTTCCGCCACTTCCTTCCACCACTTCCTTCTGCCATTTCCTTCCTTCCTTCTGCCACTTCCTTCCTTCCACCACTTCCGCCACTTCCTTCCTTCTGCCACTTCTGCTACTTCCTTCCACCACTTCCTTCCTCCGCTTCCTTCCTTCCTTTTACAGGGCACATTGTGCTTCCCTGCCATTCAATTTTCCTTTTTCCTAACATGTCAGGCTCCAAGTCTGTCTGTCTATCCCTGTTTTCCTGCTTAGATGTGTCTGACTGAAGTTCAAGCTTGTGTAGTTTGTTCTCCACTAGGAACTCCCTCAAGAATCATGTCCACATCTCCAGCACCCAGGCACAGATCACAGCCAAATGACAGGACAACAAACATTTCCTTCCCCTTTCCAGGAGTTATGGATGTCCTTTCATCAACACCCCAAATCACCCTGATATTTTTTCTGTTTATTGGCTGTGGGATATATCCACATAGCTCTGCCATATTTAAACACTACTTCCACTGGCATTATCTTCTCAATCCCTGTTGATTTGAACATTTCTCAGAGGGTCTTTTACATGACAGTCTCCCAGAAAATGAAACATATGAAGATCCTTTCATCCAAAATCCCAAGGGATTCATCTAAGCATTCACATTCCAGCTCATAACTGTTCTTGATGCAATATAGGATAAAACACCAATTTTCTTTTTGTGTAGAAATACTATGGAACTACTAGAACACCATCCTTTGTCAGAGTCTTCCTTGAGGAAATATGCAGAATATCTTTTTTTCTTGCTTATGCATTGTTCTGCTGCTGTAGGCTATTTCCATTCCCTTATTTATGACAAATTCATTCCAATTTGTCACTAAAGCATTGCCTTATGTTGCCCTTTGTTTTGTGAGGACTGTTACCTGAAGTTCTTATTTTACAAAGTATTATCAGTTCTGTGCTTTTCCTGCCTGATATTAGCATTTTCCATAGTTTTTTGAAGAATGTTGTGATTTCCAATGGCAAGCATGTGATACTGGAAGTTGCAGATCCCAGAAGTGTTTTCTACTCAGGAAAAAGGGCAGGATGTCCTTCAAAGTACAGTTCACCTTTTCACAGTCCTAATTCAAATCCTTTTTTTTTGTTCCTTTTGCCTTTACCTGGTCACTTATCACTGGATGGAAGACTGTTTCATTCTACTCCTTGTCTCATCCCTCATGAACTTTGTCTTTTCCATGTGTATTACCTTAGATTTTTGCCTTCCTCTCTCAGTATCTGAATTTATACAATTTAGGGCTTGTATTGGTTTCAGGCAGATAAAATATGTCATTCAGGAATGGCTTGGACTGTGCTTGATGTGTTTACCTTCCTCACTCAGAAGGTGAAAAGTTTCAATAAAATGATGTCCTTTTTGTCTAATTTTCCTGCTTTGACTTGGTCTTTTCACTCTCCTTGAAAGCAGAGTGAGTAAGTACTGGGGGACCATGTAATTCACTTATAATTGAAACAATAGACCATAAAGGCTCCTTGAGAGCAATTACATCTATCGAGCCAATGAGTCAGTTGTGCATTTGCACCAAGTCCAAGCAGTAAAATATATTTATGATTTTTTTTTAATGAAAGTTACTGCTCACTTAGTCTTTGGAGTCAGCACAATGCATCATGAGACAGGGAGGCTTAAATGTGAATCTTCATGAGCAGTGTGCATGACTTGCAATGAAAAAGGATTGCAGTAGGCTTTGTCTGGGTATGCTGCACTCAACCAAAGAATTAGTATGTATCTGATTAAATGTGGTCTGAAACACAATGGTTAATCTAAGAAAAGTGAAGTAAAACTGAAAGCAAATTTGAGAACATGGTGCTCAAGACTAGATACTGAGAAGGGGATAAACTGTATATTACTAAAATTAGAAGTGCCTCAATTCCTTTGTTTGCTTTTATCTTCAACCACAACCTAGGCTGACTCTGCTGACAAGCCTAGTTGAGGTCAGGAAAAAGCAATTACACTGCACTAAGCCACCTGTCCAAGGGGGATTCTGAGCAAATCAAATCCTGTGCAAGACGCTGATTATAAATGAAATAAATGAAGGAGTCTGGGATCAGCTACTGTGTCAGAAACATGGCTGTGTGTATGATGCTGGGATCCAGCTGTGTCTGTGCCCTGTAATGCTCTGTGATCCTGGACATGTCACTCAGGTGGGGGCCAATACCCAAACCACAGTCTCCACAAAATGCAGAGCAAAGTGCTCTTTACCTTTTCTTTCTGTCTTTTTTTGGGTGATCAACAGGGCATCTGCTCCTTCATTAGGCAGCACAGAGATGGTAAAGCCCATGAGGCCTTTGCACAGGTCTAGCAGCCCAATCCAGACACAATTTCTAGGAATTCATAGGATCATTAAGGTTGGAAAAGACCTCTGAGGTCATTGAGTCCATCCCTGTGCTCACCCCTAAACCCCCAAGTGCCACATCCACATGGCTTTCCAGCACTTCCAGGGATGGTGATTCCACCACTTCCTTCTGTAGCCTGCTTCAGTGCCTGAACCATCTTTTCAGTGAAGAAATTTTTCCTAATATCAAATCTAAACCACCTGTTATGATTTAATTATGAGAGATGCCTCTGCCTGAGTTAAGGTGCAAATGAGACCATATGCTGAGTACAGATTTTATTTAACAGTAAATTTAAGGCAGAGAGATAGAAATAATAGGAAGGGAAGGGCAAGAGAAAGAGAGTGAGATACAGAGAGGTTAAGCAAAAGATTTCACCACCATGTGGATTCCTACATAGTCCCACTGGTGCTTCTCTACCCTGGTCTCACTGCTGGAAGTCCCAGAGTCCTTCTTCTGGAGGTACCACTTTTGTACAGTCCAAGTCCTGGGGATTCAGTGATCCCATTCCCATAACTTCAGATGGGATGTGCATAAGCACTTGCTTCCTTCCCCACAGTTTGCCATGCTGGGAATTTTTGTCTGGATGCTAACCAAACCTCTACCTCCATTAGGCCTGAAATGAGCCCCTTCCTTCCGTGCTGTCTGTGCTTATCTCAGGTTCCACTGCGGTGGCTTATCTTATGGGGATGGTATTTTGAGACATGTAACTGCATTCTTTAAGTCCTCACATCACCCTGGCTACTTCCTCTAGTCCTGTCACTTGTCACCAGGGAGAAGAGACCTCAACATATCCACAGCCTCCCATGCTGAGAGAGTAGTCCATCCTCCCTGTACGAGACAAAGAAAAAAACACATTTAGGGCCTCACTGAGTGGGGGCAACTCTGTGGTCTCACCAGTTTGGAGGTCAAATTAAACAATTAAATTAAACAAGGTAGTTCCATGGAATACCTATGGATTAGTGTGGAAAGCACTTTGGCCCTACACAGCCTCATTAATTCCAGCACCCAAGCCAAGAGCCGTGGTCTTCAGTGCCCCATAAGCAGAGCAGCACATTCAGAGGCTGCTGAGATGCCTCTGCTGCACCTCTACAGCCTGGCTTTACAAGAAATATGTGCTTTATGTGCTTTATGTGCTTTATGTGATGAGGCTTGTTCCCTGCTCTGCAGAAATGCTCTTTTCCGTGGAGAGTGTTTCAGCTCCCTCTTAAAAGTGAGCGTGCATTAAAGTGCTTCTCACCTCAGAGATAATTGAGTACATGTACAGCATCTATCACAATAAAAGCCAAACCTCAGACAGATACTAGGGCACTATCAAAGACAAAAAAACAATAAATAAGAATTCATAAGGCTTTCAATTCAGTGCTTTCTGCCACCACTCAATCCATTAAAAAAAAAAAAACCAACAAATGTTTGTGTACAGCACCTAATTCTACACAGTATACAGGCACCACTGCAATACAAATATAACTTACAGCTATTACTAATAAAAATAATTAATAAACCTATCATTTGTTGATTCTTCTCTCTTTTTTAAAACTGCCTCTCTTTTTTACTTTTTGGAACCTTTCACATTTTTCTGCTTGAAAAATTATCAAGTCATTAAAAAGAAAATTGAATTTTTTTATAACAGATACCAAGTAACAGCAAATGTTCACATCCAGGTTATAAAAATGAGGTTTATAATGGCAATACTTATAGATCATTCCTGTTACCACATCAGCAGGGCATCACTACAACATAGTGCTCCACAAAAATGACATATGGAGCAGCACTGAAAATAACAAGAAATTTCTTGGTATGTCTGATTTTTTTTTTACTGTTAATTCAATGAGCCACCAGTCCTGGTTTCCTTAGTTTGTGTTTTTCATCTGGTTAGATTGTTTGGGGATTTTTCAGAGATGCAGAGGTTATGAGAAAATGGGGGTTCTTTTATATACACCATTTTAGTTTTGATATTTCCCCTGAATTGTGAGAGAGAAAATACTATTTAAATACCACTTTTATAATACTGATAAAAAAGAGAAGAGAAACTATACCTTTTCTTTCATGAGGTCAGGTAATCTTTAGGGAATACATGGGCTTTTTACAACCTTTTAGAGTTTCTTTTTACTTCTTCACAGAACAGCAGCAAATTCTTGAAAGGACGGACCACCTGCAACTTTTGCTTCATGGAAAAAGGGATGGAGGTTTTTAGCACTTCCCTGGAGTCAGGCCAGGTTCTGTACTTACACTGGCATTTATTTAAAACAGATTAATGGGTTTGTGCTGACAGAGCTAATGCTCAGGAAGAAAACCACCTGTCAGCAAGCTGGGCACCTCATCCAAACCCGCATGCCAGGTGGTCAAATTCATCAGCACCATCTTCTGAATCCTCCAGGACTTTGCTCCTATGAGCATTCCCGGCATGAGCATCCACAGCTCCTCCAAGCTTCAGCACCCCTTTATGTACTACCTGATGCTTTGCAGCATTCCCAGAAATTTTATGAGCTTTTTGGCTAAGACACAGATACATTGACTTTTAAAAATAATTTTAAAAAATCATTAGAGTTGAAAATTTCCCAATTTGGAATTTGCACAAGGGCCCTCCCTTTGTTTCTGAATTGCACAAAGTTTAAGATATCTCATAGAGGTTTTGGATAATTGCCTCAAGGAGTGCAAATTCCTCCCTCTCTGCTCCTGGTGAGCTCCAGTCATTAATAAGATAAAGTGTACAAAGCAGCTTGGCTGCAAGAGAAGAGCACAATGCAATACAGTACAGCTCATCCCCATCCACATGGGAAGGAAAACACAGGTGAAATAATAGTCAAAACGTTTTTAGGTGAGACAAACCTAGGGTGCATTGCCATGGCTAAGAGTTTTGTACTGGCTGAGCTGATGTTGACTCGCTTTTCAATCCCTGGCACAATGAAATTATATCTCTGAAATCTGCCAGTGTGGTGCACCTGTGGCTGCCCGTGTCTGCCTCAGCACTTCTGGAGCAGCCCTGGCACACCCACAGCACTCACACCCACCAGAGTGCACAGCATGCTGTGACAGAGAAAACTGGGACTGGGACAACCCTTGCACAGCTTAAGGCCAGCTGCAAGATGCCACAAATGACAAGAAAAGGTCCCATTCCCTTCTCTTCAGGGCTAAACAAAGCTCATGTTGGGAAGGTGGCGTGCCTGCTGAACATAGCCCCAGGTCTACTCTCCTGCAGGGCAAGGAAGAAACAAACATGGGAAGGTGCAAACTGAGGCAGTTCAGAAAATAGCAATGTTTGTTTTGACAACACTTGACTTCCTGAGTTGGTAGGATTTTCCTTGGCTTTAAAACCATAGTTTCAACACTTACCATGCCCAAAGTGTGCCAGCAAATTAATGCAGTTTCAGGGGTGGGGGAGAACAGCTAATCAAAGTAGGAGGGTGGAGGAGCTGAGAGATCTTAAGAAAGACTGTTCTGAGGGAAGAAATTGCTGCCCTTCCTTCTGTATATTGCTGTGTTTGCTCTTCTGTTGTTCTCATGGGACATTTCACATGGGCAGACAGTGATAGGTCAAGGTGAGGGATGGTTTCAAACTAAAAGAAAATAGATTTAGATTAGATTTCAGAAAGAAATTATTTCCGGTGAGGGTGGTGAGGCACTGGAACAGGTTGCTCTGAGAAACTTTGGATGCCCCATGCCTGGAAGCATTCAAGGCCAGGCTGGCTGAGGCTTTTAGCAATCTGTTCTAGTGGAAGGTGTCCCTGACCATGGTGAGGGGCTTGGTACTAGGGGATTTTTAAGGTCCCTCCCAACCCAAGCTTTTCTGTGCTTCTACAATTTTCTCTCAATATGTTCTTCACATTCATTGATGAAAGATGTTCAAAAATATAACACAGAAATAGTCAAACCCTGAAAATATAATGTATTACCAGAGAAGATCTACAATTAATGAGAGGCTGTGCATTTTCTTCTTACTGACTTTTCCTTAGGATGGGGAAAAGGTGTGCGCTGCATCTGTCCTTCAGGCCTTCTCCTGCTTCTCCAGCACTGTCTTGACAAGTTGTTTTGTGATTGTGAGCCTTCCTCAGAGAAACTGCTGCTGACCTGGCTGCTCCTGCCTGGGAGAGTAGGACTACAGAGAGAACACTGCCTTTCTGTTCTCTCACCCTGTCTGATCCCCTTGGCCAGAGGACGTGGATCTGGCCAGCTTCCAGAGAGTGAATGTGGTGATAAGGAAAAGCAGAACTTTGGAAGACAAAGATATACTGTTACACTGGGCACCAGCAAGGAAGGTAATGTCATTACTGTGATGCTGGCATGCAATACTCAAGGACAACCTCAACCATGAAGTCACAATTTTTCCCAACACTTGGAAATGAGTGAATATTCACTCAAAAAAAGAAAAAAGGGAAAAAAGGAAGAAAAATAAGTAATTTGTAATAGTACCAAGTGAAAAAAGCAGTAATTCTTACTTCAAAACATTATTGATGTGAATTTGATGTAAAGTTTAAGAATATCCTAAGGGACAGGAACAGAGAACTGAGAACAAAAAAAGCAGAGCCACCTCCTATTTGTTGCCTCCTGCCCTGTTCTGGAGGTGAAAGCAAGCAGGGGAATGGGGAGGCTCCTTGCTCAGGAAGCACAGTGCAGGACAGAAACTCAAACCACACCATCTCACAGGTGACTGAAAGGTAGTGACACCCTCCAGAGTTGCCTGCTGACCCCATCCTGAGCTATCATAGCCTTCCCAGTAACTCATCCCCACCTCCCCATTGCTAATTGTTCCCTAATGTCCAAGCAAGGTTGCTGTCAGTGTGCAACAAATGCCTCTTCAGTCCTGGTTTTGGGAACAAACAATGATTATCCCCTTTGCAGCACTGCTCCCCCTGTTGAAGGCTGTTTCCACATCCACATTTTTATGCTATTTTTGTTAAACCAACAACTCAGCTTTGGTCACCCTTTCTCCATAGGGTCCCCCTGTACCAATCTCTGAGCTCTGCTGTGGCTCTGCTGAGCTCTACCCTGTGCACAGAGATGTCTGTGTGCACACATACCCCCCCTGCTTCCTAAAGTATGTGTGCCCAAAATGGGACACACACTCCAGGAAAGGTCTTGCCCCTGCTAAACAGAGAGGAATAATGGCCTTTATCTCTTACATGTGACATACACGAGAATGGCTCAACAATTTCTTATCTGCTGGCTTATATTCAGCCCCTGGTCTAACACAGTCCTGTATTCTTTTTTTAATATACTGGGGCATAGACTAATATTGACCATTTTGGACTTTTATTGATTTTGTTTTTCTTTCAAAGGCAAAACATTTTGCACTTGCTTTTATTGAATTTTGCTTTATCAGTTCTAGGCTATTTCTCAAAGTTATTATGCTTATTTGAATTCTAACAGTCTTCCAAACACTTGCATCTTTTCCCAGAACATTATCTTACGGAAATTGTATCTGAGTAAGCTCTGTATCACCAGGAAACTTGGCAGCAAGAACATCCAACCAGTCTGGTGCTGGGGCAAACCTGTCAGCCCCAAACGACCTCGTTGGTGTAAAGTGAGCAATTTATAATTTCTCTTCAAGCACAACTTTTTCTTTTTCAGGCAGTTTCAGACTTTTCTCCCCCTTAGAGTGATTTCTTCTGGTGAAGGACATTCCTCCTTGCCAGACATTTTAGCTCTGCCTTCCTCCATCCAGTTCTCATGTCTCATCACAGAAAGTGGCCTTGGGGATCTGATATGTGCTGATGTGGGATATCACCAGGGTTAAGCAGAGCCCACCTAGACCAGTTCTCTTTGCTTGTCAGAGAGGACATTTCCACAGGGCTGTGGCAAGATTTTTCATAACAGCCAAGGAAAAACTGCTTTGCCTTTCCCCACTGGGCTAAAGAACTATGCTGGATTCATGAGATATGATTTATTCCTAACAACTCCATGTTGGCAGCTTCTCATAGGTATGGAGCAAATCATTAATTTCTTTACAAGTATATTTACAAGTATCAGAACTGCAGTGTTTGATTTACAGTTGAGAATCCTCCCCTCCCTTGTTTTTTAAATACATAATTTATTTTAATATAAATTACCAGACCTGTCACGCAGGTTACACCCACACAAACAGATGGAAAAATGCAGGGAAAATTCCTGGGCACTGGGACTGAATTCTCCCTATCTTACACTCTGAGATGTTATTTTAACCAGTTAGTACCTTCCCAAGAGCTGGTGCAGTCTGCATGAGCCCATCCTGTTTTGAATAGTAGACATTTAAAAATACAGCTATAGCCAGCTATGCCAGTCAGCCCAGAGCAAGATAATGGCCCCACTGTTGCTTATTTTGTGGATTTTTCCAATTTTGTTTATTTTTGAAATTTTGTCTCACTGATCACTGTAGAAAATAAACACAATTTTCAGAATATCTTCAGATATCTGAAAAAATTAATCAAGTAGACAAATAAAGGAATATGATCCACTTTTTACAAAAGAAAGGGACTTTGGCAAAATGGCTGATGCCAAAAACTTTTGTCTGTTTAGAACATCCCCATCAGCAGGTGTCTGACACCACAAAAGAGAAGTCATCACCCTTCAGGACTGCATCTCAGTTGCTGGAGCTGAATCGCTCCCTCTGCTCTCCATCCAGTTTGTCCTTAGCATTTGAGGTTTTTCAGAAGAAATTTTGGATGGGGTAGAGGGTATGGGTATGGGTATGGGTAATGGTATGGGCTTGCCATAGCCATTAATTCCCAGCCAGTCTCTGGAGCTACATTAAGCAAGGTTTCCAATAATATTTCCAATTAATTTTTAGGTAATAGTGGTGCATGGTGTTCTGCAAGAACACTGAAGGTTGGTGGAGGTCCATTCATCAAAACCTGATGGGAACTGTGGCTTCTGTGGTGTACACAGATGTTGTTCTGGTCTAGAGAAACATTGGAGAGAATAGTTAACACAGTAAGACAAAAGATATATCACAGTAAAATATTTCTAGCCATATAATTAAAAAGAGAAGAGGGTAAAAGCATATCTATCCAGCAGAGAGAGTGGAGTAATAACTAAAGATAATCTAATTACAGACTGAAGCAAGAAAGAACGTTTTCCCCACAGTTTTCAGTGAGATGGATTACCCTCTATTGTGGAGGGCACTCAGAAGTGAGCAGAGACTATAATGATCTCCAGCAAAGTCCTTCAGGTAGGACAGCCAAGGTGTGACAAGGGCAAGATGTGATGACAGGTTTGACACGCTGTGGTGGCACCAGAGCAGAGCCAAAGCCATAGTGCTGACCCACTTGTGAATGGTGCTCAGGGTGAGCATACCAAACCACTAAGAGAGAGTTGATGACAAAGGGTTTGTTTTTATTAGAAGACAAATTAGAACAATCAATTTCTAAAATACAGAAAATTGGATGTTCTGGGTGAGAGACTTCAGCATTAAAGTTTTTGTAAGGAAGTTTACCTTCATATGCCCTCCACTTATGAGAGCCCATGAAAACTTCTCAAGATCCTGCTCCAGCAACCTCAGCAATGAGCCAAGGAGTAACTCCAATGGGAGCTGGTCTGGTCAGCCCGGTGCTTTGGCACGGTTTGGCCACATCCAGTGGCAGGCCATGGGCTGCAGGGTGGAGGGGCCAGAGCTCCCCATGTGGGACACAGCTGATCCCAGATGCTCCAATGGTCCCACACAGGCACATCTGAGCCTGTTGCCCAAGGTGTCCAGATGATGCTCTTGCTCATCAGGTTCTGTGGTAGCATGTCCTGCAAGGAGCAGGGAGTTGGACTCCAAGATCCTTATGGGGCCTTTTCAACTTGAGATATGCTTTGATTCTGTGACCATAACCCCCATTTCCACCCAGGGCAACCCTCTGGGCATGTTTTCTCTGGCAGAGCAAAGTGTGGGACCATCTGAGAGCTGTTTTCAGCTACAGCAAAATGAGAGCTCTAAAGACAGTGTAGACAAATGCTCTCAGCCCTGGCAGACAGGATAAGAAGAAGAGCAACGGCCACAAAAGGCACCATGGAAACTTCAGGCTGGACAAAATGAATTTTTTTTTTTCATTTGGAGGGTGATGAAGTCCAGGCATGGGTTTCCACAGAGAGGTTGTGGATTTGCTGTTCCTGGGGATTTTTAAAGGTCAAAGCCATGGCTTATCCCAGCAGGTGCTAGTAAAATACCTGCTTTGAGTGAGTGGTTGGACAAGAGACCTTCAGAAGTCTCTTCTGACCAGCACTTCAATGACTGTGATTATTATAACAGCTGTAAAACAAAAATGTGGTGGACTAGCTTTGAAAAGTAAGAAAAGTAATATAACTCAGGAAGAATATTTGCAGCCACTGCAAAAGAACTCCCATGCTTGAAATAAGGAGTCTGAAGGTTAAATCCTCCTGAGGAACAACAATAAAGATAAAAGTGGTATAAAGAAAGTTGGTGAGATCATAAAGATAGATGACCTGGGGGGGAACACTTCCTTTATTTTCAACATTCATTTTGCTTTGTTCTGATTTTTAGGAAAAAAAAAATGTGTTGTGCTGTCTTTTTAAGGGAAGCATAGCCAACAATGCTCCTTGCAGGAAAAGTATAGCTGGGCAGCAATTGCTGTGTTCCTGCATTGCTGGAGGGCTGGTGGGACTGGGATCCCTCACAGAGCTGCATAAGTGCTGTGAGGCAAAACCTCTTCCCCACATATTGCCAGCAATTGGGCTTGGACACAGGTGGAGGATCCAAAACTAAGCAGAAGATGAGAGCTGCCATCTCACATACAGGTATGAATCTAACTCGTCTCAGGCAAAGTGGTTTCCACACTAGTAGGAATGAGGAGAAGGGGGAATCACAGCCTTCCTGGAGGCAAGTTAACTCCAGCCAGAGGATCTGCATGGTCCTGTTCTGTTGAGGGAAATGGCCAAGTCTGGAAGCCCACAGCCCCTCCAGTACTTCACTGGGAGGGGCAGAAATGGCCTGTAAGGGACCATGACTGAGACACGATATGGATCCTGTATGTGTGGAATGACTGCAGAGGCTGAAAGCAGGACTCTGAAACCTCTGGAGAGCAGCTGTGGTCACAAGCAAACACTTCTGTCCCTCCAGCTTCTCTGAAAAACTGTGGCCACATCTGACTGAATGAGTTCAGAAAAGACAGGTTCATTGTGGACTAGGTGAAAGGAAGGGCTTTTTGAAGGACCATGGGAATGGAGGGCCTATTTTCTAATGTCCTGTTTCATAAGATGCCTTGTTTAGTCTGGCAGAAGAGTGGCTGCAAGGGAACATGACTGCTTTCTAAAAATACAACAAGGAGGGAAACACTGGGGGAAACTATTTAAGTGAAAAGACAATTCTGATGCAGAAACAGGTGATATAAATTGTCTCAGAAAAAAAAAATAGTGCAGATTTGTAGCCAATTGAACTAATTGCTCCAGTGTGTTAAGAATGGGGGGCATCCAAACTACTTTTGTGACAAAATTTGACAGGTTTGGACCTGCTCATGAGGCTGTTTGTAATAGCAGACAGTGGGATTCACTGCCTCAGGAGTTGTTCTGGTGTGTCAGAGGGCAGAGATGCTGTGACCCCCATGCTGTTCTGCCATCAGGGCAGAATTACACTGTTCTTTAAACTGCTTTGATAAACACAGCCTAAATGTTTTCCTTTGCTTTCACAGATTTCTTGTTAATCTCAACACTTGGTCCCGCTGGTGTCCTGGGGCGATACCGTAGTCCAGCCAAAGGACCAACGCCTTCTTCTACTCTTTATCCTCTGTTTTTTCCAGCATTGTCTGATACTGCCTCTCAAGTAGCATGCTAGTCCCTTGTCTCCTTTATCTCCATCTTCTCCCATCCATCTGATTTGTCCTTCTTATTTTCTTCTGCCCTGTGCTACATCTGCTTGATCTTCTCTATCACCCTGGATCTCTGATTTCAATTCCCAGCTCTTCTTCCACCGTTGTCTCTGCTTGTCTCCCACATCTTCCTGAAGAGGGGCTGATATTTGATACTTTTTACTTCCAACTGATAATAGATGGGAATCTGCACCTCACAGATTCCATGTGGAGTGTGTGCCTAACAGGAGTGTCATATGATGCAGAACAGAAATTAAACCAGAGCAGATGTACATTGACATAAAGTGTGATTTGAGGGACTACAACTGCTCATTTCTATGAATGGACCATCTCCCACTCCAGGAGACTGCAAGGCTTGTTTTGGGGAACAGAGAAGCACCACAGCTGGGTTAAGGAGGATTTTGCTTAGGAATTTGTTGCCATTTTAGGTGGTAGCCTTCTAGCTGAAAAGAAAGTCCTGCATCCTCAATCCTTTGCTACTTAGCTCCTAGTATGTGGCTCCTCCTCTGGTGTGCAGAGACTCTTTAAATTAGATTTGAGCATGCACATGAAAGAGCAAAACACACTCTGCTCAAGAAAACGTGTCAGCTGAATGTCCACCAGAAGAGCATGATGATCCCATATCCCAACGTGGACACTTAAGGCCTGGTCAGCTGGATGCTCTCCAGGCTCGGCTGGCTGGGTCTCTGTTGGCTCTTCTGGGAATACAGATACCCAGCTCAGAGGGAAATGCCTGCACACAGCCCAGTTACATTTAACCAATTGAAATGCACGTGCCAAGAGTCACTGGAGATGCCCCAGGGTATCTCAGATGCATTTATAGGACTGTCAGAAATTGTACAGGACCTACAGTGGACTTGTGACCTTCTGAACCAGGAGCTGTGATTGTCTAGGACATCTTAGATGGCACAGAAGTTTTATGTGCGGGCAAGTCAATAAAGCTGTGTGTGTCTTAATCTGGAGCTGGATTATGGCTGAAAAGCAAAAATAAAAATTTTCATGTGCAGCTGAAGAAACCAAAAAAACTGGTTTTGCAAGCTCCAGAGCTTCAGTGCAGCACTTGCAACTTGATATCGATTATCCACGAAAACCAACACAGACCTAAATCAAAAGGAAACACTCAAATCTCCAAAGAGGAGCAAAAGCAAAGTCTGAGGGAAATGCAGTTGACTGTTAATTGCGTTATAGCACAGGATACAGTGGCTGAAGACTTTGATACTGTAAATAAGAAAGCAGTGTTAGAAATGGCCTAAACTGAAATAAAACCAACCTTGAATGAAAGCAAAGTGTTTCGTGGCTCAGAGATTTGAAATTAACTTGGCTGCTGATTCAATGGATCAAAAATTGCATTGATCTAATCCCTCTGACTTTCCACTTATGTCCAAAAAAATGTAACTTAAGTACAGCTCGACTGGAAGATTGCTGTCTGAACAATGCTTTCTTTTTCTTTTAATGGAAAATTTCAGCTCAATTTTTCCAGCAGTCCAAAACATCCTCTGCTTCCCACATTGTGAGATGACAACAATGCTCAGCTGTCTTTGGCCTGAGTTGTGGCGCCAGGCCAGAAAGTATCTCAAGTTGTGAAAAGTCTTAAATCAACACATTTTACCACTAAAGAGTGAGGAAAAACAGTTTCTAAACCATATGAAATATTCATGTCTAGCATCTTGTGAGATACCATCTGGTTAGATCAAACCAAAGCAGAGCTGATAGTGGCAGAGAAATGCACTGGGTAGAAAGTGGGGAGTGTGACTTGAAGATTCATTGTTTCATGCCCTATAAAAGAGCACTACAAAAGCAGCGTCACTTCAGGAACAATTAACTTTTCCAACAAAAAAAAAAATCTGAAATAAAACTGTTGATCTTTTGGGCCTGTTATTAGAAAAATAATAATGCACTTCAGATAATATCATGCTTCTTGTAAGGGCACTGATAATTCAATTGTAATTTAATATTTGCCTAAAGTGTCTAAGAAAAAAGGCAAACCCCCAAATTACCAAACAAGCACTTCTACAGCCAGCAAGAAGAATAAACAAATAACAAATCCTGCTGCAGACATTGTGATCTTCCAGTATTTTAAATTTATATTCCCAGAAGCAAATATGTCCTTTTATCCCTAAAAGCTCTTGTTCATGGGGCATAGCAGTTGGGACACCTGCTCTTTTCTCCTGCAAGAGCTACTTTTCTGATATAATACCTCGAGACAAATACTTTCCTCTGTTTCTGCTTCCCCTCCCACTTCCAGTCTCTACCAAATGGCAACAGGTTTGCTGTGCCTTATACAATGGGGCCTTCACGTGCCATTGCAATGTAAATAGTGGCAGTACAGGTGCAACTGTGAGTAGAATATGGCTTTGATGATTCAGTTCCAAGGTCACCCTTGGGTGAAAGGATTGCTGCATAAAACATTGCTGAGCCATCAGTCCGTGCCTGCCTCCTGGTTACATAATGTTATTTCAAATGCACTGAAAGTGTTTAAGGCTTTCCCAAAATTGCCAAGTTTGTGGTGCAGTGGAGCATCAGTGGTAAAATGGTCCCACACAGGTGAGTATGAACACAGAGATGCTTACAGGGCTGGGGCTGTCCCCACTCTCTCCCTGTTGTTGTTGGCAATTTAGCCCTGACTTTTCTCAAGGTTAATTAAGCTTTGTGCCACTTTGGAGAATAAGGAACTATTGTACCTGGCTCCATGGAGGGGGAAGATAAGAAGGTAGAAATTAAATGGCTGCTTGGAGCATAGAGCTGGAATCAGGACCAGGGTGCTCTCCTTTCCCTCTCTGCATACCTTGTGATAAAACCAAAATGCTACCCCTTTAACAACAGTGTCACTCACATGGTAGGGGCTCTGCACAGCCTTTGAGAAGCAGGGAAAAGAGCATCAACTGTTCCATCCCACTTAATTTGAAAGCTGCCTATAATAAACATTTAGGAACATGTAAAACAGACAGGTCAAATTGCATAGTTACATAAATATCACTGGATTTCTAGTGTTTAGGAATAAAAGGGTTTTGATCTGTTCAGCTTAAAAGTGCCTAAAACATCCATGCACTGCGTTAAAGTCTAACATTAAGTGCTATTCTTTTTGTACTTTCCAAAAGCTTAGCTAGAGACAATTTGAACACAGGATGACAAAACTTCTCCTTAATAACATAAATATCTATGCACAAATAATTTGACACGGTGGGCCATTGCAAAATATTTTATATTCAGTAAAATGACAGTTCTTATCTAGTACTTATCCACAGAAACCCTTGAAGAAACAATCCATTGCCCTTTAAAAGCCCCTCTTCATTCCCCACTTTCCCATCCATCTTATTTATAGCTCTGTCTTTGTAAAGCGCTCCAGGATCTACGAATGAGAAGTGCTTAAAAACCTCCATGAGAGCCAGGATTTGAAATCAGCAGCACTTATGGATGCTATGCATATGAAGGGAAGGCCTGAGTGCAACAGCCTCAGCATTCAAAATCAACCCCACATCCCTGTCCTCGTCAACAGCTTCGCTTTGAACCAGCCCTCACTCGACATCTGTCCAAATGCACCAAAATGCCTCTTAGCCCTTCTCCCACTTATTTTCGACAGGCGTTTCACTGTGTCTATGAGCAGGGATCCTCCCTCCCTGTTTTCCCTCATTGCACAATTGGCTTTCCATGGGCCTCTTTGGCAGCTCCAGCCCTTTTGGAAAGCAGAGTTCATTCCTCCCCTCCTCTTTCAGCCTTACATTAAGGAGGAGCTCTGTGGCAGGGACTCGGAGCAGCAGAATGTCAATGCCAGAAGTGGCCTTTCTCATGGAAATCAGGTGCAGGAGCCTGGCATTTTCTGTGCAAGAATGAGAGACATTGGTGAGTTGGGTGTTTTTGCCCCCTCCCTTTCTGGAAGATTATATTTGAACTGATGAGCTCTGGCTCCCTCATGCCTTGTGGGTGCCAGATCTTTCCTCAGGACTGATTTCTCCATCTCCTCCCTCACCTACATTGTTGTGCCATCTCCTTTCGTCACATCCAATTAGTCATTATGGGCTTATCTTGGCTTTTTTCAAGATTTCATGGATAAAAATGCCAAGGAAGTGTATTTGGTTTGAATTTACTCATGCTGAGGACTGCATTTATGTCCCCTACAAACACTGATTACACTGCTTGACCCCTGGGGAGAAAAGAAAGGGCTCTCCTGGCTGAACTGGGGAGCAACAGGAGATGTGCAGAAAGGAAACACTGTGGTCATGATGATATATCCCTGCTGGCCCATTTATTTATGCCCTTCCTAAAAGTTTGTTTTTCAAAGTCTTCCTCTGTATTTGGGGGTTGTTAACATGGACACTGCACTTTTTCAGCATTAAAAATATGAAGGGGCAAGTCCTGGTGTCTTGATATGCAGTTTATCCTGGCTGACAGGCACATCCAGCCCAGATGGTTGTCTGGTACCTTAGAATAAGTTTGGCTGCTCCTGGCTGGCCAAACTCATCTCCTTCACAGCCCTGCAAGCTGGCCACAGTCAGGCTCATGGCTTGGAGGCTGGAATTAAAGGAACCCATGAAAAAGCAAATTCTAGCAGAGCTGGCACCTACCAGAACTGCTGTGCAAAGCCAGCAGATGCACATATGGCCTCCCAGGACAGGCTGGTGTCACCCTCACTGCCCATCACACAAGAGTTGCCTTCCACCCAAACAGTCCTGCTCTGAACAGCAGCCATTTGCAGAGTTTTCACAGAATCACAGAATATTCTGAGTTGGAAGGGACCCACAAGGATCACTAAACCCGGCTCTGAAGTGAATGGCCCGTACAGGTATGGAACCCACAACCACAGCATCACCAGGCAGTAATACAACACTAAATCTACTTGGGCTGATAAGAAACAAGCCATGTCACAAATTCAGTGATAGTTTAAAATGTCTCTTTAAAATTATTTCCTTATTAAAACTCTGCCTTTAAATGAGCAAGACCCAGATCATGCATGAATTCACACGGCAGATCCTGGTCATGCCGTGATAGGATTTAAACTGGTTTTTTAATACTCTGGAAGAAAGGCATTGTGCATTTCAAAGGCAGAAAAACTCTATCCATGTCCTTTTATCCACCTTCAGGAAAGGTTTGATGAACACATCTCAGCTTGTATTTTTGATGAATATAGGACTGTATTTCTGAATGAATATTCTGGTTAAAATCATTTGAAATTTGTCACAGCTCCAAAAATGACAGCAAGTGGCACACATAAAGTATGCAGTGTGTTCTGCATGTCGGGCAGATGAAAGGCAGTGTAATTGCTAATTGATAGCGTATTTAACTATTATGCCTGCCTACTTATCTTGACTTAAAGCCTGAAATATGTAACATGCTGATAATGCACACACCTTTCATGAAACAAAGTAGAAACCCAGAGTCAAACACTGACCTTACACACGTTGCAAGCTGCACGTGCTCACAGCTGACAAGTGTTTGAAGCAAAGCATTTACTCATAAAACATTTATGCACACATTGTGCACTGAGGCATTGAAATATGCAGCCTTCCATATGTTATACATATTACATATATGATTTCTATGCCAAGTATTTTGAGAAAAGAAAAAGCAATTACCCATATGTTCTCTAAACAATGGGAATGTGCTGTAAGTTGTGGCACTGGAGAGGCAGCTTGATCCCTGGGGAATATTTAAGTGCCATGGGATGTGGAAGAACACTAGAGATGGAAAGGAGCAGGCAAACTGTGATGGCACGAGCTGGGTTTGTGTAAATGTGTGCATAGAAAAGGCAGCGTTTAAATTCACAGAACAGAACCAGATAGAACCAAAGAGAACATGCTGAGTTGGAAGGGAACACCAAGGACCACTGAGCCCGGCTCCTGGCCCTGCACAGCACAATCCTCAGGAGTCACACCATGTGCCTGAGAGCATGGTCCAAACTCTTCTTGAACTCTCAGGCTTGGTGCTGTGACCACTTTCCTGGAGAGCCTGTTCCAGGGCCCAGTCAACCTCTGGGTGAAGAACCTTTTCCTGATATCCAACCTAAACCTGCACTGACACAGCTTCAGGCCATTCCTTGGCTCCTGTTGCTGGTCACCTGAGAGGGGAGATTGATGCTGCTCCTTGTGAGGAAGCTGCACAATGAGGGCTCCTCTCAGCATCCTCCAGGCTGAACAGGGCAAATAACCTCGGCCACATGGCTTCTCCTCCAGACCCTTCACCACCCTCATGGCTTTTCTTTGGACACTCTCTAATGGCTTCATGGCTTTATATTGTGGCACCCAAGACTGCCCCCAGCACTCGAGGTGCGGCCGCCCCAGTGCAGAGCAGAGCAGGGCAATCCCCCTGCCGGGCTGTGCCGTCCCCGGTACCCCAGGACACGGCTGTCCCTCCTGGCTGCCAGGGCACTGATGTTCAACTTGCCATTGACCCCGCATTCCCTCTGTCCCTGCAGAGAGAGGGAAGCACTGACTCCATGAAGGACTGAGGGCTCACGCTCCCATATCCTGCACTCCCCGGGCACAGCTGCCCATAGGGACACCAGAGAGTCCCCGGCATTCAAGCCCTGCAGCCCACAGCAGCTCTGCTCCACGGTTTGCTAAAAAAGAAAAAAGAAAAAAGAAAACGAAAGAAAAAATTACCCCCAAGGGCCTTGCTCTGTAACTGCCTCAGAATTCCGCTTGTGCACTAGGCTGCTGTGGGGGGGAAAAAGAGTATACATATACATACACATGCGTATATATATATTTATATATATATATATATATACACACACACAGATATACGCACACACACACACACATATACATAAACACACAAATATATAACATAAATATATGTAACATCCTTTTATATATTTATTATCGGCTCTGTGCCCTGTGGGTGACTCTGGAGGGCGGGGCCAGGCCGGCCCCGGCGCGCGCTCATTGGCCGCGAGGGGCGCGCTGCCCCGCCCCTCCCGCCGGCGGCGCGTGCGCGCGCGCGCGGGGTTGGAGGGCGGGGCCAGAGGAGGGCGGGGATTGGTTGCCATGGCGGTGACGTCAGAGGGTGCCGGGGACGGGCGGCGAAGACACGGAAAGGTCAAACGGGAGGCGAGGGCTGCGAGCGCGGCGGGGTTGTAGCGGCGGCAGCAGCGGGGCACGGCCGGGCACGGCCGCTCCGGGAAGCGCCGCGGGACCCGACGGCCGGGCGACGCAGCCCCTCGGTCCCTGCCGCCTCCCTGCACAGGTACGGCAGGAGCGGCGCTCCGGGGCCGAGCTTGGGGCGGGGGACAGGCGGCGAGGAGGGTGCCGGGGCTGGGTCGGTGAGCGCCTGTTGGAGGAGCCCGGGGTGTGGGGTCGCGGCCGGCCCCGGCGGTGGGGCAGCTGGGAGCGGGCTCCCTGCGCTGTGCGGGCTCGGACGGGAGCCCCGCACGCTCCCGGTGTTCCCCCCGTGCCGGGTCCTTCCCCCGCCGAGCCCCCGGGGCTGCGACCCCGGCACCGTGACCCCCGTGACCTGCCAACACAAGTTGGGTTTTTTGGTTTTTGTTGTTTTGGTTTTTTTTTTCCCTGTGGACCTTAGGGAGCGCTGCTCCCCGCCCCGGCCCCCAGCTTTGCATAACTTGTCTCCCAGTTGTCTGTCCCTTCCTCCCTGCACTTTGCCCTTGCCCGGTGGTCTGTGGCGTGAGGGAGTGAAACTATTCAAGGACTGGGTTTTGTTTCTCTAGGGAAAGAGCTGGGTCACAAGCGAGGCAGGCTATCTAATAATATATATATATATGTATATTCCTTTTTTTCCCCCACAGCAGCCCAGTGTACAAGCAGGATTCTGTGACAGTACAGAACAAGGCCCTTGGGTGTGATTTTTTTTTTTTTTTTTAGCAAACCCTGGAGCAGAGCTGCTATTAGCATGTAGAGTTTGAATGCCACAGGCAGTCTGTTGTCTCTTCCTGCTGAAAGAATAATTTAGAGGAGCAGCAATGACTCATTAATAGAAAGTATTAGTTGCAGGAAGGCAAAACCAGGTGAAGTTTCTTACTTTACCACAGACTTACTCTGTGACCTTGGATCAGTCTTTCTGCACCAGTCAGTCCTGTGTTTGCTTATGAATTGGGAATAGCGATGCTTTCCAAAAACGTTCTCTGGATAAACATACTAATGACTGTGAAATGCTTATCTGCTGTAGTAATAAAGGGTAGATAGTGATGCTATTTCTATCACAGAAGCAGAAAGGCTCTAGCCAGGATGTGAACTGTAGAAGCCACACTTTGATGGAAATAAGAGCTTGCTTAAAAAGACATTTAATAACCTGTGATGTTGCATGATTTGCACTGTGGTCATCTTGCATTTCATATTTTGATGTAGTGTGTGCTTTCAAAGACCTGCTATTCCACACTGCAAATACTTTATGCATGGCTTTTTTTTCCACTTCTGTTTGGAACAAACCTGTGTGGTGTCCTCTTCCACTGCTAAGGAAACCCTGTGAATTTCTAATGTAGCAGATTATCCCTGGTAGTTGGCATCTCTGAACTACATGGTGCTTTTGAAAGGGAATAAGGGAGTGAAGGGAGTGACAATAAGTTCATTATACCTGTAATAAAAGGCAATGTTCATTTTAGGAACAGTATTTTCCCCCTCACGTTACTAGATGCTCTCTGTGGAAAATCAGAATACTTCCAGCATTTCATAGGTAAAAACCTAAATACAAGAGTTCAGAAGCTGAAGGACTTGACTGTCCTGGTTCACACACTGTTCTGAAGTGCAGGTACTGCAATAACAAATGGAAGCAGCCAAGCACAGAGCTGGGAGTTGCTGCTGCAAATCCTGACCTGAGTGAAAAAAGTTTTCTCTCTACAATTTTGCTTAATACTGACTTGTGCAGCTAGATTAGACGTGTTTTTTTCTATTTTTTTTAAATATATTGTATAAGGATACACCAGGAAGAAGCAATGCTTGCCTCATACATCAGGCATTTTTATAAAGTAATTTGATATATAGTGTCTCACTTACCTACTCAATTTAATATGAAACTTCCATAATCAGATTAACAATAAGTAGGAAAACTTTTGTGTTGAAGAAGAGGTAAGCGCAACCCAGTTGGGTTTGGTTTGGGTTTTGTGTTTTTTCTTTTTTTTTTTTTATGAACCTGAAAGCTGCTCTGGTAGAATGGCAGTTCATTGTTAATTCTTAATATGTAGGTGCCCTGGAAAAATCAAATACCTGGTTTCATAGCTACCCTTAGGCATCTTTAATTTATGCAAGCAGGGCTCACTGAGTAACTACTGTAAGTCTCATTGACCTTAGTAGGTTTGCAGAGGTCATGTTTTAAAACGGGTAAGTTGTGCTTGAACTATTTTCTCAGTAAGTATTAGGAGCAAGTGTTTGTTTACACGATTACATGCTTTTTCCAGTTCTCCATTACATTTTCTGTTTTTCTTTAGATTCTTGCTCATCTTAAAGAAAGCTCTCATTAGGAAGGAACACAGGTTTTTGAAAACAAGTTCCTTTTCAAGATGTGGCTGTAGCAGAGCAGACTGCAAGGTTTTACAAAGCCAGAAAGGCCGGTGTTGGGTTCAGAGAAACTTGGCCAGCACAAGCTGAACGTACACGAGTGACATCAGCATTTTCTGAGCCATTTATGCTGTTCACTTGTGCTGGTTCCCAGCCGTGCCTTGTGTCTTATGTAAGCTCACACTGTACATCCTGTCCTGCTGTTCTCATGCATGTAATTCACTGGCGTTATCTTACGGGAGGGGTTGAGAGCTGCTGCTTGTCTCAGATGTCTGCATGCAAGTTTCCTATGAGCCAGGAGCATAACAGTGTCCTAGGAGACATCAGAGGAATAACTTGGAGTGAGACACAGTTTGTCCCCTGCTCCTTTTGGTAATAGAGCTGTAACTCCTGTCAAGTCATGTGGCAGAGGTTTTACTGGACTGAAGCCCTGATCTGTATCATATGTAGATGGGCCACTAATGCAGTTTTGATGGCTGGTGATAAAACAGCCATAAAACCCAAAGGACTTCAGTGTCAACAGAAGCCTCGATAATGCTAAGACTGGAAAATAAAGGCTTTTATTACACTGTCACTGCACACTTCTTGTTACAAGGTCTTTGAGAGGAATTGTGTCTTCAGATACTGATCCTTCAGACTTGTCCTTGCCGTTAACATTTAATCATGTGTAATGAAAGTACTGCCACTTGATGGGTGAAATTGTAACAAACCCTGCATTATAAGCACTAAACCCAAATATTTCTTCTGTTTTTCTTGCTTGCTAAATCTAACTGAAACTTGCTGGCATAAAATCCTGCAGTAAAGCAATGTGCATAATCTAGTTCTAAGTAAACAGAGCACCTTCTTTCAATAGTGTCTAATGTTTCATAGTTCAGTCTCTTTTGTTAGTGCTGTAGCAGTGTGAGGGAGCCAAATTCCTGATTACCTGTCTTGGTGAACGTGGTTGTCCTTGTCTGACTCCATGGCTTGTTTGGAGCAGCTAGAAAGTTTCTTTATGAGCACTAATCTGGCACAGCCGTCTACAAGACTGTGAAATTTATAGCTCTGTAGGGGAACCACCTACAGAAGGAAGAAGAATTCACCTGGAGGAGAAGTGCACCTGAGAGGAGTGCTGATGTTCCTTGTGAAAGTCACAGAAATCTCTCCTGTGACTTTCCAGAGGGACTTGCCCCGTGCTGAACAAAACAGTTTCTCATTGTAGTGGAGAAACAAGAGGAATGGAAGACTTGACAAGGGGACTAGTTATCTAAAAAGGAACAGGTGCAGTCCTTAGACACTGAAAAGCTGAACAGATTCCTTTAAGTAAGCTGTTCTTGCAAGTTTAAGGACGTTTATTGGCAGAACATCTAAGAGAAACTTGAAATTATGTTCTGAGAAGGAAATAGAGTTATCACTATTACGTTTATTGACCAAAGATAGGGATGCATGAACTTTTCCTAGTGTTTTTGTTATTTATGCAGGATATTGAAATCTATTTTAAAACTATGTACAGGAGAATAGGCAGCAATGAAGTTGTATTTTAGAGCCTTGTAGCAGCTGTAAGAATAAATATCATTAAAAAAAAGCAAACTCCTCCAAAAAACCCCAAGCTTTAAAAGTACCTTCACATGACACATTCAGGATTCTGTTAATTATATTTTATTGTGTGACAGATACTTATGTAAATATAAAGGTCCACATATAAGTTGTGATGAATCAGTAGCTTTTTTAGTAGATGTGGGCAAATAAAATGTGGTCTGGATGCTTAAATCTGCTAAAATATTTATAAGAAGGCTGGCTCTTGGAAAAAGTTTCCCAGCGGATGCAGTGGGTGTCAGGTCTAAAGGTCAGCAGCAGAGAGAGTAAAGAGAACGATCTTTTGCATTTATTTTTCTCCACATTTTTCAAACAACCATTGTGTAAAGAAGCAGAGAATCTTTCTTTCTTCCTAAATTTCCAAGTGCTAACAGCAGTTGGAGGTTTGTTCATACTTCAGCTGTTTGTTGTGAGCTTCTTTCTTTAAGAGAGAGGAAAAAAAATCCCAAACCCTCAGTGCAGTTAATACATTCATGAACTCTTAGCACGGAAGTTCCTGGTGTAAGTCATAAAAGCCAGATGGAGTTTTAAGTGACTGTCATGCACAACTTGGGAATGAACATTCCTGGTACTAATAAAAGGGCCAGATTGGAGCTACGTAATTAATCCCAGCGTCCTTTTCAGTGCATGATAAGATTTGGCTGCAACAGCCATGGAGCTAAGAGACAACTGTCAGGTCCTATGAAGCTGTGGATTGTTTGCCTGAAATAAAAATACCTGTGTGCTTACTCTGGTATGTATCTTCTGGTGATTAGTGCTCAAATTGCAGTTTAAATGGGGAAAAAAATGAGTGTGAATAGTGGCTAACTTTGTCTTGAATCTGTCTCCTGTCTTAAATATTTATGTAAATATATTTATACATATATTTAATATGTATAATTTATCTGCATGCATAATGTATATATTATATATGTGTTTTTAAAACAAAAGATAAATATATAGGGTTTCTTTGAGAGTTACATGGCAAAACCTTTTCTAAATTTGAGTTGATTTGAAATGTAATGCCTGAGGAGTTCCAGGAAACAACCTTACAATGAAGTTTATTCCCTCTGTGTAGCAGAGTCCTGAAGGAAGTGTACAGAAAAGTGCCAAAAAAAAGGCTTATGAGATGGCACAAAGTCTGTGTCAGATAGAGACAGGAGGAGGAGTAGGCAGATGGCAGTCAGTACAGAACACGTGAATAATCAGATTGAGAACAAGCTGAATAGACTGTCAGTGTGCTGTTGCATGCTGCTGCATTTTGGGGACATGCTGGGGATTTTTTCTGTTGTGATCACTGTTCCATACTCAGGAGAGGTAAAAACCTTCAAGCTTGAAGTATATATGAGGCTGAAGGCATGCCCACCAGAGTCAGGGGAACTTCTGGGATGAGGGAAAGGTTAGTGCTTTCAGAACTATCAGGACTGGAAAACATTTAAAATAATCTCTTCAATTTGTTATAGACTTCATCTGCAAGTTTATTCAGATCTACCTTTGGCATGCATCACATGGAATGATATTAAAATGATCCAAAATCTTATTGCCTGAACCTGTGGGATGATTTGTTTCTTTTTCTGAAAAGGTCTGGAAGGTAGTAAGACTTATTTGTAATAAATTGTTTACATAACTTACTTTATCTAATTTATTGAGAACTCTTTGGGGTGACTGTCTGGCCAGAGTGTTCATTGCCTGGCTCAGTGGTCTTTTCCAGATTGTTGGTTGGATGCCCTGTTGGTGTGTGGAATGGAAAGAAGAGCAGGAGGGATGGCTGCACTGGTGAATGACTGATCTGTAACCTCTTGTGCAATGATAAGGATTATAGAAAAAAATAAATCCAGAAATAGAACAAAAAAAGCCCTCCTTCCTTACTGATTCTTACTTGAAAAAGGCTATAATATCAATTTATAATAATAATAAATATACATATGGAAGAGAGTGTATTGAGATCTAGTTGATCAATAGTCACTTGGTTCTGTTTGTATTTGTTTCAAAATGTTCCTGCTTTTTTTCTTCCTCAGAAAATTCCACAGGCTACAAGAGTAGTGAACTGGTCTAACTGGACAATACCCTACTTCCCAAAAAAGAGGCATTGTCTGAGCTGGCATTTGAATGGAAGGATCACAACACACCTTTCAGTTTAAAATTTATTTAGTACAGATAATTTTGCATGCCTGCAGTTATCCTTTAGTAATACCAGTTGGTTCCTTATACACTGTCTTAGCATGCCTCAGTCTGAGCAACAGCAATAAAGAGTTTAACTGCACAAGAAGGTAGAGCAAATGTGGTCTGTATTTTTTGCAGAACTGAAGGTTAGAAAGATAAAGGGAAAATGATTAAAATATTCACAAGAAGTGCCCTAGATAAGATTGTTTCATGTCTGAGGGCATGATGAATCCTGTGGGAATGAGGAAGCTAAAAGGCTGTTTAATTCTGATGTTCCACACTGAATCAACATGTTAGATATCAAAGTGGTATTAGTGAAATTTGTAAGAACATGGACATTTTATGTAAAAAATAGAGAAATAAAGTAAGTTAGTCCAAACCAAATCCTTTGCTGTATCCGAGCTATGCAGAGAATGAACATTGGAGGCTTAACGTGAGTATAATAAATCAAACTGCCAGCTGAGCCTCAGAGGGCTTTATTCATGCACTTCATTGTTCTCTCTGCAGCTCCAGCAGGGTTCAGCCAAACGCAGGGCTGTCATTCTGCAGATGTTCTGAGTGTTTCCAGTCTTCTGGGGGCTGAGCTGGTGGCTGTGTGTTGTCCCCTCTGCTCCGAGTGGCCGTGCTCTGACTTCTATGGGGACTTGCGCATGCAGAGATCACAGCGTGAGTTTGCAGTTTTGGGTGAGTGGGGAGCTGTGTTGTGTACTGTTGGTAACTCCCAGAAAAGACTCAGATTTGTAGCTTCTGGAAAGTGCTTTTTGGCAGCAGAAGATGCCCTGCTGACTCTGCAGCTTGGCAGAAAATGTTCCTCAGCACAGGAGCTTCCAAAGCACCTCTCTCAGGGTACTTCTTGGGCTGCTGGCACAGAGCAGGTTTTTAAGCCTTCACCAAACTGTCTCCTTTCCCTATGTCCTCAGTACCAGGCAAACAAAATAGTGAAACAGAAGGCAGACTCATTTATTAAGATTGAAATGGGAAACAAAAGGGTAAAAGCAGAACAGACAGAAAATTCTGTTCTGGTTTAACACATGGTGACACATCTGGTTGTTCTTACCTAGAGTTCCAAAGCATTCTTCATTTGATTTCAGCTTGTCTCTGCTGTTGGACCTGACAAGACAGTAGTGTGAACTTAAAGTATTCAAAGTTAAAATTGCTGAGTTTTCCATCACTTCTTCCTTTCTTTTGCCTCATCCTCACTCGGGCTCTGGCTGGAGATGGGCACCTTTGTGTTGAACGAGTTGCTTTTCCATTCTATCTGTATTCATTTTGCTGGCTGACTGGTCCATATTTGATATGCATCAGTACTTTAATGAATGTGCTTGCAACATGCTCATATGATTAGTGTAGTGTGTTTTGTTAACTCCATGTTTTCTGGGAGTATCTTGAGCATTTTATAGAGCTCTCATGTGATATATTTTAGCCCTGCTGATAAACTTTACCTAAATTACCTGATTATATACAGATTATGCTTGTAAATAAATATTCTTTCTCATCTTCTCTCTAGTCTGCTTCTTTTGGAGTTTTGCTTATCTTTAATTATTGTTCAGTAAACTTGCCCAGTAAAACTTTACCTTAAGAACAATCAATATTTCACTCACTTGTCGAAGGATAAGTAAACACATTTTTTCCTATCAAATTAGGTTAAGATAAGAAATACTACAGCTAACTAATTTTTAATATTAGTTTGACAGGTGTATACTTTATCCCAGTACAACAAAGGCAGTGTTCAGGAATGTTTTTCTTGGCAGTGGTTCTGTGAGCATAACCCTTGGATCTCCCTGTAGGTCAAGGACAAATTTCACACAGCCCTTTGCAGTGGGATAGCTAAGCTGTCTGCTCACAGGATCAGATACTTTCAGGTCACTGGAACATTGGGAATGTTCTGGTATCAGGGCAGCCAGTTTTTCTGCAACCTAGCCCTCATCTGTTCTGAATATATCAAGGGAGTATTTCAAGGAAATGCTGAGGAAGGTGAAGGTGACTTCTAGGGCTTTATGAAGACTGGTGTGCATATCTCTAGCTGAACAGAACTTCAAGTGTTCAAACTTGACTCAGCTGTGATACAAGACAGATTCTTTAACAAGGAAATCTGTGATATTTTCTTAAACTACTCATCAGTCAATTTTGACTTCCTTTCTTTTTCTGAGTACTCTAACTTGAAAAAAGAGTTGCCACATCTGATCCAATGATTTAATATTTTGAATTACAAAATAAATGTAGTAGTTGATATCCTCAGATATTATATGATTAGGCACGATTGTTTGGTCTTGCATTCTTCATTTGACTTCAGCTTGCATGACTGCTTTGAGTTCAGAAACCTAATTAAAATTTTATGAGTTTTTTGCTTTGAATATGGTGACTGAATTACTTGTCTTGATAAACACACTAGTTAGATCAGGGTCTGCTAAGCTGATGTTTCAGTTAAGAGTCAGGTTATGCCAAATATTAACTAGAAGCAGTAAAATCCCATCTAGGTATAATGAATCTGTGTACTTAAACATTCCTTGGTTCTAGCAAACTGATGGAAGCTGTGATTCTCTATGTTAATGTGAAGTTGCATATTGCAAGATCAGGGAGAAGTTTGGTTTGTTTGTTGCTCTTTCTTACACAACATGAACTTCAGTGTGAAGTTCCCTCTTGTTGTAGTTAATGATACCTGACTTCTTGCTTATGTAGAAATTAAGGAACAAGACCTTTATTTGCACAGCTTGAATAGCTGTAATGTGTAATACTACTTTTAAATTTCTCCTGAGAGTATCAGACATGCCAGTAAAACCAAACCTCTGCTGCAATTTTCAAAGACTCTTAATCAATAATTTATTTTGATTAATTAAATTAATTTAATTTATTTTGGGGGTGGGAGAAGGGGTACTGTTTTCTTAAGTTGCCTGCTTTAAATGAGGTGACTACTAGTTTTCTGTTAGTTTACTGGTACACTACAAATCTATTTCTTAATAGTTAAGACAGTTTATAATCTGCTGGTAACTTGAACTATGTGGCTGTTTGCTTCAATCATTTATTACCCCTTTGTAGAATCAAGTTATTTTAGCTGTCTGGTTAATCTTTGCATAGATGAGACTTGCAGATCATTGGAGGCTGAAGCACTGTGGTGTACAGGCTATTGATAACTCTGTGGTGTTTCCTGTCTTTCAAGCTACTGGTTTAAGTTGTTAAATAGAATTAGTTTGAGGTGTTGTACTTTCAAATAGTATTTTATTAAAGTTGGTATTTGCAAGATGAAATACTAGCTTTCACTTGCACACAGAGCTTGACAGATTTTGCCAACTATGATTCTCTGTTTCCTGCATTTAAGTGGAGCCTAAGGCAGCTGACTGTGGCTTTGTGCAAGAGTGGTGAGTTTTGGTGCTAGAGTTTATTGTATACAAATGACTGGAAGCCTGTGTTTGCAGCATTTCCTTAAGCGTGCATTTGTAGGTCTCATTGTACAGGTCAACTTTTAGCAATTTTCACAAAACCTGCTTATTCTAGAAGTGCTTCTGCTGATGGTTTTTGCTCTAGAACCAGCTATATTTGAATGTTTCACTTTGAAAGATTACAAACTGCACATGAAATTGTCTTTTCTTTAATGGATTGCTGAGAGGAATTTTTTGGATGTTTTTACAGCATTTCTGATGAGCTAATATGGTCTTGGCTCTTTTAATAGGTGAAGTAAGTCTTAAGGACTGTTGCATCCTTGCACTTCAAACTTCTTTGAGGGGACATGTCTGGTTCATGAACTGAGTATGGCAGGATTCCTATGAAGAGCCATATGTTTGCTTATTTTTCTATTTTTGTAAACATATATGCAAATATGGTGAAATGAGGTGGGCAGCTTTAATTAATTTCTTTAGCTGATTTATTATGGTTGATGCCTACCTTTAATGAGCCTTATTTCAGGCTCTTATATAGAAAATAAAATCTGTGGTGCAGAAAGTCCATATTGAATGACATTTTTGTGTGGGAGCTCTACTCTTGGGCTTGGCTTGCATCACTCATACTAATTCTGCAGAGCTGTACCCTTGACCTAATGAAGTGACTGATGCTCATGTGTCAGCAGCATGTGTGTCATTTCCAGTCAGTGAAGGAGGACAGAACCACATCCTTGGGTGGAGGTTTTCACAGATATTTTTTTAGGAATATTAGTATTTAGCAACATGTTATACCAGCAAAGTCTTCAAGGGAATTTTTGCCTTAAGATGCTTCAGGTTACTCAGAAAGGATTTTGTGTATTCTTGTGTTCTTTTGGTTTGTCTTGGCCTCCCCAAGGGCTGGGTGCTTTTGGAACTAACCTGCAGTGTACCAAGTACTGGCAAGTGGAGCTTTGGGAACAGAAAACAGACTTGGGACTCCTTCCAGCATTTAGGAAAAGTGATTGCTGTGGAATTGCTCAGCTGATTTCCATGGAGGTGGAGTCTGCTGACTGTGTTTGGCACAGAAGCCTGTGGGAAGAGCTCCATGTTAATGTGCAGTGTTAACAAAAGAGGCTGAAGGACAGTGTTCAGACTTGCAGTGGGGGTGAACTTCAATGCAGAGAGTGAAAAGCAACATGATGTTCCTCTGCTGATTTTTTTTTTTCCCAAATGTCAGGTTCCTGTTGCAAGGCAGGGAAGTATTGGAGCTGCATCTAAATGGTTGCAAAGTTAATACTACCTTTAAGGAAGTGTGGTTTTGCCAAATTAATTTTTTGTTGTTTACTCTTTCTTTGAGAGCTACATCTTGCTCATATTACTGTTCCCCACTCAAAATGTTGATACCAAATGTCTTAGGTATTTCTTTCATTTTAGGGAGCCGGGGAAAGGAAGGTTCTGTGGTGGTTAAACATTTCACCTATCTTGGTTTAGGACTGCATCACCACCAAAATGGGCAGTCCTGGCCAATGCAGTACCTTCCTGTCAGTGCTGAGGATTGAACTGCTCTCCAGTGATTGAAATCACTTGCCTTCTGTTGCAGAAAACTTATCTTTTTTCCTCTTTTTTTTTTTCCCCAGGACTATTTTGCAGCTAATATAGTGGTTGCCCAACTAAATTGCATCATGAAATCCAAAGATTCCTGGAGTGGTAGAGGAAGTAGGAATCCCTCAGCTTGAAGACAGAGAACATGACTATTCCTCTGTCCCAGTGCTTTTGCCATGTTCAATTTAAACCATCCTGAAAGTGTACCAGTAGTCAGCCTCTGTGGTGTGAGTATTCTTTTCATGGTTTTGGAACAGTCATTGTGCAACAGCCTCCCTCATTAAGATAATTATAAAGCAATACTAAGTTGCATTAAATGATGTTCTTATTGCACAGTTGTTTTCTGTTTGAGGTACGACACAAAATTCAGCTGCATATAGTTATGTTCTTGTGTCACTCTGTATTTTGCAGAGCTAATAATAATTGCCTCAAGATTAACTTGAGAACAACTGTATGTTGTTATCCCCAGAATGCCTGTCACTGTAGGCTGGGTACTGGCATTCTTTGCTGCTGATCCTGCTGAACATGCAAGTCATGTTTTGGAAGAATCAGAATTAAAGCATGTGCTTCCAGACTTCACTGATAGGTTTGGTTTATGGACATTTAGACCTTAGGCAGGATTAGAGCCTGTTCTGAAGTGAGATACCCTGGGGTACATGTAATTTAAATATTGTCTTCAGCACAAGCTGTGGTTTCGCAGATCTCCTCCCGTTGCACGCTACCCACTAATGTGGGCAGAGGGTTGGGGTTTGTGTTTTTTTTAAGAGCACTGCTTTAGTTAGTTAACCAAAAGGTATGAAAAGAATCAGTCAGTGCAAGGAAGAGAGTTCATTTTAGCTACTAATCTTGATAAAATTGAGTAGCTCTCATTGTTAGTTTGAAACTTGGTGACAGCATGGGAATTTCAGGTTTGCTGCACCAGAAGTACCCAAACCCCCAGACTTTAGTATTAGGTAATGATCTAGGTTTCCCCTTCACCATGCTATTTTGTTGCTAGCATTGAATTGTTGCTTAAACTGCACTGTTGTGGGAATGAGTTATAGGAACCAGTCCTTCTACTCCTGAGTTACTTCTGAACTGATTGTTTACTGTAAATGGTTTAATTCTGATTATTACGGAAGCCCTGCACTTGTAGGGTGACTGAGAAATAGTTTGGGTCATACTGTCCATCTTCAGTATTTAGTTTATGATGGTTTGAAAAACTGTATTCAGTACCGGGAGGAAACAAAAATGAGATTTGCTGGGAAAAAAAAACCAGAGACTGAAAAGCAGTAGTTAGTCCTTAAATGTGAGACATCCCTGTGTACTGCTTCAGAATAAGATTTTAAAGCTTTCATCTTCAAAATAGTGTATTGTAGGAAACATTCTGCTGCCTTTTTCAAATTTGAGGGAGTCCCTACATGCAAGCTAAGTAAAAATATCTTTCATGTTGCTTGTTCTTTAATACACTGGCATAAAATTATAATCTTGAAGTGTTCTTTTTCTGGAAGAACATTGAGTCATCTGCAGAAGTGACCAGGGGATAGTGTTTGGCAGCATATTTAAATACAGTAGGTTTAGGTATGCAGCTTCTATATTCTCTGTAATTTATTTTAAAAAATATTTGTCGTCAGCTGATAAAAGTAGTGTTAACATCAAATATTTGTGATTTCAGAACTGTTGGACCTGCTGGCAGTGGAATCTATTGATAACACCTTGTTATTTATAGAAAAGACTGTACTGATGTAATCTATGGATAGTTATATATCCAATATTGACTTCATTATGTCTGAGGACAATTATATAAACAAGGCTGTAGTTGCTGGAAGCATATCACAGGAATTAATGAGATTATGGAATTGCAGGTGTAATGGTCAGAAGAGCCTTCTGGGGCTCTGTGGCCCAACCACTCATTCAAAGTGAGTTAGAAGAAGCACTGGATGGGATAAGTCATGGCTTTGACCCCTGAAGCTGTGAAAACCCCCAAGAACAGCAAACCCATGGCCTCCATGTGAAACCTGTGCCTGCTCTTCACCACCCTCCTACTGAAAAAGATTGTCATTGTGTCCAGCCTGGATATTCCATGGTGCCTTTTGTGGCCATTGCTCTTCCTTATCCTGTCTGCAGGGCTGAGAGTGTCTGCACTCTCTTTACAGCTCCCATCGTGGTGTAGCTGTAGGCAGCTCTCAGAAGGTCCCAGCATCCTGTGTGCCAGAGAAAACAGGCCTGTTTCCCTCTGCCTCTCCCTGTGGATGATGCCCCTGAGGCCCTTGACCACTGGGTACCCATGGCTGGACCCTCCTTGGTCCTTCAGGCTCCTGCACACCAGATATGTGCAGAGTGGCCTTGCCAGGGTCCAGCCAGGCAGGGATCACCCCTTCCCTTGGCTCCTGTCCCCTCCAGGTTCTGCCCCAGTGCCTGGGCCCTTTCCTGCAGCATTTGCTGGGGCCTGGGGGCACAGCTTTGCATTCCTGCCCTGGGCCTGATGAGGTTTGGTTTGGTCCCATCCTTGTGTTTATCTTTGTATGTTTATGTTTGTGCCAGTGCTGCCATTCCCTGTGGGACCCCTCTTTTCCCTGCTCCCCTCCTTTCTGATCCCCTGCCAGTTTGCTGAGGGTGTGCTCTGCCCCAGCTTCCTGGGTGCTGGTGAGTGTTTGGGGCTCTGGGGTGGCCCCTGGAGTCCTGCATGGCCAAGATGCAGCTGCGTGTTCAGCTGCTGATTGCTGCTGTGTGATCCAGAGATCTGGCCAGCTTCCCTTCCTTTCATGGAGCTCTGGGCACCTCAGCTTCCAGCTGAGTCTGTGGTGGAAGACCTGTCCTGAAATCAAAGAATATTCTCTGGGCCATTCAACTTTCATCAGAGCCCCCCAGGAGTTGGCTGTGCTCTGCCTTTGATAAATATTTGTTAATTCCTTAAGATTATCAAAATTAATTTCATCCAGACTTTTTCCATGTTCCTTCCAGAAGCTGATGGGACTCCATACTTTTGAGTTCTCAGGCATAAGGATGGTGGGAACCTCCTGTGGATGCCATGATGCTTTAGTAGGTGACAACACTCACAGACACATGGTGTGATTCATGGGGTGTCCTATACAGGGTCAGGTGTTGGACTTCCTGATCCTGATGGGTCCCTTCCAAATCAGGATATTCTATGATTTGATGAATCTTGGCATAATGCTGCATAGAATACAGAAAAAAAAAAACAACTAATTTAGTAGTCAATAAGCAAAATTTTTAACAGTCAGTATGAAAATCAAAAATTATTTTCATTATTTAGGAAAAAAAATCCTGCTAAAAGTTACTTCTGTCGTCTTCAAAAAGTTTTATGACTTGTATTGTATTAGTCCAGTAACTAAATTTCAACTCTTATGTTGTTCCAAGTAGGGGAACATAACTCAAATTTATCAGTTATACTCCCGGAAAATTTACAGACTAGGAAAGTCTATTTTAATTCTTGCTTGTTATAAATTATTGAAGGAGGTGGCTTGATTCTGGGGGAGATGGTGTTTGAGAGGCTCTGAAAGCAGTAATTTTCCAAGTCTATTTGTCAGATCTGATGTAAGATTGATTCTATAATATGGAGTTAATGTTTTCAAAATGAGCTGCTTGGCCAGCGCACTGTGTCTGGTTCCAATTACTGTCGGTAAATCCTGAAAATTATTTTCTGAGACAGACTTGGTGAAATCTGCATTTTAAATAGAGATAATCAGTATTAAAGTAGTTGAAAGGAGTTTTGTAATATTTCATGCTGCATGGTTTTGGTTTTGAGATTTGTTGATTCTGAAGTGGATGCCATGTCTGTGCTGTTCTGGCGTGCAGTGTTTCCTCTGTGGAAGCAGGATTACGAGTATGATTAAAAGGATGGATCTCCTGAGTATTATTGCAAAACAAGTAATTGACTTTCTTTAAAAAAAAACCAAAAACTTCTGCATAAGAACAAAGATGTTTTGTAAACCCAAGTGCTGTGTACTTATCTGATGTTTGTGACTTGCATGCTTGCTGGGTTGGGCTTATTTTCTTTGAAGTAATTTTAAAATAAGTGTATATGCTCTGGGAGCAAGGTTAGGATTGATACAGGTGTATAGATTGCTTCTCAGTCTGATATCCCTCAGGATTTAATTGCAGTGGAGCAGTTGAGCCCTCTTTATACAGCAGGGAAAATAGGTGGTTATGACACCGTACTTTCAGCAGAATCTACAGGCTGCAATAGCAGCCTCCAGACTCTGCTTTCAAAATTCAGTGTGATGATGCCAGGACTTGTCATATTTGCAACTATACTCATTTGGAAGGATTGGAATACATTCACAGAGGATTATCCTTAAAATGGGAGCATTTCCTGTGGATCTCTTGGTGGCCTGGCCCTTACCAGCTTCTGCAGCAATTTAGTAATTGCTGCAGACTTAGTTGTTGGACCCTGCTGTTAGCAGACTGTCCAAATGTGCCCTTGTTCAGCAAGGTAAGCAAAGGGACTTGGAATGTCTGCTTGCAGTTCTCTACTTGCTCCCTTGCAGTGTTACAGAGAGCTATTGTTGGCAGCTGATATCACCAGAGAATTATAATTGCAAATGTGAGTGAAAAGTCATTAAGTGAAGGAGTGTGCTAAATGTGTCATTGATTGGAGTCTGGGACACCAGACTCAATTGATATCCGCTCAAAAGAACCCCAAACAACCATCAACCTACTTAACAAATGACATATTTATATAGATTTTTTTTGTTTCTGTCTTTTTAGGAAGGTTTTTCCATCCGTGCTCGGCCATGTTTGAGTCAGCAGGTGTGGAGGGCTTCAGTAGTGAACTTACTACAAATAATTCAATCTTTACCATTCCTGGTATTTAGATTATTTTTAGAGGGCACTGCAATGAACATCTATTAGGTGTATTCTTCATTTCTATTTCTTGTCAAGTTTGTCTTTTGTCCTTCTGCTTCTGTCTTCCACTCTCTTAGAGCAATCAGATCACTGGTATGAACTTTTTGTATTTTTTCAGATTGGAGGATCTTCTGAATCTTATACTTTCAAGATGCCTTCAAAGTGAAAAAGCCCAGATTTACAGGCAGTTTTGTCATCTTGGATCAGTGAGATTGGTTACCTTGGAAGAAGAAAAGACAGATTATGGGCCCATGTTAGGAGTTGGAAGACTCTTCAGTATAACATGGAGATATATCAGGGAGAGGGAGCTGGAAGTACTTAGTGATTTGTTTTAATAGTTTATTATTAAATATCTACAATAATCTGTCCCACATTGAGCAATATAGTTTCTCTGTAGATCTTTACCAGGAATGAGGCAAAAGTTCCTTTCCTGTAAAGAGGGAGCAAGAGAGGTAAATAGCTGAAACTATGAAATTAAAACTATGCCATGGGTAGTAGTAATGAGTTACAATGTCAGACCTACTGAGGTTGTATAATCAAAATTTCTTGCTGACACTCAGGAAGTAATACTTCAATGAAATCTTGATGGAAAGGATGGAATCTTTATGTGAAATCTGGCCTAATACATTCACAGTATTCATATTTCTCCTCTAATTTTTTAGATTGTTCAGGTTTCTCTTGTGCATTGGGATGAGGCTGTCCTGCTGGAAAAGTTTAAAATCTAGAAAGTGAAAATAACAGTGCATGTTGCTCTATCTCCTATAGCAATATAAAAAGCTGGATGACTGTGTACTGAGGAAGAGAAATACAAGTAAGGGTGGTAATAATGTTTCTTTTTTTTTCTGTTCTTGATTGCAGGTTAGCCTTCTGGTTGGGACTTTATGAGGGCAATTCATTATGATAACTTTTTAGTGTGGTAGATGAGTTTTAATTTTTTTTAGCTCATTTTTAAAGCAAAATGACCTTGAATTAGCCACTTCCTACCTCCTGTGGTGACTGTGGAGATTACCAGTTACTGCAGAACGTCCCTGAAATAAAGACTTAATTGGCCTGAATGACATCTTGGGTATGGTACTCCACCCCGTGGAGAGCCAAGATGCTGTTCCATAAATAAACATATGGTTTCTTTAGGCTGAGCTGTGTTGCTCAGCCAGAGGAATATGAGACTCTGGTGGGGAAGAAGGGGGTATATAACTGCTGCCATCATTCTTAGGCAGAGCACACTAAATTTATGACTTTTTCAAACTTTGTTCAGACTAAGATGTGGGGCAATCTTGAATAAGGATCTGAACTTTATTTTGTCTCACACCATTATCCTTTTTCAGTAGTTTGTCCTCCTTAGAACTCCTTTTGTCAGATAAAAATAATTAATTTACCACACAGACTTCAGTAGTTTGTTTTACTGAAATAATTTCATATGGTATATGCATCCAGCCCTCACTGAAATTCCATCTGAGGTGTGCTAGTAACATTCTACTTTCATGCTTTCCCAGACATTTTTAAAATACAAAGACACTTTTTTTCCTTTTTCTTTACAACTGTTAGTTGAATGTTAGATTCAATCTTTCATTTTGTTAGAATTCATGTCCCAGTTTGAAAGGTCTTTCTCCCTCTTGTGCTGAATTTATTAGTTGCACTGTGTAAGTATTAGTGATCAAAAGAAGCTGAATGTGTTTTTCTGAAAATACCCAGGAAATGCAGTGTTAAAACTACTTGTGTTCACTTCCTACTTCACTGTAATTCCTCATGATGGGTATTGTTAACTTGTAGTGCCACAGTGAACTCTGTGTGGGTGTCAGTTCACTGCAGTTCACAGTGGAAGCTCTTGATATCCACTGTGAAGTTCTTCCTGCTGTATTTCAATTTGTGTTCAGTTCAAGGACTCCTTAAATAGTTATGTTTTAATGTTTAATTCTCAGTTCTCTTCTGGTTAATATTCATGACTTCAAAAAAAAAACCTCATGGCAGCAGTGAACATCTGTCTGCCTCTGTCATTTCTCATCACTGTGCTTGCATCAGGCATCTCAGGCTAAATTGCTTTGACTGACAGATGGACTGACTGACAAGATCTTGGCTCTGAACACGCACACACATGGGCATGCACACACAGGCTCCTTGGGCTCCATTCACTTTTCAGTATTTTTATGTGGTAACTGAGGCCCTAAATACACTGAGTTTCAGTGGTGATGGTGGTTGTAGAGTGAGGAAGGTGTGGGGGAAAAGAAGGAGGAAGCTCTTTGGCTGTTTGCTTCCTCACCCTCTTCCTTTCTTCTTTCTCCTCCTTCCTGTCTTGCTGGACTTTTTACTCAAGGTGCTCATGAAAGGTGCAATAGAAGTTCTGTGTGACTGGTAAATTAATGATGGAGGCTTGGGAAAATTGCAGTAAGTCTTGGTGATCTGCATGGCTTTGATTTGAAACTGGTGAATGAACACAAACAGTATTGTAAAAGTGTCTCTTCTAAATCCTGACTTTTCCATCAGGGAAATCCCATGAGGGTTTTTTAAAGTCATGCATATTGACCAGAAGAGAATTGAGAATTAAACATTAAATCCTAACTATTAAAGGGATTCTTGAACTGCACACAAATCTAAATACAGTAGGAAGAACTTCACAATGGAAGTCAACAGCCAGCATTCACAAATTTTCTGTTAGTTAAACAAGGATTTTAATTTTTCTTTGTTGTTGTTATTCTGGAGTATTGACAGCTGAAGAACAGTTCCTAGGAGGGTGATCTTATGTTGCTGCTAATAACAAGGAGGTAAATTTCAGGTGTCAGAAGGACTTGATGTATTATTGAAGATCTGCATCATTCCTTGTGTTCCCTATGTATGGACTTAGGAGGGGACCTCACACTTCAAAGAATGGTATCTTTTATTACTGTCCTCAAGAGAAACAGTTAAAGGCATTAACAGAAGCCAGCAGCCAATGTTCTTCAGCTTGTGATACTAGAAAAAATCCTGTTTATTTTCAGAGCTTTTAGTCTTTATGAAAACAATAGGGCTGTGCCATTAAGGAAGATTGGAGTATGCTCTCTACTTTTTTGTTTGAAAAGAAGAAAGGTTGGGAAAATAGCTGAAGAGGCTTCTTAATGAGTGTATGGCTTCAGTTTTGACTGAACTTTTCTAGAAATTGGCATCTTTCAAGCATGTAGTTGTACTGTCACCTGTAATGCCTCTGCCTTTTTCAATACCATGTTCAGAAATGAAAATCTCAACTCCTTTTATACAACATAATTACTTTGTAAGATGTTATGCAGGTATTTATAGTTGATAGTGAATCTAATAATGCACCAAGAGATGCTATTGTCATGTAGATTGGCATTTTTGTGATGATGTATATGGTAAAACAAAACAAGGTTGTGGAGAGTTTGTTCTCTTTGGGCAGGTAACATTGTAGTAACCTTCATTATTCCTTAAGAAGTATTAAAGAAAGCAACCAAAGAAATGGCTCATTGCAACTTAATGCTCAGCAGCCTAATTAGTCAAATACCATGTGCCTACCTCTGCATGAAATAGCCTATTTCTTTCCAATGTAAAATAGGAATTTTCAGTTTTGGAACAGCCTGAAGAGGCCTTTGTTGCAAATGACCACTGGCTTTTTAGTTATTTATTCTCAAAAGTAATGAAGGTCAGCATGGTATCCATAGTGACTGCATGGAGCTTCCTCGTTAATCTTGGCATGCTGCTGCAATAACGAAATTCACTTACTAGTAACAATTTCTTGTGTTGCAGAGGGAAGCCTTTCTTTGAAAACTGGATGTGAGTGGATTTCTGGAACTTGAGAAATCTTGAATACAGTAGTTTTTTTCAGTTTTAAACACCTTGTCATAATTTCTGGTTGTATGAGTTGCTGTGGAGGTCTGAAGAGAGAACAAGCAACCTTGAATTGCTGAAGTTTATGTATAATCTGGCACTGGAAAACTTGTGACTTGAAAAATTATTTTCATTTGGAAGTGATAAAGACTGTTAAATGGGGAATATATAATTCTGCTTGCAGCTCTGTTAGTGGGAGGAAGGTGTTCTGCTATAAACTACAAAATTAAGGCTTCTAAGTAGTATGTGAATATGATCAAGCCAGAATGGTTGAATGCTCCCAAGTCCATGGCGTGAAATCAGAGCATTAGGAGAAAGTGCAACAACCAACTGAGTGAAATGCTTTTAGTAAATACTTCAGTGTAAGGTACACTATTTCCTCTTTGAATATTATACAGTGTAAATACTAAATTTTAATATTATAAAGGTTCTTTTAACTTGGAGAAAAAAATTATTGCAGAATTGAATGCAAGTGTTGTGGGAGTTCTGATGGGAACTTGAGGATGGGGAGTGAAATGGTTCCATCCTGAGGTTGCTTTCCCTCTCATCCCATTTCTCTCCTTTAATGCTTACCCAAAGAGAGTAGGTTTGGTTAGGGTTTATTTTAATCAGTTGGTTGTAATAGAGCTTTAAACTGATCAGTCAGGATTTTGACCTTGAGGGTAAATATTTTCAGAATTCTGTCTAGTTTCTGTTTCTGGTATTTTTTCATTAAGAACATGGCTTGTTTTTGCTTCTGTCTTTAATTTTGCATAGAGCTGTATTTAAAACCATAAATATTTATGAGAGAATAGCCATTTTCAAAATTCATGGGAAAGTTCAAAGTGGAAGTCTGTTTTTGAGAGCTCCAGGAATGAGTCTATAGGGAAGTAAAGTCAATGTATCTTTAAAATAATAATTTTATGTCTATTTTAAATGTATAAATTAAATATATATTTACATAAATATAAAACAATATATAGATAAGAATTAGTCTATTTGAACCTAGAGATGTCTTAAAATGACTATTGAATTTGAGAATTTTTCATCTAGTTGCTACATTTAGAAATGTTAATTTAATGTAAGTTGTGTGTGAATGTAAAACTATTTTTGCTACTGAATGTAAAAACATGTTTTCTTCAATATTAGCTGCACAGTAATTGGCTGGGATGCTACAGAAGCTAGTCTTAAATCCTTTCTTTTTTTGTTTCCCTCTCCTAGAGGTGAGCAGCTGCTCTGCACCGAGGCCCTTGCAGTGATGTATCGTAGTCTGTTGCTGTAAACATCCCCGACTGGAAGCTGTACCAGCTCCAGCTTTCAGTCAGATGTTTGCTGCACCTGGCTATGCTTGGACAACAGCAGAAGGAGGAGCTGTCATGAATCCATATGTGCATTTATATTTGTCAAGCAGTGTTTCTACAGACAGAGATGAATTGCCTCCCTGTGAATTATCCTGGCTGGTAGGTGTGACCTCCTGAAATCTGATCTGAAATGGAGATCCAAAGCTGGTGCATGCTTTGCTCAAAGCTGAGTTCTCTGCTGCTTTGTGTTATAAATTACAGGATTAGCCTTCCTTGGAATGACAAGTGCTGGTGAACTATGCAGTTACCCATCAACCCTTCATTGCTTCATCAATGGTCTGTTTTAGCAGCTTCTCTTACTTTGGGCTGTGGGGACAAATTATTATCAATGCTGTCCAATACTTAGCAGGCCTCATATCTGCTGTGCCTTGCTTTTTGTTGTTTTCTCTGGAATTTTGTATTCCAAGTCTCCTTGTGAGAAGGTTGTGCTCCTAATTGTTAGCTGGGCATAACCCAAGACCAAAATAAAGGTTAAAAACATATCACCCAGTCTGTTTTTGCTGTTCTCCCAATCCACAGTGTATGGCCTTGTCTGTGGTGTGGTTTGTGCTGCCCCCACCATGGTTTGCTGTTCTTGGAAATAACAGCTTTTGAAAGTATTCCTTCAGAAGTCTTCACTGGTTCAGTTCCTGAACAACTTCAAACAGTCATGACATCAGGAACAGTATCTGCAGAAAAGCTTCAGCTTTCCACTTTTCTCCAGTGGGATCTGCACATGCTGTTGCCTGGATCTGGCCTGGGATTTCTTTCCTTCTTGGTTTCACTCTAGTCTTCTGTTTTTAAAGGGATGGCCAATGAGAGTAACTGCTGCTAATAGAAAAAATATTCTTGCAATAATCTAGCTCTCTGTCCTACCCTCTCAAATGTTATTTTTTTTTATTCCCTAACACTTAAATGAAATATTTTGTTGGATTTAAATGTTAGTATACCAAACCTAGGTATTTATTTGTTTAGCTTCACTATAGTGGCCCTGTAAAAGATGATTATGACCAAAAAGATAGATAAATTTAAAAAGTAAAATATTTTCTCCTTAACTTATCAGAATTAAAACTTGGAGGATTTCTTAGTCCTGGGAAAACTGGACTAATAAGCATTGGAAAGGTGATAATTTTGAAGCTGTCAGTGAATGACCAAAGGTGAACCAAGGACAGCCATTTTTCTGTGATGGTCCCATTACTGTAACCCTTTTGTTCCTTACCCTGTGTCGTGTCTGGTGACACAGGAACATGTGGTGATAGAAGGTTGTGAACTTATTTACTGATCTAATTCATTGCTAGCACCTCTACAAAGATTTTTAAGCAACTTGCACACCTAATATAACCTCAGTTTAAATAGTTTTTTTTAAAATAACAGTCTTATTTGGTTTGATCATGGCTGTCTATTTATAAAAGGGTCTTTGATGCAGAAGCTACAAAGCTTGATGCCTTAAAAAAATGCTGGTAGTTGTTTTCTAAGCTTTCTTTGCTGTAAACATTTAGCATTTCCTAGTTCTAGACAGTATTTGGACTTAGAAGAAAGGAAATTGTTTCTGTTAACAAACTTCTTAGTTCAAAGTAAATGTATTATAATGAATCTAGTATTCATTTTGGTTAGTGCTGTCTTTGCCATTCCACATGCCACATAAGTGCTGCTTTTGGTTTTTAATAAGCCTAGTTCATGTGCAGTTTGTCAGTCCAGTCTTGTGGAATTGAACTTGTGCATACCTTCATATTGTACTGGTGTCTAATCCATGTACTCAAACAGAGCTGTCATATGTCAGCACATGAAAATAATTTGAAGTAGCTTGTAACTGCAATAAATAAATAAATTTTAAATAAATTTTAAAATCCACACTGTATTTTTGCTTGAGTTTTTGTGGTGTTTTTTTTTTTGTTTGTTTTTGGTTTTTTTTTTTTGTTTTGGTTTGGTTTTTTTGCCAAGTGTTTGAAGTGAAAGGATCTGCTTTCTCCAGTCATGAAATACCAAGTCCTAACATCTTAACATGTCTCAAATGTGGCTGTTGTTTGCAGCTGAAGAAGGTGGATATTGTAGTATTGTCCAAATGTATATTTATGCCATGATCCCAGGTAAGCTTTGCAGTACTGGGATGTCTGGGAAGGGGTGATGGGGATTTGGCCTGGCAGCTGTGCAGTTCTGGTGGGGATGAGGAGTTGAAGCAACTGTTGCAGAATGAGGCAGGACAGGCTCACAAACACAGCAGTGAAATTTGGGAACAGAGGAGGCAGATTTGGCACATCAGCCTGATCCCCAGCAAGCAAATGAGCTCATCTTGTTCATGTGAAGCCAGTGTTGTGTGACATTGATCAGTTCCTGGTGTTTTGCAGTAGAGGATGAAAATCAGGCTGGGGATCCAGAGTGACACAGGGGCCACACAGCTACGGTGTGGCTGGCATGAGCTGTATGTGCAGGTGCAAGTACAGCTGCCTTTGCTGATAAAAGCTTGTGTTGAATACCAAGGCTGACCCTTGCTGAGCAGGTGGAGTACCTGTGAAGTCCAGTGTTTGGTTTGCCTGTGGTATTCCTCTGGGCACTTTCTGTGACCATTTGTGAGCAATACCCCAAAGTCCTTGGTGACTCCAAAGGCAGTCCTTTGTCCTTTGCACTGGCCTGCTTGAGTGCTGTCTTTCCTTGCTTGGAACTCACAGCTGCATTCAGCAGAATTGCTTGAGCTCATGTTTTCCTTCATACAAAGAACAACTGTTAAAATATTTGGAGGGCTTTCCCCCTCCTCTCTGCATGAAATAATCTGCATCTGTGATTCCTTTTACCCAATAAAGCTGCAAACACCTGTTCAGAGAAGAACTTGGAGAAGGCTGAGGCTCGGCCTCTTGACTGATTGGGTTCATCAGAATTTTATCTTACTGCACTGCTAAGGTCTTGTTTGTTCAAGACTGGACATCACATTAAACACACCTGTAAGATACAAGTTCAGATGCTGAGGCTGAGGAATGTTTTGCCCTTCTGCTATATAAAATGACTTGTATTTCTGAGTAGCTGAAACTGGAGGTGAAAATAAGAATGAAAATAATTGAAATAGTAGAATTGCCTTAAAAAAGTTCCAGAGGAGAAATGGGAATTATTTTAAGAACATAAAAATAAGATGCACAAATGTTGCAACAAATGCTGTAAAATTTAGCATGCTAAGAAAACTGGAAATATAAACAAAGAGTTGTTTTTGCATAGAATTCGAGATGGGCATTTTTGAGGACTCCCAGTTTGTACCACCCCTTTTATCTCCCATACATATTTTAGAGTTCAGTTTCAGTTTTAAAAAGTAGGATTTCTAGAACTGTACTGAACATCAAGGGCCTTGGCATGTAAGTGAAATAGCATGCTCTTCTACAGGGGCTGTGAAAGAGAAGCATCCTATTTTTGCTTTTGGATCTCTACAACATCAGGGACTGCACATGGCTATTACTGTGTTCTGATATTCAGAAGATTAAATGTTAAAATGCACGGATTGACTTCATAATGTTAGTGAAGGGTAATAAGAATTGCATGTACTGTATGAGTGGTGCAAATCCATACATCAGAGTATGTCTGTGCAGGTTTATTTTTTGATATCCTGAAAGGCACTGCTGAATTTGTATAGTTAGCTAATTTTTAGTTCCTATAAACATCCTACACTCAGCTGTAATAAGTGGTGGGGCTGGGGGGTGGGTGTTTAATTCAACTGATTTGGAAAGGCAGCTTTTCTCAATGACCAAGTGACACTGGCAAGCAGGGAATCCTATTTTTCAGTAGTATTTAGTATTGTAAGCACTAACTTCTATGGAAGCAGTATGTATTTCTAGAAATCTCTTCATACTGAAATTACGATTCTGACTGTATAAAGGCCTACAAGTTTGTTGGGAAACAGGCTTTAACTGATGGGATCTGTATCTTTCTAATTGCAAATAAACTGTAACAATATATCTTTGCTTGAAAAGCAATGTCTCATACAAGGATGACAGAAATAATCTAAAACCTTATCTTGAATGTTCAGTTCTCAGTTGCAGCAGTGATTTATTGCTTATTATCTACTTGATCGTTGTCAAAGGAGGAATAGACTTACAGGATGCTGTAAAATCAATTCCCAAACCAAGAGATCATCCAAGTAGTCAAACTACTAAGCTTTAACAATTTCTGTTGCCCTTTTATCTTAAAAAATGATAAATATCTTTGATAGGGGAAATCTGCATAGGAGAAAAAAGAAGACAAGGATCTCTTGTTTTCCTAGTAGCTCTTCTACCATGTCTTAGAATCACTGATGATTCTG
This sequence comes from Molothrus ater, assembly GCF_012460135.2. Taxonomy (NCBI): domain Eukaryota; kingdom Metazoa; phylum Chordata; class Aves; order Passeriformes; family Icteridae; genus Molothrus; species Molothrus ater. The sequence goes on along the minus strand of NC_050478.2, from coordinate 146,163,795 downwards.
CTGATGGGTGTGTTGTTAAATTAAGTATGGCTTCAGCATTTGGGCATTCTTAGGTACCAAAAAATTTAAAGAACTTAAATATTTTTATTCAAATGGAAGAAGGGGATACATGGAATTCCTCATCTTCATAAAGTATAAACAGGCTTCTTGAGGATCACTTTTACAATCTGGTATCCTTGTTAATACTTGAAAGGCTCAGACTCTAAAATCTAATATTTTTTACTTATGAGGCCAAATACACTATAAAAATCAGTAAGAGGATTTGTCCTCATTTAAATTCACACACATGAGCCTCATTTTGCTATAAGTGAACATTTTGTTGTGCTTCTATTTTTGCTTACAAACTGAAGAGGTCTTTTAATACGTAGAAGTCCTTGTGGGCAGGTGTTATGCAATACATAGCACTGGAGGAATTGCATGGAAGAGATAACATCAAATCCTGTATCTGAACATCACCCCCGTCTGTGTGAACACTGCAGTGCAACCATGTGTTTGCTGTGTATGCACTTCTGCATGGACAAAACCGTTCTTCTGGATTTTTATTCAGTGCATCTGTTTAACAAAAACACATATCTCCAGCTGGGATGAACTAGGGAAGAATGAGGGATGCAAGTTCTCCTCCTCAGGAGAGATGATGTAATTAAAAACAATCTTATCTCCAGAAAGAATCTGCATGTCTGTCTATTCTATTCCATTCCCAGAATCAGTGCCTCGTGGTGTCCCTGACTCTGCCTGAGAGAACTTTCCTCAGGTTCTGCTGTCTTTGCTTCACCCATCCTGCCATGGGTTGCCAGGCTCTGGGAATGCTGGGTTTGACAGTTGTGCTGAAGCAGGAGGAAAGTGCCAAGACAGAAGGATTTCCCTGTGAGGCTGTGACATCTTGCAGCTTTGCTGTCACTTGTTATGTGGTGGTGAATGCTGACTCACACTCTTGACCCATCCCACTGTGATTCCTGCCTTGCTCCCAGGAAGGAGCAGGCTGTGTGACCAGCACAGCTCTCTGGTGTCACGGGGAGCAGTGAAATGCTTTTGCTGTCCTTCCTCAGACTGGATCCATGTCCTTGCTTGGTGCACTGTGTGCACCACTGGCACATGGAGCCATGCACTAGTACAGTGACAAAAACAGAAAAAAAAAGGTTGATGGCAAGAAGGAACCCTCAAATCAACAGTTACTGCCAATCAAAATATCTGAGATTCATCTTTTCAGCCAGTGTCTCTGTGTGGAGCTAATTTCCTTGGTAGCATGGACAATGAGTAAACATTCTGAGCAGATCAAATGTGGAGACATATTTGGTATTTCAGCAGGTTTGGGGTTTTTGTGGTTTTTTTTAATGCATTTGAAATCTAGAATTCATATTGTGGAAACTCAAGTATGATCCAATTAGACACTGTTGTTCTATTAAAGAACAGTTCTGACTGCTTTTGATGCAGCGCTTAAAAACTCATTAGGAATGAAATGTAAATATAGTAAACCAATGAGCCTGCTGAAGCTTTCATTAATGTAAGTATTTGAATAGTTGAGTTTTTCAAGAGTTAGAGTTCTTTGTGGTTCCAGGTTTGTGGATTTTGTTTAGCTACTCCTTGGTTACATAGGCAGTAGAGTAGGTTATAATGATACTTTATCAAATAATTTCAAATAGTTTGGCTTCTCCTAAGGGAGCAAACACACACACTGAAGAGTGTCAGGACCAGTATTTGGCAGGGGGAAGAAGGAGTTGTTTGTTTTTGTTTTTTTTTAAGTGAGGATTTCATAGGGGAATGAGTACTGTGCCTGTGTGTACCCTTCTTGCTTGGCTGCACTTGTGAGTGCTGACTTGTTTTCTGTTTTGTGAAAATCTTCATTTGAGAATCAGACACTGATTTGGGTACTGCTCCTTCTTGTTGAGGTAATGTTTGGCATTCTGGTTTGTGCTAAACTAAAACTAAACTTCTAGATTCCAAGCATAAAATAACCCTGCAGAATTTGACACATTGTTTTAAATAGTGTAGTTCACTTTTTTCTTCCATTTTGTTGATGCTTTCTAGGTAAACAGTGATAATTCTATGGTGCCAGTGATGGCCTAAACCAAAATAGGATAAATATCTTGGGCAAAGATTGAGTGTGAATGATTTATAAGATTGTCTGGATGTTTTTTATAGATACGACATCAATGGTAAGTCACTTAAAAATTAAATTTCTCTTGAAAAACCCAGGGGCATAGTTAATGTGGATTTTTTCACAGCAATTTTGAAAATACATTTATTCATATGTTTTATTCTTCCTGGATTTGTCTTCTGCTAAAAATACAAGTATTGCAATAGATGTTTATTGATATTTGCTTTACTTGTCTGTTGTGTTTACTAAGACTCTTCCAAAATTCAGCTCACTTCCTTTTAACCATGCCAGCTGGTTCTGACCAGCTTAATTCATGCTTTATAGAGGTTCTGTGTCTGGGGAGAGTAAAGGCAAAGTTAAACTGCCTAAAGCTTGAACTTAAAACATGATTTTATAGTAGGTGAGTATGAGTAGTGAGGGTCTTAGCTGTGGCATTGGGTTTTCTCTTTCTGCTAAGGAGCAGCAGATCCCTCACTTGTCCACCTTTGCAGCCAAGGAAAGCCTGATCCACGGAACAGTACATGGGCCCTGGAAGCAGAACGAAGGAAATGCAGTTTATGTCAGTCAGAATTGTTTGTTGTCTGATAACGTCACTGTCTCAGCAGGGAAATAATTTCCTGTAAACAATATTGCTTTATCTGAAAAATCTGCTATTTTAATAAAGTGAAAAATTATTTTTCCAAGCTTCACAGAAGCCTTATCTTTGTCTGACAGGAAAAAGGGAAGTGGCAGGGATGAAAGATGCTTTGTGAACTGAGCTCTGTTTACTTAAGGCTATGGAAAACATGCTGAAAGCATATACATTAAGTGCATAGCTTAATGCATTTTTTTAATAAACACATTTCCCCACATATTATTAAATCAGTTGAATTGACTAACTACCATGTAGTGGAAAATGAAATCTGTTAACCATCTCTTTTTCTGGAGATGTTTCACATTTATTCTAAAGAATTTATAAGATGGCAAGTCTCTAGCCTGGATCACAGTCCAGTGTTGGCAGTCCACAGAAGCTTTTTAACTGTGTGTGATGTCCCAGTAGACATGAAGTCTCGTTCATCCCATGAACTGCCTGCCATAGCTGCTGTGGGCTGCTTCCTGCCTGTAATGGAGCCATAACACACCCAGGATTTCCACTGTCACAGCTGCTCTGGTTCTCCAGGCAGAGGCACTTCTTGGAAGCATCCCACACCAAGGGGTTGACATTGGTCTGTCTCTGTCAGCTGGAAACACAAACTTTGTACCTTCGGAGATGTGTTAATGAAATCTGGCTTCTGCTATGAAACAAAGAAATACCCCCGACCCCTTCCTGCTTAAATTGCTCTTAGAAAAAAGCTGGTGTTATAGGATAGAGGCAGGAAAGCAAGAAGCAAACGCTGTCTTATCAAAAGATGGAATCTTTGAGGGGCAGAGGAGAGGGAAAATAATTTTGTAGAGTTTTCAGATGAGAGGCACTAGTGTGTATGTTGGTTCTTTCTGTTCTGCAGGAATTTCAACAGTGATGTTACATCTCCCACTAGTAAATTTATTTATATCTGCATTTAGCTCAGGCATCCTCACATCAGAAAACTTAGTGAAAACTAAATTAAGAAGTTGTGAGGAATCTTTTCTATGTTCTTTATGCTATGATGCTTCTTGGTCAACTAAATTGATAGGTGTTTTGTAGGTTTTTGAAGCAGAAATTTCCCAGATTTCCCCTTTCTGAACTTTTTTGATTTGTTGCTATATAAAGTTTTTTCCTATTTGGAATCAGTGCATTTAGGAAATGGAAAATTTAGCCACTTCACATGCTTAGTAAAGAAAATAAATATTTAAATAATCTTGGATGGTGTTTCATGGTAAGAGTAAAGGTTTTGATATAGTTTTTCTTTTTTTTTAATACTAGAAAAACCAATTGCATGTTGAACAATCAGAAATAGTTTTCATACAGATGTTCATCTTAAAACCGTTTTTTTCTATTTATTTAGATTGCTTAAAGTGCAGATGTAAGGTATTGTAGCATAAAAACTGTGTGTATATATATTTATACACACACACACATATATATACACATATATATATACTATATATATATACACATACATATATATATATATATATATATATATATATATAGCAGTGTAAGAACAATCAAGATCTAGTGAAGTTTTTCCCATGGCAATGCTGATAAGAATGTTTGCTTATTAATGCTTCAACTGATAAGGCAGTAGTTAATATTGTGGGATGCAGAATGAAGGCTGCCATTCCTTCCATCAAAAACATCCTTTTTGATGTAGATGCCATTTTAATTAAACATCCATGTGTGCTGCTGTGTGACAGTGACCTTTCACTGGCTGCTCTGGTTCTGGAGCTCTTGCAGACATGGCCTGCATGCATGGGAACCACAAGGGATGTCAAGGTTCTGCTGGTCCTTGGCTGGATGTCCTCCAGTGTGTCCAGATGGGATATTAAGAAATCCTAGAAGACCAAACTTCCCTGAATTTTTGTTTGAGCTGCAGCATTTCTGCTAGAAAAACAGGTAAGTAAGGTCACACTAAAGTAACAACTTCCAATGGCTTGATCTCAATGACAGCTCACATCTGTTAATTGCATTTGATGGTTGTTTTTGTGGCAGAGTAGTGCTGCTGATGTGGGACCGTGTAATCTATCTAAAATTGTTGTGACTGAAAGGCAGATTCTGACTCCATAAAATTCCATAACATCTGACTTCACTGATTTCTAAGGTGTTTTTTTTTCTGGCTCTCATTAATATGAATGAGATTATAATCAGGCTTCAGTTATGGTTCAGAATAGATCAGAAGATAATAAATATGAGCAAATGTAAACTGTCATAAAGCATGTGAAGTGTCCACAATACATGCATGAGTTTAATCATAAATGAGTTTTGCAAAATTGATGGCTGAGCTGTAACAGGGATGAGTAATTTCTCAGCAGAGTTTCCTTGTATGAACATAAAACCAGAACTCATATAGTTTTATTGGATGTTTAAGTAGTGGTGTCTGTGTTACAAAAATAACCAAGCCCAAACCCTTGCCATGGTGTGCTAACGAAAGGAGACTGAGCAGATGGTTTTTAGGGACTGCACTTCACGTGTTATGCAACTGTGCTGTTCTTCCAGAGAAAGAGAAGTGAAGCAGAAAGAAGTCTAGCTAAACCTTTAATGCTTAAACTTCTATTCATTGTTAACACAGAAAATGACTGAAGAAATCTCCAAAAATAGAGAGAGTATTCAGGTGTGCAAGCTACAAAGTTTGTTTGCTTTTACCCTCCAATTTGAACAATTATCTCATTAGAGCAGCAGACTTACAAATTAAGCACCCTCAACATGTTTTTATCAAAGGAGGAAGGGAAAAGGAATAATAAATCATTCTTGAATGAGGAAAAACCTTGTAGCATGGCCAAGAGAACAATGCCAGACAGAATACAGAGTTGTTTGGGTTTGAGATACTGCCCAATGAAACCTGAAGATGAGAGCTTATACTGGAGGAGTAATAAAAAAAGAAATTCAAACAGCTTATTCCAATTAAGGAGTATAGCTGGAGTCTGTCAGCCCTAGTAAATGGTATTTAGAGAAGTGAAGTCACCTTCTGTTACACAGACTGCCTGTAGAATATACAATTCGGCATTGTTATCACATTTCAGTAGCTGGAGTATTCAAAAGATAAGCAGTATTAGTGATTTTTAGGAAAACTGTAAAACTGAAAATGTTCCTTAAAACATTTTGTGGTGCAATCTCTATACTACTTTCAAAATTCCTCTGTAAGAGAGAAGGGAAGGAGGGGTTGGTTAAAATACCCACAAACACTGTGCAGTGCATGTGTTTTCCTCCTTGTAAGGAGCAAAGAATGAATAGTTGGTGACTGGACATTTTGTCAGTCAAGCAATATTACTCTGAAAAAAGATGTATTTACAGCTTTTCCCTGTCAATGGATTTTCATTCTATCAGCACCATTTATTATGTCAACGAGGGAAGTATTGGGCTGTGATAATGTGGAAGATGCAGAGATTAATGAGTAAATCAATGCTATCAATATGGCACAGATCCCTTAGGGTTTTTTCATAAGTAGGAATGTGCTGCTTTATAGAGTTTTGTTTATATGGTCACAGTGGTCTTATCAACCTCCTTCTATAGTCACTGGGGAATTCTGGATGCTTCTGACCTTCCAGAAGCTATAGGCAGACAGACCAAGCTCATGGCATCACAGAGGGTTTGGAAGGGACCTTAAAGGTCATCTAGTTCCAAGCCTCCTACTTTTATCCAATCCATCCATCCATCCATCCATCCATCCATCCATCCATCCATCCATCCATCCATCCAATTCATGTCTCTCCAATTTGGAGACAAGGATGTTGTGTGGGACAGTCTCCAATGCTTTTCCATTTCCATAAGTCCAGGTAAATTATGTCAGTAGGTAGTGGTGGTGGTGGTTCTCATTTTTCTGGGAGGGTACTTAATGTATTAAGTATTTAAATGATAATCTTGCAGAAAATTGATGAAGATTGAGAATTGTACAGCAATCTGCTGAAGTCAAACATATGATACAATGTCTAACCAAATTACCATCACACAAATCATGGAGTAGCTGTCAGATTTGTATCGTTTGGGCATATCATGCTTGTCAAATTCCTCCTGTAGAGCTAATAAATCAAACCCAGCATGATTGGTGCTGCTTTTCCTCTCTGTTCCACTATCCTATAAATAGCTCCCTGTTCCATGAGAGCAGTGGCAACTTTCCCAGCAGAAATAGGATAACAAAGATGTCTATCCTCTACACCTCTTTTCATGTCTTTTTCAGTACCACATAGTGGTGTGGAGAATATTCCATTTGTACTATGAATTTACTTTTTTATTTGGTGTGTATATATATTTCCTCTTGCCCTGAATTACAGTAAAGGTGAAAAGAATGAAATCAAGAGTGCTGTTTGGATATTGTGCTGCACTTTTTATACATAAACATAAATATAAATAATCTTCTGTTTTGACAGTCCTACATTTTGAAAAGCTTAAGGCAAAGTTTGCGTTCTCACATGCATTTCTATCTCAGTCCAGCTGCACAGTGTTCATTTTGTACTAGACTGAAGAAACAGCACATAATAGTATTTCTTAACTTTCATTTTTCTAATTTATTTCTTGTCTTATAGGTCCCTGTGTAAGAAAACAACCCCCAATCCAAAAGTACTTAAAAGAACAAGGAAAACTGTCATTTAAACCTGCACAGTGTTCCAGCCTGTGCTGCTGTCTCCAGCTAGTCTGACACCACCTACCAAAGGAAAAACATGCTGTACAGTTGTAATAGGATTAACCAGAATAAACCTACAAGCAGAAATGTGATTAATACAGGGTATTTCTGAGTCCTGCAGTGACTATATTGCTACACTGAGAAAACCAGAGTCTTTATTAGAAGCATTTTCAGTATGTATATATTTTTCTGAAGATATTTATAATTGTTGCCTTTCTCTCAGGCCTGCAGGAGATAATTTTTAAATTAACTGTGCAGTGTAATCAGTATCAGTAGACTATACAATCCTGAGATGTCAAGAATTATGATAAGCCTCATACTAAGCTCTGGAGAGATTTGTAACTGTGTAGTTTGCAATGCCCCATTTTTATTAGCATTTTCATTATAAAGTTGTTACTGGAAGCATAAAGTTAATGTTCTGTAACAAGAAAACAGCAATTATGCAGTCCTAAACAAGAACTCCACATTAAACATGGCAGATAAAAATAACAAGCAGATACAGTTACTGCAGACAGATAATGTGGAAAAAAATAATGTAGCATTTACAGGAAGGCAATGGTAACTTTTTTTTCCTTAAGCATAGAGCTGATTGCCAAACAACCCCCTATAATTTCTGAGCATTCATCTTTGCATTTTCAAGTAGAACTTCCAAAAGTGCAGAGCATAAGCTCAAACTGTTTTCCCTTTGAAATCAATGAGAAAATAAAAATCTGATGATAATATATGTGCTAATTAACTTAAAAAAAAATTTCTTAAACCTGTGTAGCTTTTGAGAATGCTCTTTTCTGTGTCCTCCCCCAGAATCTATATTAAATGGATACTGCTGATTACCTCCACAGCTGTAAATATAGCTCAAGTTTTCCCTTACTGGAAAAACAGTTTACAAAACCCAGGAAGAAGTGCTTAATTACTTAACAAAGTTTAGTCTTTGCTCTCACTAAACAATGGTCCCTTTTCTTTTAAAAATAATGCAACACGTCCATGGGGCCGGATGGGATCCACCCCAGGGCTGTGACAGAATGGAGGAAGAGCTCGGCCTGGCACTCTCCATCATTTATCAGCAGTCCTGGCTACGTGGGGAGCTCCCAGATGACTTCAGCTTGGCAAATGCAACGCCCATGAAGGGCTGGCAGGAGGATGTGGGAATTACAGCCTGACCATGGTGCCAGGGGAAGTCATGGTGCAAGTCATTGTGTGTCACCGCATAAGGAACAATCAGGGCATCAGTCCCACCAGCAGGGGGTCATGCAAGGCCTGGTCATCCAAACCTGCTTGACCTTCTATGACCAGGTGACAATGTAGTGGGCGAGGGAAAGGCTGTGGGTGTTGTCTACCTGCACTTCAGCAAAGCCTTTGACACCTCTTCCCACAGCATTCTCCAGGAGAAACTGCACAGCTTGGGCAGGTGCACTCTTTGCTGGCTAAAACCTGGCTGAATGGCCGAGCCCAGAGTGGTAGTGAATGGTGACACAGCCAGTTGGTGGCCGGTCACCAGTGGTGTTTCCCAGGGCTCAGTACTTGGTCCAGCCCTGATTAGGATCTTTATTGATGAGCTGGATGAGGGGATTAAATGTACCTTCATGAAGGTACACCAAAGGACATTAAGGACACCAAACGCTGTGGGTAAGGACATTAAGGACATACATACATTAAAGGTAAGAGAAGGAGTGTGGTCTGCTGGAGGTAGGAAGGTCCTGCAGAGGGATCTGGACAGGCTGGATTGACGGGCCCAGACCAGTTGTATGAGGTTCAATAAGGCCAAATGCTGGGTCCTGCCCTTGTGTCCCAACAAACCCTGCAGTGTCCCAGGCTGGGGACAGAGTGGCTGGAAAGTTTCCCAGTGGGAAAGGCCCTGGGTGTGCTGGCCAACAGCAGCTAAACATGAGCCCGTGTGTGCCCAGGTGAGCAAGAAGGCTGGTGGCCTCCTGGCCTTGTGTGTCAGCACTGGTGTGGCCAGCAGGACCAGGGCACTGGCTGTCCCAGGCCACTGGCTGTCCCACTGTACTCGGCACAGGTGAGGACACACCTCAGGTTCCATGTCCCTCACTACAAGACAGGGATTGAGGTGCAGGAGTGTGCCCAGATAAGAGCAGTGGAGCTGGGGAAGGATCTGGAGCACAAATCTGATAAGGAGCAGCAGAGGGAGCTGGGGATGCTCAGCCTGGAGAAAAGGAGCCTCGGGGGCACTTAATTGCTCTCTACAGCCTCCTGAAAGGAGGGTGTATCCAGAGGGGAGTTGGCCTTTTCTCCCAAGTAACAAAGGACAGGAGGTAAAGGCCTCAAGTTCCACCAGGGAAAGTTTAGGTATGGTATTATTGGATATTCACAGAAAGGGTTGTCATGCATTGGATCTGCCCAGGGAATTGTTTGCAAGCAAGCACAGGAAACTCAAATGTAGTAGAGTGTATGTCTATTATATAATTAGTAAAAAACACAGACACATGTTTTGGGCTTTTTCCATTCTAAAGCAAGTGCACACAAAGTTGGAGATTTTTATTTTACACCGTTTCTTACAATACTTAGCTTGTTATACCTGTGTTCTGCTCTCTTGTTAGAATGCTTTATGCACTCTACTTCATAAAATGCTAAAGAATTTTTGTCTTAAAATATTGGTATATAATAAAAATCAGTCAGGTTGGAAATTCAAGCACTGCAAGGTCATTAAGTGTCTAAATCAAGGCTGTTGACATATATCTGTTTTTATCCTCTGTTGGTATTTTTTGTTGCAGATCCTTAGGTCACACTCACATAATTCACTGCTTTCTCTCACTGGACAACTGCCTCATTTAGCCAGTTATTGTATCTTCCCTCTACAGAGCTTTGCCTCATTCTGGTTTGGGTGCTTATGGGACATTTATTGATTTGCTATTTCAACAAAAATTACTTTACTTTCTGAAATGCTCATGGGGAAATAAAAAAGCAAAGTGACACACTGAAGTTTAGGGTAAAGCCTCCCTAACTGAATATCTTCAATATATATGACATATATATGACATCTAGGATAAGAGGAATTTAAAAGTAATTATCACATTTCAGCACAGATGCTAAAATTTTCAACTATAGAAATACGTAAAGCTTTTCAAAGCACATTGCAAATGCCACAGGGAGGAAGCAGAAAAGGAGGAACATGCAATTAATGAATGCTGGTTTTATATCATAAATGAACTCAAGAAAAAAATCTGTTCCTAATCTCCCTTCTTAAAACCTCATGTTTACCTCTCAACAATTTCCAGCTTCTGTAACAAACCAGGCAGAGTCTTGTGCTACACATGAGCCCCTGTGCTGTGTAGCCCTCATTCATATCTAGGTCAGGTACGTCAGCAACGCTGAATGAGTCAGAGATTCTGAACAAATGCAGTGTATGACTGTGGGATGTGAAAGATTCCCAGAAATAGCTTATGCAAATGGAAATGAAAACTGCACAAAGCAGTACTAATTCTAACTTTTGATTGATTTTATCACCTTAATTCTGTGGGGCTGCTCTAATGGAACAGCCAAGCAAGCTGCACTCTCATTTCACACTTGGGAATACACATCTTCAGTGAAATGCTTTTCCTATTTGTGAATAAAGCCATATAACTGGGAAAGGGAGAAGTCAGCATCTGCTGTGCCCTCAATAAGGGCATCCACACTCTGTTCATGGATTCCAGCTCCAGATGCAGGCTGAAGCCCTGTGCAAGACTGAACTTGCTCTGTATTTGAACTTTGCATTCTCTAGCACTTGGTAGAGATTACTGTTGTTATTGTTGTTATTATTACTATACAATAGTTGGTTCAGGAGAAGCCAACTCATACCAGCCAGGCATGGAGGCTATGAGAAGGAGCTACTCAGTGGGTGAAGAGAAGGAACTGGGAGCTGTATTTGATAAGCACTTGTGTGTGCAGGAGCTTATCTGCAAGTGGCTAGAGAGACATCAGGGGTGAGAGAGAAAGTGCAGAAAGCATCTGGAAAGAGCACTTGAGAAAAACAGGAAAGATATTCCTGTGAATGAAAACTGGGACTGGGACCTGAAAAACAACAAAAGAGGTCAGGCAAGGGGATGTGCAGGAGGGACAGGGAAAGCAGGGTGGTGTGGGCCTTGAGTTTTGTCAATAAGGAAACTGTGACAGAATGAGATGAACAGACTGGGATCAGGCTCCTGCTTGAGACAGGATCTGTTCATGGAATCACAGAATATCCTGAGCTGGAAGGGACCATCAAGGGTCACTGAAGCCCAGGTCCTGCACAGGAAGCCCCAGGAATCCCTGCCCTCCGTGCCAAGAGGGCCTCACAACCAATGCTGGTGATTGCAGTGCCTGGATCTGTGTTGTATGTGGTGAAACTGAACTCTGCTGGTGATGAGTTATGTGGTTTTTGACATGATGCCACTTTGAAGAACTTGAGGGTACCCTCCATAAGGGCATTTTTATTTAAGCTGTGAAATTGTTGATTCAGAGCTGCAAAAACTTTACCTCATGTGGCTCTGTGACCTGGCCAGGCACCTCAACAGTGACAGCTTTTCTTTCTTTTCTGACATCCAACAGACAGACCCCTCCAAACATTTTGACTGGGCCAGGCAGCAAAGCTCAGCAATTCCAACTCTGATTTCTTGTCTTAGGTGAAGAACAAGCCTTTATTAATGTAGCCTTTTAAACAGGCTTGTGATTGTGCAAAGCAGAACTGTCTGCAATATGTGTATGTAAAAAGTAAACCATGTGGCACATGGATGCTCAAGCAATGGTTCTATGTGAAGACAAGTGCTTTTCTTGGCAGGACAATCCACCCCACTTGCTGTAGTGAGGCTCAGTGACTCAAGGACCAGAGAATGTTCTTCCAATGCCAAGGTAAGGGTGAATATTATTCATGTCCAAAAAAGAGCTCAGTCCTTTCCTTTCATGGGCAGTATGTGCCTGAGCACAGCTGTGCTTTCATCTTTATTGTTCCTAGAAGCATGAAATGTTCTCCAGAAGATATGTGCAGTGGGTGGGAAGAGGGGCAGAAATGGGCACAAGGTAAAGAGGGCAGGTCAAGGCACCAGGCTAAAGATGGGTTCCCAATGTTGCTTCTCATGAGGTCAGAACACCCAGTGATGACTCTGCTATAATATTACTCTGTTATTTGCATTTGGTCAGAGGAGACAAAAAAAAATTTGTCTCCAACCACAGCCACTGGTGTGGTGGTGTGTGATGTAACGTTGTTTGATTTGGTCTGGTTCATCCTGAATAGTTTCCCCCTCTTTCCCTGGAAATCCCCAATTTCTTATCGTTATTTGTCTATCACGTCTCCCCTCCCCTATCCATCAGATGTGTCTTGTTGTCCCCACCCCTGGCCTTTGTCCATCACTTGGCAGCCCTGCCTTTCCTTCTAGAACCTTCTCCCCAGGGTGTCAAGTGATTGGGCAAGGGCAGGGACCCCTCCCCAGTTTTTTGCTGATTTGTTAGCCTCATGCGTTCATCAAACTATGTATCAGTTTTTTCATATCCTCATTTGCTGTCGTGTTGCCCCTCCCAGGCCCTCCCCCTTCCCTTATAAGCTGTTACTTGCCCTCAGTTCGGTGCTCAGTCCTTCTCCCTCCACCCTGCTTTTTCTCCCCCTTCGACCTTCCTCCAATAAACCTGACAACCCTTCCTGAAGGCTGAGTCCCTCTTTCCTTGCCTGCGCCTCCCTGCGTTTGCCGCCCTCCTCCGCTCTCGTATCGTAGATCTCTTCGGGACCCATAGGCGCGATAGGAGCTCCGGGCTCCTCAAGCGCCCCTTCGCCGCTGATCGGGGCTGAACGTGAGCCGGGCAAACTCATCACCTCAGCACCGCAGCAGTTTGGCGCCCAACGCGTGGCGTGAAGACCCCTGCATCTGAGGCAGTCTGCGGATCCTGAACACCGTTCGGAGGACTGCATCTCGGAACAGGAGTCCCGCGACGCGCGGGTTGGATTGCTCTAATCCTTTGGGCAACTCACCGCTCTCCGTGTAGCACGCCCTCGTTTCGGGAGGTGCAGTGCTCCGGAGAGAAGAAGGCGACACCCTCTCAGCGCACCCTAAAGAGGCCGCCTTCGGCGCAGGCAGCTCCCGCTAGCAGCAGCCTTGGTTCGTCCCCCTGACGGGTGAGTCTCTTGGCTGTGTTGTACAGCCCACCACCTGACCTCACGGAAAACCTGGCATAGGCATCCCGGTCCTCTCCTCGGCCAGTGGGAGGGGGAGGTCAGGGTCAGTGGGGACCCCGTTTAGTTTTATTTTAGATTCCTTTTGATTTTCCTGTTGCTAGCGGTAGAGCGAGTGGCTGACCCCTGCGTATTCCATCTGCAAATATGGGTGCTAAACTGTCGGCCACTCAGAAAGGGGTTTTTTACCAAGTTGTGGGTACCCTGGGGGGTGGGAATTATAAGTTTAATAAAAGGGAAGTTAAAAGTTTAGTCCGCTGGCTGACCCATACCTACCCCGATTTAAATGCCGAGTCAGTCCGGGATCCCAAATTCCTGAGGCGAGTCCAATCCCGCCTTCAGAGAGAGATCCAAGCTGGCGGCAAATCCTTTCAGAGCCATTTTTGTTTAATATCCCTTTTGATTTCTGCCCTCACTGTTAAACCCTCCTCCCGGACTCAGCCAGCGGACCCCCAGTTATACCCCAGTTCTCCCCGTCCCCATGCGCCTGCCCTTCGTTCCTCGCGCCCTCCTTCCCGAACCGAGTCCCTGCGGGGAGCAGCCCGCGACAGCCCCGCGCCAGGGAGACACCCGTCCCTAAGTTCCTCGCGGGCGACCCGGTCCCCGAGCCTCCGAAGGTCTGGCCAACCTCCGGAGGAGACTGTTCCTGCTCCCTCTTTCCGCACCCCCTCGACCCCAGTTGTTAAACCCAAGGTTCGTTTCAGTTCTCCGCGGTCCTCTCGCCAAGATGGCGTCAAATCATCCCAAAATGGAGGGGACCGCGTGTTCAATCCTAAAAAACCCCCTTCTCCTTCCCAGAGTTCCCCCACTCCTTCCCGAGCCCCCCCCCAAATCCCTCCCCTTCCCCCCTCGCGGGTTCCTCCCACGTCCCCTCCCCTTCCCCCTCCCCCTTCTCCCCCCCCTCCTCCTCCGCCCCCTGCTCCCGAAACTCCTCCCCCTCCTCCCCCGCCTTCACCCCCTGCAACTCCTCCCCCTTCCCCTCCTCTCCCACCACCCCCCGCCTCCGCAACGACGTCATGTGGCCCCTCCCACAAGGGGAGGCACTTTGCTGCAGAACCCTCCCTCCAGTTCCCACGCCGGGACCCTCCCTCCCCCGCTCCCGGTTCCCACGCCCTCCCTTCCGGTTCCCACGCTCTGGGGGCTAGCGGGGGGGGGGGTCCCGAGCCGGGGACCGGAGCTGTCTGCAGTCCCATCAGCAGCCCCGGTCGTTTTTCATCCCGCGGGAGATGGGACAACCCTGGCTCAATGGGTCCCCTTCTCTCACTCGTCCATGAAGGAGCTGTGCAAAGCACAGAAAGAGTTCGGGAGGGACTCCGAATATTTTCGGGGACTCCTTCAGGCCGTCCTGGCGGAGTCGGTCATTACACCTGCCGACCTCCGCCGAGTCTTCCGCTGCCTCCTCAATTCCACCGAGCAAGTGCTCTGGGAGGCAGCGTGGAGAAAGGAAGCCTTGAAGGTGCTCCCGTCCCTATGGGATTCCCCGAACTCCCGGACGAGTGTAGACGGGGATGTCATTTCCATTGACCATATGCTTGGGACGGGGAACTGGAGTGACGGAGCAACCCAAGCCAGAGCCATACCCGTGGAGGTTCTGCAGCAAACTGCCCGGGCGGCTGAGAAAGCTTTCTTGGGGTTGCGAGCGGCCACACCCCAGGTCCCATATGCCAAAGTCCTGCAGGGTGCCGAGGAACCATTCCTCGAGTTTGTGGAGCGGCTCCGAAAGTCCATTAACTATCAGGTTGAAGGAGAACACTTGCAAGCCGAGCTGTTAAAAGAGATGGCATTCCTCAATGCCAACTCGGCTTGCAAAGATGCAATCAACAGCCTCCCTCTGGAGCCAGCTCCCACCCTGCGGGACATGCTTTTGGTGTGTGGGAAAAAGGTATTAGTTCCATCAGGTACCGGACCACCACCTGCCGCAGCCTCCCGCCTGAAGACACCTTTTCGTCCTGCCGCCGCCGCCGTCGAGGAGCCCCCATTTACCACCGACGTCTGTCCCACTACCGCGCAGCCACTGCCACCAACATCAGCCCCGGTGCCCAAGCCTCCAGCCACACCGTGCCATCTGTGTGGGAAGCTGGGGCACTGGATGCCCGCATGTCCCCTCAAACAACAATTTTATGAGTTTAAAAAGTCCGTGCAGGGGACCCACGGGCAAACTGTTCAAAAAAACTAATTAAACAGCGCAGCGGCCCCCTGCGCCAAGACACAAATGCGGAGGCCTGTTCACACCATCCGTCCTGGCGGGAGAAGAGGGAGAACAGTGAGATAATGCCTCCAACTGGACTTGACCTTCATGCCGGACTGACACAAACACCACCTACTAATACTCATGCTCTTTCATCCTGTGTTTCCTCCCGTAGGTTGCAGCTTGCGGAACCATTACATCTCCGTTCCGCCGGTTTCCACCACGTTGCTGTCCTCCCGGAGGGTCTAACAAACTGGGAACGTCAAAGCCACAGTCTCCTCGTCCTAGGCGACACAAAGGCGACCCCACCAGAAGTGAGTATTGTCCCGAGCCTGCTTCCCGCTGGCTCGGAACAAATCTCACTCATGCTGCATTGTGTCCACCCCCCGCTCTTCCTACCGAAGGGGCAAATAATGGCCCAATTCTTTGTCGTGTCACCACCGTATGCTGTTTCCGATTTATCACCTCCGGAATTTCAATCGGCAACCCAGGCTCCAGACATACCCACAGTAGCCTGGGCTCAAACTCTTGGGCATGAAAAGCCCAAACTTATTTGTAAATTAAAAAAGGGGGGAGAGCAAGTCGCACTACGCGGCTTGCTGGACACAGGGGCAGACGTCACGGTTATTCCCTCTCGGGATTGGCCGTCGCGTTGGGAACTGCAAAGCGTCCCTGGCCACATCAGAGGTGTAGGAGGGCTTCAATTGGCGAGGCAATCGAAAGGCATCGTACAAATTACGGGGCCCGACGGACAATTGGCTTCTGTTCGTCCGTTTGTATTAGATTATACGGAACCCCTGTGGGGGAGGGATCTCTTGGCCCAGTGGGGAGCCCGAATTGACCTACCAGTGGCTCCCCAGGTTTTTCGGGCAGCGACCACTGCTGAGCGCCCCACCTGGAAGCTGGATTGGCTTTCGGATGAACCAGTACAGGTGGCGCAGTGGCCGCTAAACAAACAAAAATTAGCGGCGCTCAACGAGCTCGTGCAGGAACAACTACAGAAAGGGCATTTAGTAGAGTCCATGTCGCCTTGGAACTCTCCCATCTTTGTCATTAAAAAGCCCAACAAAGACAAATGGCGACTCCTGCATGACCTCCGTCAAATTAATGCAGTTATTAAAGATATGGGACCCCTCCAACCAGGGATGCCGTCCCCTGCGATGCTCCCTAAAGATTGGAATTTGGCAGTTGTTGACATAAAAGATTGTTTTTTCCAAATTCCTCTACACCCTGATGATGCGCCGCGCTTCGCCTTCACGGTTCCATCCATCAACCGTGAAGCCCCAGGCAAGCGCTACCATTGGACAGTATTGCCACAAGGCATGAAGTGCAGCCCGGTGATCTGCCAATGGTACGTCGCTTCCCTGCTGACCCCTGTCCGTGCAGCTGTGGAGTCAGCCGTCATCCATCATTATATGGATGACATTTTGATTTGTGCGCCAGACGACGACCTGTTGGCTCATGCGCTTGACCTGACAACCACTGCGTTGGTTGCTGCAGGGTTTGAGCTGGCGCAGGAAAAGATTCAAAGGATGCCACCCTGGCGGTACCTTGGCCTTGAAATTACCAAGCGGACCATTGTTCCGCAAAAATTGGCAATAAAAAGCAATATCCGAAGCCTAGCAGATGCCCACCAACTGTGTGGTTCTTTAAATTGGGTGAGACCTTGGTTGGGTATTCCCACGGAAGACCTAACCCCTCTCTTCAATTTGTTGAAGGGGGGAGAGGAGCTGAGTTCTCCCAGGACCCTCACCCCGGAGGCCAAAACCGCTCTGGAGAAAATTCAGAGTTTAATCTCGGCCAGGCAGGCCCACCAGTACCAACCGGGCCTGCCATTCCGTTTTATTGTTTTGGGAAAACTGCCACACCTTCACGGCATGCTCTTCCAGTGGGACGGAGTCATCGGGAAGAGCAAGGACCGCGGGGCGAAGGACCCTCTCTTGATCATAGAGTGGGTATTCCTGAGCCACCACAGGTCCAAGAGAATGACATCGCCACTGGAGCTGGTGGCTGACCTGATCCGGAAAGCGAGATCACGGATCAGGGAGCTGGCAGGTGAGGACTTGACGTGCATTCATCTTCCCATTAAATTTGGCACGGGCCACCTCAAATTAACAATGTTTGAGAACGTCCTTCAGACGAACGAACTTTTACAACTAGCTTTGGACAGCTACACGGGCCAGATTACGATAGATCGGCCGGCCCACAAATTGTTTAATCAAGAATTTGTTTTCACCATCAAGTCAGTGCAGAGCAAGAGACCCCTCGATGCCCTGACCGTTTTCACTGACGCATCTGGAGCATCCCACAAGTCAGTGATGACTTGGCGGGATCCTCAAACTCAGCGGTGGGAGGCAGACATCACTGTGGTGGAAGGATCGCCACAAGTGGCTGAGTTAGATGCAGTCGTCCGGGCTTTTGAGAGGTTCTCTGAGCCATTTAATTTGGTAACTGATTCGGCATATGTAGCCGGTGTAGTGTCCAGAGCGGAGGGAGCAATCCTCCAGGACGTCTCGAATGTTCGTCTTTTCGAGCTACTCTCCAAAATTGTAAATTTAGTCTCCCACCGAGAGCAGCCCTTCTACGTAATGCACGTAAGGTCGCACACCGACTTGCCGGGGTTCATTGCGGAGGGCAACAGGCGCGCTGATGCCCTTGCCGCTCCTGTTCAGGTGGCCCCGCTCCCTGATCGCTTCGGTCAGGCCAAACTAAGCCACCAGCTGTTCCACCAAAACGCGCCTGGCCTTGTTCGCCAGTTCAATCTGACGCGCGAACAGGCCAAAGCTATCGTGGCGACATGTCCCCAGTGCCAGTCCCACCAGCTTCCATCATTGGGCCTGGGGGCAAATCCTAGAGGACTTTCGAGCTGTGAAGTGTGGCAAACAGATGTCACTCATGTTCCCTCCTTTGGCCGGTTGAGCTTTGTTCATGTCTCGATAGACACTTTCTCCGGCGCGGTATTCGCCTCCGCCCACACGGGGGAAAGAGCAGCGGATGTCGAAAAACACCTACTTCAGGCATTTGCTGTTCTGGGCATCCCTAGGCTGCTCAAAACTGATAATGGGCCTGCGTACAAGTCCAGGGAACTGCGCCAGTTCCTGCAGCAATGGGGAATAGAACATCGAACAGGCATCCCCTATTCCCCGACAGGCCAAGCCATGGTAGAGAGGGCTCACCAAAGCCTTAAGAAAACTTTAGAACACCAGAAATCCACCACAAAGGTAGAGCCCCCTCACATCAGACTCTCAAAGGCGATGTTTACTTTGAATTTTTTGAACTGTTCCTTTGAGAGTCTGAACCCGCCCATGGTTAGACACTTCGGGAGCCACAACGCGCTGCAACCTACAGCCAAGCCTCCGGTCCTCATTAAGGACCCGGAGACTTGGCAGACCCAGGGGCCCTTTGACTTGGTGACCTGGGGGAGAGGGTACGCTTGCGTCCTCACTCCTTCTGGTCCCAAGTGGGTGCCCTCAAAGTGGGTTCGGCCTTTTGTGCCCAGGGAAGCGAAACACCGGGCGAAAGAGCAACAGGTCCGTGTCGCCAGTTGGAGGCGCCGAAGAAAGTCCCCTGACCCCCTTCTTCCGCCTATCTGTTTTTTATTCAGTGATGAGCCAGAACCATTCGAATATTTAGTTCACGTTTCTTAAAACCCAGTTCTCCTTCCCTGATACTGCCTCTTTTTAGTTTTTCAGGTATGGCACGGCCCCAGACACACCTAGTTGCCACCTACCTCCTTTGGGCCACGCTCACCACCAGCTGCTCTGCATGGACTCTCCCCCAGCCGAAACCTAATGTTTGGCGGACCCTCGCGGAAGCCCTGGGGCAAGATCACCTTTGCCTGAACACGGCGGCAGCAGAAGACCCGATGGCGTCTTGCCTCGTGGGGATCCCGCTCCCCCCTTCCCAGCTTCCCTCCCCTTTCAATTATATTTACTCCTTCAGAACTACCCCGAAATCCCCCACTGCTTTTTGGAACGCCTGGAGAGACCACCTCCGCTTACAACCTACTCTTGAGGTGAACCCTCCAGAGCTCCATTTGCTCGGCTCTGCACTTGCCCCGGTTTGCCTCATTTTTCGATATATCCCCAGCCCCGGTAATCCTCTATATTTTAGAGAAGCCCCGGGTTCCCAACACCCCCCCTCTGCCTCACTCCGGTATCCACGCACTCTGACCCTGTTGAACCCCTCCAATGCCTCCTATCTCCCGAACCAATGGTGCAAACGCATTGAAAAAATCCCTCTAGCCACCTCCCAGAATGACAAAGCAGTGACCCTTCCCCATGGTTTGTTCTTAATTTGCGGAAACCGAGCTTGGGCGGGAATCCCATCTAATCCTATCGGGGGACCATGTGCATTAGGCCGGCTGTCCCTGTTTACACCCAACCTGACCCATATTATGGATTGGCAAAATAAAAGCGCAAGCCTCAACTCGACCTTCAATTCGGTACGTACCAAAAGAGATCTAAAGAATCTAGATGAAGGCTGCGACTCTGTGATTGAACATTGGGACCGTACAAAAGCGACTGCCCTCACAGTTTTACTCCCTTGGGTAGCGATCGCTAAGTCACTAGGCGAATTGGGCCGCCTAGAGTGTTGGGTTGTAAAACAGGCCAATCTTACGTCAGCCGCCCTAACGGACCTCCTTTATGATGAGAAAGTCACGAGGCAAGCCACGCTCCAAAACAGAGCCGCCATCGATTTCCTCCTCCTGTTACACCAGCACAAGTGCGAGGAGTTTGAAGGTCTCTGCTGCCTCAACCTCTCATCCAGGGCTGAAGACGCGAGAGTCTCCATTGAGCGCATGCAAAATCATCTTGAAAATATTAAAGCGCAAACTACCGACTGGCTGGGGGACATGTTCCGCGGGTGGGGGTTTTCAAACTGGGTAGTGGCCATCCTGAAGCCAATCGTTTATTTATGTTTTTCACTTATACTTGTGTTGCTCGCTGCCTCAATACTATGGAAAGTACTGAAAAACTTTATTAACCGAGCCCTCTCCTCTCCGGAAGTCCTCCGACTCCAAGCACCCCCTAACTCACCAGAAGAAAACTCTTGGGAGGACCCTGACGAAGGAGACAGTATGGAGCCTGTAGACCAAGAACTGTCCTATGAGGACAGCGAATTCGAACCTTGAGAACATAAACTCAGATACTTATAATAAGTTAGTCCCCCCGTCCCCCCTTTCCTTTTTTTTGTTGTTTGCGAAAGGGGGAGATGTGGTGGTGTGTGATGTAACGTTGTTTGATTTGGTCTGGTTCATCCTGAATAGTTTCCCCCTCTTTCCCTGGAAATCCCCAATTTCTTATCGTTATTTGTCTATCACGTCTCCCCTCCCCTATCCATCAGATGTGTCTTGTTGTCCCCACCCCTGGCCTTTGTCCATCACTTGGCAGCCCTGCCTTTCCTTCTAGAACCTTCTCCCCAGGGTGTCAAGTGATTGGGCAAGGGCAGGGACCCCTCCCCAGTTTTTTGCTGATTTGTTAGCCTCATGCGTTCATCAAACTATGTATCAGTTTTTTCATATCCTCATTTGCTGTCGTGTTGCCCCTCCCAGGCCCTCCCCCTTCCCTTATAAGCTGTTACTTGCCCTCAGTTCGGTGCTCAGTCCTTCTCCCTCCACCCTGCTTTTTCTCCCCCTTCGACCTTCCTCCAATAAACCTGACAACCCTTCCTGAAGGCTGAGTCCCTCTTTCCTTGCCTGCGCCTCCCTGCGTTTGCCGCCCTCCTCCGCTCTCGTATCGTAGATCTCTTCGGGACCCATAGGCGCGATAGGAGCTCCGGGCTCCTCAAGCGCCCCTTCGCCGCTGATCGGGGCTGAACGTGAGCCGGGCAAACTCATCACCTCAGCACCGCAGCACACTGGAAAGGTCTGATCTTTCCCTTCTGCATTCTGCTCGGGTCTCTGACATAAATTTAAAGAACATGTTTTCCTAAGAGTTGTCTCATCTAAGTCATTCTGAGTAAGAGAAGCATTGATGGGTTAAGTGTGGAGCAAAGCTCCATGTAAAGCTGGTGCAAGTTGTGACACCAGCAAGGAGAGGTGACTTTTACACACAAATGAGCCTGCTCCCTCACACCTGCCCATAAGCACCAAGGGTGTTTGTTCAGGCAGTCCTGCCAGAGTTACCTGTGGTGACACAGAGGACAAGGGACGCACACCCTGGTTCCCCATGATCTTAGCTCTTACCTCAGAAGGAAGGTTTAAATTAGGAAGAAATCCTTTACTGTGAGGGCGGCAAGACTGCAGATTTTTGAGTCAATTAGACTCAAGATTCACAGGGAAGCTGTGGATGTTCCCATTCCTGGAAGTGTTCAAGGCCAGGTGGGATGGGGCTCGGAACAACCTGGTTTAGAGAAAGGTTTGAATGAGATGGTATTTAGAGACCCTTCCACCCAGTCCATTCTATGAGCACCTCGTATGTGCTAAAGTACCAGGCTCATTAAAACACATTTTACCCACAGCTGGTGAATTTAAAAACCTTTGGCATCCCGAGGCTGTGTCAGCCTGAGCTGTGCAGCCCCGGCCTCCGGGGGTCCTGGGACGGGCGGGGGGTGCTCAGAGGGGCACGGGGAGACGACGGCAGGGTGTCGCGGCTGTCCTGGGTGTCTCCTGTCTCGGTGTCTCTGTCACGGTGTCCCCATATCCCCCGATCCTCCTCCCGCCGCTCCCTCAGCCCGCGGGCGGCGCCTCAGGGGACGCGGCCCCGCACGGCCGCCACTGCGCAGGCGCCGCCCCGCCCCGCGGAGCCGAGCCGAGGCGCCACTGCCGTGTCGGCCGCGGCAGATTCGCCATAAGGCGCCGCACGGGGACCCGATTTTCGGTGGTGGTTTTTTTTTTTTTTTTTTTCTTTCCCTTTTCCCTCACTCTGTTTTCCAAGCGAGCCGCACTCGGCCCCCGGCGGGCTGTCCCACTGAGCCCCCGCGGCGATGGAGGCGGCGGCTGCAGGTGAGCGGGGCCGGGCCGGGCAGGCGGGGGAGCGCGCATGGATCCCCGCGCGGCGGGCGGGGAGAAGTAGTTCCGGCGGTGGTGCGACCCGATCCTTCCGCACGACAAGTAGTTCCCCTAGTGGCGGCCGGCTCAGTGTCCATCGCCCCGCGCTGCCCGGCGCCCTAGGGGGCTGCGGGGGGCTCCAGAAGCCGCCGGAGAGCTCGGGTAGCCCGAGCCTGGGAGTCCTGCTGTGCCCCGGCTGCCCGTCCTGAGGCCGCCGCTTAGCAGCGAGTCGGGAGCAGCTGGGAAGGAGCCCTGGAGCCTCTGCTGGTCCCGAATGGAAGCGTGGAGACCCCACATCAACCTCACGGGGTGTGAGGGGGCTGCAGAGAAGCCGGAGAGGGGATCTTTCTCAGGAACTGTAGTGATAGGACAGGGAGTAATGGGTACGAAATGAAAGGGGAATTTAAGTCTGGATATTAGGAAGAAATTCTTTACTGTGAGGGTAGTGAGACATTGGAACAGGGTGACAAGGAAAGTTGTGGCTGCCCCAAGCCTGGCAGTGTTCAAAGCCAGGCTGGATAAAGCCTTGAGCAATCTGGTCTAGTGGGAAGTGTCCCTGGCCATGGCAGGGAGGTTGGGACTGGATGATCTTTAAGGTCTGTTCCAACCCCTTTCCATGCTCTGATTCCATGATTCTGTGCTCACCGGGGTTTGAAACACTCCTGAGGTCCTCTGGCAGCCACTCTAAATGGTGTTAACAGCTCAAGGTTGAAGATGTGTTAAAGATGTTTCCACTGCTCTGTAATCTCAGGCCTTGGTGTGCCTTGTACTGGCCTGGCTTTCATTGGAGCAGTAACAGTACCTCCAAAGTTACAAAGTTACTCAGAGGGGGCAGCCCCAGGAGTGCTGTGTTTGTGCTTTCTGCCTTTCACAATTCCCGCGTGCCGTTGCAGTACGAGTTTGTGAAGTGATGTCGCAATAATTTAATGCCTCTTAATTACCCTGTATACTCAAACTTGGCTTCTGGTTGTCATTCCACAAGTTAATGTCTTAATTTTTAGGATCCTGAGTTATTTCTACCTGTCCCACAATGTCTTGTTGGATAGTTTACAGCTCAAACCACCAAAGGGGTAACAGCCATACTCTAAAACTCAGAAAGTTCAACTGCAACATGAAAAAGAACCTATTTATGTTGAGGATGGCACTGGAACAGGTTGCCCAGGGAGGTCATGGGGTCGCCTTTTCTGGAGACATTTAACACCCACCTGGATACATTCCTGTGTCACCTGCTCTAGGTGATCCAGCTGTGGTGGGAGGGTTGAAATAGATGATCTCCAGAGGTCCCTTCCAACCCCGTCTATTCTGTGGTTCTGTGAAACAGGATTTTATGCCAAGGAGAATTGCACTATCAGGAGGATAACTGAGTAGCAGAATAGCTAACAGGTGCTGTGTTAATTATGGACTATTATTGAAACATTTCCAGACTGCTTTATATCCTGGGATCCAACTTTCAGTGAGAAATAATTCTCTTACTACTAGTGCTACTAATAAAGTCATATTTATTCAAGCACATTTGTCTTAATAAAAAGTGTTTTGAGTGTGGTTGAACCCAGAACTGTCATGAGTGTTCAGTATTTTTGATTTTGCTGCTGCTGAGGTATATCTGACCTCAGATGCTTTCCCATTATAGGCGCTTACAAAAATCTGGTTCAGAGTATTTCATATGGTGCGTCCTGAAGTTGATGACTGATCACACATTTTGTGCTTCTACTTTGAGGGGTTCTGGGTGGTTTTGCTGTCTGGTGGTGCTCCTCACACATTTTGATGTTGTGCATTAGTGTATTTCAGTGGAACCTTAAGCAGTGTTGTGTTTAGCCACATGAGGGAGATCTTAGAACATGAAAATAAAAATGTCTTGCTATAAAGGTATCTACTATGGCTTTTTTTTTCTTAATGATGGAAATCTATCCTGTTTCTATGTTTGATAAAGTGATTATTCTAAACTGAAAATAATTTCCTAGTTATTTGAATATCCTATTAAATCCATGTTATAACCAAGTTATGAATTTTATATATTTTAACCAACAGAAATATGTGGAGACAGTTATCTTCTTTTAAAGAACTTTATTTAACTTTTTTCCCGGAGCATTTGTGAAGATGGTGTGTGTAATGCAGAAAAATACACATACTTTATTTTGCCATCATCAGTGGAACTCCAGGAGTTTCAAATGCAAGTTTCTTTTCACAAATACAGTATCAGCCTGGTTAAATGTGTTTGGTTTAGGTGAGAGTGGGCCTGGGTGAAACGTGGGGAGCTCAACAAGGCCAAGCTCCAGGTCCTGCACCTGGGTTGGGGCAGTCCCAAGCACAAACTGGGACAGGGAAGGGACTGGAGCAGCCCTGAGGAGGATTTTGGGGTGCTGGTGGGTGAGAGGCTGGACATGGCCCAGCCATGTGCTCTGGCAGCCCAGAAACCAAAAATGTCCTGGGCTGCACCCAGAGCAGGTGAAGGAGGGGATTGTGCCCCACTGCTCTGCCCTGGTGAGAGCCCCTGGCACTGCTGTGCCCACCTCTGGGACCCCAGACAGGGGAAGGAGGCTCTTTGAATGCTGGAAAGAATGAGCTACGTTAAAAGTGTACCTCATGCAGTGTTCTTACTGCAATGTGCAAAACACAATGCCAGAAAGTACTGAATGATTTGGATATTAATTTTGTTTCACTCCTGACATTTCATGTCCCTAACAGCGCACAATGGATGTTTAAATAGGGAAGAGTAGGAATGGGGCAGGCACACAGTGATGCTTGTCCAGAATATGGACTTAGACCTTCTTACAGGCTTTGCTGAGCCCCAGCCAGTCTCTACCAACTTGGTGCTTCCTGGTCAGCTTGTAAGAATTCTGGACACTGAGTGGATGCGTGCCCACCCTGGAGATGCAGCAGCAGGGAGAGATCAGCTGCAAGGCAGGCAGTAGTTTCAGAAGAGTTACATCCTTCATAACACTTGTTTTTTTTTCTTCATTTTACACTTAGCCTTTACTCCAGTCTTCAGTTGCATCCTTCCAGGCCAACAAAAAAAACCTAATTTATTTAACTGCTCATTTATGGAACCGTGCTGTGTTGTTGATTTTCCTTATTTCTGTACCTTTTAAGGATGATGATGATTATTATTTCAGTAGAGGAACAATATCCACAGTTGTAAGCCCAGTATGGATCTCTGTTTTTAATAGGTCTTTGTATTATAGGACCATCTCTTTTATAGGTATGTCTGTTTTATCTCTAAGGTTTTGTTTCTGAGGAGTGCAGTTCTAGCCTTGTTTTGAGTCTGTCTTTAAAGTGTTTGCTATAATTGAGAGATCTTTCCCAGAAAACCTCTCCGAACCATTATAAAATGACAGCAAATTGAGAAAATTATTTTGCTATGGGCTCACCTTTTTTGAAGGGTCTTTTTCCTACACAGATTGCTTTTTATTGCACAGGCTCTTAGGCAGGCACAGGCTCTCAACCTGTTGAGGTTGAGATGTTTTTAAAATGTAGCTGCATTCTGCTTTTTATTTTTTAAGTTGCTAAAATTACCCTTAATGACCTGTCTCACTGGTTTTTTACTTTAAATTGGACACAATTTAAATCTTATTTTGCTTTCCTCATTTTATGAAACTTCTATGAAGATGTTTTCTTCTACTGAAAGTTCATTTCACTGCTATTTAGCTGTGCTAGATTTTTCCTTCCCGTTTCTAAAACTTTCTTTGATGATTAGCATCAAATATGATGCTTTTAAATAGCCTTCATGTTGCTTTCAAGGATTTAACTTGTCTTGGAATTTTTAGTTCTTTTTGTGGTTTGTTTTGTTAAAGATGCTTTTTATCTTTATCTAGTTTGCATTGTTGAAGTGAAGCATAAACATTTGGTTCTTTATCACTCTTTTAAGAGGGCTTTTGAGCAGTACTTTAATCATGGTTATAGAGTAACTCTCAAATAATGTCACTTTGAAAAGGGTCCTGTGTTTTACTTCTGATAAAGTCAAGAACTGTTTCTCCTCATGTGGTTTCCCTGTCTGCTTGCTGGGTGAAACAGTCATTAATGGTGTCTAAAGGTTTAATCTTGGCATCCTATCCTGACCTGACATTTAACCACTCTGCATAAGGCTAATTAAAGCCTACAATGTATTGTTTCTGGCTTTGTAACCTCTTTTATCCCATCCAGTGTGCCACAGTCATTGGTACCCCTGTGGTCAAGGTTGTTGCTTATGTGTAGTCCTTACACTGTACTTTTCTGTGCACTGAATTTAAATTCCTCAGGTATTTTGCTACTTGTTAAAATAGCCTATTAATCAGATTTGACCCTAAGCTGTTTCTAAAAGGCCCTTTTTAAAAAAAATAATGCATCCTACTTTGTCCTCAATATTTTGGTAGTGGTAATAACCCACTGGCATTACAACAGTGGGTATCAGAAACTTGTTTGAGTGCATGAATGTCAGTAATCCTTGTTTACAGGATGCCAGCATGCCAGGCATGCCAGCTCTGCCATTTTATTATTCTTCTTGCATTACCGTAGTAGCAGTTATGTTTGTTTTTTAAAAAGCAACTACAAAAACAAACCTAGTATGTAGGTTTGCTGTAAAGAACATACTAATTTCTATGTTGTCCTTCATTTTTTAGTAGTCTCTGATTTTTACTGCTGCAAAGTGAATCACCTTCATCTTTGTAGTCTTTTACACTTCTTAACTTACCCTTCAGTCTTAATTTAAAACCATTTTCATCCTTCCTTAAAGTTTTGCTTGGGTACACCTGATGCTCTTCCATTTTTATTTCTCAACTTGTAATTTCCTCTTAGTTAGATACGGAGAAAAACCAGCTTAGTTCTGCTCACAATGGCACCATGTTGAATTCATACCCCAGGCACCTTAACTAATGTGCTTTTGGTTTTCAGTCCTAGTATATTTGTATTATATAGATCATAGAATTACAGAGTGGTTTGGGTTGGAAGGGACCTTAAACATCACTCAAGTCCACCACCCTGCCATGGCCAGGGACACCTTCCACTATCCCAGATTGCTCAGGGCCCCATCCAGTCTGGCCTTGAGCTCTTCCAGGGATGGGGCATCCACAGCTTCTCTGGGCAACCTGTGCCAGTGCCTCACCACCCTCACAGGAAAGGTAGAAATTTTAAAATATATCATTTCTTAGTCATAAACATTCACAAAATTCAGTGTAATTTAGTCTTGTATGCAGTGTCTGAGAGCCTCTACAGATGTAGGTTATTGAGTAAACTTCGTTTATGGCCTGGCTAGGAAATATGGTGAATGTAAATGACTGGGTTTTCCATAAAACCATATTAAATGGGATTGATTTTAGCATCACCTTTTAGTTTTTGCAGGAATGCACCCTGTACCGACATTGCTGTAACAGTCTTCCTTAATGTTAAAATAAAGTTTGGGGCACTGAACTAATGATAATTAAATTGCCCTGATTTTAGCAGCTGAGAGCAAGAACAGTCATGGTCAGGGGCTCCTCTTCTTTGCTTGAATGCTTTCTGCATGGCTGGTTTTGTCTCACCAGTCATTTTGTGCTGGTGTATTAAGAAACTGTTGCTTACTGTTTAGAATTGCACAAATTCAGATTAAAGCAGCCCTAAAATAGCTTTTGATTCTCCAGCTGCCACTTCCAGTATGGTTGATTTGTTAGTTTTGAGCACAGGGTTTGTGTGGTGCTGCTGTTCTAATGGTAGCAAATAGTTTGTTTTGTAGACTTTATATACTTCTTTTTTCTTTAACATTTACCAAGGATAATGCTTCTGATTCAGAGATGTGCTTTAATATTGGATATTAATTTATTGATGAATCAAAATAGAAAAAATAGCCAGAAACCAGCATTGATTTATCTAATTTTTTCTTTAAGAAATAAAATTACTTCATGCCAGCATCTTTATGAAAATAATGATTAAAATATTATGTGATCTAGAAAGTGTATTTTAAGTAAAACAACAACAATGGCAGAAAAAAAAACCCTACAAAAAACATGAAACCAACAAACAAGTATCCTGAAGGTGAAGCAATAAAATTCAGAAATACACTGTAACATGTTTGTGAAAATTTTGGATGTTTGAAATTGCTTTGAAAATGAAAAGCCTCTAACATGCTCAGAGGAGCAAGATCTGATAAGTAAAATATTTTAAAAGTATTTGATAGTAGTACAGGATATCATAATTTCTTCTCCTGTATTTGCCCATTCTTTTATGCTCAGTTGAAATGTTTTATTACTAAGAAATAGTGTTGCTTGTCTTAAACAAAAGTTATTGGCTTTTTACATGCTGCTTTCATATTAACTGCTACCTCACATTTCATTGCTTCTACCTAAACAGAAAAAGTCTTGTTTATTGTTCTTAGACACTTCAATATCTTACATGTTCAACCTTTGTGTGTGAAAAGTTCTTTTACAAAACAAATAATTTAGTTGGAATAGCTGTGCCCACTTTTTCCACTTTTTATTGTACTGGATATCTGTACAGAAACAACAGATAGAGGAAAGAAAAACCAAAACAAAAAGCCCAACAAGACCAAGTCCTAGGCTGATGAATAAGACTTGTAATTGCAGAAAGTTCCTGTTGAGAATTTGATGGTGATGAGGCAATGAAGTTTGTTTCAGCTCTGTAGTAAATTTAGAAAGAAATAAGTTATTATTCATATTCTGAACTTAATTGCTGCATATTTTAGGAAGGTTGACCAGATGCATAATTATTGATCCTATCAACTTTTTTACACAGGCCAACAAATACCCAGTGACTTAATTTTTTTAAATTTAATTGTGGAGTTCTAATTCCTTTTAACAGCTCCAGAACTTTAAAGACACTTAGAGAAGTTGTTGACTCTTGCCAGCTTTGAAAGGAAAGGTGAAAAGTTTTGGATCTTTCCAAGATAAGTGCTGCTTTCTTGCCCCTTTCCCCTTCCCCACTCCAACTTTAAAATACTGGTTTATGTTTGGTGAAGGGGATTGGGAATCAGGGAATCTGCTTCCTAGTCAGCAGCATGCTCTTTGTTTTCAGTAATGCATTTGTTAAACTCCCTTTGCTGTAGATATTCTTAGTGTGAAGAAAAAAAACCCCACTAATTAAGCAATATGCTGAGGGTTTTGAAAGAATTAGAAAAAAAAGGCTTTGCTTACGTTATAGCTCAATTTTCCACCTAGTCAATTAAGGAGAAAATTATTGGTATTATTTATTTCAGTGTATATTTAGCACAGTTTATAGGGGCAAACTGAAGATAATGAATTACCACAAACATGTTTAGTGAACAGAATGTCCCAGATTGGTTTTGGCTGAATTTCCTGATGTTTGTGTACCTGCATACTTGATTACTGTTCTTTTCTTTCTCTGCATGTTTAATTGCTGCCTAATTAATTGCTCACTTGATTTCCTACGTAATTAATTATTCACTAATTAGTCATTGATTCCATGCATAGTTAATTAACTTACTCCTGATTTGATTTTTACACTTAATTGACTATAACTCATTGCTTTATCGCTACACTGCCTAATTAGCAACTGCATAATCAATTATTGTTTGCTTATTCCATACTTGCTTAGTCTGGTGATCAGCAGAGTTTATCATCTGCTCTCTGACTGCCTTTTCCAGGCATTCTTCCTAAAATAATTTCTTTGCTCTGGTTTCCAACTCACCTCTGAGTAAAGCTCGTGCATCTTCTGTGTGTTCTCCTGGTGCTTCCTGCACCTTCAGTGACCCTGAGTGTGCTCTGCCACCTGGGCTCTTCACTCCTGGCTTTGGGTGGCCTTGCTAATCAAACACTTCAAGCACCCACTCAGGCTTCTGGGCACTCTCCTTGCTCTTCTGCCCCTCCCCAAATCCTCACTGGGAGGAGTGAGAGATAAAGTGATGTGTGAGTACTGATTGTAGCTGTTCAAGGAGGAGACGAGACAAAACCCTGGGTTTGAACTTCTAGGGAAAACAGCCAGCAGGTCAGGAAGCAGAAACAGTGACAAATAAAACCTGAAAACGTAAATGTCAGCTAAATTGTAGGATTTCAATTGGTAAAATGTTTAGCTAAACGTTCATAGGTTTTACTTTGTGTTTGCATTTAAGGAGAAGAGTTGTTATCTGCTGGGTCAATAACAGGCTTCATGCCCTTAAAAAAAAACCAAAGAAACCTGACAAAACAATAATGCTAACTAGGGCAGAACTAGTTCAAAGGAACATTTCAACGTACTGCAATCAAAACAGAAATGTCTGTGTGCTCAAGACAGCAGAATGGCTGAGAAGGAGCCCATGGTTGATGGTGCCACACACTTACACAGCTGCTTGTGTGTAATAGGAGGATATCTTGAGCAACAGGAGCAGCACTGGAGTTGTTTCTTCAGAGATGTTGAGGAAGGGATGAAGGCACGGCCTGCCTGTTAGTTTTGAGCTGTGCTTTGGTTATGTTTCAAGGACCTGTAAGAGACACCTCTGCTGCTCTTAACTTTCAGGACACCTCAAATAAAGATTTGTTTTGAGTGTGGTGAACTATGTAATTTATGTGTCATGAAGGAGCTAGAATAAGGTTCAGTAGGGGAGTGCTTAGGATTGTTTTAAAAATAGGTCCCAAAATACAGCTTCCCCGTTCTCTTACCCCCAGATTCATCCCAAAATTCACAAACTATCACTTTATTTCTGTACTTACTCAGTGATCTCTGGTTTGACTTGCACCTCGGAAGCGCTGCTTGTTCCAGTTTGGTTTCAGTGGATTTATGTCCCTAATTTTCCTTAAGGAGGTAGAGGGAGAGTAGCAATTGAAACCAGTCTATGGGACAGAGCTTCATACATGTAGCTGGAGAACAAGTGTGCTGTTAAAATTGGTTCCTGGTTGTTTTTTTGTTTCATTGGAACCTGAAGGGAGTAGGGACTCTTCAAAAATCAACCATTAAACCAAAGACTGCTGTGTTAAAAAACAGAAGTCCTCTGAACTTCTCTGGCTAAAATCTCTGGCTTTTTTAAATCTGGGATTATATTAATCCTTCTTTATTGTTATTTATTTTCTTGAGGCTTTACTTTCACATCACACTTCAAGTACCTGTGAATTAAAAAAAAATTAAGCTTTACCTAAAAAGTTGTGTCAAATTTCTGTTTAATGCATTGACCAGGGGGCATTTTAATGACATTCTTCATTTGCTCCTGCTGCTTGGAAGCTTTTTAGGGCATTTTTTGGTTTTGTTTGTTTCTTTTTCTTAAATCAACAGGAACTTTTCATGGAATTTGATGAGGACGTCATACATATAATTTTACCATGTGTTTGGGAATATATAAAATTATAAGGATATTTGAGGCTTGAAGGGGAAAAAGGTCTTAAATTATTCTTCTTCGTTTGTGTCATGTTAAAACATTTCTAAGATTTCAGCCAGAAGAAATTTTTTGCCCTATGAGGATCTAGCTAGGAGTTTACCCATTTCTTAAATAAATTCATTTGGGGATATATAATGATTGTGTTCATTTAGTGATAAAACATTTGTAATTTCACCTCATTGCTGCCTGTTTTGTGTCTTAAGTAAATTGTAGTTACTATGTTGACTGAGCCAAAATCCCCTGTAACTCATGGTAACATAGATAACTTGCATTTGAAAACACTAATTCCTTGTTTTTAAACTTGTTTTTTCAGGGATCAATTCCATCTTCATGTGTAAACTTTGTAACTTATTTTCACCAAATAAGTCTGAGCTGTTGTCTCATGTCTCTGAGAAACACACAGAAGAAGGGACCGGTGTGGATGACATCATTATTCCTCTCCAGCCTCTAACAGCATCCACAAACACAAGCAAAGATGGAGAAGGTACATTCAGAAATTGAGAGAAATGTAATTTTTGGTGTTATGTATTTTTTAATAAAACCTGTGGTGTGATGACTCTGCATTGTGTATAGAACAGTTGGTTTTTATAATAAGCACTGTGCAGCTGTGACCCCACATTTCATTCAGCACAGAATAGGTCACATGACAGATGTGGATAAACTCAACTTGTCCTAGGGAATGATGGCATTGGTTCATTAATTTTCAATGTGAACTGTAGCAAAGTTTGCTTCCTACAGCTTTAATTGGAGCTCTGTAGCAGCAGTGGGAAGATTGTCTAGCAGCAGTGAACAGCAATCAGGACACCATGGGGGGGGGTGTGTCTTGAGGCTTAGGTGTCCTTTTTGAGTTGTCTAACTTGTTTGTTGTGATTCAGGTAATGTTGATAGTTCTATTCCAAAAAGGAAGTGGCACAATTCATAATTTATAACTGTGTTTTGATGGTGATGCTGGTAAATAAAGCAATCAGAAGATGAATTAGTTACACATAAAAATTTTATTGTGCAATGGAAGAAGTTACATTCATTCCATTCTATTTTTAACTAATCATAATTTCCATCCTTTGGAATATTATTAATGGCTTCAAAATAATTCAGACTTTTTATCTTCTTTTATGCCCTTACTTAGTAATGGATTTATATTGCTGGCAAACCTCTTATTTAACACAATCACTAGAATTTTTCAATCATGAAAAATTCTGAATTTTAAAGCCTATGTGCTTTTGAATCAACTGCCCTCTAATATCATGCATTCAAGAATTTTTTGTTGTTGTTAACATATGTATGTGATGTTTCTTTGCTTATTTACCAGCAGTAATTCAGTAGTTATATTAACTTCATCAATTTAAGAACATATTTCTAATAATGGTCATTTAGTATTTCACTAGAGCTGCTGTCTCCTCAGGTGGCTGGTGAGGAAAAATCTCACCAGAGTATTATTTCACATAATTACCAGTGTATCAGAAGATGATGAATAAATTTCAAATCAGTTTTCAAAATGTCATTCTAATTTTATTTTCGTAGCAGAGAATGAATTTCTTGGGCATGCAAAATCCGTTTTCCTTTCTCAAATCTTTGTTTCCTCTTATCCCTCCACTACATATGTTTTTGAGCACAGTGAGACTGGTACCTTGTAACATATTAATTTTAGTAAAAAGGCTCTTCTGTAAACTTCTCTTTGCATTTTTGTTAGGAGTATCTGCACTTTCTGTATTGTATGTGTTCAGCATGCATTGTACATTTTTGAGGATAGTTTGTAACAACCATTATGATCTGCAGCAACAGAAATTAGACATAATTAGCTTTTAAGAAAACTCTGCAAATCTTATGTAAAATATAACATTCTTAAGTTATATATTCATAATTTACCTTTCTCATTATTCTTGGTGAATAGTTTTATATATCTGATGGGCTCATACGGTGCCACTTTTTTCAGGTTAGGTAGCCCAGCTCTTTGACATCTGCTGTCAGTAAGAATGTCAAGGTAAATTATTTTTCCACAATTTTCAGGTCATATGCTAGGCATTCTTTAGAATTTTTGCTTTCCTATCAGACACATTGATTGAAGAAGATGGTTCTGAAGTCCCATTGATTTGTTTTCTGTGTTCTGTTTAAAAAAAATACTGTAATCTACAGTTGAACATTGGATTGGAAAGAGTTCTTCTTTGAAAGCATCAATTATTCCCTCCTGCTATGGAATCTGCAGCAAATCAAACTTACAAAGTTTGTAGTATACAATTATTTGTCAGCGAACTAGTGTTTGCAGTAATTCAGTATTGTCACTGAGAGGAGAAGTAATTGGTGAATCACCAGTCTTAGAAATTACAGTGTTAGAAATTGCAACTTTTAGTACTTGGTGACTAATAGATGAACATCTTTTTGTCCTTTGAAAGTGCAATTTCTCTTCCAATTATGGGTAAATACTGTAGCTACCCCACAATTGGTATAGAAGAGTGAATGCTGAGTTGCTAATGGAGCTCTTTATTCTGCCTGAGTAATGAATTAATGATTTTATAAGTACTGGGGACAAGTAAAGTGCTAGGCATGACATATGTGTTTATTACTCTAGTGTTGTTTTATTTACAGTGCTCTCTGCTGAATTTTGTTTAGGCACACCACTTTCCCATCGTTAAGCCATGATCTATTTAGAGTTGATTTGTTCTAAATATTTTGGCACAATGATGTCAAAATTTTTTTATGAAGTGGGACCAAGGGTACCAGGGAGATGTTGCTGTTATACATCTATGCACAGGTCACATTTTGTCCAGCACTGGAATGTGCCATCTTTGTTTTGGGAAATGACAGGTAGTTGTAGTCAATCATACTCCAGTTTAGCCTAGGGCTTTTTATAATTCTTCACAATGATCTCCATTTCCTTCACAGTGCTTGTCAAAAATCAGCTTTCTTTTGCTTCTGCTTAGTCAGATTGGTGAGGATTTGTGGGACAGCATCAATGGCCCTGGTTTCCTCTATTCATACTGTTATTACCTGATGGGTTGTTGTTTGGTTTGGGCTGTATCTGGATTATGGGATGCATGTCTCTGTCTGTTATGAAACCTCAAAGAAAGTTACAGTCTGAGTATCATCATTTCCTCCAAGGAGTGCAGCCTTTAAGGTAATTTAGAATCACGTGTGTGCATCAGCCTCATCCTTGCCTGACCACAGGATGCAGCCAGAGCCTGCATTCATTCACACCTGGGGACAGGAGGTGTTTAGGTGCTGTGGTACAAACACAGAACTGTAATAAAATAAGGCTGGGGATGAGATGAGATTTGTATGGGTGCATTTGTGTGACACTGTGTGCAGAAGAGTGTGAATATGTTGTGCTGTTGTAACTGATGAAATGTAAGCTTTTCATACTGACATTTGAGGAAGGATTCATATTGCATAATGTATCAACCTGTTAAAATATGGTCAGAAGGTTTAAGTGAAATTTGCACAAGCATTTTGTGACTTCTGACAAACTTTCTGTATTAAATAGATTGATTTGGACAAGCTTATGTGAACAATTCCTTTGAAGGAACAGTATAAAAATAGACACATGGTTTATTTCATTACTCACTTTTTGAAGTGTCTTTTTTATGCCTTTGATTACATAATTATACAGCATAGCACAGAATGTCTTCCCTGGATATTGCCATTGCTCATCCAATAGCAGTCAGAATAAAGATTGGTTTCACTCAGTCTATAATGACTGCAAAATCCCCAGAAACAACTAAGTTGTTCTTGAGGGAACAGGATCTTAATTCAGAATCTTTTTAATGACCAATTTAAAACTTCTATTTATGACTAAGCATCCTTGAAATAAGTGTTAGGGGGTTTTATTATTTATTTAATATACTAACTTTATTTTTAGCAGTTAAATAGACTCTTTTTTTCTAACAAGCAACATTTGATTAACTTGGCTATGTACTGGCAGATGAATGACAATGTTCTGCTATTAAATTGCTGTATGCTGTTGATCTTATGTGGTTTGAGCTGGAATTTGTATACTGCAGTGTGAAGAGCTCACTGGGGGCAAGCTAGGTAGAGAGACAGCTGGAATTTGTGGTTATGTGCCTCATTAAAAAATTAATTCTGACATTGTTGACTCAAAGTAGCTTGAGATAAGTTCTGTCTTGGAAAAAGGAAACCAAGGAGCAAGGAAAAGAAATCACTGTGATAAACCTCAGAAGTTCTGGTGATGTTTCAGTTGCTCACATGAGCCCTCCTGTTCCTGTGTTTCTTGCTGCCTGCCTCTTGCCACCAAACCTTTTACATGGTTGAGAACTGCTGTAAATTCTCCTACTGCTGGACACATTTACAAACATTTCTAAAATTTGCACATTCTTTGTTTATTTGCCACCCCATTAGTAGTCACAGGAATAAGAATTGCTATTTTATATACCATAGCAGAGGTTCTCTCACCAGCCATCTAAAGGAGCACTTTTCATATTTCTACTTGCATGCAAGATTTTGTTTCAATTTCTGTTTTAATGTGAAAGTGCTGTTCTGTTTTTCATTAAATTTTCACTAAAACAGTCAGGAAGAAGCATCTCTTTGACCTGTTTTTTCTTATTTTCTTTTTGTTGGGTAATCTGATGATTGCATTGTAAAGGAATGAAAAGAATATCATGCACAGAGAATATGGTGCTTGCATTCTTTCTTCCAAGCCTTGGATTTAACTATTTTGTAGTAGTCTGACCAGCATCCACATGTGTATTTCTCATGCTGGAACTGTGATTCCTGCTAGCAAACTGTGACCTTTTGATGGGTTGATATAAAGATTATTGTTGTTTGGTTTATTTTAATTGTTTTTTAATTTCTTCAATTTAAATACTGATTGCTGTGATGGATGGATATCAAAATAGCATGAATGGTAACAAAGAGAAGTTTGGAGAGCACTGAAATCACCCCTTTCTTTTTGGCTGAAATTGACAGAACTACTTTTCCTAGAGTAGCATGAAAGTTCAGGACTGGTGGAGAGTTGCAAAAAGTTATGAGGAACAGTTGTTTTTTTTCTATTCATAGTAAGGTTTTTTGGCAGTTTTATTATGTTTATTTAAGCAGACAGGTATTCAGTCACTCCTGTAAGAAGACAGAATGCTTTCTTTTTCATCTGATAGTAATTACATGGTTAACTCAAAGCTGTGGTCTCTGAGTGTGACGTTTTGTTTGCCTGGTATGTTTTAGGGAAATGCTGACTAGGTTATAAATAACATGATGCTACCTTCTTCTGTTCTCCTGCATCATCTCCCTTTAAGATTCCTTAAGTCATTTCTTTTTCTGTATCCTCTAAATCAACCAATTCAATAAGGTCTTTCAGCACCTGTGCTTGAAAAATTTTTGTAGTTTGGGTTTTTTTTAATATTCTCTCTTTTTGCGGTTTTTCAGACTAATACATTGTCAATCTCAATTTATCAGTGCAGCAGTGATGAGAAAAATCTCAAGCAGGAAATACAATTTAAGTTGTCATGCATTTCTGTGTACTTCATGTCATGGATTTCATCAATGTTTCCTCTACAGAAATATGGAAATGTAAAATTATATTGTATTTATTAGGAGCTGTGGATGACTTCCAATTTTAATTCAGGAAACAATTTTTTTGCATGACTTCTGGAATTTATTTGTTACCAATAATTTTTAGGCCAGCTTTTGACTAGAAAGTGCTGACAATCAAGAACCACAGAAAATATTAGGGAGTAATTGTTCACTATATTAAAAGGACAATGAGATTTTGGTTCTTAAACATACATTGTTTTTCTCTTATTGCATCTCAATACCTGGATAATTTATTTGAAAATGACTTAAATTAAAAGGCTTTTTGTAGTGTTGAAACACAGTAGAGCAATTTTGTAGTATACATGTGCTGATAGAGTGCTTGCAGTGTAATTAAGTAAAACTGTGGCACTTTGACATCTGCTGATCTCAATAACACAAATGTTACTGCTTTGCAGCTACCAGAAATGCCAGCAAATACCACTGCTGGAAAAAAGTTTGTGTGGTGCTAAGCTTTTTTAAAGCTTTTGGGATAACTCCCCTCAAATTTCATTCAAGGCACCTATTTTTCAAAGATCAGATGGGTATTTGCTAATTAGCCATGGAATTTAATTGTAGTTTAAGTAAACTTTAATTTTCTTTTCTAGAGTTTCTCGTAGCGAAGAGGAAAAGGGGCAGACCAAAAGGGTCCACTAAGAAGTTTTGTGTAGATGAAGATGTGGCAGAAAACAATTCTGTTCCAAGCAAAGAGACTCCAGCTGGGACTGAGGAAGGCCCAGAACCCTCTGAAGTCTCACCAGGCAACCTGGAGTGCAGGAAATGCAATCGCAAATTCTCCAACACACGGCAGCTCACTAAACACATCTGCATTATTGTTCTGAATGAAGGAGAAGAAGAAGGAGATGGAGGTAAGAAAACATCCTGCAAAAATATCTGAAGCAGGTTGTGGGACAGTGTTTTCCCACCATGAGACATGGCTTGGGATCCCCAGTGCTGGCTTTGAATGGAGTGGAGTTGCCTGTTTGTTGTAACACAAAAAAGCAAAACTGAACTTAGACAAGGTATTTAAACTTCTTCTAAAGTGGTCAAAATGTTTATTACAGTAATGATTGTCTTACAACTACCTGAAATTCCTGTTTTTCATAGCAACTGTTCTGTTTCTCACAAAGTAGAGTGTGGTTTCTCAGAAGTGGTATAGGCCATGCAGGTGAGTATCACACATAGGCGAGGAAGGATGAGCCTGTACAGGGGTTTCTGTCCTGTGTCTTTTTCAGACTTAGTGATTCTGTGATTACGTAAAAGGTTATGAGGAAAATTACAGAGACTATTCTAGAGAACCCTAGGCAGAGAACACACTGTTCTTGCCCATTCCATAGTGTTTTGAGTTACTGACTGTATTCACACACTTTCTTAGAGAAAAATAATGATGTACATGCTACTTTCATCTACACATTCACCTGAAAAGCTGTCTCAACCAGTTCATATAGTAAAGCCAGAAGTGAAAAGTTTTCCTGTGATGGGACAGTAACCAGTGAACAGCTGAGGACTGAATTTCACACACAGATGAAGGTCATGGAGTGTTGTAGTGCGTTTTTATACTTTGTAATATTTTGAAGTAGTTTTGTTTTGTATCCCCATATTTTTCCCAAATGGTTTATCCCAGACTGTACCCCACTCCCTTTACCTGGTGTTATCCCTCTCCCTGGATGAGATCACCCCCAATCCCCCACCCTGGCTCTCTGTCAATCACTCTGCATCCCATCCCCTCCATCCAGAAGCTTCGGTCCAGGTTGTCGAGTGATCAGCCAGAGGCCAGGGGTCAGCCCCCCAAGCCTTGCCCCATACGCTGTCCTAAATGTCCATCCCCCAGTACCCATCCCTTAGGGTCACTTATTGGTTGGTAAAATGTTCTCTACTTTGGGTTTCCACCTCCCTTTAAATGTGACCCTGGCACATCTCCCGGGGCTCTGGGCAGGAGGCCCCTGAGGTGCAGGAGCTCCTTTGGGATCCTAATAAAACCTTGGATTAACCCCTGCTAAGAGTCGGCCCTTTCTCTTCCACCAATGTCTCTGGTGTCTCTTGTGCTGCACAGGCCCCCAGCCCAGGTGCCCTCAGCACCCTCGGGGCACAGAGAGTGTCTCCCTGCTGTCAGCCCAGGTGCCCTCAGCACCCTCGGGGCACAGAGAGTGTCTCCCTGCTGTCAGCCCAGGTGCCCTCAGCACCCTCGGGGCACAGAGAGTGTCTCCCTGCTGTCAGCCCAGGTGCCCTCAGCACCCTCAGGGCACAGAGAGTGTCTCCCCGCTGCCGACTCGGGACTGGCCCAGGGTTCCTGAGAGGCTCGCAGAGGGACAGAGGCAGTGGAGTCCAACTGTTAACTCAGCATGACCATGTTCACCACTGAACCATGTCCCCAAGTGTCACATCCACAGACCTTGTGAACATTTCCCAGAATGCTGACTCCACTGCTTCCTTCCACTGCTTCCTCCACTGTTCTGATGTTTGATCACCTTTTCAATGAAGAAATTTTCCTAATATCTAATCTAAACTTCCTCTGGCACAACTTGAAGCCATTTCCTCTCATCCTGTCTCTTGTTACCTGGGAGAAGAGGCCAACCCCCACCTTGCTCCAGCCTCCTGTCAGGCAGTTGTAGAGAGTGAAAAGGGGCCCCTGGATCCTCTGCTCCAGGCTGGGCACCCCCAGCTCCCTCAGCTGCTCCTCACACTTGTGCTCCAGACCCTTCCCCAGCTCTGTTGTTCTCTGGACCCTCTTCAGCCCCTCAATGTCCTTCTTGTAGTGAAAGGCCCAAAACTGAGCACAGGATTTGAGGTGTGACCTCAGCAGTGCTGAGTACAGTGGGACAGTCCCTGCCTTGCTCCTGCTGGCCACATTAATTTTAATAATGTGTCAAGGTGCCATTTCCCTTCTTGCCCACCTGGGCACATTCTGGCTCATGTTCAGCCACTATTGACCCACAATTCCAGGTCCTTTTCTGCCAGGCAGTTTTCCAGTCCTCTGTCCCCAGCCTGGAGCACAGCATGGAGCAGTTGTGACCCAAGAGCAGGACCTGGCACTTTGCCTTATGGAACCTCTCACAGCTGGCCTCAGTCCATTGATCCAGCCTGCCCAGATCCCTCTGCAGAGCCCTCCTGCTTCATACCCAGGCATGAGGTGCTTTTTTGCTCTTCTGTTCTTTTCCTAATGTTTCCTTTATATTGTGGTTGATTTTTCAGACTCCTGCTTACTATTAAACTTAGGTTTTCAGGTAAGTATTTAGAAATACAGACAGATCTTTCTTGTACTCTAAGAGTCAATTTAGAACCCATCATTTTATCAGTAATTTTTTTTTTTCTTCAATGCACTGTCACCCATGTTCTTAGAGCTGGATGGAAGATTTTATTGAAGGTCTTTGAATCTTCCAGAAATATAATACCTGCCTCTGCATGTCAGAGACTGTTCAAAATAGATGGTAAAATTCACAAGCAGCTTTGGCTGCAGGCTCTTCTCAATTCGTCTTTGACTTTTTACCTAGTGCATACAGCTTTTCTTCCTTTTATCTATGTATTTTATAACTTAGAATTACTTATCTGTTTTTTTAATGCTTCCAAGATATTTCTGTAGTTTTAAAGTTTATATCTCTGTCTCATGTTTTTAATTTCTTGCAAAGCTTAGCACTCTATGACATCTGGTTAATAGTCAAATGTTTTCACTTTGCACTGTGTCTGGCTGCAATGGAGTTAATTTCTTCATAGCAGCCCATATGATGCAGTGTTTTATATTTTTGACCAAAATAATGTTTTGGCTATTGCTAAAATATGCTAAGCATGAAAATATTGAAAATATATAGTTATTCTGTGTGATATTCTCTATTCAAAGAAATCTAATACATGTTTTGAGTTGGATCTCAAATATTCATAGAGGTGTCCAAGTAATAAAATGTTCTGCTGTCTTTTATAGGTCGACAGGAAAAGTGCTGAAATCCCTAACATGACCAGCATTTAAAAGAAATAAATCACTAGAAAACTCTAGTTGGTGCTAGGCTTGAAACTTCATTGAAACTGCACATGTGTTGGTCAGAGGAATAGCTGGTAGATGCAGTGGGTCTCTGCTGTTGCTTGCTTCTGTAATGAGTGATCTGCACTGATCTCTGAGATCAGTGACTCACTGATAGTTCTCCTGCTCTTTCCAAAGTCACCAGGCCCTGTTGGTTACTGACACCCTCTGTGCCTCTCATTTGATCCTTTAAAGCATAATGATTTGCCTTCACCTTGTGGGCCCATTCACTAAAACAAACAAAACAAAACAAAAAGTGTCTTTTTTTTCAAATCTGGAGGGCTGACCCTGCCTGGACTCCAGGATGCCCAGGAAGCAGCTCCTCAGCTGGACTGGAAAGAGAAAATACAATAAAAAGCTTGTGGGGAGAAATCACTCACCAGTTACCATCAGAGGAAAAACAGACCCAGCCTGGCCAAATTAACTTATTACCAATCCAATCAGAGTAGGATAGTGAAGAATAAACCCAAATCTCCGTCAGAGAGGCCAAACTGTATCCCCCCTGCTACCAAAACATGGCCACACAAGGCCACTACAGCACAGGATTAAAAATGTACACTGTATTTCCAATTTCTTCATGTACATGCTTAGTAAATATATTTGTTCATAAAGTACTTATTTGCCTAAGCAGGTTGCTGTTTTGTAAGCCAAACTGTGTGTACACCTATTTCTGTTTCTTTTTGGTTAAACCAAGCTAACAGTTCTGGCTAATGAATTGGGTCTGGCTGGCAAGATACAAGTGAGAACATTTAATGGCTGGGGAATGGCATTTGGGTGGAAGACAGATTACAGTCCCCACTCTGGAGTGAACCATTCAATCCTCCTGAAGTGGGAGCCTACATATGTCTCAAAGATGTCACTTTTGGCCTTAGTTTAAAATGGTTTTGCCATCAGCTGGATTTTAATTTAAAGTAATTCTTCCTGCAAGTAGAATGTCATTCTCTGCAGAAGAAACAATTGCCTGTGTTAATTTCAAATGGCCAGTTCACTTTCTTTTTTCCAAGCTGCTCTCCTGCTGCTATAAAATATCACTTCTTAGAGGCTAAAAAATAGTAATTTGAACGAAGAGTAGTTTAAAAACATGCCAGTTAAGGCTGTGTCGCTGTGCCTGTGAAATGTCCTACATCCAATTACAAATGCTGAGAGCAGTCCCTTCAGTTAATGACTCCAGCAGAATCCTGGGACAGGTGAAGGATGCAGTTCAGTGGGACTCTGGAAGCCCTGATTAATTCAGAGCTGGCAGGAGCTGTGCTGATCACAGCCCTGGCCATTCCTGGATTGTGTTTGAGGCAGCTCAGCATTGTGTTCCTTGCACAAACACGAGTGACTTTGAAACGTCTGGCACCGGGGAGGACACTCTGTCCATCTGTCTGTCTGTTGGCTCCAAGTGCCAGCTGACAAAGTGCTGAGCTGGCTGCTCAGCAGGGGAGGTGCAGAGTGAGACAGGTGATCTCAACAAACCTGTTCAGGAACAAGCAAAGGCTTTTACTGCCTGGAGAAACTCAGCTATTCAAGTGGCATGTACTCCATTTTCTCATAAATCATCTTCAAATCATCCCTTCTATGTTCCTTTAAATGTCCCTTTTTAATCCATGGTAGTTATTATACAGCAGAACTCTCCTAGTTGGCATGGACAAAGCATTTATTTGACACTAATCCATGATCCTAACAGTGAAGGAATTTTTTCCAGGAAGGCAGCTAAATACTGATGAGATGGCTACATACTATAGAAAGGCTACATACTGTTTGAGCCCTGTGGTCAAAGTTGAAGCTCTTTTTCATGAAAACATACTTTTATGTCCCTTTCAGTTCTTTCCTAAAACACACCTTCTACTTCAGGGTTATTTTAGGTGTACAAAGTTCAGAAACAAAGCAGCTCTCATTGAGAGTTAAGGTGTTTGTTCATTTGCTGATTTGATAGGGAGTGTTGAAGGATTTTTAAGTCTCAGGTTACACACAGACCACAAAACAGTTCTCTTTGTAGCAAAAAGTGTTGTAAATGTGTACACCCCAGCTCCTTATCAACAAATTGTTTCTGGAAGATGTTTCTGGAAGTCTATTTCCCTCAGACAGGTGTAGAATGGGGCTACTGTCATCAAGAGGCATCAAATTAGTGAATAAATTTAAATGTTTAAGTATCA
Organism: Molothrus ater; assembly: GCF_012460135.2. Classification (NCBI taxonomy): domain Eukaryota; kingdom Metazoa; phylum Chordata; class Aves; order Passeriformes; family Icteridae; genus Molothrus; species Molothrus ater. Next base: position 146,120,213 of record NC_050478.2, on the reverse strand, counting down.
GAACTAGATCACTGTAGTAAGAGGATTTTTTTTTTATTTTTATATGTATAAGTTATCACATGAGGGTGAGAATGTTCTTACAGAACCTCAGCACTAGTAGCAGATGTATGATCAGGAAATCAGTGGAGTTTTCTCACTGCTGTTTCTCACCGATCTATGTGTGGGCTTTTTTTGTGTTAACTGAGATTGCACAGCACTCAGTAGCTGCCTCACACCTTTGCTCATACTCAGTGTAATCCTCCTGTTAAGGGATGGGTGTTTTCAGCTCATATTGAGGAAGTTGAGATTCAGTTCTTTGTTTGGACTACTTACCAGCTTTGGGTTTTGTAGGAAAATTTTTTTGTATGGCCATAATTTTTAGTGCTTAGCCTACATGCACAAATATTCTACACATATGAAACACCTCAATTTTAACAAAGAAATACTTTGATATTGCAGTGCGGTATGTTGTTTTTAAGTCCTTTAAAATAGTATTTGTAGTCTGTTTTGAAATCAGGGAGACAGTCAGCAATGTTTATTGTAGTACATCTCTTCACCTGGACCCTTGGTTGGACTGAAAGAACTGCCAAACTGATCTGCCTGACGGAGGCAAGTCAGGAAAGAAAAGCAATGTGAAACATTTGGTGGCTACTGTGGTCGTAGTTTTTCATTAATATGGATCACAAACAAACTCAAATCTGTGGTTCTCCTTTTTTTAGTAGAATTCCAATACTCAAAAGTTAAGAGTGTTGCATATTAACATGAAAAGGTAATAAATGGTTTTGTTATTTGTCTTCAGCCACTTTACTTCATCATTAAACTGATTGATTAATGATTAGAATCTTTCTAATGGTTAGAAAGGAGAGTTTAGGAGTAAGGTGCTTGGATTCTATTCATATAATATCCAGGAACTACATGATCCTAGCAAAGTGGAGAAAATTCCATTCCCCTCATCAGAGCTTTCATTCCAATATATGGTTCTGGATTTCTTTTAGCTGAAGCTGTTTTGTCCATAGGTATATAAAATCTTTTGCAGCTTTTTTCTAATGCTTTTCAGTTTTGCTTACTGCCCACTGAACAAAGGCAGAGTAATTAATTAATTAATTAAGCCAGTATATGAAGTACCCTCAGGGAAACAATTCAATAATCAGATTACACTCTCAGGCTCATGGTGTGGCTCCTGGGGACAGTCCTGTGCAGGGCCAGGAGTTGGACTCCATGATCCTTGTGGGTCCCCTGCCACTCAGTTTGTTCTGTGATTCTGTGTATTCAGATTCTTTATGAGAAGACTTTCTTGTGTTGGTAGCCTGGTCCTGCTGAGAAATTTGTGATGATTCATTTTATTCTTGCTAATAAACCAACAGAGGCTGTTTAATGGAGAAAATGTGAAAATATGTGTTTGTTTCATAGAATCACTGAGGTTGGAAAAGGACTTTGAGATAGTCTGACTGTTTCCTTACACCCCTGCTCAGCATACCAAAAGAAACCACTGCACAAGCAGGTTCTGTTTGATGGGGATTTTTCTTTATCTTCAAATATCCCTTTCAAGTATTGCAGAAAAATATCAGTGTTAGAACTGTGTGTTTTTAGTATAAATGAACAATTTACAACTATATTAAGGAGTTAAATGGGGACATTATGAAACTCTTTATACCTATAAAGCAGCAATGTTTTCCAAAATCATAGAAGTCCACAGAGAAGAACCTAGTTGAGAAGAGGCATAGATCAAGGAATTTTTGTAATGAAATTGCAAAAATCATTAGTAGGTGTTGAAAAGCTGGGGGCTCTCCATGCAGAGGAGCTGGAAGCTGGGCAGAATCATGGCTGGCTGTGTCTGAATTCAGTTTGCTTTGTGATTGTTCCTCATTCTGGAGACTCTAAATAGGAATTTCAGACTTACAGTTTACTGCCAGTTGTTAGCTTACAGATTTCTGTCTCAGGATTGCCTGAGAAAGCTAAACTTCTTCCTGCACACCTGTTTCCTTCTGGTTCTGTGTCTAGTAAAGAAATTGTGGTTTATGCAGGTTATGTGATCAGTCTTACCCATGCTGCTTTAGCTTCTGCTTGTGTCCTTCATTTTTGTAAGGAACAGCCAGGACACTTCAAACCTTTGTTCCATTAGAGTCAGGCCACAGAGACAATCTTTGTTTCAATCTCAGCTGAGTATTTACAAAATAGTTATGGAATTAGAGCAGCTGCTTCCATATTGTATGTCTTTTCACTCCTTCTGCTGTTTGCTTGACAGAAACAAGTCTGGACACACTACAGCTTTGCTCTTACTGGTTTTTATTTATGTTTTGTTTTCCTATCTCATGGCAGCTACAGCATATTTTCCATATATATGGAATTACTCACTCTGGAGATTGAATCAACTGATGGAGATTGAGAGAGGAAAAACAAAGAAAAATTCACTGGTTTTATTTATAGTTTTCTTCCATTAGTTTCTTCTTTCCTTGTCCATGACCTCTGGAACCTTTGCATAATGCCTTAATTTGTCGACTTTGATTTTTCTTGTTTGCATCTTCTACTACTTCATCTAAAATAAGAAATTTTATTTGTATAAACTTAAGAGTTCTCTGGTTTTTTTATCTATGCTGCTAATTATTTATCTATAAAGACACTGTTGGTTTTTGGTTTTTTTTAAACTTTATTTTTATTATTTAGAATTTCAGTAAAGGAATTCTTCATTTGCTCTAAAAAAGAAATCAGCTGATTACTGGCTATTCATTTTTATCTCAGAAGCTGTTGTGTGGCTTTCTGGTTAACAGGTTGAAACCTTATCCAAATTAAGAGGTTGAAGACATTCTGAGCAGCAAAAGGGAATGATTTGGAATTGCAGGCCTTCAAAATGAGGAGTTATATGTCAGGAGTTAGGTTGAACCAAAGAACTATTTTGAATCCTAATTATTTTTGAATCCACACTAAAAAAGAAAATTATGTTTCTGACTGTTGATTTACAATAACAAGAGAGGAAGAAGGTCTAATCCAAAGAGATGATCAAAAGACTTGCCCTTAAATAAGAGGGATAATGAAGCCAGCACTAGAAAAAATAAACCTAAGATTGTCAGAACAATTAAATATGGAAAAGAGAAAAATAAATTGTTCATTAATTGCAAAATCATGAGAACTTGAAAGTTTGTAGCATTTTCACAGAAATCCACAATAATGTGAATGAATTTAGATACACGTTTCTGAGAGTTCATTTTTTAAATGTTGAGGTTTTTTCTCTTTTATTTGTTTGTATAAGTATCATACTAGTTTTATTAAATAGAGGGGGAAAAGTTCCCCTTTAGAGATCATGCAGCACATCTTGTTTTGATAACATCTTTCTTCCTACTGCAGCATAAATTTTCTCCCCATTTGTTCTTGCAGTGTTAGAAACTGTTACCTGCATTGCTTTTGTACATAGTTACCTTCTTTTTGATGTTTGCTCTTTAGGTAATGATTCTGACGTTGACCTTGACAGGAAGGAAGATGAGCGAGAAAAAACTCCCAAGAGGCCCAGAGCTCAGAGAACAGAGAAAACAGCATCAACTAAGGAGACTGAGCAGGTTTCAGGAGCTAAAAATCCTATTATAAGTGTGGTTTTGACAGCCCATGAAACTATTCCAGGTAATCAAAATCACCAATTCTATAATTAATTTTTATAAATTATGCTGACACTGTATAAAACATTCACTGGTCTAAAACAAAATTGCTTAGAATATTTAGTGTATGAAAAATATTTAGCATTATTTGATTATCTTGATAGAGTGTCCACATCTGGCAGCTACATAATTGTAGAACTTCAGTGAATTTCGACATAGGTGCAAGAAATGCTGGACCTGGCTGTAATTAACCTCAGTTACTGCATTAACATCAGTTATGTTTAGTCTGTGAATAGTTTTAAAGAAAATGCTAAAACACTGACCAGAGAACAGAAAAGTGCATATCTATTTAAAAGTCATGTTCTACTTAATGATTAGAGGATTCAAACAATTTAGTTAAACCTAGATTTGCATTTCACTGTTTATATAAACCATTAACTGGTTATAAGCCATTAACCATTCTGACTGACTGTCAGATCCCTTTTTTATAGTTTTGTGCATTATTTTCAGCTTTGTAGTTTTATTTTCTCCTTTTCATTGTTGCTAACATTTCTGAGTATTTGTTTTTCTGATAACTATCAAGACAAATTTAAGGTCTCATTTTGTTGTTGTGGGTTGGAAGCTAGCAGGATTCTCTGTGTTGTTAATATCTTTTGATATTGAGATCTGTGATATGCTGGTTCAGGGACTCATGGAGGTGTAAGTAAATTAACACATTTAGTATTAATTTATGGATATAGACAAACCTCCCTTCCTCAGGGCTTTTGGAAAGAGCCATAACTGGAGATTCCCCTCTCCTGGTGCTAAGTTTTATGCACTTTGCAAGAATTTTTATCTTAGACCTTTACATTTCTGGCAAGGACTAGAAGAATTTCCAAGAAGAGAAGGAAAGACATGGTAGATAATGCAATCAAAGATCCATTTCCTCTCAAAACTGGCTTAAAAAGGCAAATGAAATAATAATAAATATAGATAACGAAGCAAATGTATGAAGCATGTGATGCAGGAGAGCAATGTAAATCTAGTGGATGTTATTGCCTTAGTTACTACCTAGTAAAATTTTTCTTTGTAAAACCAAAATTTTGTGCCTTCTTGCACATATGCTTTTTGAGATACTCAAAATAGTAAAATAACTTAAACTTTGGAGGAACTTAGGCATAGTACATCAAACATTCAGAAGGCTTTAATGGACCAAGGGGATTTATGGTCATGTATGAAGCTGCAGCAGTTTTTTAAGATCCTCTCATCTGCTTGACTGACAATTAATAATCTTATTACATTCAAGTTCCCAGCTAAATTATGTGTAATAAAAAAGTCAGTACTGTTCAAAAAGTTATAAATTGCCACCCAACTTTTCAGAATTTGGAAATCTATAAGAAACTATACAAGTGATTAAAGATTCAACAGAAAAATATTTAATGCAATTATGGTATATTTTATTTTTCATTGATTTTCCTTCTATTTTTTCCCATTAATTTCCACAATCTAACTATTTCTTAATGTCACCAGCAATTCTTAGACAGTTCCCCTTGCTCAGTCATACTTAGATGTCTGGAGTTTTTAATAAAGGTCTTTCACAGTCTTTTTCATAGTAATTTTTCTAGACATTTATCCTGTGCTGAAGAGATGAGTTACTGCTGTAGAATGCTGTTAAAGAATATAAATGGATAAAATAGTTCTCCAATCTCTTCTGCTTTCTTTGTACTGGACCATCTGCAAAGTTAAGTTGAAAATAAAGTTTAAAGTTCCTTAAACACTATCTAAACTTAGTCCTTTCTCTGCAAGCATTGACAATCTGTACCCACCTGTTACTAGTTTTGAGGGTGCATGGAAATACCCCTTTTTGTGTCCATTACAGTAAAATTCTGCTGGAAGATTTCAATGACAAATAGAAAAATAGAGAAGGCCTTAAGAATTAGCTGTATTTTATTCCCAGTACTAAGGAACTACTTAGACTGTATTTTTCTCCTCTTAAATAAATGATTCTTTTAGAAGTATTGCATTGACACTTTGCTGTGACTTTGCTGAGCACTAATGAGGTTTGGGACAATGCTTTGTATCATTTAGATTATGATTAACTGGATGTTTTCAAAATCCCTTTGAACAAACAGGATCAGTCAGTTTTTGATTTCCCAGAGAAGACATTTGGGCAACTTTGATTTTCCCTGGTGTTCCTCTTCTGTAATGTTTTCTTGGGAGGCATATGAAAGGTAATGGATTTACAGCTGTAGAAATCTGAAAGCTGGCATTAACCCACAGAGTAAATACAGTTTGAATAAAAGTTGTAGATTGTTTTTAGTGCAGGCCTTGAAGTTCCTTGATAGGCTTGAGAGGTGAGCCTGGGCAAAGCTCCTGCAGGGCAAGGCCAAGCACAGGGTCCTGCCCCTGGACATGGAGGGATGGGATAAGGGGAAATAGCTGCAAACTGAAAAAGGGTAGTTTTAGATTAGGTTGTAGGAAGAATTTTTGCACTGTGAGGGTGATGAGGCGTGGAAAAGTTTGCTCAGAGAATTTGTGGATGCCCCATCCCTGGAAGTGTTCAAGGCCAGGTTGGATGGGGCTGTGAGCAGTCTGGTCTAGTACAAGGTGGCTCTGCTCACAGCAGACAGTTGGAATTAGATGACCTTAAAGGTCCCTTCCTACCCAAACCTCTCCATGGTTTTATAACTGGAGGGATGTGGAGACCTTCAAGAGAAGGAAGGAGTGCTGAGTTCCTGAGCACACCAAAGCATCAGATCAAACACAGGACAGTTTTTTGTAAGCATCACAATTAAGAGAGTGAATAACTACAATTATATACACTTCTGAAAATTTTTTTGAATGGCAGACTCTTTTGTTTTAAGTCTTTTTTTTTTAAAAACAAGTTTAAATTTGTCCAAATGTTCCATCTTCTGGGTTTTTAATGTCTTTTGTTCGCCATGTTTAAATTCTGTACATTATCAAGGTGTCAAAAACCAATTTATTATTCATGCTCAGTTAGTTTGATTCAGGAGAGATATGAACATTCAAATTACTGTTTTATATAAATTCTGTAATATTTTAAAGACTCAGCTTGTTACTAGGAGATTAGTTTTAAGTTCCTGTGAAGATGGTTAATGGTAGTTTATTTTTTTGTTTGTTTGTTTTCAAGAAATTTGAAATAATGAAGTATTCAGTTTCTTGGGAATAATTAATTTTGGTTTTCTAAAGGAGTTGTATTTTTTTTTAAACTACAAATTCTTCATACAACACTTTTCTCTCCCTGATTTCCACTGTCCATAAAAGTCCACCTGAGTTCTCATGCTACTGTGTGAAAGGATTCTATCTGTAATCTATGAACATTTAGTTCCTTCTTCCATCAAATTTTTGGGCAGTGGGGAAGAAGTAGAAGAAAATAATTTTGCTTACTATTTTGGGACTGACTTAGTTTAACCGGTGGCAGTCTTTTTAACTGATAACAGTCTTTTTTAAGATAATTTCTGTTCTGTAGCTCATGGAATGATGGTTGTGGGTTTATGACACATCTGAATGGATTTGGTATCAGGCAAAATGATTCTCCTGGGGAAAAGAGGAGGACTGGGACTGCCCTTTTTCAAAGTATCTTGGTCAGTAAGTACAGACTGCTGTCACAAGCAAGTGCTGTTCTCCAGCTCCAGCTTTCTGTCCTTTGAATAATTGTGCCTTTTGATGCACTTCTGTTGTGAAACACACTAGAAAATTAATAATGTATTTGCAGAAGGAGAGATTTTGGGCAGATCCCCTCTCTAATCCTATTCATGAGGATTAGAGAGGTGTGCTGGTACTTTTCAGGCATCACCAACATGTAGTTGAATGGCGGGCCAGAGAAAAGATGCTATCCTTGTGCTTACTTAAAGCAAACATTGAATTAGGCAAAGTTAGGAAAATGAGACCTTTCTCCTCTGAATGTGAGCTGGTGTTCATGTTGTAGTGGGTTTACAGATTGATTTAGCTCAGCCAATCTAATGTCCAGCTCTGGTGAAAGGGGGAATCTTCATCCTTTCATACACAGGTCTACGTTTCTATTTTTGTCTGAATTAAAATGGGTTCAATCTCAGGGTGACCTAACCTACACAAATGTTAAATGGTCCTTTTGCTTTTTTTTTTAGTTTTGTTTTGAGGGTTAGAGATAGATTTGCATGGAGAGCTTTGGCATTATGGGTAGGGTTGGTTTCTGATGACTTTGAGAACTGTCTTCCTATGGATCACACACATTTGGAGCACATATCACAGGATATTGTGGAAGCTGGAAAAACACATTCCTTCAAAAAGAGATTGAAAGAGTCAAATATTCACTTCATATCCATAGCACATTGTTTTAACTGTACAGACCAGAGTTATGGTCTGTACAGTTAAAATCTGTTATATATACCTACATTATGAAGATTTTTTTTTATACTTCAGCTAAAGTCCTTTTTTAAAACAAAAAAAGTTGGTCTAAAGGCAGCATGCAGCATCTCTATAGGAAAGAAAAAAGACACTGTGTAAAGTCTCATGGATTCTGACAGTGGTTTGCATTAGATTAGTTCTGACAGGTGTTTGCATTAGATTATCATATTTAATATGTATCAATTAATTTGTCTGAGTCCCATTTTGAATGCATTTATATTTTCAGTTTCTCTGATATCATGCAGTAATTGTTCCATGACTTAATTACATGTGGGGTGAAAGTGCATACTCCTTTAGTTTGAGTCTGCATTGAACTGTTTTTTGTGGGTTGCAAGATAATGATTATTCACACTTTTTTTTCCGCAGCATTGCTATTTACGAAGTTTTTTCTGATATTTCACTTTCGGTTACCTCTTTTCCAAGCTGAAGGTCTCCAAATTCTCTATCCCTTTCCCAAACAAAATACTTCTGATTTTGTCTTTGTTACTGTTTTCTGGTTCTTTATCCTTTTTTGTGATCCATACTTGAAGCTTTAGGACATTTACAGAATTTAGTTGAATTAATAGGAATTAGGTTGATGTTCTTTCCTGGTTTATTTCTGATCCATTCCTAAAAATTCCATTGCCTTTTAGACTGTTGATAAGTATTGGAGAACTCTGTAGTGAAGGACAGGCTGTTTTTCTAAGGGACAGACTGTAAGACACTGGAGGCCATCTCTGAGTTTGAGGCAGAGATGTGGCTCACTGGGTAATGCTTATCTGTAGAAGCTGCTGTCAGAATGCCATGAAGAACTCAAATCTTATTCTTCTGAAGGTAGATTTACTTAGGTGATATTGACTGAAAAGAGGAAAGCAAAAGGCATAAATAAAGTTTAGTAAACGAAAGTCGATTCTGCCTTTAAAATAGAGATATGATAGTGCTGGAGGAAGGATTTTTGTGAAAGAAATTATCACTACAGTAAACTTCTTTTTTTTTACTCTGATATTTATATGCTTTGACTTCTTGAAACGATTGCCTAGGGAAGCAGGAAAACCTTTATCTTCCTTATTGGCATTTGATGTTTTTAATAAAAAATAAGACCTTGCACGTGTTTGCCTTGTTCTTAGGCATTTCCCTAACCTGAATACTGAGGGCATTCTTTTGGGATTTGGGACATGTGGGGACTAGGCTGGGTAGAGCCTAGAAACCAATTTTCTCACTTCCTGGGCATGTGCTGTAGTCATTAGTTTGTGATCTAGTGGTGATTGCAGTGGCTGCTGGTCTGTTGGCACCCTCAGTCTGCATCCCAAGTAGATGGAGGTATCTAATATTTCTTAATGTTTCTATCTTCCAAGGGTGGGAAGTAGCAACCTCCCACTAGGGGACATGATTGCCTTTTGTGAGCAGGTACTTCATCAACATGACTGAAAATCTGAATCTCCCTCTTCAAGTTCTTAAAGACATTTGTCTTTCTGTGAAATGCATGGGTAATTTAGAGGCAGTAACATGAGGATAACCTTGGAGAATTCTGCTCACTTAAAGTATGCAAAATGCTGGTGAGTTAGTATTTATCTAGCGAGTATATATTCAGTTCACCCAATTTAGGTGATTAAATTTTTATAGTGGTAGTATGAAAGTCTATTAAACAGTTTGGCAGTCCTTTTAGAAAATGCTCAAACATCCTGAAATGCAGAAGGGCACAGAGGAGAGTTAGTGTGGAGCATTTAATGTGAATCTTTGTCTCACAGTCAAGAAATGGGAGGCCTAGAAGAGGCAATCATGCATATAAAGCAGTTTAAGACCTATTTTCTTTTAACTGAGTCACTCTAAATATAGAATTGGCTTCTATTTTAAGTATTGAAATATCAGAACACTTCTGGTGTCTGATGTCTATTCTGTTACCTTTGTACTGAGCCCACAGACTGAGCCATGGCTCCTGTGCTGTAATGACCAGGTCCCATCTCACTGGGACAGTGCAATTTGTGAGATGCAATCCTCTAGACAACCTGACACTTGTGGGAAAGGGAGAAACACGAAGAATAGAAGTTGTAATGTTCTGGTAACATTTAGGGTAAAAACTTGGAAGATCAGTTCTGTTGAACCTGCAGAATCTCTAGCACAGAACTGAAAGCATTATTAAAAAACAGTACTCCAAAAAAGCTGGTTTTAGATGCAACCAGTTTAGTGAGCACCAGAGCTATTACAGTTTAGTTAATCTGTTTAGTTACAGAGTTGCCTGATGTCCATTCTCATAGAAAAAGCTTCAATAGCTTTAGGTGCTCCCATATGGCCTCTTCTCCAAATATCTCAACTTCCCACTTAAAATCACGCTGAAGGACCCACAGAATCTCTGTTTTTCTCCTTGTTGTCTACAGCACTTCTTTCCTCCATGTAAAGTCACCAAGCCTTTCACACCTGTTGTTGGGTAACCCCCACTGTGGTTTCAGAGACTTTATGTTAGTACTGCCTATATTCTATAAATAATATCTTCAGGAATATGGGTTAAATGCATTCATAGAGACCCTTCTGCTCCCAGTGGAGATTGAGAAGTGCACATGGAACACAGAATCAGAATATCCTGAGTTGGAAAGGCTCCACAAAGACTGAGTCTATCTCCTGGCCCAGCACAGGACAGCCCCAAGAATCACACCATGTGCCTGAGAACATTGTCCAAACACTTTTTGGGCTCTGTCAGGCTTGGAGCTGTGACCACTGCCCTGAGAAGCCTGTTCCAAACATTTTTATTCTGAGGGATGGCAACATGCCCCAAAATATAAGGAGTTTAAGGAAAAGCTGTACATAGTTTTAAATATAGACGAAATTGTCTTTTAGACTAAACTTTTCCCCATCTTTATTTGTGGAACTGATTGAACAGCTAGGTGTAATTTTTCAAAGGATATGGTATGAAGCAGAAACAGAAAAATTCAAATTTTATTTAGAAGATTTAGTCTTTTGAAGGTGGAAATATTTGGATGTAGGATCTCCTTGTAGCAGGCATCAAGCACTATGAATAATGGTCTGAGCTATCAGTTCCTGGCAAGTTATTTGAGCAGAACTGTGGTGTAAGTACTGATGGATTCTGGAAGTGTATCCATCATTAACAACAGAAACTAAAACAGTCATACTAATGATTATAGACTTTATTGTTTAATTTACACTTTTATATTATAGACAATGCATGTTTCTAGTGTGAAATTTTTGATGAGCGTTCTTTTCCTTCTTCCTTTAGGAGCCAGAAAAATTGTTCCTCTTGAGGCTTCTCCTCATGAAAGTGAACCCAAAACTCCAGACACAACAGTCCAAGACCCATCACAACGAAAAGGATATCAAGAATATGCCATTCAGCAAACCCCATATGAACAGGCAATGAAAACAAGCAGGTAGTTTTGAAGTACTTACATTTGTGTTCATGCAGAATATGAATGAAATGCTTCCCCATCCATTTTCATGAAACTGGAGTATTGTTCTGAGACCCTTAAATAAAGGAAGAGCTGAAAATTAACTATGAATAAGCTGTATAATTTAAAATGTCTTTGGAGAATACATTTTTTTAAAATCTAAGCATTTCTGTCCATTATGAATGTCTAGGGAAATTTCAACACATTATGTTACCAAGGTTCACTGCTGTAAATATAACTTCTTGTTTGGTTTTTTTTCAGGTTGGGTCCCACTCAACTGAAGATTTTTACATGTGAATACTGCAACAAGGTGTTCAAATTTAAACACTCCCTCCAAGCACATCTGAGGATTCATACAAATGAGAAGCCTTACAAGTGTTCTTACTGCAGTTATGCCAGTGCCATCAAAGCCAACCTGAATGTTCACCTGCGGAAGCACACAGGGGAGAAGTTCAGCTGTGATTATTGCACCTTCACCTGTCTCAGCAAAGGCCACCTCAAAGTCCACATCGAAAGGGTTCACAAGAAGATTAAGCAGCACTGTCGTTTCTGCAAAAAGAAATACTCAGATGTTAAAAATTTGATCAAGCATATGAAGGAGACTCACGACCTTCAAGACAAAAAGGTGAAAGATGTTTTCGATGAGCTTCGCTTGATGACACGAGAGGGCAAAAGGCAGCTTCTCTATGACTGCCATATTTGTGAGCGCAAATTCAAAAATGAGCTGGACCGAGACCGCCACATGCTCGTTCATGGTGATGAAAGACCCTTTGCTTGTGAGCTTTGTGGCCATGGAGCCACTAAGTACCAAGCCCTTGAGCTTCATGTTCGAAAGCACCCTTTTGTGTACGTGTGTTCCGTGTGCCTGAAGAAGTTTGTCAGTTCTGTGAGGCTCCGTGCTCACATCAAAGATGTGCACGCAGATCTGCAGGAGGATTTTGTTTTTAATAGTTCCATCAACCAAAGCTTCTGCCTGCTTGAGCCAGGAGGTGACATCCAGCCAGAAGCCCTTGGTGAACAGCAGACACAAGCTGCAGGTGAATCGACTGTCACGAGTACTGATGCTGTGAACACCCCACAGCCATCGGCTTCTAAAGGTGAATCAGCAGCTGCAGATGTAAACCATGATGGTCAGCATAATGGAGATGTAAAAGTTGATGCAGTCCTTTCCTTAGAATTAGAAAATCCTCTGGTGAAGAATGTAGCAGAGACACTGTGTCAGACAACAGACGTAGCAGTCCCAGACATTCAGCCCTGTGTAACATCAGATTGCTTCCTGCTGAAAAATGGTACTGCTGGCCCTGAGGAGTTTAAAGGTTCTCCTCCAAATGAAGAGCAAGTTACTCACTGCAATTCTGTAAACGAGCAGGGTGAAGAAATTAATCTTTTACTATCTGAAGACAAAACTTTAGATGTGAGTGAGAACAACACAATGACTGAGAAACTTCCAGTTCTTGAAGAGAGAATCCATTCTGTTCCTCCTGGTGGATCAGAAACAAGCAATCCACCCATTCAAAATTCAGCAGAACCCACAGACCCTTTGGCAGCAGCAGAAGCTGGTGCAGCCACCTGCCCACAGGCAGCCTCTTCCAACACAGCTACAGCCAGTGGGGGGAATGGATCCGTGGCCTTCATGCAGATCCTGGACAGCTTGCAGAAGAGACAGATGAACACTGAGCTGCGGGAGAGGATAAGGAAAGTTTATGGAGACTTGGAATGTGAATACTGTGGTAAGGAGCAGTGGAATTGTGCTTGGGGTTTTTTAAATCTTATGCAGTGAGCTAGCTTTTTCCTTCTCCTCCAGTTTACAGTGACATAATTGTATTTTTGCAGCAGCATTAATTTTGTAGTTCAGTGTGGATTCTGGGGTTCAGTGGGATTTATTTTTTGCTGTAAATATAATGGGAAATGAGTCAAATCTCCTCAAAAAACTCACTAGTAGAATACAGCAAAGCAGTACATTGCAAAGCTCAATTATCTGCTGACGTGAAATTTGATAGAATTAGATTATTTCTATCCACATGCATCTCCCCATATCACAACTTTCACTGGGGCCAAGCACAGCAGATTTAGGCATGTGATCAGTATTAGTTCAGTCCACGCTTTAATGCTTGAGCTTCATTATCAGCTTAGTACAAAATCCAATTTTTTTTCATGTAGTGTAGGAGGATGTATGGTAATATACATTCTGTACAATAGAGACATAGATACTGGCATAATTTTGTGTCTTGTTTTGAACCAGGTTCTTTGAGATGAAAATTTTAATTACATGATATCAGATCAAGACTGTCCTGACTGTAGTTGTTTGGGTTTTTTAGTTTATGGAAGTGGGAATAACACACCATTGCACTTATTCTAACTGAAAATGTTTGTGTTTACATAACTTGAAAGGAAGCAATTCAGGATGTATTTTGTAGCTTTCATTCTTGAAAAGGGAAAGGAATCAAAGTCAGAAAAAACAAGTTTTTGAAACATCATGTAACATTGTACTTTAGATGAATTGCTCTGAACTTTTTGGTGCCATTATACCAAAAGGTTTTTAAGAAGGAGTAACATGAAAGAAAGTAACAAAAAATATTTTGACAATCTCCTTTAGTGTACAGTTGCATTCAGATTCTTTGCATAAGAGAACAAATGTGAAGGGCTTTTTCTTTAGGAAAAAGATCATTGATGTGTAATGAAGAGGCCCTTGTTAGGCTGTTTCAGGACATATAACATGATCTTCTTAGGCAAAGATGGATTTGTAAATATATTTTCAGTAGTGAAGGGTCTGTGGACAAGCTTTCATTAAAGACAAAAGGGACCGGATTCAAACAGTGTGTTTTATCTTGAAAGAAAATCGGTTATTTTTTTGAATTTTCACTAACAATTGTTTAGGCAATTACTTTCTTCATGTCTAATTTGCTTTTCAGGCAAGTTGTTTTGGTACCAGGTGCACTATGACATGCATGTCCGAACGCACACTCGAGAACATTTATATTACTGCTCCCAGTGCAATTATTCTTCCATCACCAAGAACTGCCTTAAGCGTCACGTCATCCAGAAACACAGCAATATTTTGCTGAAATGTCCCACAGAAAATTGTGACTACTCCACTCCAGATAAATACAAGCTCCAGGCACACCTGAAAGTTCACTCAGATCTGGTGAGTAGCAAACCAAATGTGTGTTTGTCTGAATTGAGTGTCTTCTTCAGTGTTTGTAATTCTGTGGTAATACTTGAAGACATAGCTCAGGGTTCTAACCTGTGTGTTCTCTGCACATTTCTGGGAATACCTGACTTAGAGTAACTGGATATTTGGACCTTCTCAGAGCTGTTTCCAGGGCATTATGTCTGTATCCATTTTCTCTCTTTGGTTTTCTCAGTATTTTCAGATCCTTTGGGTGAGTAGAATAAAGTTGGTACTATTGTTACATTACTTCATTCCGTGAACCTGAATTCCCTTCCTTCATAAATAAATGACTCGTGTAAAATGGAAATATGTTCTTCTTAATTACTACAGACAAAAGATATTTAAGTTGTTAAAAAGGATTTTTTTCCTAGTATCTTCACCTAGCTGCAGTTGAACATCTAACATTTTCTGTTGTGTTGACAAACACAGAGAGATCTCATTTTAAAGGTTCCTGTCTTGTTCAAAAAGCCCTCAGAGTGCCATGTGCTAAAACCAGGTCTTGGTAGGCTATTGGTCAGTATTTCCAACAGCTGAATTTACTTTAAAGGTATTTGGAACAGAACAACACTTCACCTCCTACTGTTCTTAAGCAGCTACTTCTGAAGAACTTTAAAACCAAACAGAAGAGATGACACAAAAAGGAAAAAATTCCTGCCATTGTGTCCTCCCCTTCTGTAAATATTTGAAATTGAGTCTGAATTTGTTGTGAAAGGTGCAGAAAATCCATATCATAGGCTTTCTTTTTGGATGTTTTTGAATTCATGATATTTACAATGCCCATGTGATAGCAAAAATCTGTGTAATTGATGTCTAAGAACACTTAAGAAAAAAGAGTCTACAATTAGCTCTCCTTATATCCTTCCATTAGTACCTGGTTTTCAACTGTGATGAATGTCCAGCAGCTCCCACTAGGAACATCATTTTCATAATTCTAAATAGAACTGAGAAAATGGATTTCATAATTAAAAACATTGTGGTGGCACAATCTTTCAGAAGCATACTTACTGATGCTTACTGTGAAATAAATTAATTTACATGGATTGAAAAATTCATGTATTAGAATTTACTTAGTAACTGAATTTGGCAATTCTTATATTGATCTTTGTGTCCACTGCTTGGTATATTTACTCCATGCATATCTCAGTGAAAAGGACTACTTCTTCAAAAATATATCTATGCATAGTTAAATGTGGAAATCTACTTTAACTTTAATTTGAAAAAATAGTTCTTAATAAATGTCAAAATTTAAACTTCTCTGGAGACAGAAGATATTGAAATCTCAGTTCAGTTTCTTGTGTGGATGTGTATTCTACATCACCTCCTTGCTGGCTGCATTTCAGCTGGATCCCTGCATTATTTGTAGAAGATAAATGATGGGTATTGAAAAGCATCTTTCCCTTCATCCTTGTATATATGACTGCATAGACACCATTTTACTCTCTGTGCAGCACCCAAGTCTTGCACTGAATTTGGAGTTGGTTATTCCCTGGCAGATGATGATGGGGAGTGTGAATGTGCTGCCTCTTGCCTTCTGTGTTTGCTACACATTGTTGTTACAGGGAACAGTTTTACTTTTGAAGCCTGGGAATTGAAGCGTGGCTTGATTCAAAACCAAAACTTTTGTATATTCTCTGATTTTCAGTGCTCATCTCTTGCTCCTAGGGCTTTTATTGTAGATTTTTGATGTTTATTGGCATTTATTGAGCTCCTCCAAAGTTCAAACTGTGACATGACCAATCACTTCAGTGTCATGGGACATAGGAAAGGGCTGGGCAGTTTCAAATTGCTTCAGTACAATTTATATTATGAATGAGCTCATGGTAACATTAAAGAGCAGGGTGTGGAATTAAACAATGCTGAAGTAGGTACCAGAGTTTGTGTACAACCCCCAGTGGCTTTTGCCATGCTCACTGTGCTGAGCAGATAAACATCACAGAGAGGTTTGTCTCTGAACATATTTTAAGTCTATGTATGTAATTGATACTGCAACATTAGCACCTCTATAAAACTGCAGTTCAGACTTAGAACCACCACCCGTTATTAAGTGCTTGCATCTACTTTGATGCACATTTTGGGCTGTAAATTATTCTTGTCTTTGGAAGGATGCTTAGAAATTCCATGATGCTGTTGACCTTTCATGTAATAGTGTAGCTGTTAGTAGGATTTAAGATGCCCAAGCTCTGATTGCTCATTTGCCCTTCCTGAGGAGAGTAAATTTTCACAGGGTCACTGCTCTGGCTGTGTTTCCTCTGCCTCTGGAGCAGTGCTGCTGAGCAGTCAAGAATGCAAGGTACTGGAAAGGGAAGCAGTTAACAAAAACATCTCTGGTCTAATGATCAGGCACTCAGTTGGAAAGCAGCTTTTGCTCTTAGTCCTCACTTACATAATGAATGTCAGCTTGGCATTTGTTTTTACTAAAGTTATTTCACCAAAAAATGCTTAAGTACTATATGCAGGTGCTTGTCATTTTGTGAGCTGAGTTCTACTTCTTGCCAGACTTCAGAAAAATCTGTCTAAACATCTGCATGTTTTTCTGTAGCCTCCTTCACATGTGTGCACAGCTGTCTCCTAGGTACATCACTTCCTTTTAGCTGAGTTGCATTTTAATGGGACATCAGTTTAATGCTGAATCTTTTGGGAAATGTTTTATTTGAACATCATGACAACTGTGGTGAAGATTCCTGGAGGTCTTCACTCCTCAGAAGTGTAACTTGGAGGTCTAATTCTGATCCCATGGGTGTTAGAAATTAAATTTCTGTTGATCTGGATAGATATGGGAGCAGGCTTTGGTCTTCTATTCCTCTACAAAATTATGCAATCAAATGTTGTGTTAATTGAGTTGTGGGAACTTTTCCTGGAAATATTCTGTGAGTGCCAATATTAAGTAGAGGAGTTTAATTTTTATTTTTGTGACTGTATACTTGTATACCTACCCCTTGAAGTATCTTGAAACACATGCCTCAGAGAAATAAAATTCTCTTCAGAGCACTATAAATGGATAATG
This sequence comes from Molothrus ater, assembly GCF_012460135.2. Taxonomy (NCBI): domain Eukaryota; kingdom Metazoa; phylum Chordata; class Aves; order Passeriformes; family Icteridae; genus Molothrus; species Molothrus ater. The sequence continues at coordinate 146,102,708 of NC_050478.2, read as the reverse complement.
CAATATAGCTGACGCTTTCTTAGCACAATTTTAATTCATTTCTATAAAGAGAAATGCATTGTGATTATTATGTAAGTGGCCTTATTTAATAAAGAAATAGTATAAACAAGAAAATTTGTGATAATGTTAGGCTAATTTATTTTCACTAGTTTAAGAATACTTACATATCTAATTAAATTCCTGCTTTATGGAATGCAAACAACACTTTCAGTCAAAAACCTATTTTTATTTAGGAATTATTTTAAGTTTCTTGTATTTTCTCAAATTGGCTAATAGAGATGTTGAGGAAAATATCAGGCAGTGATTGCCTTTGAATTTTAAACAGCTGATTGGACTTTGCAGCTGGTCTCTAACAAAGGTAGATGCAGTTCTCTCTCCATGCTTTGCTTCTGTTCAAAAAAAACTTCAAAGGCATTTAAAAGGCAGATATTCCAATAAGGCAGAGGAAAAATAACTTTCATTCTTACCAGAGGAGAACTTGCTTGCTGAGAATGTGATTCAGGTATTTCTGCAACCTCAGCTTTCAAAGGGTTTCTGTCATCACCTGTGGCCATGGCACCTGAAGAGCTGGAGCTGAGGACCAGGGGAGCTTCTCTGGGGCTCTGTGTTGTGATCTGGGTGCTCTGAAATATTTAATTTGCAGCAGGGAATCTTTAAAGGCTGTTTTGAGACTGGTGGGATTGCACTGAAGGACTCACACAAGCTCTCAGGGCAGCAACAGAAGAACATTTAAGCATTCCAAGCTGGCAGCATAAGCTCCAGTACTCTGGCACTGGCCTGGATACCCAGCAAGGAAAGGTTTGGCTTCAGCTGAGCACTCTCTGTGAGGAACTGGAGCCACACTTTGAAGGGACTCAGTGCTCCTAGGCATGCTCTGTTACACTACAAATGACAACCCTTTTGAAAATCACTTCTGCAGAACTTGGTGTAGATAACATCCTAACAGCTTGAAAAAAGCTGTTGGCATTATTTCATTATTGAAGAATTTTGTTACCATCGTCCTGTGGAAAGATGAGTTCTCAGCACCCATCCATTCATGTTGCCCTATAGCTCTTGATGCATTTACTGATTATTTTGGTTTTTCCTCTAAGATATAGGCTTATAGTCTTGCCTTCTTCAAGAATATTAATAAGAATGTGAAGTTGTCACAGTTAACAGCACTTCAGCTGAAGTGGCGTGTGTGTAGTGGAGTGTTGAATTTTTATTTCCTTTTTAACATTTTTCTCAATGTTCTGGCCACAGTGAGAAATACTTAATTCAGTGAGTATTAAAGACCAGCAACACCCAACTGCACACTAAAAGTATACTATTTTTTTCCCTTTATTTATTGTATATTTTGAAATCACATATATAGCAAGTTTGAGGAACAGACTGAGATCTGTCAACAAATTTCAGCTCAAGAGCCCCTAAATGATTTTGTGCTGTTTTTCTTATATGTGCCAAATTATGAATGTGATCATGCAACTACATCTTTGAAAAGGTGCAAACATTGCTATGGAGTTTTGTTATGATTAATCTACCAATCTTTATTGGAGTAACATTGTGATGGTGTTCACAGGGGTTTTCAAATGAGGGAAGAGATGAGAATGTTGACTCCATATTTCAGAAGGCTTGATTTATTATTTTATGATATATATTACATTAAAACTATGCTGAAAGAATAGAAGAAAAGGTTTCATCTCAGAAGGCTAGCTAAGCCAAGAATAGAAAGGAATGAATAACAAAGGCAGCTGTCCCAGACTCTGTCTGAGCCAGCTGTGCTGTGATTGGCCATTAATTACAAACATGCACATGAGACCAATCCCAGATCCACCTGTTGCATTCCACAGCAGCAGATAACCATTGTTTACATTTGTTCCTGAGGCCTCTCAGCTTCTCAGGAGGAAAAAATCCTAAGGAAAGGATTTTCATAAAAAGATGTCTGCAACATAACATGTTCAGGTAGAAATCCAAAATCATCAGTAGCAGATTTAGGTTATATCATTTCAGAGACCCTAATTCCACAAACTAACAGCTCTTTTTCAAGGTTTTGTCAGCTTTGTAGGCTCCTTGAATCTCTTCCAAAACTCAGCTAGTATTCTCTGATGTTCCTTTCTTTCCCTTAAGATTCTTAGGGCTTAAAATGATGACAGCCCCAACTCCATCACAGCAAGGTACAGCCCTCAGAGTGGTAATCCTTGTGTAGCTGCCATCCCCAGCCCCTGGTGCAGGTTTTTTCACAGGAGCAAATGGCTGTCAGCTCAGGCAGAATTCTCCTTGTGCCACTGCCACATTAATGCCAGTGAGAGCTCCATATGCTACAGCTGTGGGAGTATTTATTGCTATTTCAACCCAAGTGTTCTAGGGCTACTGCTGGTTTTAACTTGTAGGTACTTCAACTTAGGGATTTGTTTCTCAGAGGTACATGAGACTGACTGCCAATGCTGCATCATATTCCAAAACCTGTCTGCTGTGAAAACCCATCAATTATTGCTTTCCTTTCAAGAGAGGTGTCCATGTACAGCTGTACAACTGCAGCATCTGGACAATAATGACCTCCTTGTACAGTCCTCCTTGCTATACAGATGTTCTTTGGTCAAAGGTCAGAAACTGGCAGAGTCCAGGACCCTTAGCCTCCTGTAATCTCCAGATTTCTCCTTCATAACACAGGGGTCTGTCCCATTTTGATCAATAATCTTCCTTCCACACTCTTTAGGAAGTATTTCTATCCTGGAATAAGTAGTGAGGTGTCTGTTCTGTGGCTTCAGCTCACCTTTTCAGAGATCTCTGCTAGGTGGGCACTGCACCTCTCCAACCAAGTACTGTGTTACCTGGGCACCTGCCCAGCTGTCAGGACTAACTAGACTCCCTCCATCTGTGGTTTTGATAATGCCCTCATAAATTAATCTACTGAGTGCAGAGGTGACTATGACCCACTCATTGGATTGAGCATCCAAGTGCCAGCAGGTACTGCTGGAAAGATCAATCTCTCCAATTTATATTGTGACTGTCAAGGTTTAATTTAAAGTGTAATGGAGAAAATTTCTACATTTTTAGGAGTTAAAAGCATTTGTCAAAACAGGAAAATTGCAATTAGACTAAAATTGCATATAGGAAGAGATGACATCAAAACTCTCCAGTTGGACTTGATTGACAGTGTTCAATCTGTTATAACATCAGTGACACTGAGAAAATCCATGGTAGTCTTTAAATCAAAATACTAGAATAAGACTTTATTGGTAATAAAATGCTGGATATTTATAAAGTAGTTAAAAATGTAGATACTGAATAAGTAATGGCATCTGTCATTGTTAACTCCGCTGCTCAATTTCAGGCCATTTTATAAATCCACAGAGTGGTGGTTGTCTTCAGAAGGGTAAGATCTGATCCTGGTATAAGAAGGGTGGACTTGTGAAAAAAAAGAAGAAAAACCCCTAAATATTACTGCTTACATCAAATACATTCTCTTCTGTTATGTGACTTGATCTTTCAACTCCTGATTTTCTACAGAGTCAGTCAGAAGATAATGCTTACATTTATTGTGCATATTCTCATCTGCTGTAACTTGGAACCCTGTATTTATGAGGATTAATGATGTGCTTAGAGTCTTTTAATATTTCTCCTTCACTTATTTCACTATAAATACATTCCTTTTTTTCCTTAAAAACTGAACCTTGAATTAGAACTTTGTTGAGAACCACGTATTACTGAATAATGACTATAGTGATTATACCAGTAGACTGAAAATGCAATCCCTTTCTTTCTCACTTAAGGATAAAAAGAGTTATTCCTGTCCTGTGTGTGAGAAGTCATTTTCTGAAGATCGACTTATAAAATCTCACATCAAGACAAATCACCCCGGTAAGAAAAAAAACCAAGGAAGATTTCTCAGTCTATTGCAATAAATGGATAAGGGTTTAGAATGAGCAGTGTAATGTGATTATATTTCTAAGAAAGAGAAGAGTCTTTTTCTAATTCAACTGGTTTAGAGTAAGAATTGTGTTGGTTTTGCAGATGTTAGAACTCAGAGTGAAAAGTGTTCCTGTTTGAGTGTGTTGTGGAATATGTCAGGTAATTGTGCTAAGAAATCTGTCTTCATCTGGAAAAGGGTGAATTCAAATTAAGCACTGGAAGTTTGGGATCAGGCATATAGAGATCCTGTAGCAGCCCAGGAGATGTGAAATTCCCCCTGGCCCTACATGAACTGACAGGAATGTGTTCAGGGCTCATGATTTGTCTGTAGGTGCCTGATGGGAATGCAGAGCTGGCCCTGTGCTTGCCCAGGTCCCATGGGCTGGGCTGGGCCCCCAGGGCCAGCTGGAGTCTGCAGCAGGGCTCCTGCTAGAACCAGCTGGGGTGTGGTGTGGCCAGTAGGAATGGAGCTGGCAAGTTCCATTACTGGAACATGTAATGGATCTGGATCCACAAACTGCTTGCTGGATGCAGCAAACTGCTCCAAACTCTGTTTACACCTTGCATTCTGGTGTCCTGATTTATCAGTGCAAATACAAGATAACATGAATGTGGTGAGTCAGTGTGCTGTGCCAGAGTAACAATTCTTCCTCAGATCTTGGGAATTTGATGCCAAAATGCTGGTGTGGGGACTGATTTAAAATTTAAACCTCACTGATGTGAACTCAGCAATCACACTGGTGTGTCCCTAATTTCCTGCTTCTCAGGATCTGTGTTATGTTGGATAGAAAGTCCTGCTGCTACTGCAGAGGAGGGAGAGGTGACACTTTCATTAATTCATCTACAGTGCTCCTTATCACCTGACATAACTGGATACAAAGAAGGAAAACACTAGTCATGCTCAGACTGAGTCTAAGGGAAAAAATACAACTAAAAATGATGTAACTTTCCATGTCTTTCTTGTCAGATGTACAGCATAATAGGTAAAGCAGTGGTTTATCTTCCTACTGCCACTAGATAGTGCTAGACCCGTGTTTTAAACAATTTCCTTCACTTTAATTTTGTCCTTAACTCCCACTTCAGCTCTTTAGTTACTAAACCTCTTTATTTGCAGACCACTCCAGAGCAGTGTGGTTGGAGGGCTTGTCGTACGTCAGAGGACATGTCTGATGCAGGAAATTGAGATGAGAAAAGGCTTCTGAACTATACTGTAGTCAGGAGGTATAACTCCAGTAAGCATAGAAATTGAATCTCAAGAACTGTGCCTTTAAAGCCTTTGTGCTGCCTCAGGCAGGGAGCCTAAGAGATATTCCTGAATAACAGAACCTGAGAACTGGCAGGACACTGATGTTCTGTGCCCTACATGTTGCACCTAGCCTGTTCTTGTCCACTGACTGCTGAATGATCACTGTGTGCTATGTCTGAGGTCCAGAAATACCAGTTAACTCTGGAGCCCTGAAGTACTAAACTTGTGGATTTATAAATACTCCTGAACAATTCAATTCAATTTGGTATCTGAATCCCTCAAAAAAAAGTATAGTGTAATTTTTTTTTTTTATTCAGTGGGTCTTTTAAACTCTTACAGTAGAAGTAAGGTTTAGAAAGAAAATCTGCACTATTATTTTGTGTTTTCATTTTTCATTCTTGTATCATGGGCGTATAGAGCTAAAAGGCAGAATAGCAGATTTATTAGATGTATCTCTATGGCACTAATAAAGAAATACTGCATCTAAGATATGCCTCTGCAACAGTTATGCAATAAGCCTCTTTTAAAATATGGAGGAGAATTAATGTACAAATCTTTTATTTCTGTGAATTTTCTCCTTATAATCAGGAAGAAATCATTTATTTGTACACCACTCTTATTAATTGCAGTCCACATAAATGTGAAGAGTCTGATGGTATAAGCTATTAAATACTGCAGTGGCATGAGTGCAGTTGTTTTCAAAAATATAAATTAAAATTAATGAAGATGAAAGGAAAGATGGGTACTGTTTAAGATGAATTGAATTTTAAAGTGACATATCAAAAATTAAACTGAAGCATTTTCATATTTATCATTAAAATATTCTAGAACTCCCCCTCTTCTTCCTTTCTTAGTATCATTCTGCATGCCCTGCTCCCTTGTCTCTTCTGTTTCAAGTAGAAAGTATGAAATCAAAAAGTAGTCCTTCCTCTTCTATATTTGCAGAGGAGTTGAATTTTGGTCCCATGAAGGCAGTGAGACAAAAATCTCCGTAGACTTTGGCAGAGCAGTATTTCAGACCAAAGAGATAAGAGAGTTTGGCTTTATTGCCCAATGATTTTTGTACTCAGCAGTGAAGAAGAGTCTTAGGTTCTGGTCCCAGCTCTCAGAATTATCTACCTTTCATCCACTGTCTGATTTAATATATTTCTTAATAGTTCTGAGGCATGAGAGGCATCAGCTTCATAGCTCCCCACTGAGCAGACATCCTAGCCTGCAGTCATGAATGAAGGATCTAAGCCATGAAAGGCAGAATGAGGGTTCAGACTTATGGCTGTATTTTTCATTTTTTTTGGTACCTTAGAACTTATCTCTGCTCAGTTCATGGGCTTTTATAGTTACCTTTTGAGGTTATTTTCCCTATTCATATGAGTTCAGGCAGGATTTTTGTGATTCTATTCTGGGACCGACCATCAGGAGACAAGGTGATTTTTGGTAAAAATTGAAGTTTAGACAGGAACTTTCAAGTTTATAAGATTTGAGGCATAATATGTCACCAGCTTTCATGTCTTAAGGTTTAGATTTCATGAGTGTTGTACTTTCATTAAGTCAAGAGATAGCATTTCATTCATCTGACGTGCATTGAGCAATTTGATTTATTTTTAAAAGCATCTGGCAGTGTTTTCATTATGTGTCTAGGCCACTTTAATTTAAACTTCATTATTTTGAACTTTTTCACTGTGACAACCAAAACATTATCTCACATGAAGGAAATACACAGAATTGAGTGTGTCTAGCTTGAATAAAAAAAGGCCAGGAGAGGAATCTTAATTGCTGTCTTCAGCAATCTAATTAAAAAGAAGACAGAGGGAGATTTTTCTTGGAGCTGTACATTGAAGGGATGTCAGTTGGAACAAGATTCTGACTAGAACTAGGGAAAACAGTTTTGACTGTAAAGATGGTTAAACACTGCAGTGGGCCAAGAGAGGCTGTAGAATCTGCATCCTTAGATATGTTCAGGACAGGACTGGATATGACCCCAGACAGCTTGATCTAACTTTGAAAATGGAACTGTAAAGTTGGCTCTGCTTGGAGTAGGTGACCTTAGAGGTCCCTTCCAGTCACATTTATTCCATGAGCCTGGTTTTCCCTTTAAAGTGCCTGATTATCAGATTTCTGACCATTGTAGCTGTGGCTGAAGTGAATTGTCTTCAGATCCTTGACATCTGGAAATCTGGGCTGAAATCGTGAATAAAGCTTTTGAAAATATTGAAGAAAAAATTGCCAATTTAGCTTATGGAGAAGGGTCACAGTAATAAAATGATCTTTTGTACCAATGGCCCAACTGAGTTTTTTAATATTTAAAATATTTTTTTTAAACAGGCAGTGAGGACAGTGAGTTCACAGATCAGGAGAGAAAGGACAGAGCATCCTAGAAGGCCTAAAGGAAAAAAGGGTCCTTGTGCTCTTTGCTCAAGTCAGTTTTGAGTGGTAGTAGGGGAAATACAACTTTTAAAAGTTGGACTGAATCAGGATCTAGCTCTTCAATATAACAAAATAAATTGCCTCATGTCCTTCTGGTTCTTACTACCTTCTGCATTTCTCTCAGAGGTTTCAATGACTACTATTTCTGAGATTCTTGGCAGAAGAGTTCAGCTGAAAGGACTTATTGGAAAACGAGCTGTGAAATGTCCCCACTGTGATTTTTATTTTATGAAGAATGGATCAGACCTTCAACGTCATATTTGGGCTCATGAAGGTAAAACTCTGCTTTTAAGCTTTTGAGCATATAATGAGTCTCATATTCCACTGAAGCTTTGCTGACATAAAAAAAAAAAAACCCAAAACATATTCAAGTTTATTTCTATACTGAAATGCAAAACTTTAAGCTACATTGAAGGTTAATTAATCCATTTAATGGATTCTGGATCACATATGGAACTTCACACTCAGAACATTAACAGACAGTTTAAATGTTTTATAAAAATTATTAAAATTCTTATGCAATTTTTTTCCAGAACACATTCATAAACATCTATAAAGTATTCTATGTGAGTAAGGAGGAGTGAATTAAATAAATGCTCAGTATTTTGAAACAAGTAATTTTCTGTATCTTCTTATGAGTCTCTGCTGCTCCTTTTACATTTGTCCAAAAATCCTTGGTCTGGAAATCTGTTAGTACACCAATTGAAATCCAGTTGCTTTGATGTGTACATAAAATTCTGTGAGTATTTTAATTAAATCCTGCAGAGCATGGCAGCTAGCTGCCTTTGACACAAACAGTGATCAAATCCCCTAAGATAATGCTCATCATATTTATGACATTTTTGGGGAGAAATTCCAGTAATAAGGCAACACATGGGTTAAAAATGCCTTGAATTTCAAATCTTTAGACAGTAAAATCTTGTGTCTACCCAGTCTATATATTTTTATAAAAGCTTGAAGACAGCTTACATGGTCTTTTGTCCCCTTAGTAATCTGTGGAACAGATTGCCTGTGATTTTAGGTTCTTCAGCCATCCCTCTGCATAAAGGGGATAATGGGATTTGGTGCTCTCAAACTGGTATCATCTTTCCAAAGTGTTCCCATATAGGTAGTTCAGCATGTTTGTTTGAATGCTCTAACTCTGAGCTTTCCTGCCTGTGTAGCAGAGCAGGGCTCCTCTCCAGTGGCCTTTCCTCCATTAAGGAGTTTAAGTAAGGCAGAATGTAGGTTAGAGGAATTCCTTGTGTTTCTACAGACAAAGTTCTTTTAATCTGACTGGAACTGGGAACCCATGCCATCAACCTGGCACGAGAAAGAGGTGAATAGAAATTTCCTCCCAAATCAAAGTGTGCAATCAAGTCTGCTTAAAGCAGACTGTAATTCTTCATGCTTGTAAATCTAACTTTAAGGTCACAAGTATCAATCTAAAATGTGCAGACCCTCATGAAACTGTGGAACTACTCTGCCAATTCAGATTCATTCAGCTTTTCTTTGAAGGATTTACTATGTTGCTATAGACCTGTTAGATGACCCACTGGGTATTTCTCTGTATGCCTTGGACAATATGAGGGAAGAGAAGTTTTAAGTGTTTGTATCTGCCTGAACCATTAGCAAATATCACACTAATTAACAGTAAAACACAGCTTGCACACTTAACTTCTGCTTTCATGTTAACTGCCTAATGAAGCAGTCCTCCTTACAACAGGTTTCCTCACTCTTGATTGTAGTAAACAGAGAATGGGAGCTACCTGAAGACTTCTGGAGGGAGACATGTACACAAGCTTGGCATAAACACAGGCAGCCTGGATTTTACTTCTAAAGGGAGGGTAGGCATAGCAAGGCCCAAATATCAGTATTTTCCTGGTCAAACTCAATACCTGGCTTCAGTAGGGCAATATTCAATTGTGAAAGAACTCCTTTCTCTTAGCAAGTTAAGTGATGCTGTCATGAGCTCAGCATCATCTACACAGAAGCTGTAGATGAAATTTCTTATTTGTAGAGATACAAATTTTGAAGTGTTTCTCTTTGTCCATGTTGTTCACATGATCTGAAATTTCTTTCAGGCAAATGTCCAGCCTGGAAAGGCACAGCCTGGTTGTTTCATGGTATATTTTTTTTCATTTTTAGGTGTGAAACCCTTCAAATGTTCCCTCTGTGAGTATGCCACTCGCAGCAAGAGCAATTTGAAAGCTCACATGAATCGTCACAGCACAGAGAAAACCCACCTTTGTGATATGTGTGGGAAAAAGTTCAAATCAAAAGGCACTTTGAAGAGCCATAAACTCCTTCATACTGCTGATGGTAAGTGCATTAAATCTATTATCTAATTATTAAATCTATTTTAGAACAATAAATATTGGCTGTACCACAGGCCATATTAACAAATGCTTTTCAGTTGAACACTTAAGTGTGATTTACAGATTTATTTTATTCCCAGGAGACACCATTTGGGAAGTAATTCAAAACTTTGTGAAATTAATTTCTGTGAAAGGCAGCTGTCTCTGAAATATTAGGTTTCTCTGAAATTCATATTGGCTTTGTATGCCTTCCTTCTTCTAACAGAGAATTGTTTATTTCAGTAGAAATTTGAATTGCCAATAGTTCTGTCTCTTACTTTAAAGTCTCTCACTGTTTTATTCTATGAAAATATTATTTGGATCGTGGTGTCTAATCAGCCAGTGGCAAACCTGTGCACTTACTCTCTACAGTCTCACACTCAGCACCTCATTTGCCCTGCAGTTTTATCATTTCTGTGATGATAACTGAAAAAAGCAAGATGCACATCCAGAAAAGTATCCCATTTTACATCAAAGTTTAGGGCACAACAGTGTACTTTATTATTCTGTGACTATCATACTGAAGTAAATTATTTAGCAGAATAAGTTGTACAGAACTTCATTATGACTTAGTAGCTTGATTTTTGTTACTCATGCAAGTGTGTGAAACCTCATTCCCCTTTTTATTGACCATTTAATTTAGATTCCTTTTTTTTTCAAATTACATCTTCAGAGAAAGCACACAATGCTCTGTTACATTTTTAGAATATATTTGAATTTTCTGCGTCAGAGATATTTTTTAATGCTTATGTCTGTGTGTTCAAGTGGAAGAAACAATCCTTTTTACCAATATGCTACATCTTCCAGGAAGATTATAGTTATTGTTTTATTACCAAAGTTATTGCAGAAATGCTTTATGTTGGTAAATCAATCAATCATTTGTTATTCAAAAAGTACTTTCCAGTATTTTGAAGTCAGTTGATCAGTACCAGGTAGGTCTGGCATATGCATCTAAGCTTCATATGTGAGAATCAAGATTTTACTTATCAAATGCAAACTTCAGCTGATTTCTTGCTAGGAGAAGGAGACAAGTTGTTGTATGTAAAGAAAAAAAATTCAAGCATGATGAGTCTATAAAGAAAAATAAAAAGGTATCTTTCTATGGCCCTGTAAAAAAAAAATCACTTCATGGGGTTTCATTTCAAAACCTTTCTGTTTTCACCATCTGGCACGATCAAATAGGGAAATTCAGCAATGAAAGTTGAATTTGTTTTCACCTGGGTGTTACTTAGATTTCTTGAACAAACCTATGTGTGTATAAGTCATTAATGCAATTCATCTGAGGCTGCTTTGAAATTTAGTGTTGTTAAGAACAGTACCATAGTTGAGCAGGATCTTAGCCATGTCTGGATTGGGTTTAAAAGTGTGAAGTTAGCTTTAACCATTCAAATCCATGTGAGGAACTGTGTTCTTTTATAAGTTACTGCTAGGTCAGGCTGAAACCTTGGCTCTAGAGGCATTCTTATTACCAGGAGCCTTCTTTATCTGGCTTCAAATTCATCATCTTCTGGAATAACTCCAGGGACTTCTAGTGGAAGGTGTCCCAACCATCACAGGGTGAGGGGGGCTGGAACAAGATGACCTTTAAGGTCCCTTCCCAGCCAAACCATTCCATGACTCTGTGTTCCTTTTTGGTAAACCTCCATTTTTGACTGGCACAAATAAATCCAAGACTTAGGCTCTTGTGCCTTGCTTTTTACACTTCCAGAACTGTTCCAGGAAACTCCCAGTACCTTTGGAAGGGGAGTTTGACCATTGTCTCCAGTGGAAGCAGGATCTCACTATCTGTGGAGTCTTAAGTAATTTTCCTCACTAAGACCACCCCAGCAAACTTTTCATGCATTTCAAACTCTTGTGAAAAAGGACATTTGTCACCAGGAATGTGGTTTGTCAGGGGACATTCAGTATTCCGAGTGACAGTTTCTCTTTGCCCAGTGTCCCTTGCTGTAGTGACAGCACTGCAGAAGTTCTTAGCAGCACACATCTAGTGTTCTTCAGTTATTTCACAAATAAGTGAATTTGAAAGCTGTTTCACTGTTTATGAGTCTTGTCTTCCTGACTTATGAATCCAAGCAATTTTTGTTCAAATATCAGAGCCCTGCAAGGTCAATTTAAGTCATGGAATATAAAGTAGTTTTGTGTCTGATTTATATTCTTTTCCAGAAGACAGACTTCTCAAGAGTGACATGATAACAAGCAGTTCTGTAGTCCAGGGTCATTACTGCTTGTGGGTAGAGGTAAACCAGAAAGCATGATTTTCATTATTTTATTTAGATACCAGAAGGTGCTTCTTAGATGTGTTTTATAGAAACTTTCACACTTGGTATAAAATGCTTTTACCTTTTTCATCAGCATCTGGAATTTAAGAAACCCCATCTCTTTGTGATAATACAGAACATTATCTATTCTACTTCTACTTTACCTTTTGATTCTTTTACTTTTGGAATAGTTTTTAGCATCTTTTTCCACATCATTAAAATACAATTTGCCAGCTGAGCACATTTAATTCAGGAATGAAGTCCTTCACTATTTAATGTACTTTGTAAGTTGGCTGCAGGTAGCAGGACTGATAGAATCTTAGACACAAAATAAGGAGAAAGAGAGTATGAAACCCAGGGAATAAAAGGAAGGAAATTGTGTTCATTTAAATCATAAGGGAAAAAATAGATTAGTGAGAGAGAGAGACTGCTTTGAGGGGAAAATGTATTTGAATCATAACAATTCAGTGCTGGAGACAGAAATAACTAAACCCATGTGAACAAGATCAAACATTGGTGTTTTAAGGATTGCCAAGTGTGCTTTACAAACAGCAAAGTAGCTGTGCCTGCAGTTGTAAATAATGGATTTCCTTCTTCCATTTAGGGTGCACCATAACAATTCTTTTTCTTCTTTCCCAAGTGACTATCCCAGGAGAATCCAGAGCATTTAATGCTTATAATTTAAAGATTGCACTCGAGCCTTTTTTCCTCCCTTATTCTGCTCTTAGCTCTATTTAACCAAAATTTTGCAGAGCAAGTGCCAGACTTCTCGTGTTGTTCATTGTTCATTCTTAGCATTTGGGAATTTATCTTAATAAGGAAATAGAATCAGTAGTTTTCTGAACTTAAATACAAAAAAATTATTCCATTTGCTATTCCCATTGCAGGAAAGCAGTTTAAATGCACAGTGTGTGACTATACAGCTGCCCAGAAACCACAGCTCCTACGTCATATGGAACAACACGTCTCTTTCAAGGTAAGAACACATATAAAACATGCTTAAAGTGATTAGGAAATACACAGAACTTTAGATAATAGTAATAAAACTGGCACCTTTTCTTGTTTGATGACAATTAACAGTATATAAACATTTTAATATTTTGAATTTATATTCAGACTTTTGAGATAGGGTTATTTTGTTCATGACCAATTTGTAATTAGTAGTTTTACTTGACAAAAATATCTGTATGTTGCAATATGAAACAAATTTATTTGCTTTGATTATCAGCCCTTGAGTGAGTGAATCCAATATGTACCTTAAAATGTACTAGGGAGGTATGAAAGCAAATCCCTTCTATCACTGTTTATTGCCCACCTAAATTTTCCCTGAAATTTTTCAGTCTCTTGTACTAAAGATGTGTTCATATACTTGAAGAAAATGGAATAGAATTAATTTTAAAACACCGCATTTATCTGAAACATGCATTGGAAAGAGTTTTGAAAATTGTTCATGTTTCTATGAAGTATTTAGATTAGAGATACAGTTTATTTTAATAAATGGCAGTATGTTTTTATTGCTAAATTTTAACATAGGTTCTCAGTGTGATAGGTCCTAATGTAATGTATTTTGAAATGTTATATTCAGTAAATAGGAATTATACTGGTTCCTTTTCCAGAAAATACAGTATTTTTTATTTGAGAAAATGTTCATTTTAATGTGAGGCTTTATCTTAACAGTGAACATATTTCTTATTGAAAACATGATACTATTTTCATATGTAACACCTTTAATTATCTAACAGATCATTTTACTTCTATAAAGAGTACACTGCAGGTATTCTTAACAAGTACCATAAAGCAGCAAGGCAAGCAGTCTTTTCAGTGATGGTTTAAGTTTTGCAAGACAAAACAAGTTATCTAAGGAGATTTTACATTTTGAAAAAAACAATTTTTCTGTCTCAAGTATGTGGTTTTGCTCCAAACTTACATTTTTTAAAAGATTTTTTGTAAATGAAAATACATAATTTTCCTTTTTTGATGGCTAAGTGATGAATTCACTCACAGTGCAGTTCTTGAAATGCAGCTGTTTCTGACCTTGGGATCTGCCTACACAAAAATGTGGAAATTCAGGACATTGTCAAGAGAACTGAACTCTGGGTTAGATCAATCAGGAGTATTTGTTTAGAGGAGTTCAAAAAATGTTTGTTTCCTTCTAGGACAGTTGTTTTCAGGCTCAGAGAAATGTCACTACTTATGTGACCTAATGATCCTTTAATCCATCGTATTTCCCAGCTCCATGAATTTGCAATCCTGCTATCCAACAGCAGGGAACATGCATGACTTGCACAAGTGAGTGCTACAAGAGCACAGCAGTCTGTCTCATTATTTCCTTTAAAAAATGACAGTTTCAGCAATAGATAGAGAGTACCCATCTCTGAAATATTGAGTAGCTGAATTTTACAGTACCCTCTGAAGCATAAGGTTAAGGGAGTCTGAACATCACCTTTCTTCCTTATTTTTGCTGTTTGGAACCTGAAGGAAGATCATGAGCAATGAGCTTAGGAGAGTTTTCTAATCAATGTACCCTGACTGCAGACATTTCCCTGCTTTAAATTCAGCTCCAACCATTTTCTGCTGAGGAGCTTTAGGTGGGACTGCTGTGCATGAAACATTTTCCATCCTATTCTGAGGTACTTGACTTTTCCCTGAGGACTTCACTCAACATCTGCATGCTTTTACCAGGACCTAATGCTCGTGTCAAGCTCCCTATGACCGTGATATATCTCAGTCAGAAAGTTATTAGCAAAGGTCAACTTTAGGCTCAAATGTTTGCTTTCCTAATTTTTTTTTCTTTAGGAATTTGTCTCTCTGTCAGTTGAAAAGAGACATGTTCTTAAAAAATTAATTAATTTAGTTGCCAAAGTCAGCTCACCAAATGGTCAGAGAAATGCAAATGACAGGGAAAGGTGAAAGAAAAGGGAAAAGTAAAAAGGAAAAAGTAAAAAGGGAAAAGTAAAAAGGGAAAGGAAAGGAAAGGAAAGGAAAGGAAAGGAAAGGAAAGGAAAGGAAAGGAAAGGAAAGGAAAGGAAAGGAAAGGAAAGGAAAGGAAAGGAAAGGAAAGGAAAGGAAAGGAAAGGAAAGGAAAGGAAAGGAAAGGAAAGGAAAGGAAAGGAAAGGAAAGGAAAGGAAAGGAAAGGTGTTAAATTAGATTGGCTGTACAATCATGTTGTACTTTCAGTTATTTCAGTTGTCTTGCTGCCCTTTGTCAGACCAAAGCTCACAGCAGCTGAGTCATTTCATAGTAGAGAGTCTCCACATGATCAGACCTGTTATCATCAATTACGAAAATACACAATTTACTGAATTACAAGAATTGGGTAATAATCTTATAATAGTCAGAATATTTGTGTCCTGCACATAATAAAAAGAACCTAATTTAGGTAATGTTTAGTTACAACTTCAATTTATTTTGAATTTTCGAGAGTTCCCTTGAAAGGTGCCCAAGCCAGAAATGAACATGGTTTCTTGGGATCAAAACATTGCAGCTTAGCCCAGTATCCTGAAGAGGTGAGGAAATACAGTCCAACATTTTCCTTTTTGCTCCCAGCCCTTCCGCTGTGCACACTGCCACTATTCCTGCAATATATCGGGGTCCCTGAAGAGGCATTACAACAGGAAGCATCCCAATGAAGAGTATGTCAATGCAGGCTCTGGGGAGCCTGCAGCTGAAGCTCTTATCCAGCAAGGTACATCTCCACCAAATAAGATTTGTTGGTTTGTTTGTTTTTTTTGCTGAAGCAAACTTGGTGTGAAGCTAAACTTCTGTGCAGTATGTATTCTTCAATTTATTGGGTACTATATGATAAATCATTATTCCTTTTTAGTAATTCTGAAATGGCCACATTTTACCCTTCATTCAGTGTCTTTGTTCTTGGTTTTTAAGGGTATGGGAACCAAAGTTTTGTTTGACCTTGACTGTGCTATTTGTTGTTGCATACATTTATCATTTCCATTTGTTTGTCTCTTTTTGTAAGTCAAGTATCACTGCGTGTTGAAATGAATGATAAATTTCTACCATTCTGCTGATAAATTTCTGTGACAATTCTGCAAGGTTGAACTCGAGGTTGGGTTGAGCAAACATGAGGAAAGAGAGTGAAGAGTAAATGGCAGTAAATTATTCCCCCACTAGAAAAATCTGGGGAGAAAAGAGAGTACAGGTAAAACAGGTTAGGAATTGTTATGCTCAGAATGTGGTTTATGGGCAAAGAAAGCACACCTTGTCTGTGTAAGTAAGCCAAGAATGTATTACTAGTAAAGCAGAAATCACCACAGTTTAATTTAGGATTAGTCTGACTCCCATAAGTAACTTTGCTGTTACACACTGGGTAGATGAACCAAAGCAAACAACTGATTATACAGTCAGGTACATTTATGGGTGTAAAGCTCCTTCAGTTCTAGTGCCTGGTGTGAGGAATATTGAGCAAGAAGAGGAGAAAGCCAGATTAAGTATTAAATTGTGTGGAAAATATTTTAATTCTTGGTAAAATTAAGTTTTCTTCTTTGTTATAATTTTAGAAAGTGTTTTCCCTATTTTTTAGTAGAAACTACCGACAGTTTCATCCTTTGGAATCTTCAGTTTCTGATTTTGTTGAAGGGAATAGAGCAAAATAATGCTATTGTATTAGATAATGAATTAAATGTAATTCTTCTAAGGTTGCATTGTTTCTAAATGCTATTTCAAATCATTAATCTAGCACATAACATTTATCTATTGAAGGCATTAATCCTTGTTAAAATACTGAAATCGTGACACAGAGAAAGATAACTCAGTTGGAGACTTTCCCTTTAAACTTGCTCTATAAGGGGAAAATGTATAACTACAATAAGTAATCTCAGTCTGTGTTGGTTTTATATAACATTTCTTTGTTTCCTTTTGTCAAAAAAAATCCCCAGCCAAATAATTTTCAAAGTAAATATCTATAACAGAGTAGGAATATATAGTGCAATCTTATGATTATTTTCACAGGCAGTACAAGTCCATGGGGAACCTGCAGTTGTTTTAAGGAAGTAATATTTGCTTGGTCAGTACTTGGAGCCTCTATTTGTAGTCACCCAGATGAAGGGAAAACTCTTCACCATGGGGAGCTTTGTTTAACTTCTCAAATATCTGAGCACTGAAAGGAATTATTTGTCTATAGCTACTTCTAGGAATAGATATGAGAGAATGAATTCTCCTAGTATAAATTAGGGATCATACTTGCAATGTTTGGAACAAAGAAAATTAATCTTATACTGATTAGGCTTTCCTTCCCCTTTGGGAGCCAGATAAATGCATTTCTGAAGGTAATTCTTTTCCACTGAAACAAAAGAACTGTAAAGTTGTTGAGATGCAAGAGTAGCCTTAAAATGGAGACATTGGAGTGAGATGAGAGAGAAGAGTCTTTAGCTTTTTCCTGTGGTGGATATCCTCTTCCCACCACACTGGAACATGGGACAGGATGAAATTTAACAAGGTCAAACGTCAGCTTCTGCCCCCAGGGTGGAGGGATGCCTGGCACCAGTCTGAGTGGGGACATCAGCCCTGCAGACAGGGATCTGGCTGGGAGCAGCTCTCCAGGAGCCAGCAGTGAGCCCTGGCAGCCCAGAGGGCAAATCCCATCCTGGGCTGCGTTAAACCATTAAACACAGCATGAGCAGCAGGGAAAAGAGAGGATTATCCTGCTGTGCTCAGGGCTGGGATCACCAGGTGAGGATGTGAAGGCTCATGACTGTATCCAGAGGGTAGCAAAGATGGTGGTGGGGCTGGAAGCCATGTCCTGTGAGGGGCACCTGAGGGCTCTGGGCTTGTCTGGCTTGGAGGAGGCTCAGGGGTGACCTCATTGCTCTCTGACAGCTTCCTGAGGAGGGGAGGGGGAGAGGGAGGTGCTGAGCTCTTCTCCTTGGGATCCAGGGATGGAACTTGTTGGAATGGTTCAAAACTGTGCCTGGGAGGCTTAGACTGGACATTAGGAAGCATTTCTTTACTGAGAGGGTGTCACAGACACATTTTCTGAAAAATCCTTTCCTTAGGATTTTTTCTCCTGAGAAGCTGAGAGGCCTCAGGAACAATGTAAACAATGGTTATCTGCTGCTGTGGAATGCAACAGGTGCATCTGGGATTGGTCTCATGTGGTTGTTTCTAATTAATGGCCAATCACAGTCAGCTGGCTCAGACTCTCTGTACGAGACACAAGCCTTTGTTATCCATTCCTTTTCTATTCTTAGCTAGCCTTCTGATGAAATCCTTTCTTCTATTCTTTTAGTATAGTTTTAATGTAACATATATCATAAAATAATAAATCAAGCCTTCTGAAACATGGAGTCAGATCTCGTCTCTTCCCTCATCCTAAGACCCCTGCAAACACCATCACAAGAGGGTGGTGAAACTGTGGAAGAGGCTTCCCAGAGAGGTGATCAATACCTGAAGGCTGTCAGTGTTTAAGAGGCATTTGGGCAATACCCTTAATAAGAGCTTTAACTTTTGGTCACCCCTGAGCTGGTCAGGCAGTTGGACTGGATGGTCCTTGTAGGTCCCTCACCACAGAAACAGCCTTTTCTGTTCTTTCCATCTCTGCCTTTGCATCCTTCTTTCTCTTCCTCTCCTTACACAGCATTTATATTTCCTGTGCTGACAGTAGTGCTGTGCCTGTTTTCCACATTCACCTGTGGAAAAGTCAGGCATTTTAGAGTAGTAATGAGGCATCAAATCCATGCAGGAGCTATGAAGTCAGTGTCTCTTCTCAGGGCTCTGTAATGAAGAAAGCTATATTAATAAGTGTGATTTCCCACATGCAGCTTCCTTTGCCAACTCAATTTCCTGTCCTGTGATGCATCAGATGTATCTTGCACCTGGGCTCCAAATAAGGCCAGAGATTCCTTATCATGCTATAGAAACATCAATTTTTCTCAGTGTGTTGGTATCTCACCATGGGGAGAATTGTTCCTGGTGGGAGACATTTGCATTTGGAAGTGATAAACATGAATCCTATTGAAGTTAATGAAAGTTTTCCTGATTTGGAAATCAGCATGTTTTCTGTATTTGGTTCACACAGCACAAACAGATCACTGTGGACACATTCTGCAGTATGACAAGTAAATCATATTTGTCCTGTATGACACCTGGGTATCATGCAGGGTAATAGATGTTAGGAAGAAATTCTTTACTGTGAGGTACTGGATCAAATTACCCAGATAAATTGTGGATGCCTCATGCCTGGAAGTGTTCAAGGCCAGGTTGGATGAGGCCCTGAACAACCTGGTCTAGTGGAAGCTGTCCTTGCCAATTGGCACAGGGATGGAACAAGATGATCTTTAAGGTCCCTTCCAACCCAAATCTTTGGATGATTCTGTGGGCTTCTGAGCTGCTTGGGCCAGAAGTTGCACCTTGCTGTCTGACAAGCTTCTATTTAGTTTAAATTACTGTATTCATAGATCTGAAAAGCAATTTTGGAAAATTATTCATATATTCATATAAAGGAAAAAGACCTTTCAGGCCTGATATTAAACAAATCCTTTGAAATGAAGGGACTGTAGATGAAAAGGAAAAGGAGAGAGTACCAGCAAGCAAAAAGGCTTGAAAAGAAATTGAGAAGGGAAAGTAACAAAGATTAATATCTAATAAAAGCTGTCTATATCTATTTGTATTGTATTTTGCTTTTTCTAAGTTACTTACTGAGCCCAGAGTGAATTGCCTCACACTTGCTCATCTCCTCTACTCTCAGTTGGTTTTTGACTGCATTGCAGGCACTGCAAATAAACTTAATTGGAAATATTTATATGAATGTAGACTGCTGGACTGTACCCAAGATTCCTAGAATGAGCTTATAAATAAATGAATGATTCATAGAAGAGGGACTGTGTTCATTGGAGTAACTGCATTGCCAAGGATAGACAGCAGTATTTAATTTTTGGGCTTGTGGTTAGAAATTGGAATCACCCAGGATCAGAGAAATGCTTGGGATTTTTCAGGGGGTGTGTGTGTTTCTTTGTTTAAGTAGAAGTCTATGATCTGACATTTATTTTAGTATTATAAAGTAATAAAGGAAAACAAACAACATAAGAATTTGATACATTCTGCAAAGGTGGCAAGAATATTGTACATTACCCAGTAGTTTTTCTGCAAGGCCCTGTCTATGTGCTCATTTAATGGCTTATTTTATAGTTTCATTTGCTTTGTGCTGGGCAAGTCACATACAATTTTCCCAAATTTGTTTCTTTTCTCCTCACTGATACTCCCTCCCATCCATAACCATTTTGTTTACATGTCTAAGAGACACATTTTGGTTTGTGTTTGTGCAGCTGCTGGTGCAGGCCATAGATGAGGATCCAGTTGTGGCCTCACTGTTCTGTTTTACAGCTCTCATCACGTGCTCTCTTTATACAAAAATGAGAATTATCTTGTGGAGATTTCAGGTCATTAAATAATTTTTTCTGAGCTTCCATATCAAGTCACTGATATGGAGTTATATATTACCAGTTGAATTCTATGCCTCTATTACTTGTTATTTAATTAAAGTCATAATGACAGAAAATACAGATTTAATTTACCTGGTGTGTTGTTATAATAATTTTGATATCCAAGTAATGCAGAAAAGTTGTTCACTGCTTCACAGCAATGTGTTTTTCCTAATCCTACCAATTGGTGTGAAATTAATATGTAATTTCATTTTCTGTAACTGATAATATTATCTAATCTAGTCTAATCTGAACTTTTTGAGTTTCCCTTGGAAAAACTGCTTCAGTTTTGCCTAGAGATGGAATATTTAGCATCTGCTCTAACAGTGAAGTTTGGTAAAGACTTAGCAAAGAAGAGGGTTGGTGTAGTAACTATAAGTCTCATGAAATTACCCTAGAGACTGGGTGTAGTTACCTTCTGCTTTATCAAAATAAAAATGTTGTTTCTTTTCACCTGGTTACCATATGCTAGCTTTTCATTAATGTAAAATGAGATGTTTTTTCTAATTGCCTTGTTCATAAAGGACTGTGCAGCCAGGTCTTGGCTTGTATCCAGCTTCTGTGGGTGTGTTTGATGTGTTTGATGCCTTGGAACATGATGGGTGAGAATCATCTTTTGCCACAATGAAGTGAAGTCAGGCTTGTGGTAGCGCAGTTCCTGCTATTAGATTTGTTACAATGAGTTCTGGTCATCTAATGCAACAATTTATCACATGCAGGTTACTCATGTTGTCTTAAGTCAATAGAAGGAAAAAAAAAAGAAATACTTATTTGTATAATTACAAGCAAGTGAGATCTGACATTTGACCAAATGACTTTCATAAGCAAAAGAAGTAAAAGCTCTTTAATCTTGTGTAAAAAATTGGATTCTCGTGATTTTACCATGCTTAGTTTTTTACCTGTAATGCTGCACACTCACACATTAAACATTGTGCTAACTTCTTGCTGTGCATCATTTTGTAGACAGAAAACTTTATTTACAGTTTGCCTTTTAACATAAACCTCAAGTACAACAATGTTTGGGTAAAGAGAATATTACATTGCTAATGCTTCCTAGTTTACTTTGCTAATGAAAAAAAAAACCAACAAAAAAACAATGTTGGTTTTGAAACTTGAGAAAATCAGAACAGCTGTATTAGAGAAGACACATTTAAAAAATATTACTAAAGTAATCCACTGATGTGTATGTTAAATGTTAACATATTTCATATTGGACAAATGGCTAAAAGAAAACATTTTACAGTTACATGGCTTGATTGAGATGGGGTCAAGTTAAACAGGTTGTTCCTGTGTTGAAAAAAAATTTATATAAAAATAACTCAAAGAATTTATTTGTGTTTTCTTGTAGGTGGCATTAAGTGTCCTGTTTGCAGCTTTGTGTACGGTACAAAATGGGAGTTCAACAGACATCTTAAAAACAAGCATGGAATGAAGTTGGTGGAGAATGATGGGGAGACCAAATGGGAGGTAAAGCAAAATAACAATGGCTTTAAGCCTAAGATTTTTTAAAATTAAGGATAAAAATAAGAAGTGTGAAAAAATGTGGTTCTGACTTCATATAAGATCAGAAGGTTGTGGGATCTTATCTTTGCTTGAATGCATGCCTTGTTATGTCTGTTAAATTTTAATATATGGTAGGGTTAACAACATTGTAAATGCTTATTTTTGCATTTTAGGCTTCTAGTCCTCTGTTTGCAGCAGAAAGGGTAAAAACTTTATTAAAAAAAAAAGGAAATTGAAAAACTTCCTGCATTTTGTAATATGCTGAATATTCACTGGTGTTAACTGTAAGATGAGCAAAGCTAAAGAAAAAAGTTGATGTCTTGGTCTAGAGAAGGCTAGAATCTAGAAAACTGAATTTTTAATTGATCAGCTGAAAAAACTACAATGTTATGCAGAGTAAGTCTTTGATGATATGTTCTGTGTTTTCAGCTTCAATCCTGGAGATGCAGAATTGATGGGAAAACCACAGATTTAGACACTTTCATTAAAAAATTATGGTTGGCCAGAGGAGTATCTTCCACTGCCCAAGCAGGCTGATTTTGATATCCAGTGAGAGGAAAAAGTCAGGAGTCAACTGCAGCTGGCTGACCCCCACAGTTTGAGGCCTCTTCTGCTAAATTTCAGTCTGGCCCCCATCACAAATCTAATGCCTGATTTGGAAGAGCTGACCTGCAGGTCTTGTCTGACAGTTATTGATTATCTACACACAGAAGGATAAGTCTTTGAAAAACACTGAAGTAGGTTCTATTTGGACAGCTGTTCAAAGAAGTAGGACAACATTTTAAAATGTAACCCTTCAAAGTCCTTTATCCATATTCCAAATTATTACCTGTACACTTTCCCTGTAGCTGCCCAAAGCTGGAAAAATAAGGGGACATCCTGGGTGCATGAATGACTCTGTTGCTGAATTGGCAATAGAATATCATCAGAGCAGGAATATATATTGACAGCTTGTCTTGAAGAAAACATAGTTTTTGGAAAGGATAACTTTTCTGAAACAAAGTGCCATTTTTTTTCAAGCTTCTGAGGTGTTTTAGCAGATCTGCATTATAAATTCATTTTGCTCAAAAGATCTTTGCTAAACCCGGGTACAGTACAAGTCTGTTGTTAGTTCTAAGATAAATGTGCAACAAAAATAAGGTCAGGACAACAACTTTTGAAGTAGAATCCAGAGGAACACTATGGGATGATTATCCTGTCTCCCATGCAGCACTGTTCTCGAATTCTGTTTCACCCACTATAGCTGTTGCAGTATTTGTTGTCCAAACTCATTCCTTATTGCTGTTAAATCACTGAAATGAGATTATTCATGCCTTGGCTTTGTTTCCAAGTTAACTGCTGAGGTTTCTGAAGAAGCATCCACTCAGTATCTCCATATCACAGAGGCCGGAGAAGATGTCCAAGGCACTCAAGCTGCTGTGGCTGCATTACAGAACCTCAGATACACTTCTGAGAACAGTAAGTTACCTTTCTCCTAGGGTGGAACACAAATACACCTTTTATTCCAAAATACCCAATTCTTTTGAGTGTACTGGGCAATATACAACCTCCTGTAATCTCCTATTAAAAATTATGAAATAAGTCATCCAGAACTTACTTCTGGGGGGTTATATTTGCTTTAAGTATAATTGAGAAATTATAATTCATTATGAATTCCTATATCCTGAAGTCATTAATACTTATCACTGCCTGTTTTGCACTTTATTATTAGCTGTGTGGAATTTCCTGCCTATTTTATTAAATATGCTGTGAAATTAGCTATCTTGGCAGAGTAGATGGTGTGTATCTAATGACAATTCTCTGGCTATTATTTTTCTCCTTCTCTGGCTTTAGTCAGCAAGACTGCAGGAGTGACATGGTGGAATAGCTCATTTACCATGTTCCCAAGACAGCACTAACAATCTCAGTTTTGGTGGTACACAAAATTAAGTGAGCTCTTCTGTATCAGATTGAGAAGGAAAAGAATAGTATTAGATAATGTCTGCCAAGTGATAAATAACAAAAACCAGGAGAAAAGAAAAAAATGCGCAGATTTCTGAGAGTGTTAAAACACCAGAGACTAGAGTAGGTGTTCCTGGGTGTTTTTTTTTAATTTTTTTTAATATATGTAAATAAATGCCCTGGTTATGAAAAGACAGCATTTTACAATTGTTTATCATTGTAGTCTTTATAGTTCACAATACAGATAAATGTCAAAAACTCTCAGTTTTTATGGATTTTCCAAGCATGTTGCAATTAAATTACATTACTGCCAGTTTCTGTATATTACTTTTAATGAGTTGAGATTCTGAATAAGTGAAAACTTCTTGAGAACTTTTTTAAACTTCTGTATATCTAAATTAAAATAAATATTTTCATGGAATATACTGTACATAGCAGTCTTTATTTTAAACATGAAGCTATAATTTCTTGAGTAATCTTCTTTTAAGAGCATCCAACTTCAGGTACTCTTCCAGCATATTCCCTCTTAGTATAAAAGCAATGGTATCTTGTCTAAAGACAGTTTTATATTAAAAAAAACCCAAAGCAAGCAAACCTTTTTCACTACTTAAAAACACTTATTTCTTACATAAATTACAAAATATAATTACTTTCTATTTGAAATTAAATTATCTGATCTAGACTACCTATACTATCACAGTATCAACCTCACTTTAAAAGAGTTTAAGTTAGAAAATTAGATTTATTCTATTTTCTATCTTTTTTTCTGTCTCTGACAGTGATTAAAGCAAATATAAGGCAGCTTTACATGGCCCTGACAGTTTCTTGCCCTGTCTGACATCTCCCTCATGCTGACAGTGGGCATGTAGGAATGGTGGGCCATAACAAAAACCATTTTTCTGCATTCAGGTCTTTCACACCTTGTGAAAAGTGAGAGTACAACTATTTTGTTTGGGTTTTTTTGTAAACATCCCTTTCCTTTGGCAGGGCTGCACACACCAGAGAATTTTTTAAAAGGACAGACATGTTCTGATCCAGTGTTTATAAAGTGATCAGTATGAGTTTTCCCAAGCAATTACCCTTTTCCTTCTGCAGGTTAGTGATAAAACTTCTTCATTTAGGTTGAGGGGTATTGCAGAGGACCAGACAGAGGGTAAACACAGATTTCTAAAATACCAAATGGCTGTTATGGTTATAGGTATACAGGCAGGTTCTGTGTAGGGTGAATGTCTGGTAAATACACATTCGGATTTGTGAAGTCTTGCAGCTTCCTAGTTTGCAATTCCTGCTATGACTTGTGGCTGTTGTTTCTTTATTCAATGTACTCTTTTAGATCTCTTTCAAATAGGCATAGAAGTGATCAGTGAGGCTGCACTTGCTGATTCATGCATTCCCTGGGCAAATTTGTTTTGTGAATATTTCCCTGTCATATATCTGTTATTAAAATGTCACATTATTGAGCTTTTTGAATTGTACCAACAGCACTGCGAGTCAGGGCTGTGCTGTTTGATTCACATAGCCTCAGAACTGTTCTCCTGTGATGATCTTATGGCTGCTGTCTTTTTGATAAGGTGAAAGACTGGATCCAGCAGCTGTAAACATCCTGCAGCAGATCATTGAGTTGGGTTCGGAGTCCCACGATGCCACCGCAGTGGCTTCTGTCGTTACCATGGCACCTGGCACGGTGACAGTGGTGAAGCAGGTAAGAGCTCCTTTCTTCTCTAAACCAGCCACATTCAACTTTCATATATTTACTGTGAAATGGGTATTACTTGACAAGGGACAAATTTTAAATGATCATTCGAGACACATAGAGAACTTTTCCTGATTTTTCACTGGATGTTGTGTGTATGGGTGTTTACATGCCCACACATGTACATGTTTATACATATATACACATATATCTTCATAAATCTAAAAGTGCATATAGTTTTGTGTGTATATAAAATATGAATGAATAAATACACCTGTTTGTGTATGTAGGTATATGTGTGACAATACAACTTTTTTTAGGTGTTTTCAGGTTTTATAAAATAATGTACTTATATTTTGTGCAGACACTTAATGCCATTATCATCTAAAAGATTCAGGTGGTCCTTGGTGCAGCAAACAAAAGGAAATAATTTTCAACTTGAGGTGCCTATTGGGTTCAAACATCAAGACTTTTGCTCAGTTAGCTTTCCTCCTCACAGGTGTCTGCTAATTTCCATTTTTCATTCTCCTCTCAGTGTTCTTTAAACTCTGCTTGTTCCTTCTCTTTCAGCACAGCTCTTTGCTTATCCCTTTCCCCACTGATTCACTGGGGTCTCTGCACTCAGGGGTTGACAGGTGAGGGAAGAAAAGTACATGTGAAGTTTTAACTTCCCAAAGAGTTTAAGTAACTCTTTTTATTTAAATAAACCAGAACTGATTATTGTGAGTGCTGAAACTAACTTTTGAGTTCAGCACTTTTTGTAGTGTTTTGAACACTGAGTTCATGAGAGCTCCACAGAAGTGAGAAGTTCATGGTCTTTGAAGTACTTGGATAATTCCTAACCTTGCTGCCCAAATGTCACAAAACAAGGCAGAATTTGGAGTCAGAGCATTTTCAGATGTTCCTTTGCAATACTTAACAGGTATTTTGACTAGAAACCGTGTAAGAGTTTAGGGCTTTTTTGCAGAATAACATACCCAAACTTGAAAACTAAATTCAGTCATTAAAGAGAAGAGACTGTGTGGTCCAATTATGTGCAAGTTTCAAAACAACTTTTATAGTATAGCCACTACCAATGTGCATGCTGTACTGTAGAGATGCCCTGTTTAGGGGTTGAATGCAGTATTAGCAATTGGTGTTTGTCAATATTATTGAAATTAGTTCTTCCCTAAAGAAATTCATCTTTTGAGGCTGTTTACTAAAGGTATAGGAGTAAGTGGCTGCTGAAGGAGAGCTGCCTAGAGAATATTTTGATATCTGAGTGTTAAACTTTAAATATACAGGTATTAACTCTGATCAATATGTGAGTCATCATAAAATCTATTGACTTCTTTGTTGGACACTCTGAATTTATTGGTAACTTTTTCTAAGTAAATATTTCTATTCCAAATTAATTTTCTTCTTCACTTTTCAATCCATATTTCTAGCCTTTTGAGTTTGCAGACTGCTAAGCCTTAATCACTTCTTTTGCCCAGTATACATCAGTGACTCTCAGTGATATCAAGCACCACTCCTGTATTAAATGAAATATTGAATTCTCAGAGCACAGATCTCTTTCTAACTTTTCTTTTTTTCCCTGCTATCCCCTCCCTTTAGAATCTTCTAGGTTTTTAAAATTTTTCTTTTTGTTTTTCTCTTTTCTTTTTTTCTTTTTTTTTTCTATAGAAATTGTGTTTTTATCAATCTGGTCTGTTATACAGCTGTAGTTACTTTCCAGCTTTTGTCTTCCAACCAGAAAATTGCTCCAGAGTTTCAGGCACACCCAATTTTAATCTGAGGGAAAAAAAGTCTTTAAATGTTATTAGCTTGACTTTAATCCTTCCCTATTAGAAGCTGTCAGGTTTTTTCTTCAATGCTGAGTTGCTTTCTGTGGGATATCTCTCATTTGTAGCTATGATTTGGTTGGGTTTTAATTATCATAGGTTCCTAATTGTTAACCTTGAAGTGACCTTTAGATATGTTCATATTTCACTTTCCTACTGGAAAATGTATTCCACACTTTCTTCTGTGACCTTCAGCTTCTCTTGTGGATTGTGAGACAAAGAATTCATTCAGGGTGTCAGCAATCTATCGACATCATCTGTCACTGAATTTCACTCCTGCTCTTTAATGGCCTCACAGAGTCCTTGCTTAGCAGCTTGGGTCCATTTTTTCTTCACTTAACAACATTTATTGTAGTTGTCCTGATTTTTATGCTGTTTGTTTTTTTCTTTTTCTCTAAGGACATACATTACCCATTTCTTATATCAGTTCTTACTTTCAAATCTCATTTCTAGCTAGCCCTTGGAAGTTTCCTTCATATTTCTCTATTTGCACCAAGAAATTTCTTTTAATTCTAAGCTACTAGAATGTTTCAAAAGGATTTTTTCTTTTTGCTGTAAGTGTTACACTATAGTGTTCTATTTTTGTCTCCTCTTTCCTCCCTGGAAATTTATCTCTCATACAGATGTCCATGTCCTTACTTTTAACTAATAAAATTCCCATTTACACTTTATCCTTAAAATCTTGTATAAATCCAGCTGTATGTCTCAGTAATCCTGCTATGCTCATGCTTTAGCACTTCCCTAACCTGTGTGCTCACATACCTTCAGTGTGCTGTGCTTGTAGAGCCTCAGGTTAATGCAAGAATTTTGCCTCCAGAAACAAACTCTGTATTTATCCCTGAGTCCTTTTCAGCATCTTGGAAGATATCTGGTGTATTAATTAGGTCTAAATGGTGTAAATTTAAAATTGTTTTCTACTAGGTCACAGGACATAAAGGATACCAAGTTTGAGGAGTTCTCTTATTAAATTATTGTTCTGCTTGTAGTCTTAAAGCAAGTACAATAAATTATAAATACACATTATATTGGAGGTGAAATCAAGATCAGATTGTCCTTCACAGCTCCTGAAATGCATGTCTAGAACAAAATTTCAGTTCTGACTTAGGAAACTTTATATTTCTTGTTTATACGAATGATTATATTAAAGAAAAGGCTTTGATAATGTAGTAGTAACCAATTACAGCCAGAATTGGGATTCAACTTATGATTTTAAATCCCAAAAATGCAAAGTTAGCTCTGCTTACCTTGGATTATGTTTGGTAATTAGGAATCATTGTTGGCTCTGTTAGTGTCATGTGTATGAGACCTTTCCAAGGTTTTGTCTGGAGCCTGAAATGATTTTATCTTAATTTTGCCTGTGAATAAGTATACTAATCTGTTATCAAAGTTAAATTTTTTCTAATTTGGGATAAATCCAGTTGTGTGAGCTCTGAAAATATGTAGCTGCTATGGAGTGTAATATAAATATCTCATCAAATGCCTGAGGAAAAAAAGCTAGCAATGTGAAGTTTTGCCAATATGATCTGAAACTGGCAAAAATCCCCTTTGAAGGTTTGATCACAGCATGGCAGGAGAAGTCCATCCTTGTTCAGTTACTAGGGATCCACTCTGGATCTCTCTGTCAAAGAGCTGATGAAGATATTTCTTCATGGCAGGACATTTGAGTTGTTCTGCTCTGCTTAAAGAGGAAGAAGGGAGCAAGGTGGGGAAAAGGAGAGAGAAAAGAGTGCTGAGTTTGAAGAACAGCTAGGAAAGAGGCTAATAAATGCTTACAAAAGCCAGGAAATACTCTTCATAGTGGATGGTAAATACAGGCAAGAGACTGGGGAGAAAGGAGTTTTGTGGGAAGAGCACATGGGAAGGTGAAGGGACTGGAGGGGTGAAACAGGAGACTTCCCTTTCTTGACATTTGTCCTGGTTTAGGGCAAATTTGGAGGAGAATTTCCAAAGGAGGGCCCCTCCAGAAAGCAAACCCACGCAGGCCCTCCCCCCAACCTGTTTGGGAAGGATTCCTCGGAGAGGAGTGGAAAGAACCTGTTTATTTAACAGGCACAGCACCCACAGCACACAGAATGAACAATACCAGATGACACTGCTCTGAAAAAGGTGACAAATTCAGAAAGTCTCTCCTGGGGGTGGTCGCTCTGTTCTCAGTCCCTCCTGTGCTGGGGCAGCTGCTGCAGCCACAAGGGGCAAACTCTCGGTGTTCCCAGGTCCCAGTCCGGAGCAGGTTCAAAATGGTCAGAAAAAGGAAAGGAGAAACAGTCCAGGAAGAAATTGGACAGTTTAGCTAAACTAGCTAATGAGCAAAAGCAAGCAGAAGCGAAGCAAGCAAGAGTGAGAGAGAGCAAAGCGAAAAGCAAAAGCAGAAAAAGCCAAAGCTGCAGTCCCTGTGTCCCGCCAGGCTGATAAGAAAACCAAAAGAAAACTTTCCCTCTTCAGAGCCAGTCTTAAAGGTACAGAACATAATATCCAACATTAACAGAACACATGAATGGGGATACAAGCATCATAACGTCACCCTAGGACAACATTCCACTCTCTGTGTCCTGTTAGAGATGTACTTTTGCCCTTGTGCCTTAGGGTGGAGATTGATTCATTTGGTTTTTTGTTTATTTTACTAGAAGAGGCTGTTCAATCCATTATTTATAGGGGTGGACTGTTTTCCTGGCTTACATGCCAAGCATAAGCAGTCAGGCCAGTATCACACACACCCTTGATTTACAGTCTCTGCAGGCCTCTGCTCAAAGACTGGTTTTTCACACAAAATCTGTGTGTTAACTAGAATAGAGATAGTGTTTCACTAAAAACTGCCTTGTTATTTAGTTGTTTCTTTCAGTTAGAATGTACATCAGACAAGGATATTAATTGTTCCATAAAAAAGTTTCTTCCAAGTTCAACGTTTTGATTTAAATAATGAGTTTCTTGTGAGGAAATATCAGCTTCATAAATGAACAGCCCTAATATGTTATTTTTGCAGAGGAGATTCTTTCAGTGTGTAGTGCTGTAAGTAACTCTCAGGGAAACAATATTCAAAGTGCCTATTCTTGGTTTCACAATATATGAAGAATGTTCTTAAAAGCTTAGTTCCTTAATCCCTCAGTGCATGGACCAGAACGTCAAAAGCATTTCCTCTTCTTGGTCCATCAGCTCTAGTTTCTCTTCTAGTTGTTGCTCTTCCATTTCTAGTGTTTGTTAGCAGGAATGTTTAATGGCAGCAAGATGTTACCTGATTTAATTAATTTATTTTTTTCATAAATGCAGTTTATTTCTTTTATCATATCTCTTTGACGCAAAGAGTAGAAAGCATGGAAAGTTCTCTGTCCAAATATGAGTTTTTATTTTGCATCAAATTACTGCTACAGAGCAGTAGAATTTTGGATTGCAAACCAAAGGTTTACATTGGTATGCACTGTAGTAACCAGTTAAATTTGGTTGCATGTTATCTGTTTTTTAGGGTATTTCTCATGTACATAGTGATGGACAAATTTGCTGGTAATTTCATTTTTCTTAGGCCTGTGATACTGCACTGTGTTTGTGTGCTCTAGAACCATCACTTACAGCTCACTCTGAAGATGGCTGAGAAGTTTGTGTTAATCACTAGTCATTATTATTATTATTATAAGGTGATTATATCAGCCTTTCTGCACAGTTGTTCATCAGAATTCCACTTTATTTCTCAGCTCTGTGGGATGTCTTTCCTATTTCTCAAGCCAGAGAGCTGATTTCCTCCTCAGGAAGGTTGTTGGGCCTTGCCTGCAGGTGAATACCTAAATGGTGCCAATTTGTTCTGAATGATGACTCCTCTATGGTTTCTCATTTCAACCTTTTAGCTACAATGGTTGCCCAAGCCATCATTATTTTATGCTTCAGTTAACTCTGATAATCTTTTTTCTGACATTCAGAGCTTATGTTTTATCCCTTTTGTATTCTTTCAGAAAAAACCTCTAAGATTACTTTCTCTCCTCTTCTTGTCATTGCCTTCTCTTATCCTGTTTACTTGATGTTCCTTTTTATGCCACATCAAACAAAATCTTATTTTCCCTTCCTGAATTTTTTACTCCTTTCCGACTTAGAGTCCTATTTCTCATTAGCTGTAAAGATTTTGTCTCCTACATTTGCTCAGTCCATGAAGACTTAGTTGCTTATTACTTTTTTAAAACAAAATTCTAATGCCATCTTCCATATTGTGCTTAGTTGTGTGGATTTTTAATGAGGAGCAATTTGTACCTCATTGTCTTCTCTCAATTACTTGTCAAAAATATGATGGCAGCAATTATCTGTGAATAACCTGTTGTATATTGACACTAATGCCTGGTACACTGAACTACCACTGTCTCATTTATGTTTTACTCTCTCACCTCCCTTTTTCTAGGTCTGCTTGCTTTGTCTTGTTTTATGCTGAAATGATACTGAAATTATAAGGCCTTTGGGGCATGAACTACTCTTTTCATGTAGCATAGCTGATACAATCCAGGTCCTGATCCAAAGCTACATAAATATTAACAATAAAGTGCAGTAGTTGGCTGCTGAATTCTCTTTCTTTTCCATCCACTCAGAAAGATGAGACAGGACTGACATTTTTACTACTTCCATAGACTGAAGTGAAAGGTTAAATCTATTTCTGAAAAGGACAGTAACCTTTTTTTAACTTAGACATAATGTGTTCTGGAGAATAAGTATATCAGCTATTACAATAACTAAACAGATCTCTATCAGAAGATAACCAGAAAATATTGGGTTTCCATGTGTTTCACCCTTTATTTTAGTTGCTTTTATCCTTTTATTCTGTGATCTCTTCAGGCTCCAGTAAAAACCTACCATGGTAAGTCACTTTCTTCAAAGTGACAGTAGTAGGAAGAAAGAGCAAAGATTATACATCAGCTCAAAGCAGATCACAGAAGAGAATTTTATAGCATAGCACATCTTCAAAAGTAAATACCTATTATTAGCATGGCTGTCACATCGGAGGCTGCTTGAGCATTGTGCTTCAGCAGCACACCTTGTATTTCCGTCTGCTTGGCTTGGTCCTGATGTGATGATGGGTGCTGGTGGTAATCTAGAAAATTTGCCAGTACAGGCAGTTATGTGCATGTTGATTGTCAGTTTTGTAGTTGCTTTAGAACACAGAGCAGTCTGATGCTTCCTGTGGCAGTAACAGCAATGGAAAGTTATAAATGGGGCAGTGAGGCCCTGTTTCCTCAGCCTTTGAGGAGTTCTCGTCTCTGTAAGGGACAGATAAAATCTCAGTCAAGATCACTGTCCTCTTGGACCTCCTAAAACAATGGTAGTGTTGCCATTCTGCCTCAAAAGGAGGTGGGGTGACCCAGCATTTTGCCATATGAGTGCCATGTCCAGCCACAGTCCCCCTGTTGAGATATATTCAACCAGCCAATTGCTATAACTTTTTAAAAATCTACATCAACAGTTTGAAGATTTGTTTGTCCCCTTGCTGTTTTTATTTTATGCAAAGCAACTCTTTCATACTAAAGCCTCTTATTGTTCCAAAACCATTATGCACCAGATTGTCTTTGTTTTGTAGGTCATTATAGAGATTCAGATGATCAAATTACAGAGTATTCTGTGTGTCTTTTTCACACAATATAACTGTATGTAAACCAGAACTGAGAAAGAGTTGAAATTATTCAAATGATGCTGAACAAAGCTTATGGACACCAATGTCAGCTGACACATCACATATCAGGTGCTCTCTGTGATCTAAATTGCTTTCATTTTAATCCTTTCTGCAGATATTTTGTATATTTTCTTACTAATATTTTATGATATAAATAGGAGTATCTGCAGCCTAGTGTAAGGTTTTGGAATTCTGAACGAACTCTGTGATTAACTTTTCTGCTTCATGGTGAACTGAAAAGCAGCATTCAATCTGAAATCAAGAGAGAGATTCCACTGAGGATTTGGGGACAGGCCCAGCAAAACTATTCTGAGCACAATGGACCTGGAACTCCTGCTGACTTCATGTAAAATATAACATTATTTCACAAAATGAGCTCTAGACTAGGGAAAAGGCTTTAGCATCTTAATGCAAATATTTTTTCTTACTCCTTTTCAGGAAAGGAAAGAAGTATGTTTTCCTCAATGGCTTGAATTCATTTATTTCAAATTTAAAAATACTTTCTTGTTTTGAGAGAAAGAGATTCCTCTAAGAGAGACCCATTTATAATGAATACTTCCATGTATTTGGATGGTCCTTGGACATGTAAATTAAGAATATTTGGATTTGAGAGATGTTGAGCTTCTTATGAAAACATGATGCTGAAAGTCCCATTGGCTTTTGCGAGAGACAGATTTAGTTAATAAAGAATATTTATGCAGGTACTGACTTGATTTAATGTGCCAGCTGTGTGTGGCTTCAGCTCCTTGCTGGCATTCTTTAATGAAGGATAAGCAGACAGATGCTTTTCACCTGACTCTCAAACAGAAAAGAGGTCTTGCATGCTGCTCTTCAAAAGATTTCAGAAGCCAATAAAGAGAATTGAGTGTGGTGACTTCGTTCATTCAGATGGCAGCTGTCCCACTGTTTCATCAGTTTGAGGGATGTAAATTAACATTTGAGATTATTCCCTGTGGAACAATCTAATAGGAACCAAGCAGAAGCGTGTAAACATTGAACTGATTTGAAATGTAAATATCCCATATAATGTGGTGATTTGTCAAACTAAAAGGATTACAGATAGCTGTCCAAAAAAGATACTGGAAGCTAGAAACACCAGAAATAAAGGCATTAGTTTTCTTTACCCTGCATGACAAGGGTAATAAACCCGCATCGATAAAGTCAGGTAGGGAGTTTAAATTAACTTTCTTTATTGGCCATTTTCATTTCAAAAGGATATAAAACTGAATAAGTATTAGATTGCTGCTATTGAATTGAATGAGATTCTGCTTTAGTTTCATTTTTGTGTCAACTATGCTTTATTTATTTTCCTCTCTTCATTATTTATGTACATTCACAAAGCTATATTTAAAATTATTTATGGGTTTTGATTTAGAGTGACAACAGTGAGAGCCATCTCATACTGTGTTGTGCATTCTTGCAGCTCTTAGCAAATGTAGTGTAATTTTTCTGGCCTGAGGCATGTTGTCAGAGGGTTATGTGTAGTGCACTAAAATAAGAGGGATTAGTGTATATTGCATAATTATAGGGCCACATTTTAGACACCCCTATTTCTGTATTTGTTTGAGGATCTCTAGCATCAAGGGCTGTAATTGTGAGCTGATTCATAACAAGCTGTGAGATTCTAATTATCTAACATTTTTAACTGCAGCTTCCTATCTGAATTCAATGGTGATTAGACTTTTCATGGCCTGTTGCAATATTCATTAGCAGATCTAGTGTATGTCCTTAACTTCCACAGAGCTGACAGTGGAGCAAGCACCCTCAGGAAAGAGGAGAGGACAGTTATGAAAAGGGAGTTTGGGATAAGAATTCACTAAAGCTCAGTTGCTTTCAGTAGGATTTAGGGTTTCTTCAATAATTAAAAAATAAAAAGGGGTGTATAAGGAGCAGCAAGAGACACAAGTTTACAGTTCTATGGTTTTTTTTCATTATTTAGCTCCTTGCTTTTCGCAGAGGCTCAAGCTTCCGTTAGTGAGGGGTGAAAAGGCCTTATAAAAAGAGCAAGTGATTTTTTGACAGATAAGGAAAGGACAAGGAGGGTTGCTTATAAGCTCAAAAAGGAGAGACTTAGATTAGATGTTAGGAAGAAATTCTTTATTCAAAGGGTAGTGAGACATGAGAACAGATTGCCCAGAGAAGTTGTGGATGCCCCATCCCGGGGAGTGTTCGAGGCCAGGCTGGACAGGGAGTGGGAGGAGACCCTGCCCATGGCAGAGAGGTTGGAATTAGATCATCTCCAAGTTCCCTGTCAATCCAAACCATTCTGAGTCTATTACTCTTTTATTCTATGATAACCTGCATTTTGAGACAACATAAATTGTTCTTTCTGAGGCTGGTTGCAAATTTTACTGTGTCAAGAAAAACATCCAGCATCATCTACTTGTGTAAGGTGCTGAGCTTGAACTTCAGCAGGAGCTGTTTAAAGAATATTTCAAATAAAACACTCAGATATGTTTGATAAAAGAATCAGAATGTGAGAAGGACTTCATTCCACTCCTGTGTTTTTTTCCCTATAAAATGAATCCTGTGCAATGAAGCCAGAGTGGGCATTGGTGGGTACGACTGTGCTGTTGCATTAAGGTCAGTGACAATGGCCAGATTCCCTTTAGATGTTAAATCTTTCACCAAATAAAATCTGCATATATTTCATTAGTATATTACAGCCATACTGACTTGGGGCCCTCTGAATAATTTAACACCTGGACATACTTGTTATTGTTCAAGAAAAAGCTTTCTATAGCCTTATTAGTTGAGTGAAAGTTCAGAATGCTGTGAAGTCCTAAGGGGCTTGTGAATCTCTGAAATCTTCTGACAGGTATTTTAAACACGAAATAGAAAAGTCAGAAGCAAAGTCACTGTATAACAAAGATAATGGTTGCTTAGGGAAAAAAACTAAATGAGAAAAGAGCATCAGGAAAACAAACATATAGAGCCTATTTTTCACTTTGCTGGTCTCTAAGGGACCAAACACATCCTTGGAATCTCCATTGTAGTTCTTCCCTTCTGTTCCACTCCCCTCTTAAACAGCATTAATGATCTTAATTATATTTACTTGAATTCAATTGTGCTGCTGCTGTTTACTTTTGAGCCAGCTTCTAACTAAAAAAAAAAAAAATTGGCCCTTTCTAACTTCTGTAACTTAGATTCCACACTTCATAGAATTTACCATGTCTGACCTCTTCTTTCTAAGATCACTTCAGAGTTCAGTGCTGCA
The DNA here is from genome assembly GCF_012460135.2 of Molothrus ater. NCBI lineage: Eukaryota > Metazoa > Chordata > Aves > Passeriformes > Icteridae > Molothrus > Molothrus ater. The sequence goes on along the minus strand of NC_050478.2, from coordinate 146,066,308 downwards.
GGAGCACACTGTGCTCCAGCAAACAGAACCATGGATTCCTAGCATGGTTTGGATTGGAAAGGACCATAAAGATCATCTCATTCCAACCTTCCTGGTAGGGACACCTTCCCCTAACAAATGCTTTTGCATATGCCCTGCATACTGAAAAATCACTGCTCCATTCTCTCCTTAAAAGTAGATTATTTTATCACTAACACTTCAGAGAATTTCTTCCATATCACTTTACATTTTCATGATTTATTTATACTTATCTGGAGTACTTTGCATAGGAATTTTATATGGGTCTGCTAGAGGATTAAGATTTGGTTTTGCATTCTAGTATGTACTGTACTTCAGTAATTGACAGGCACTTGTATGAATTTGGAATTCAATACCAGATTGTGTTACTTTTTAAAATTTTGACAAGAAGCAAAATGTTCAGTAAAAAATCCTTTATTTTCACTTGTTTCTGTCACTCTGCTTTCAATAATGTAAACATTGCTGCCTCACAAACAGTAAGCCTTAGGAACCTATTTCAGTGATATTTATATTTCACATTTTTCTAATAAAATCCCTTAAGGTTTACAGTGAAATTTGCACTTCTAAGAGCAGCCACTGACTAGGGAGGAAGAGAAAGGTGGGTACAGTAGGTGTTTTCTCACATAGTTTTGGATGGGTTCTCAACTCAGTGCCACTAGAGGAATTGATGGAGTTCAGATTTATTTAAATAAAAGCAGTTTTGAATGAGTGACTGCTGAGAGATAAAAGCTGTCTCTAAAGACCAGTGTTCCTGAAACTTTGCAGCTCTCTGTGCCCAGAACTGAGATGCTGTGTTGATGCTTTCAGTATTTTGCCTAGCTACACACTCATCAATCAAAAGTGCTCGCATTTTCTGCAAAACTGCCATTTTCTTTCAAAACTGTGTGATTGCTAATTTGTGTGCTGTACTTCCATTAATCATCACAACAGCAGGTACTTCTTGGCAAGGTGAACTTTCTGTGAGCTCTCCCCTGTCTCCTCCCTCAGGTGAAGGAAGAGGAGCAGGCAGCCAAGCACACGCTGATGATCCAGGAGACGCTGCAGCAGGCGGCGGTGGAGCTGTCGGAGCAGCATCACCTGGTGGTGTCCTCGGATGAGGTGGAGGGCATCGAGACAGTCACTGTCTATACCCAGGGTGGGGAGGCTTCAGAGTTCATTGTCTATGTTCAGGAAGCTGTGCAGCCTGTGGAGGAGCAAGCTGTGGAAGAATCAGTGCAGGAGCTCTAGAGAGCAATGCTCAAAGGAGATGATTTCTTGATTTGCCAAAGCCAGAGGTTTGGGGTTTTTTTGTCCCAACCAAAAGCGAGCAAGCTGATGAATTTTCAGTTGATTTGTGATCTAACTGGTTGGGTTGTATCAGTAACTTAGATGTATTATGTGCAAAACCTTCTCAGACTTTTTTTTCTAGAAAATGCTTTTAAGGAAAAAGTATTCTTCCCCTTCTTAGAAGATCTCTCACTTGATTCCTGTAAATTCGCACAAATATTGTCTGTTCAAAACTGTGGTATCCCATGACAAAAACCATCTGTAAAGGTAGCTAGAGTGTCTGGAAAAGCCCATACATCCCATTTTATACATGCTTCGTATGTTCTTGACTTGTCTGGAAGCAAAGTTGTTTTTTCTATTATTTAAAAGGGCCTCTTAGCTCTGAGTTCATGCTTAGAAAGTGTCTGCTGAGTTGTGGATCTAGCCCAAGCAAAGGCTCAAGATTTAATTAGAAACACACCACAGATGGACTGTAGTTTATACCTGTGAGATGATCCTTTGAGTTTGGGAGGTATTTAAAGCCATATGTGATAATTCTGGGTATCAGTAGGATGACTGTTATTTAGCTATTTGAATAATGATAACTGTTTCCATCCCACTGAATAAATGCCTGTCCAGTATCATAAGGTGAAACCAAAACTGTCAAATCAAGGAAATATTCTTTTGTTTTTAAGAAAAAAAATATATTCAAAAGATTTGTAAATGCTATAAGAGATGTATGTTCATAGGTTTTAAACAGACATGCTTGTAAATATGACAGTGTGAAAAAGTTTGTACAAAAAGCTTAAGTAAATATTGATGAGAATCAAGATATTCTTAATTATGCATGTACATAGTTCCAGATTTTTCTTCATGAATCTTGAATTGTTTCTGGTTTAATATTTTTAAATTTGAGCTATAAAAATTATTAATAAATTAAAAATTGTCTAATGTTTTCTTCTAATGCTTCAATTTCTTAAGTGTTGGTTTCCCTTTTGTAGCTAATTAAAAAGGACTGGTGTGCATTGACTCTGACAAGTTGTTCCACCAGTTAGTAGTCTCTTACCAAGAAAGTACCACCATGAAATAAGGGCAGAATTTTCTATGTGACTTAACTTATTTATGGGTGTCCTGGGTAAAAAAGTGGAAAAAAGCTTTTGACTAAGTAGATGCAATGTAGTGAGTTTGTTGTCAGCATCTTCTGAGTCTGCTGGGTTCTCTTGGTGCTGCACAAAATCAGAGTGCAAAACCTGTGGTGACAGTTTCTCCCTTAGCTGTGGCAGTGGGGAGTTTAAATTTGTTAAAATGGAAAAGAACTGAGAATTGCTTGACTTCAGTGGCAGCTTCGTTTACCAGGAGCCCCAGGGATGCTGGGTTTGCAGGGTGGAGACCTTGTTGCCATTTTGTGTCACTGGCCAGAGCTGGTCACAGGTGTCAGGCTTGATTCTGTGTGTGTTCAGTAAACTTGGCAAGAATGAGCCATGAAATGTTTGGTAACATTGGTAATGTGACAGAAAGTGATGCATCAAATGTATCAGTATGATTAATCCACATAAGAAACTGTGTTTTTGTAATTACTGGTTGAAATTCAGCATTGATTTACAAGAACAATGCTTTCTGTTATCTAGAAGAGAAGAAAGCAGTCTCAAAAACTTACAATTTACAGAAACAGCCCATTTGCTGTTAAAACCATTTGGAAGAGCCTCTTGATCACATGTGGTAATAGTGGGGAACTTACTGTAAAACCTCCTTGAAAAGGGGACAGAAAAATATTTTTCTGTGCATCACTCAAGAATTCTGAAGTACATTGTTTCAGGTAGACTGAATAATTCTGTCTGGAAGAGGTGTGGCTGTATTTGGACAAAGTTTTGGGGTTTTGTTTGTTTTAATTTTAGTATTTCACAGCCATACATACCTATGTAACTTAAGTCTTGATATATAATTGGTGAGCTATATCACATTTTCCTATACTAAATCATAAACACTTGAATTTTCTGCTTCCTTTTTTTATTATTATTTTTTAAATACTTTTCAATTCAGGTCTTTTTTCCCCAGCTCTGTCTCCCATGACTTAAATAGCACAAATTGTTGTTTTTTTAATGGCATGTTTTCCAACAAGATTACAGAAGTGACATTGATACAATTCAGATTTTCAAAGCATTTCAATATTTTTAATTCTTCTAAAGTTATAAATTTCTTAGTCCACACAGCATCTTAGCAGTGCTTTATTGAATATGATCTACAACCATTCAATATTAATAAAGGAAAAATTATTTCACATTCCAATTATTTGTTCACAACATGGACATGTGCTTTACAAATTAAAAAAAAAAAACAAGCCAAACCCAAAACACAGGATAAAATCTCTTGCATCTCAAGAATGAACAGTCCTGTTAGCACAGTTAGTAGAGAAAGGAACAAAGTAGCAAAAACCATACTGCAAGATATTCAATTGTTCAAATGATTTAAGATCCAAGTGGGCAGAAAATCTGGTGTGTGAGGGAATCTTTTGGAGCTGTGTTCAACTTGCATGATCAAGACTTGATATTTGGCTTGAATTCTTCACCTGTGGAGGAGTCTGATCACAGAAGGTTCAGTGAAATGTCAATGGAAATGTGGAAATTGACCCAGTGAGGAACTTTTACCTTTCGGGCCCTTGTGAAAATCCAGCTCTTGGGACAAAGGCATACTGAATGTTTGGGACTGACCACTCAGGAAAACTTCTTTCCCAAGTCCCACCTAATCTTTTATGGAGGTAGAATTATCAACACATCCTATGCCCTAAAAGACTGCAAGCCTGTCTTGTCTTACCTACACCTAGAGTTGTATTTATGTAAGAGCAGTGAGATTCAATTGAGGAATCTGCTACTAGTATTGAATAAAAATAAGGTTCATTTTTATTTTGTAATTCTTTTGATCTGTTAATAAGGATGACTGCTATCAGCACTCACAGAGCAGAGCTTTGTGAAACAGATGATGTGCACAAACAGAGTTTATGGGTGGTTATATTTGGGTTTGTGTTGATGGTTGGATTTCTTTATACCAGATTACAATTTTTGCTATTTGTGGGTACGTTTGAGCTGTATGTGAAAGTTTGAACAGGGAGTGACATGAGCTCATTTGCAGATGGCATCATTAACAAAAGTGTGGCTTGTTTAGGTAATGTTAATCCTGCAGTGAATTGCAGATGTTCTGTTCCCTTCTGTGATACAATGACAGTGAGGTTACTGAGTGGTGCTGCACATGGCTTGACAGCTTCTCAATTTGCATTTCCAGCTTTCCCATCAGAGCAGACATTATTTCCATCAATAGCAGCCCTTCTCCATTTGTCTTTTTTCTCCCTTGAAATGAGGGCAACTTTAATCTGGGAAGACTTTCATGTTCACTCAGTCACAGAGATGTATTTTGGCTCATCCTGAGGATCAGACTTGCTATTAGGACATAAATATGCAGTATCATTTCCATTCCTGCTATAGTTCCACCAGGTAAGTGATTAAGGTGATCTTTCATGAGTTCCTGGTCTCAACTTGCTTTTATTGTGCTTTAAGTGATTAAAACCAGTGCCACACATTTCAAAGGACAGTGCAAATTACAGATCTTTGATATCTGCCAAACAAAATATTCTGTTCAAGTCCTTTGTGTTCCCCACCCCATCCACCTTCAAAATGGTTGAAGCAGAGAAAGGAAACCAGCATGTTTCTCTCTTGATAAACACTGATGGACAAAAATGCTGTGTCTGTGACTGATACCAGGTCTGGTCCAATTCCATGCCATGTCCTCTGGGATGACCCTTCTGGAGCAGAGGTTTGACCAGGTGACCCAATGTGGTGTTTTCCAACCTGGCCCATTCTGAGATTCTGTAAAGTGCCTGTGAGTACCCTGATCAGCAACGTTTAAGGATTTCACCAGAGGGGAAGGAGCAGAGCTCAGTGTCAAACAAAACCATGGAATAAAATCATCAAGGAAAAGAAATACTAGGTCAAATAACAGAATTAATCATGTTGGGAAGATCTGTTAGCGTGGAAGGTAATATCTAAAGTTCTTCTTGAGTAACTCTTGTTTTGCACTGAGTAAAATACAGCCAGACATTGGGAATGAGCCTGGTGGGAAGAACAGGGCAGCTGACCTCAAAGGTTTCTCTGACACCCCAGGTTTCTGGGCATTTAATGACAGCAAAACAGAAAAAAGTGACAAAAGACCTTTTTTATATTCAGAACCACACCTAACAAGAATGCTTGTCAGAGCTCACTCTGAAGGAATTGGTAGGATGATCTTTCATGGGATCTTAAATAAGAGCAAAATCATCACTTACATTTCCTTATTCTTAGGTCACATATTCATATTCTTCATAAAAAGTCACATATTCATATTCTTCATAAAAAGTTCAGTGCAAGGCTTGAAGTGAGTAGTGGCTGCCAGTAAAGCAGAAAAACAAAATAAATGTCTCTGACAACACTATAAATGACCTTTATATTCCCTATAAAAGTATTTTTTCAGGCTAGTTGGCTAAAGGGGGATAAAGAGAGAAATCATAGTCAATATGTTTCACAGAGCTCTTCCTGGTTTTTGAAATGTTTCAAATTTTCCTAAAAAGTGGAAATAACTACCAGCCTAGGTAAATTTAAAGGGATCAAAAAGTCTTCACTGTCTTGGAATGAAAACAAACAATAGGAATGTATAGAGCAAGCCTTGCTTCAGGTTTTTCTTCAGTTCAAGAATGTTATCTTCTGGAAAATAAGGGATCATTTTGTGTTGTGTACCCAAATGAAACACCTTGCAAGTGTGTTTTACAGGAACACATAAAGATATATGAGAATGAGACCACAGGAGCCCTGCATTGGTAATATTCTTTATGGGCAAGCAGTGAAATAAGGGACAAAATATCACAGTGGATTACAGAGCCAGTCAATGTTTTTACACTTTGCTCTGGAAATGGTTCCCCTTTTTGATTAGCCTTTATAGCATTTATTTTGCTACTGCCATTTGGAATGAAAATACTTTCTGGGACCTGAGTTGGCCCAGGGTATTAAAAGTAAAGTACAGAATATTTTAGGGATGGATAGCTTGTTCAAATACATGTTCAGATGGTATTAGTCAAATATTCCTTTCATCTAACGGTGACTGAATGAGTGAGGGAGTTCAAATCCAAGATATGATCAAAACCGGTCCAAATCAGAAAATCTCTATGCTGTGTGCATACCTTTTACCTCTTGGTCAAAGGCCAATCAATTTCTCCAGCTGAAACAGCCACCCTTCACTTGCCACAGAGTTTGTCTAGAGAGTGACATTCTTTTTAGACTTTAGGTTTAGCTATTCAGGTTGCATCTCCAAACCTTAAATGAATGGCACATGAAGCCTTTTCTGTTTGGAGTGTAGTCCTGCTCACGCAGAGATGTTTTCCATTTCTCTTCAGGTCACTCCCCTGTGCTGGGTGTTGACTTGAACTCCTGGGTGGTGCCACAGCACAAGAGCTTTTTACTACCAATTGTAGCACTTACAATTCTTATGGCATAATTGTACTCTTTTGTGAGGTCAGAGCACATGAAGCCACAAAAATTATTTACTGAAGTGCTAGAAAAATGTTGTCTATTTTTGAACCTGGAAGTTCACCAGGACTGTGTCGTCCCCAGGAGCTGCTCTCTCCATTTACCAGCATTGATTCAAAGCTTTGCCAGCAGAATGGGTGTGTTGGAGTTGCTTGGCCAGGTTTTGGTAGCAAGGGAGTGACAATTTGGCTTCTGTGAGAAGCTGCCAGAAACTTCTCCCCATATCTGGCAGAGCCAGTGCCAGCCAGCTCCAAGACAGACCTGCCACCATCAGCGAGGGTTGTAACTCCTCTGGGATAACATATTTAATGAGGGGAAAGAATTGTTTTTCTGGGATAATATATTTAATAAAGGAGAAGCTATTGTGCAGAAGGAATTGCAGCAGAGTGAGAAAATGTAAGAGAAACCTCTCTGCAGCCACCAAGGTCAGTGAAGAAGGAAGGGGAGGAGGTGCTGCAAGTGCCAGAGCTGAGATTCCCGTGGTGCAGCCCGGGGAGGTCCATAGGGATGCAGAGATCCACCTGCAGCCCACACCAGAGCAGGGAGATGCCCAAAGCAGGCTGTGATCCCATGGGAAACCCTTGCCTAGGGGATCCTGGCCAGAGCTGTGTCCCTGTGGAGAGAGGAGCCCAGGCTGGAGCAGTCTGGGCAGAGCTGCAGCCCATGGGTGGGACCAGGGCTGGAGAAGTCCATGGAGGACTTTCCCATGGGAGGGACCCTGTGCTGGAGCTGAGCTGGAGAAGGAAGCAGCAGCAGAGACAAAACAACGTGTGATGAACTGACCTCAGCTGCCATTCCCCCCTCAGCCCCCATTCCCATCCCCCTGCATCCTGAGGGGGAGGAGGGAGAACCCAGCAAGGAGGGAGACATGAGGGCAAAGGTGTTTTGTTTTACTTCTCACTACCCTTAGTAATAAATCCAATTAATTTCCCCAAGTGTGGTTTGTTTTACCTGTGACAGTAAGTGGTGACTGCTCTCTCCCTGCCCTTATTTCAACTCAGTGACCCTTTTGTTACATTTTCTCTACCCTGTCCAGCTAGGAAGGGAAGTGACAGAACAGCTTTGGGGATCACCTGGTGTCCAGCCAGGGTCAAACCAGAACAAGAGGTCGTGTAGGAGCTTCCTAATATATCCCAAGAGAACTGGGGCATTAACTTAACCCCTTACACTTCCCTTGAAGCACACTGGGGAGTTTCACCTGAGCCTTCTGCTCCCAGAGATCCTGGGCAAACTCAAGGAGCCAGCTGGTCATGAGTATTTTGGGGACTTCACTGATATCAACCAATATGGAATTTATGGCTTTGGAAAAAGAGCACAACAGTGACAGGATAGAACTCCTTACACTGGTATGGCTAATGCTGGGACTATCCTGATTATATGTTTTAATTTTCTACTACTTGAATATATTTATTTAGAGTAAATTCTTTTCCCACTTGCCTGATTATTTTTTTCTGGCAAAAGGTCTTTGCTAACATAATGCACCTGCATTAGAAATGTGGCCCACTGTAGCTCACTCTCTGCCTCTTAAGGTATGTTTAAACTGAAAACATGGACAAAGCTGTAGATGGTGTACTTCAGCCACGCTCATGCTTTAATTTTCCTGGGTCAGAATTAAAAAGAATAACCAAACCAACAAGCTTACAGAAAATTTAAATTTCTATGTAACTTAACAGAAAATAAAGGGACTGCCACAGTGATTATGATCCATTTTTTGGGGATTAGTCTAATGATATTTTTATTTTACTTTACCTGAAGCTGCACCAGAACTTCCAGCTTTCCATGTGGTGCTCTTAACTACAGAGCCTTTCCACAGCCTTGTTGTCACAATCCATCCTAGTGAATGGATAACGTGGTGGTTCCTAGGAGTGATTTCAAGGTGCAAAGAACCAACAAAGGCACAGGGGATTTCCAGTAACAATCAACAAATGCAGTTTTATTGAAATAACCACAACAGAAATGCACTGGTGAGGGGAACTGAGGAAAAAGGAGAAGATAAGGAAAAGAGGGAGGAAAAAAGGGAGGAGATGGGTTATAGCTACCAAATGTGGTGCTGCTTTATCCTTTGGGGGTCCAGCCAACAAAGTTCAGCAGGCCACGTCCTGGGAGGTTTCGGAGGCATGGCTGATCTGGGCCCCAGTTATACCATCTTTTGTTGGGGGAAGGGGAATGAATTTCACAACCGAAACAAAGTTCTTCAGGGGGAAAGAATAGGGGTACACAAAGTCGAGCCAGGCAGCAAGCAAGAACCATTGTTTTCATGGCTCAGTGCTCACACCTGTGCTTGCTCTGGGCAGCTTTCCTCCCCTGAGTTGGGGGAGTTTCAGTCCCACTCTCTGGAAGAAGGTGAGGGGGCCTTCCCACACAGGGGTTTCATGTCTCGGTTCCTTGATGAAGAGGCCTACATCTCTACTTGTCTGCCATGATGGCTGAGGATGGGTGAGGGGGGTCTCTCTTGGAAGAGGGACCACCCCAAAGCTCAAACCAGCCAGGCCAGGAGGTGGGGAGAAATTCCAGGACCATTGCTCAGAAAAGGGCAGGGTGTCCCTTCGAGTTCAGTGTCGTGTATAGCAAACAACATCTGTGGAAACAGTGAGCTAGGAGGCACATGATTTCCCCCCCCCACTGGTTCAGCAGTTTTTAATTTTTTGGTGGTCTCTCTTCATGGCAATCATGAGGTAAAAATGAAGGATATTTCAGACAGTCTCTCACACTTGTCTGAAGTGAAGAGAACAAGGGAAGCAAGTAAACCTTAGACTTTTTGTGTAAAGTTTCTGTTACTTTTGAGTGAACCTAATATTTCTTTAGTCTTACTTAAAACAGGCACTCAGCATGGAATCCAATCCATGGATGGTATTTTATTCTAAGGAGGATGGAGGATGCACTATGAGTAAAGCTTATTAAGGGTTTAAGGTTTTGTGGGGTTTCTCATTGATTTGGTTTGGTTTTTTTTTTTTGTTTTGGTTTGGTTTTGTTTGGTTTTTTGGTTGATTGGTTTGGAATGTTTTTTTTAATCATCACCTTAAAAACTGTTACAGAAGAAAGCCAAGTGTAACAGAAATTATGACAAATATTTATAAAAAATATTTTACTATGTCACATTCTGGCCTTTTTACTTTACTATTTGTATGTAATAGAATTCAAAATTTAGTCAGTGGTTGTAGTAGGTACTGTAAAATCTCAACAAAAATCCTTACCCTGAAGGTATTAATCTCTTTCACCTCCACGCAGGTGGGATCGATATAAGTTCTTAAAATACAGGGGCTTTTTCATGTGTGTAAATGGAGAATTAGAGTAGAGGGTAGCTGTAAATCTGTGGCAGGGCCAAGAGGAGCTGGGTAGCTTTGTGTTGTCTTTCTTCTTGAAAAAAAAGTTTCAGAAATTCTAGAAACTGATATTTCCTTGGCAGATGAGTGGAAGCCCAAAAGGACAGACATTGCCTGAGTGATGGCAGCATGATTTCATTATGCTGTTTTTCAAGCAGTTATGGTTTTGGTTGGTATTTTCAGCATAGGGTTCTGCATGGGACCAGCTTTGAATTGTAGATACACTGATTTTAGGCTGTCTTGTCATATAAATACTGTCCAGCCCCCAGTGGGAGACTTTGTAGATGCTTTGGAAGGGATCAGTGTGAAACCAGGTCAAGCATAAACATAGCTTTCAAAACCATGCACAAGGGATATTCTTGAAAAGTCTGATTTGGTAGTGTTGCAAACTAGAAGTCTGTCTTGAATTAACAATATTAATGTGTTTATCAGCAAAATTCTATATTTATAATTTTCTATAGGGAAGCCACAGGGACTTCTTTCCTCCTGGCCACACCTAAAAGCAGAGAAAGTGTTTGTCTTAGGCTACAAACTGTGGTTTTGACTTTCTTCTCTTTTTCCCCACCCTTCTTCACCAGCTGTTAGAGTCTGTACTTTATGCTTATGCTGGTTCATAGACTTGAGGACACTGTGTACTGTGAGGCACCAATAAAGTTTCTAGGCTGGATGTCAGGATGTCCCATGTCAGAGCTCAACATGAAGCCAGATTGCTGTTTAATTGCATATTTCCCAGTTGAGCCCAGATCCATCTGAATTGGACATTCATGCTTTTTCCCTGGTGCTCTATATTCAGAAGAATGCCTTGCCTCTCTCACTCTGCTTTCAGATCCCTTGGTGCTCCTTTGTTATGCTGAATGCTTTGGTTGCTCCATTTTTCTACTGCTGTTCAAGGCAGTTTGCCTTTCCCCATTCTCAGAATGTAACAGGATTCTGTGTATTAGAGTATTTTTCTTGGTCTAGATCCTGCCTATGAAACAGAAGGCACTGAGGCTGGGATACTGCAAAAAGTGTGATTTACTGCAAACCCAAACCATTTCACTGAGCCTGACACCACAAGGGTATATGAATTTGGTTTAAATCACCCTCCAGTGATTTAGAAGGGTTAGTTAAATACCTGATTTAGACACTAATGATTGAGCCTATGTGAGCTGGCAATTATGCACGCAGTAATTGAATGTGCTTGGGAGCATGTGTCATGGAAATGGGAACCAATGGGATTATACCACTTCTCAGGAGGCTTTGAGATTGAGAGAAACAGCAAGTACGGTTAAAAACAAAATTAGCTGTGCATATGTAGAGATTATAAAGCATCAGCAGGCAAACAACAGAACTAATTCTCCTCAGCCAATGGCTGGGAGTTCATTGCCACTAAATGAGCATCCAGCTGGATGTGGATGGAGATGGGAGCTGGGTGGGGAGCACTCCTGACAAGAGCTCCTGGGGAACTCTTGCAATATCTGGAACAGGAGATGCAGCTGCTGTGAAAACAGATGCACAAGAGCTGCTCAGGACTTGCTGAAGAGCTGCACCACTGATCCAAAACATCCAAAGGTCAAGTTTGATTTGCACAAACCAAAGCATTGCAGCTGCTCTTGGGGCAGGCAGGTAATGGCCCACAAAGGTCCCAGCCTGCTGTGGTGTGTCTGAGCCAAGAGACCTTGGAGTTGTTGCAGGCAGGAGGGGAGCATTAAAGAAGTCAGTCCAGAGAAAGAGGCACATACAGGAGTTGTAAAACTTTTAAAAGTTTAAAAGTTTCACCTGTAATATGTGGCATTTTCTGAGACCCCCGTCATAGGGAGGAAATGATGAATCTGACTCCATGTTCTTAGAAGGCTAAATTATTATTTTATTATCTATATTATATTAAAGAATACTATACTAAACTATATTAAAGAATGGAGAAAGGATTCAGACAGAAGGCTAAATGATACTAAAGAAAACTCGTGACTCCTCCCAGAGTCCTGACACAGCCTGACCCTGATTGGTCATTAAGTCAAAACAATTCACATGAAATCAATCAAACAACCACCTGTTGGTAAACAATGTCCAAACCACATTCCAAAGCAGCAAAACACAGAAGAAGCAAATGAGATAATTATTGTTTCCATTTTTCTCTGAGGCTTCTCAGCTTCCCAGGAGAAAATCCTAGGCAAAGAGATTTTTCAGGAAATATGACAATGACAGTAATATGTAGCTGATCCTAGCAGAAACACACAGCCACTAATAAAGCATTTCTCCCTAGCTGCAGCTCTCCCTTACATCTGGCTACACAAAACTCGTGAGGCTGTCTATGACAGAATTGTCTGCTGAGTGCAAATGGAGTCACAATCCTACTGAGTCATTCCTGCCATCCTTTGTCATTCATGGACCTGTTGGAGCAAGTCCACAGAGATGATCAGTGGACTGGAGCACCTTTTCTATGAAGACAGGCTCAGAGGATTGAGATTGTTCAGCCTGCTAAAGAGAAGGCTCTGTGGAGACCTTATAGCATGTTCAGGTTCCCAAAGGTGGTACAAGAAAGCTGGAGAGGGACTTTTTAAAAATTATGAGGTGATAGGACAAGGGAGAATAACCTTGAGCTGAGAGGTGAGGGGTTTTTATTGGATGCTAGGAAAAAATTCTTCCCTGTGAGGGTGGTGAGGCCCTGGCACAGGCTTCCCAGAGAAGCTGTGGCTGCCCCATCCCTGGATGTGTTCAAGGGCTGGATGGGGGCTCTGAGTAACCTGGGATACTGGAAGGTGTCCCTGGCCATGGCAGGAGCATTTGAACTGGATGATCTTTAGGGTCACTTCCAAACCCAAACCCATCTATGATTCTATGAACCTTACTATGTATGGTTGTAAGTAAATTCAATATTGTTTTCCTAAATACTTTTAAAATTTGTAGTCTGAAACTAGAACTTCAGCTCCCAAATTAAGTTGTTTGGCATTAAAAAAAAAAGCCTGGAAAATTGATTCATCTGTACATTAATATCTTTGTGCATTGGAAAACATCTGACCACTGTTGTGGTAAAGCCTGAGATGTCACTGACATTTTGAAGGAAGGCTGTTTCCTTAGTGCAGAGTAAATGTCTGGGGTTTGGGCTTTTTTTTCTAATCTGCATATTAATTACTGTCACACAGCTGATGGAGTGGGCTGCAGCTAGAGTCATCCCATTTAAATCAGTTTAATCCTTTGCAAGCTTGCAAAAATAATTATTCTGCATTTCCATCTAACACTGTGTAATACAAACTTAAATCTGTTCAGCTTCTGCTCCGGACCCTCAGTGACCTTTCTGCTCATACAACAGCAACACTGACTGGAATTAATTTCTTCTCTCATTTGGAACATTCTTGTATTGATCCATTCTTCATAAAAGATAGTAAACTGTTACCTGCTGGACCATTCTTTGAATAATCTCTCTCTCTAATTTTTGCTTTTATCAGTGTCTTCGTTTGAAAAGACAGGTTTCTGCTAAGGAAGGCAGAAGCCTCTCTTAAAATGGAAAGTGTAAACCCCCTCCTTCTGAATTATTGTAATTTTGAAATTAAAGGGCTCTCAGGCAAAGATATGGGAGTAGGAATAGAGTTCTTTATTAGGAAAAATAAAAATGCAGTAATACAAAACAACACTGACAGAATACAGAGTCAGAATAGGAGCTGACACCCTGTGGGTCAGGGTGGTGGCACAGTCCCATCCCATGGTGGCTCAGCCCTCCTGCAGTGCCAGCTGTGGATCGGTTGGAGCAGGGATCCTGGAGAAGGGTGGAGTTTTCCTCTGAAGGTCCAGTAGTGGTGTAGATGGGCCTGGTCTTCCTCTGGGAATCCAGTGGAGAAGAAAGCTGCTCCTCTGGGAATGCAGTGGGAAAAGGCTGCCTGTGGTGTTGCCAAGGTCAGATTATATCCAGGCAGGAATGCTTGGCTCCTCCCCCTGGGCAAAGCATCTCCCAGTGGGATGCTGTAATTTTATCAGCCATACAGGGACACTCAATGGCCCATGAACAGAAGAGATCTCCTGGAGGGAGGATTGGTTGTGGAAGAGATAAAGAAAAACTGCCCAATTAACAAAAGATACCTGTCCCACCTTTAACAGATAGCAGTAGAATACACACCGGCATCCACATCTTGCATTTGCAGCCTGAGACAATCAGCCTCAGAGTTTGGATCATGCAGCCCATGGCACGGCTTTCCTTTCAGCATGGAGAACATGTTGCCATTAATTCCTGGTGGGGAGTCCAGCAGCCTCTGCATCTGTTCCCTGTGTTACATTTCTGCCTTGGCAACGAGACATTCTGTGCAGCTTAATTTGTCCTTTGGCTGGATTTGTCTGCTTCATCAGCTTGATTTAATTGACCATCTTGTGAAGTGAACCTGAGGTGGAGCCATTCTGCTGATGAGAGGGCAGCAGGTTCAGTGGGCACAGCCCCTTCTGCTGGGGATGCACCAGACATATTCATGTGGCAGAAATCTCTCCTTACAGGCTGGAAACCTCTCTTTACAGGCTCGAACTCCACTCTGCTTTAGGATTGCACAGTCCACACAGCACTGCAGTGAATCACTTCCTTGTGGATTTGGGTTTCAGATTCCCCCATTTATTCCTGTTTTTAATTTTTTTGCAATATTTGTTTCCACGTATGAGCTCATTGAGCTGGAATCTTTCTTCTGTGACCATCATTAACACAATGATGATAATCACTCTTTCTGAGAGTTGCTATTATTTGTTCTAGTTTTCACAAGTGTTAAGAGAAAACAGTGAAGGTATCCATCCCTTGATGTGAAACCTACCCATGTTTGCATGACCTTCAGATGGGCAGGGCCTCTTGCAGGGCTGTGACAGTTTCAGGCAAGTGGCCCAGAACTGGAGCTCTGGTGACAACATTCTTGCAGCCTTTCTGCTGGGCACAGGTGGCAGTTTATTTCAATCATTCCACAGAGCTAAACAAGATGTAGAAAACATGCAGCTCTATAAAAGAGGGAAATTTCAGCTTTCTCAGGTGATTCAGAGATTAGTCCACCTACAGTTTCTAGTGTGTTATTTTTATGTGTGTGCTTAATCCTTTTATATAATCCTGCTTACTTGTTAGTCTTTCAAAGACAGATAATTACAGCTTTTTTGAAGTGATGTGGAATCTCAGACATGTTGTGACTGGTGGGGATTCAACAGTGATGCAGACAGGTGAACAAGATGGAGCTTATTGCAGCTGCTACATTTAGTTACGTGCATATTTTAAACTAACAGGCAGCATTTTATTACACATTATGAAATTACAGAGTAGTGATAGTAATATAATTACCATTATTAAATATTTCTGTAGCTGTACCAATTGAAACCTCAGCTGGAATCTTTCACAGTTATCTGGGAAATTGCAGTCCCTGTCCAACCAGAATGCAAGCTGAATTCTGAGGTACCTGCATGGTCCAATAAAGCATGGTCATGTTTTCTCACCTGTCATGTTTTCTGCCAGAGCTGCTCCAGGTGTTAATGCGCTGCAAATAAAGGGCCTGGTGTCTTGGTGACTTGGGAAGGAAAGTGAGGACAGGCTTCTGCTGCCCAACCTTTCACACTCCCCTGGTGGTTTTTGTCTTGTGAAGCAACAGCTGCTGAACTTCTCCTGATTTGCATTCTGACCACACCAGGTAATCTCAGATCAAGTTTCTGTCCTGGAGTGGGTTCAGGACTTGTTTCAGGAGCAGCTGAGCTGTTTGTACAGTAGGAGAAGGAGCAGTTTGATGGAAGGCAGTGTCAGCAGCTGCTGTGGCCATGCAAACATGTCACCTCTTCACTTGTCAGAGCCTTACAGGTGTGAATTTGAAAATTTGGCCCCAAAAGGACAAGGTGAAAAGAAAGAAAATTTCAATCTCCCAACACAGTAATTTCTGGATTAATTTGTTACTCCCTGAGCTCAAGAAGAGTTTTGTTGATAATTTTGGAGGTAAAACTCAGTGCTTTTCCCCACCATGGACTGGAAAAGAGCATCCTAAGTGAATATGGAAAAAATGTAACATAAATCAAAATTTCAAGCACTAAAGCAATAGATTTCATTCTGTATAAAGAAAAAACTCATTTGGCAGCTGCTGCTGATACAAAATGTCAAAGATTACATGTTAATTGACTCTCTAGCTAGGACTTATTTATTACCTTTCAGTAAGATCTGTGTGCAAGACAAATTGAGCTTTGAGCAATGCATGGAACAGCCATGAAAGACTTAAATGTGAAAAAACAGCACGAGCAAAGGACATTGAAAGTCTGCTGCTGTTTGCTGTTCTGCCTCATTCTTTCTTCCTTTCTAGTTTCTAGTAGTTTCAGCCCTGCTGTGGAGTTTTTTAATTAAAATCTCCTCTAAAAATGGAGGGGAGGGGGTCAAGCAGCCCCAACCTGCTGACACTGACTGTATAGATTGGAAAAAGAAATGGTCCCTAGTCACAAACATAAGATGGAAAAGTAAGATAGGAATGGGGAAAAAAAAAACCAACCCCCTGCTTTCTAAACCATAAGGTCTCTCTGAATCTGATCCAAAATCCAGTGGAAGAAAGGAAATATTCTTTTTCATCAGCTTCTGTGGGCTTTGGAGAGAGCTCTCTACTCCAACAGTGCCAGCTGTTCTTTAATGACTGCAATTGGTAACAGGGCTGCAGCAGGGAAGGATAAAGGGAGCAGCATTCAGGTCCCCATGGAGAAAAGGATGTTTGGGTAATATTTTGTCCTCTGTGTTTGTAACAGCAGTGTGCAGTGAACCTTTGCTGAGGGTGCTGGCTGAATGCTGGGAATGCCCCACTGCAGCCTCCTCTGAGGGCACAGAGGTGGAGACAAAGGACTGGCTTTGGCAGCTCTGCCTATGGCTTCATCCTTGTTTTGCACTTGTCTGCCTCCCTGCATCTGGGAAGATCAAAGAGCTGGAAATTAGGGAACTTTAGGGCTCATGGCCCTTTCCTGGGACCAGCCACTCACACAGATGCTTGGCTGCTCTGTGAGGGGCACTGCACATTGAGTGCACAGAGAGATTTTGGCTGAACACATCGGGTGTGCTCTGCACTGCTGCTGGCAGAGTCAGAGGGAGCTCCAAGAGGTTTTCTTGTGCCTGTCAAAAACACCCCCACCACTTCTGTTATGGAGTAATGAGTCATGAGAATGGTTGGCTCTCACAATTAAGGGGTGAGCATTATATATATGTAAAGAGAAGTTTTTGCAGATGTATAGTTATGTTACTGTAAATGTCCCTGCATCCTTATCATGGGATGGCCTTGGTAGTCAGGGCATTTGGGGAGGGTTGGCTTTTACTATGGCAACACCTGACCTCCAGTGAAGGTGTAAGGAAGTGATCTCCATCACTGCATGGCAAGGAAGGAGTTGGCTGACAAGACTTTAGGAGGAGGTAGAAGTATAAAAGGTGGAGCATCCATTTTGAAGATGAGCATGTGGCTGTTAATCACAGTAGGGGGCTCCCAGCACTGTAATTTTTCCTTATTTAACAAGGGTTTATTTGGTTTAATAAACCTGCAGAAATTTTAAAAAGTGAGCAGTCATTTCTCACAACTTCCAAGCATCTGGAAAAGAGAGCAGAGTTGTTTTCTTCAGGAGCCTCTGGGAGCAGCTTGTGTTGTTGGGTACGGTGGGAAGGGATTTGCTGTGTCCTGCCTGCAGGGCCCTGCACACATTTTGGGAGGGCTCTGGAAGGGTAACACTGTGCCCTGCCAGCTCAGGCCCAAGAGGTCCTTGGCACAGAGAGAAAATGCATAATTCTTTCCATGTGTGATCCCTTATTGTCTGCCCTAAAATCTGTCATTGTCACCTGAGACTTTTCTTGTGAAAAATGCCAATCACTTGTTTTTTAATTTTTTTTAAAGTTTAATGATAAAGAAATAGTTATGAAAATAGCAATATAACTAAAGTAATAATAATTTGGACAATATGGATTAGGACAATATAAGACAATAAAAACAAAGAGTTATGGACGGTCTGGGTACCTTTTTCTGGGCAAAATAAACCTGAAAAAGGACACACGTTAACAGAGGATTAACCCTTAAAAACAACAGCCTATTGCATATTCATACACCTCATACATGATGCATAAATTCCATTCAAACACAGGATTCTGTCTGGGCAGTGTCAAATTCTTCCTCTCAATCCTAACAGCATCTTCAGGCTGAGTGAGGCAGGAAGAAGTTCGTTTCTTCTGATAATGGGGCAATAAATTCTCTTTCTCTGAAAGATTCAGGTGTCCTGTGGCTGCTATCTTGCTGTGAGTCCTTTCTTTAAAAAAAAGTATCTTACATAGCATAGTTTCTATTTTAACATTATGTTATAACATAAAACTATATTTAACACACTACTTAATTTTATTACTTTCTAATATAGCATATTACTTTCTAATACTTTACATATTACTTTCTAATATAATATATTTCTAATTTCTAATATATTCTAGTATTACTTTCTAACATAACACATATAATATTCATTTTAATATTTGCAAAAAGTCAATCATAAAATACGCATTTTTCTTAAAAAAAGAGCCATTTTTTCCCCTCTCACCACCTTGATGACACCATTATCCTATGGGCTTTAGCTGGGTGCTGGTCCCAGAGCAGCATTTAAACTCTGTGCTTTTTGAAGCATGGTCAATCCAAATTTGTATCCAGGGGAAAAACAACCAGCAGAAGCAGACCAGCAGTCAGCAGCAGCATTAACATGTATCTCCTTCCTTGGGGCACAGGAGTGCAGAGCCTGCATTGAAAGGTGGCAGATGCTGTTATCTGAGGGTGAAGGGAATGACAGCCAGGCCAGCACTTGTCACCACCATGTCAGGGATGGAATGACAAAGGAAGGACAGTGATGTGTCTCTCCCGGCAGATAGTCAAAGACAGTGGCCTGGAGTCAGAGCCAGTTGTCACTCAGCCATTGTGAGATGTGACAAAGCAGCAGGGCTGCCCTGCCGTTTAGAAGCAGCATGAATTATTAATGGAGCACTTGTACAAGTAAGTTAGGAGAAAAAGAAAAGAAAAAAGTCAGCCTGCTGTGCTGCAAATACAGTGATAACAATTCCTTCCACTCTTATTTTCTTTTTATAATCAGAAGATGGAGCGTTCTGGCGTGGTTTCTTCCATCTCTGTTTAATAAGTGAGCAGAGTTGGAGTGGCACAGCCTGGGCTCTGAACAGATTCTGCACAGTTTTTTCCCAAAATATGTTTTGGATCTTTCTCCCTTTATAAAAGCCTCTGTATAAAACCCTAAACACAACAAAGTTTTTCTCTCCCCACCCTGCCAGCCCCTTCCAATTATGTAATTTTTCTTTTTCCCTACCCCCCCAAAAAAATTTCTCATGTTGTGCAAATTGGCAAAAGAGGGTCTGCTTTGTTGTTGAATTTTAAGTGGAATACTATTTATTCTCTTTAAAAAGTAAATAAGATTGTGTCATGAATTGGATTTTAAAGTTTAATCACACTCTGTTGTCCAGAGAAGTTTTTCCTTAAATGCTCAAACTGAAAGGCAGATGTGTAGGCAGGCAATAAGTAAAAAGCTTGAGATGACTGGCATTAGAATTTTTCAGGGAATCAAGGATTTATAAGCTATTACTTTATACCAGTGCTCTTCTAAATCCCAGCTGCAGGATTTCTTTGAATTTGTGATGTGCTTGTGCTAGCCTTTAATTTTCTCAAGTACTCTTAGGTGCCTTCTTTGTATTTCACCCTCACACAGACACACAACTTGAGTCTGGCAGCCTGAAAACTCTTAATGGGTTAAAATTAGCCCCTTTTCCACCTCTTTTGTGTCTGAGGTGCACTTGTAATGCTGGAGATGTTTTATAACTGCTTCCAGTGAAACACGGGGGAAATGGAAGATCTGATTCCTCATTCCCAAAATTGCCATTTATGGGTCACTGTTGGGACCCTTTTGGGGTGTGAATGTTTTGTGCTTGAATTATTGTATTTGCAGGGTGCCCCGATGAAGGAAGGAAGGATGAATCTGACTCCATGTTCTCAGAAGGCTAATTTATTATTTTATGATACTATATTATATTAAAGAACACTAAACTGTACTAAAGAAAACAGAAAGGATACTTATAGAAAGCTAAAAAGATAATAATGAAAACTCGTGACTCTCTCCAGAGTCCTGGCACAGCTTGACACTGGTTGGCCAATAAGTCAAAATAATTCACAGAAACCCAATGAAACAATCACCTGTTAGTAAGCAATCTCCAAACACATTCCAAAGGAGCAAAACATGGGAGAAGCAAATGAGATAATTATTGTTTTCCTTTTTCTCTGAGGCTTCTCAGCTTCCCAGGAGAAAAATCCTGGACAAAGGGATTTTTCAGAGAATGTGAATATGACATTGGATGCCTCAAGAGAGATGTTATGTATGTCTGTCTTCCAGTTCATGTTGGTTTTCTGTCAAGCTTTTGTTTGTTCCTGG
The DNA here is from genome assembly GCF_012460135.2 of Molothrus ater. Lineage (NCBI taxonomy): Eukaryota > Metazoa > Chordata > Aves > Passeriformes > Icteridae > Molothrus > Molothrus ater. Next base: position 146,045,784 of record NC_050478.2, on the reverse strand, counting down.
TCCTCTCTAACCCTCAGTTTACAAAATAACTCACATATTCCTTTGCCTCCTCACTCCTGTGCCATCCAGCTGCAGACAAGCATCTGAGCTCATCTGTGGTGTAACCAAGTGGGAGAAAGCAGAAAATGGCAGCAGGAGAAAGCAGAAAATGGCAGCAGCAGAACCACTGGAGGTGGCAGAAGGCCCCTGGATGAGATGGTTTGTTATTGGGTTTCTGAAAAATGCCTTATTTTATGATTGGCTTTTTGCAAATATTAAAATGAATATTATATGTGTTATGTTAGAAAGTAATGCTGTATTAATCTTCTTAAGTAATGTGTTAAATATAGTTTTAGGTTATAACAAAATGTTAAAATAGAAACTATGCTATGTAAGATACTTTTTTTTAAAGAAAGGACTCACAGCAAGACAGCAGCCACAGGACACCTGAATCTTTCAGAGAAAGAGAATTTATAGCCCCATTATCAGAAGAAACGAACTTCGTCCCACCTCGCTCAGCCATGAAGACACCGTTAGGATTGAGAGGAAGAATTTGACACTGCCCAGACAGAATCCTTTGTTTGAATGGGATTTATGCATCATGTATGAGGTGTATGAATATGCAATAGGCTGTTGTTTTTAAGGGTTAATCCTCTGTTAACGTGGGTCCTTTTTCGGGCTCATTTTGCCCAGAAAAAGGTACCCAAACCATCCGTAACTCTTTGTTTTTATTGTCTTATATTGTCCTAAATCCTGATTGTCCAAATATTTGTTACTCTAATTATATTACTATTTTTATAACCATTTTGTTACTATTAAACTTTTAAAATTTAAAAAACAAGTGATAGGCGTTTTTCACAAGTTCATACTTGACACTTGTTCTGAGGACTTGTTTTATTGGATGACCTCCCTTAGGAGCAGTGAGGATAATCTTCACAGGAGTGTAAGAAAAGGCTGTGTTATAAATCAGAGTGCGGTGAAATGTGCTGTAAATGCCTGTGCTGACCACAGAGCAGCCTGGCAGTGCTGTATCTCACGGGGTAGGGCAGAGGCACACAGAGGGGGATACACATGGTCCTGCACCAGCACAGGCTCCCTGAGAGGAGGAGACGCTGCCTGCAAGCCCTTCCACCAGGGAGGGCAAGGGAGACAAGGAGGAGCAGTCCCCAGGCATGGGGGCTGTTTTATGGACAGATGAATATAGGATTTATGTTATGGTGTGAGAGACAACTGCTCACTTTGAAAATGTAAAAAGGTTTATTAAACCTTAACAAAAATACAACAAAGGACTACATAAGGAAAAAGCTGCAGCACTGGGAACTGCCCCTCATGCATACCACATGCTTGGTTCATCTTCAAGATGGATGCTCAGTCTTTTATACCCCAGGGGGCTTGCATCAGCCAGCACTGGCCCCTCCCAAAGTCTGTCAGTCAGCTCTTCTTTGCCGCTTATCAATGGAAACTCCCTTCCTGTAACTTGATTGGAGGTCAGGTGTTGCCATGCCTCACCCCCAAGCACCAAGCTTTTCCATTCCCATCTGCCCCATGCAAGGGACACCTGTGCAGCCTTGTTTGTACCTGTCCTAGACAACCCCAGCTGTCTGATGGCAACAATACAGGGGGGAAAAGGAACCATGGAGAGAATAGAGGACATCTAAACTACAATAACATAACTATACATCACTAAAGCTTTTATTAATATTCACACAATAGTTATCTTTTAATTGTGAGAGCCAATCATCATTATTCACCTAGAACAATGGCATTGTCTGGTACCTTCTGACAATGTTAAGTACAGATTTGTTTTAAAAGGAAAAGTAAAATCTTCACCTCCTACCAGAAGTTTGCAGAAATGTGCCTTTTGCTACTGCAGTGTTGCCTATAACATAAATAGAGCTCCACGCTTCTCCAAGAGCTCTTTTACAGCCATTTAAACAGACATGATAAACCATTCTTGGTAGTAGATAATAAAGCTTTCTTTGCATTATTCTGAGTGACAAACAAGTAGAAATGAACATACAGTGCTGCCAGCTACAGGAAAAACTGACACTTGTTCATTCATTCAGTTTGGTTTCATTGCACTAAATTTTCAGATACACATTGCTTTTTTCCAAATAATTTTAAAATTAAATGAGTCCTCCTCAGCATGCAGAAGGTAGGCAGAAATGCCATCCTTCTTTTCTCAGTCCTACCCTATGCCAGTGCAATTCCTGATCCCTTGGACATGACAATACGGACCACGGATCTGGAAAAGCAGAGAAGAACTGAGTTGCATTTCTGGATTGTAAGGGATGCTATATGCATGAAATACAATGAGAAACAGAAAGCAATTTTCCTTTCAAAATGTTGGCACTGTTATATCCAGCTGAGACACGGCTGCACAAGAATGCATGAAAATGAAAACTTAGGAAGAAGGGAATTCAACTAAATAACCAAGCTCCTTCCAGCGTGGCTTTGGAAACATGAGTAGTTTCCTAAAAGCTGCCTCACCCACACCCTGGCCCAGTGGCCAGAACGTTGGTGTGACTAGGCAGAGAAATCATCTCTGTAGCTAAATTTAACAAGAGTGCTTTGTAGTGGTGTAATAAGTGAAATTTGTTCTCTCTAGGAAAATGAAGAAGTGGTTTGTTTACCTTGTTTTGTACAAGTGCCTTCCAATAATAATACTTTCCTTGCAACTTACCCTGTTGGGAAATATTGTGTACAGGGCAGTCCTCAACTGCTTTACCTCTGCCATCAGTAACACATAAAAAAGTGTGAGGGGGGAAATTCTATAATGAGCAATCTTTTGCTCACACTGGTTTGCACATGCAGCTGGCAAAGAGGTATCTCTGTAATGTGACAGTATTCTTCACCACTTTGACATGATCCATTGGTGGTAGGACAGGCACAGGCCAGCCTTGGAACCCAACAGGCTCCTGTCCACTCTTGGGGTGGACAATGGTCACCCACTTGCACTTCAATGAGAATATCAAAATTTGATTTTTACACCAGCCAGATCAAAACTTTACATTATTGAATTACTTTGCTCATGGCTTTGAGTGCTGTAGGTTGAAAGCCTCCTTGTATTAAATCCACAACTCCTTAGCCTTGTTGTTCAGCATATAAATAAATATATAGCTCTCTGAATGCTGGGAGCTGTTGTTTCATTCCCTCCCTCAAGGCACTCAGTCCCTGCATGACAAACATAGAAGAAAAATCAAACATTATCACTCCTGACTGAGATGGCATCATTGGGATTCACAGCAATGAAAAGAACTTTATTTTCTATTACCTAGTCATGGTTGCTGCTATTTCAAATGAACCAGAAATGCTTTTGAATTTCATCCTTCTAAGTTATCACACTTTCCCTGCTGAGCTGAATGTAGTAAAAACGCTGTTTGTCAAGAGACTGGAGAAACTTTGACATGTTCCAAAGACAAGGTTTGAAAGGTTTCAAAGAGAACACTTTGGGAGATGTCGATCTCGAGCACACACCAGAGGCCCCTAGGGCATTCTCCTCCTCCTGGCTTTATTCCTTAGGTGATTTATCTGCACTTTCTGAACAGGTTTCCAGTCTTCCTTTTGAGAAGTGACCAGGATCTTCAAGCTTCTCATTTTATGTCTGAGTGAAGAGAGTTGTTTCAGTAGGGGGAACGTTTGTCACCTCCTGAAAACCAGAATACATCCCAGCTGTTTGAATTAGACACTAGATTGGGCTTTTTCAATAACTTGTTCTTTTGGGGAAAATGAATTTTTAATATATATAATAGGTGAATATCACTTTCTTCCAAGTGTATCTTCTGCATGGAATCATGTAATTTCTCAGTTTTAAGATTATTATTCTTGAGTCCGAATTACCTTCTCACAACTCAAGGAAATCAGTTTATCAGGTCAGATTTTCCACTTTTTCACTGAAGTCCTGCCTGCTTTTGCTGGCAATGTACTTCACCTCTTGCCCTTAATTTAAAGATATTTTGCTTACAGAGACATTTATCTAACAGGGACCTGTAAAGGAAAAAAAATTTGGTTTACAGATGACTTGATTCCCTCAAGGTATGTGAATCAATCATGTAAATGGCAGTGTGTCCTGCACTTTAGCTTCAATCAATAGGGGATTAAAGTTCTTCTTTCAGTGTGGGGAAAATAAATGCCCATAGTGATGCTATTAATAACACCTGGGATTATTAAAACTGTACTGATGCTTTAAAAATCTTGCTTTTTACCATTTATGTGTCTTGTTTGGTATTTCCACTGCTCATCTCTGCTGGGAAGGTGATCAGAGATGAGGAACTTTGATTTCTCCTAACTTACTGCCATGCATTGCTAAAAATGTTTATTTCCACTAGTTCTTTCCCTACCTGCAGTGATTAACCTTTCTTAGAACAGTTTGTTTGAGGTCCATTAAGATCTGTATGGCCAGGGGACAGAGATAGCTCTGGTGCCTCCACAAAATGCCATCTCTGGGAGCAGGCTCTCTCTCTGGGGTGGGAGAGCTCTGCTGGAGATGAAGGATGTTTTTCATGCTGGAGATGAAGGATGTTTTTCATGCTGGCTGGGGGCAGCCTGGATGCAAACAAAGCAACTGGAAGTGCTGATGCAATGTCATCCTTGTTGGTCTTGGCAGACCAGAGCACTTGGTCTTCTTGCAGAGACAGCACCCATGTTGCCTCATCTCTGTTGGGTCAATGTTGGACATTGAGTGCCTCTTCCACAGCACGTCCAGAGTCTGTGAGAGCTCCATTCCATTCCCTGCCCAGGGTGAGAGGACTCAAACCTGCATCCCCATCACCTGGATGAGGCATTTTCTGTGAAAGTCACATGGGAGAGCAAACGTGTGAGGCTTTGCTGGGTGGGGTGGGCAGATCCCTGGCCCTGCTGCAGAGACCTTTCCAGAGTCTGATATCAGACAGGATACTACAGACAATTCCACAGGCACTCCTTGACAGCATTTAATGGCCTGTCTGACCTTTTACAACCTTTTAGTTTTTGTACAGGGTAGAGTGTCCTTTCCACAAATTGGAGCCTGAGGACCTTGTAAGGAAATCATGAGCTCAGGCTGTATAGAACAGCCTGTGTTGCCTACCCCACTGTTGATATTTTGCTACTTTTCTTTCTAAAGCTGCATCTGTATCTTCACATGAGGCTGATACTAAAAAAAAAAAGAGACAGAAGTAGCATCTGTTTTTTAAATGTGTAAAATACTCTGCAAAAAATACTCTGCACTCTTTGTTGGGTTTAGCATCTGATGCCCTAGCATTTACTTCATCTTCTGACAGTCCTCTCAAGTCCTAGGCAAAAAGCCAAATTTACTTATATGCATTTTTTGCTGGCCCAGATCTATTATCACATGTTTTGCTCCACTGTATGTAGGATTTGAGATAAATAATATATTTCTTCAGAAATGAAATGGATAGAATATTTTATGCAATATGAAACATTATTTCCATATCGGTGTAGTTTTTAGCCAATAAATCCATTGCAGTTGTGAGTATTAGAATGATCTCCTGCCTGCTTTAGATGGTTGTCATTGATTTTGAAACGTGCTTGGTGCACATGAAATATGATTTTCTAGATTGTGTGGTTTGAACTTTGCATACTTCTGCTTTAATTTAGTGCAGCTCTCAAATGCTTTTGGCAAGGAAGGCAGCCTGCCTCACACAGGTCTGAAAGCAGATGCAATTAGGAATGTTTCCCATCAGGGCAAGTCTGCCTTGGCTCCTTACACGACTGTTTTTGTATCATCATTCTCTGTGAAAGCTGTTGCAGGGAATTGGTGTCTGTCTTCACTGCAGTCTGTCAGTGACTGGGAACCTTATCAACTTTTTAGCATGTTTTGACTCACCAAAGACAAGATCAGCTTTAGCTAAGCCATCCTGGCAGATGATGATCTAACCTGCTTGTTAGATCATCAATATCTCTGATATCTCTGAGCAATGTGGGCTTTACAATTCTCACAGGCAGTGTTCTCGCCAGAACAGCTCATGCTGAAATTAAAAATCCAGCATTCTTTTTCTTTCCCCCATTAGACCTATTTCTTTCCTAAATTACCCAAAGCAGCCACCAGCTGAGGTCCTGCAAGGGTTGCATGAGGAAAGATGTTCTCTGGTGGCTGTTGTCATCTGCTGTCAGTGTTCTGTGTCCACTTTTCACAGCATGGCCACAGGCTTGGTTTGGTGCAAAAAATTCATGGTTTATGGGTTTGGTGGGTTGACTCTGGTGCCCACCAAAGGTTCCCACCAAGGGTTATTTGTCACTGCCCTCCTCATCTGGATGGGGGAGAAAATATAACAAAGGCTTGAGGGTCAAGAGTAGGGCAGGGAGTGAGGAGCACTCTCCAAATACCATCACGCACAACACAGATTTGTCTTGAGGAAATTAATTTATTACAAATCCATTTGGAGTAGGATAATGAGAAATAAAAGCTAAATTTTAAAACACCTTTCCTCCAACTCCTCCTTTCTCCACAGGCTCAAATTCACTCCCAAATCCTCTACCTCCTCCCCTGCACTGCACAGGGGGACAGGGAATGGGGGCTGTGGTCAGTTCATCACATCTTGTGCAGATTGTGTCTCTGACCAAGACGTGTGCTGGGGCTCTCCCATTGCCCTTGTGCTCCTGGGGTCCTCTCTGCATGTGCAGAAAAGCCTTTTATCCTATAACCTAATATTATACACCAGTAAAAACAATCCTGTGTTATTTTGTGTAATTTAGAAAAGTACACGTTCCATTCCTGGCAAAGGGTGCTGCACACCCTGTGTTTAATAAATTTGTTTCCCTTACCCTGGTTTTGCAGGACTGTTCTCCCTGTGACATCCCCCTGATCTCCATGGCATTATCTCAGGCAAACCCGTGATCACATCCTCTGCAAGAGCTGCTCCCACTACCTGTCAGCCAGCACTTATATGATTACAAATAGTAATCAATATCTTCAGCAGGGTCTGCAGCCTCACATCCTCTGTAGGCTGCATGCTGCTTTTCACAAAGCCCAGGATCATTTTTGCTTTTTCACACACCAGGACATTGTTGACTCATCTCCAGCTTGTGACTCACCACATCCCCATCCCCTTTTCTGAATAGCTGCTCCCTGGGGCCTTGGTCCATATGTTGTGTTTGTACAGTCAATTCTTCCTGTCCTGCATGTGTTCATATTGAATTACACCCTGCATATTTCAAATGTCACGATCATCTGCAAATTTGACCTTGTTCTGTAAAGACTTCAAAAAACATCACAGTTGCCTGTCTCAAACACTGCTAAGGCCACAGAAGGACTTTGCAGAATGGAGCAGGAGGGTGGTGCTCGCTCTGAATCTGGCACATCCTGGGTGGTGCATCCAGGCAAGGGCTCCCACTGTGGAAAACTGTGTGCACATATTGCTGGTATCACCCCAAGCCATATGTGCCTGGGCTGATACCAGCACATATGGTATCACCCCTTACGTGATAGGGGTGATATCCTGTCACCCCTAGGGCCAGATGGCACCTGCTACCATGGGAACCCTCCCCCCTCCCACCTCTTCCCCTCAAATCTGCCTCCATGGATTCTGGAACTTGGACAGTAAATTAAGCCACCTGTTGGGAATAAGGTAAAGGTGCTGCTGTTGTCCCACCTCAGGCCCAGGGGAGCACTGATGGTGGGTACAATGATGCCACAAGGGAAGCAACTCAGCAACTGTGCTGAAATCAGCCCTGAGGATGTGAAAGGTAATTCCAGCAGGAGGGGGCTCCCACAACCCACTGACTCAAAGAAACTCAGTCAGAAAGAGAAAGGGACTGGGCATGGGGCTAATCAGTGCTAGAAATGAGGGAATAATTTAACCAATATACTGTTTAGCAAATAAGCATTAGTTCCTTCCTTTGCTAGTATCTAAAAATTGTGAAAAGTTTTGAACAACCTCAGGATCCCCATCAAGAAGCCCAGGGTGAAGAAGGACCAACAGGACGCTGCTGGATCCACAGGCTGTCATATCTGTCAACCTAATCTGTCTCTTTCTCACTCGCTTTCTCTCCCTCCACCCATTTTCAATTTCTTTTAGTTTATCTATACCACCTCTAAAATTTACTGTTAAATAAAATCTGTACTATTGACTTTGACATGTTGGCTCATTTGCACCTTAATTCTGGTAGAGGCATCTCTCAGTAATGGGATCATAACAGCTCTCAAAGAGGCTCAGCAGTGCCTTCACACCACATGAAAATTCATTAAATCTCGCTGTTAAACACTGAACAGAAGGATGGGACCACACCCAATACATTTTTCTTTCAAATTGGCAAAGAACTGCTGATAAAAGTCCTGACCTGTGAACACTACTAGGGTGAAGTGCAGGTGTCTCACTATATCTGCACCTGCTATGTATGATTTTGTTTATACTGCACTTGTTCTTATTTATAATATAGTTGTGCCAATTAAACTGTATGAAATCCAAAACTTCTTTGCTGATGTGTGAAATTCTGTCCAGTTTTGGAAGGAAACCGGGTAGGTTCTGTCAGGATTTAATTCTTGGCACATAGGTACTTCTTCTTATCTGACTCCTTATTTTCCAAATTCTTACACATGGCTGTTCTGATTATTTGATCAAGAAATCTATTGTGCATTTAAGCCAAGCTGAAAGGTATTTCCTCCAGGTCCTCTCTGTTTGCCATTATCAGGACTGAGAATGCTTTTGATCCTCACAGTCTGCTGGTAGTTCATCCACTCTTTACAAATTCTCACAGCTTTTAACCAACAGACACCAAGGTTAACCTCACAGGCCAAATTGTACCGAGAATATCAAAGGCTCAAATGAATTTTTTTGAACATAGAATGGCATTTGGGATGCCAGAGCATATCTGAGCATCTCCATTGTCTGTGGAGTGTCCTGCATCTTTCTGTACCAACAGCTGCAGCAGATGGGGTGAACATCTCAAGTAACACTAGGGTCATTGAATATCCTGAGTTGGAAGTGACCCACAAGGAACAAGTCCACTGCTATGATTAAGCAGTGCAGCCAAAAGCCATCCTCTTCTTCTTTTTTTTTTGTCATTGGCATAAAATGTTCCCTGTTGTTAGTAAAAAGCAAGTCCTCTTTTGAGTTCCTCACTGTCATTGGTCAGCAGTGTCCCCTCTCCACTGAGAAGCTGATCAGCAATTTCCATGGTCTTCCTTGAACTGATAACGTAAATGTGGTTTCCTCTTCCTATTCTTCATTGTAGAGACCTCATTCTACTTTCCTTTTCCATGGACATAGGTAACACTTTTGCTTTAAGTGTATTTTCTCTGAGGAACTGCAAGCCATCTTTAGTTGTTGTTTCCTTCAGATTCACCTCCTATGACATACTACTGGTTCTGTCCCTGAGATTTGTTCAAGATCAAGTGTGAAAGGTTGTCTATGGAGTGAGTGAAAATTCTAGATCTGAAATTGCAATGAATTTTGTCAGGAGCTACTCTTTGGAAAACAGATATTGGAAGTCAGAGGACTCCCACCACACACACAATCACAGAATCATTTAGGTTGGAAAGGACCCTTAAGATCCTTGAATCCAACTGCAAGCCAAGTCCACCACTAAACCATATCCCTAAGTACCACACCACATGTCCTTTAAATACCTCCAGGAATGGTGACTCGACCTTGGGCAGCCTGTTCCAATGCTCAACAACACTTTCCATGAAGTGGCTTTTCCTAATGTCTGATCTAAACTTCCTTGGGTGCAACTTGGGACTTTTCCTCTTCTGCCATCACTTGTTACTCAGGAAAAGAGACCAACACCCTCATGACTTCACCCTCCTTTCAGGGTTTGTAGAGAGCAATGAAGTCCCCATGGGCCTCCTTTTCTCCAAGCTAATCCCAGCTCCTTCAGCCACTCCTTATCACGCTAGTGCTCCACACACTTCCCCAGCTCCATTGTCCTGCTCTCAACTCCCTCCAGCACCTCCATTTTTCCTGCCATGAGGGGCCCAAAACTGAACTCAGGATTAGTGGGGAGGCCTCCTCAGTGCCCAGCACAGAGGGACAGTCAGCACCCCGGTCCTGCTGGCCACACTGGTGCTGACACAGAATGCCAGGAGACCAGCACACCCAGGGCCTTTCCCACTGGGAGCTTTCCAGCCACTCTGCCCCCAGCCTGGAGCACTGCAGGGCTTGTAGTGACACAAATGTAGGAGCTGGCTAACAATTGTGAGATTTCTCCCAGATGCTTATAGAGAGTTTCATGTGCCTCTTTGTCCTGGCTGGACAGTCTATTATAGACTCCTACCAGGATATCTGCCTTCTTGGACTTGCCCCACTTCTTACCCATAAACACTGGACACTTTCAACACCATCATCAAGTTTTAGGTAGTCAAAACACTCCCAAACACACAGGGCTACTCCACTGTCTTGCCTTTCTTGCCTGTCCCTTCTGAAGACCTTATAGCCTTCCACTGCTGCTGTGTGACTCATCCAACCATATTTCTGTGATTGCAACTCTATTGTAGTTTTCCAGCTGCACAATGGTTTCCAGCTCCTCCTGCTCTTTGCCCATGCTGCATGCATTGCTGGAGATGCCCTTCAGTTGGCCCAGTGTTCCTGCCACCTTTGCTGGGGGGAATCCATGATTCCTATGGGACTGTTCTCAGGTTCTTCCATGGTTTCTAACATACTAATAGCTTTTACTCATTTGCTACCATGTGGATCTCCATCCCCTTCTCCATGGAGATGGCTGAGGGGTTCCACACATTCTTACAGAGACATTTAATCTGTGCTTCAGTGTGCTCAGCACAGCCTGGAGCAGCCTGAGGTGCTTCACTGGAACACTTCCCCAAATGTTGGTGTGCTGCCCCCCAGCTTACCTCTGGAGAGCCTGGTTTATCTATTTACCCTTTCAAACCTAGTTTAAAGCTCTTTCCATGAGCCCTGGTAGCTCAACAATGGTAGTCAGTGGCATTGCTCCCTGGTCAAGCTGGCTGAGTTACAGCCTCAGCCTGCACACCATTCCATGCAAACTCCCACAAAAACTGCTGCACCTGTTCTCTTGTACTTGTTTGTGAGTTCCTGAGTTTCTTTGATCCATGGCTTGGCCGCTGTTGCCCTGCTCCTGCCCAAGTCCCATCAGTTGCTGTGACATGTGCTGGGGTTTACTGCCAGGTCTCTGTGTTTCCCTGAGATTCCCCCAGCTGAGGGATTCTCTGGAGTGCTCCACTGCAGATCGTGCTGGCACTGGAGCTACCAGCCTTGGCAACTGAGTTTTCATTTGCTTCTTTCATTTTTCTCCTTTCATTTGCCTCATTTGCTGTCAAAACACAAAGTTTCTGCCAATTCTTTCTATCACTACCTCTACTAGGGGTCCTCTGATGAAAAAAGTCAGCATTAAGATAATTTGCATATTCAGTCTAGTACACCCAATAGGCAGCACAGTTCTGTGGGGCAGTTATAAATCGTTTTTTTAAAAGTAAATAATGGAAATGGAGTGCTGAAGATTATTGTCATGCTGGTGTTTACTTAAATGACTTCATCATAAAAGAATATCTTAGTAGTTCCAACAATTGAACTGAACCACGTTCTCTGCTCCCACTTGTTAAGTAATGCCAAATGCATACTGGTTTTTGGTATATTTCCAAAATTGAAAGCATATTCTCCATAAAAAAATTATTACTTTAACCTGCCTTTTCAGTTACTCATAACTGTGTTGGCTGTAGGCCTGCAGCTGTGAAAACAGCTCAGTATTGAAAATCTTTATTTCTTGCAGGCTTGTTGTTTGATCATCATCATGCTGTCTCCATTAATAACTCTTTAGGTTACTGAAACCTGCTCTGAGAATGGAATCAATGGCATTCCTCTTTAATTACATCTGAACTTTTCACTTTTCTTTTTGGTGCTGTTTTGGTCTCTCCAGGTAGAAGGTAATGATGATTCCAGTTCTACCAAAATCCTTGTCAAGGAAATATTCATGGACCTTTAAAGAGATTCCTTTCTCTCTGTTAATAACACAGCATTTCAGCAGTATGGAAATGGCACACAGTCTTAATAGCATGCACTTAAAGCAGAGGCTAGCACAAAATCAATGCAACGTTTGTCCAGAACAAACACATGGAACATGATATACCCTGGCCATTTTTAATTTTCATGTTTGGATGATATAAAACCTGGTTTTCTGTTGCTTAAGAGAAACTATCACCAACTTTCTGCTATGAAAAAATAAACTGAATACTGTGGTGTTTATACTACAATTTTAATCTTAAATTTGGTTTATTTTATGCTGTATTTTCTGTTTGCTTTTTGATGCATTTTTGTTTATTAACAACACAATATTGCATCAAGAAATTTAATTCTTGCTATCAATATTCATTAGCCTGAAGTGCTCGGTACAGCTCTAATTCAGTCCAATAATTAAATAGATGCTAAATTCCCATGTGTTTTTTAAGTCAGTTACGAATAAGGACAATTCCTGAGTCAGGAGTAATGGATCAGGCTGTTCTATTTTACTTTACCAGGAATGTTAGACCAGAAGGGTCATCAGATTCTGCTTCCTGCTATTACAGGTGTGCAATTTCTTATCCACATGAACTGCTGAGCAGGATCTGTCTCAAAACTTCTTATTGATGTTTACTTGTCTGGTTGTGATCCAGAGAGGTTGAAACTCTCTGGATTCTATCTAAACTCTCTGTTTTCTATCTGAATGTATTAATGCCCAGTTTATTTGTTCTGCATTAAGCTGGTTTGCCCCCTCTGGAATTGAAAAATGGAGAAAAATAAGTACTTTTTAATAAAAATCTTTCATCTTTTTGTCATTATGGCTTGGTGTGCCCAGATTCCTTTGCACTCCATTCCCAGCCACATTACTGTTAATCTCTTCACCATGCCCAGTTTGGGGTCTTGAATGCAGGACCTCACTGTCTCAAAGTACTGCAGGTGAGGGCACTCCAGGAATAAGGGCACTGAGGATGAGATTCAGTGACATTTGTGCTCCATTGTATATTCTGAAAAGTTCTCATCTGTCCTAGAAACCCCTTTGCTTTTCTCACAGGTGCAGCAGTGGTGACTCTCAGTTGCCCATGATGGGCAAATTTGAAGCAGCTTTCCTCCTCACTTGTTCCAAGTTATTATTGTCCCGTATATATCATTCCACCAGCTAACTGCCCTGACAGCTGAAAGTCACTGATCATTTCCAAACAGCATGCATAAATTTCCACTCTTCCTGACATTATTTTACACATTCTCTAAATATTGTTTATGGCTCTGTCCCTAAGGTAGCTGTCTTTTACACCATATGCTGTAAATCCCTTTAGGTGCTCCTACTGTGTCACACCTTTAAATTATTCTGTTGGACTTTCAACCCTTCTCTGGCATAATTTCAATGTGTCTCAGACTTTTGGATGCCAATGTAGATCCTATTTCTGCATGTCAAAGCACTTGCAAGGGCCAGTAGGAAATGTGCTGCTGTACAGAATCCTATTCTCTAGGCAGAACATCCATTCAGCAAAAGAAATGGGAGAAATTTCTACTATTTTACTTAATATCCAAATAACAACAACAACAACAAAAAGAGCTACATCACATTATATGAACTCCTTGACAGTCTGTGGAAGCAACAAGATTTAACAGAAGGTTTAGAAACAATTGTGTCATTTAAATAAATTGCGGCTCATCTGCAGTGCTCCAAGCTAATTACTTGTTCTTCTGAAGCCAAATATTTTGATGCTTAAATATGTATCCAAGAGAGAAGCATATACATTAATGAAAATGTATGTCTGAAGTAAAAACAAGCGAATAGACCAGCCACTATTAAGAATCAAATTCTTAAAGACTATAAGAATTTGCTGTGTAAGTAAATAGGTGCTGTACTCACTCCTAACTTTGTGAAATATTGTACTCATTCAAATCAATTATCCTTTTACAGATGTGATTTCATAAAAGGATAATTATTTCATGTCTGGAATTGCATCAGGTAAAACAATCTATTTTAATTGTTTCTATATCAATGAACTGCAGCACAATTTTTTTTTCTATCCACAAAACAAATTTAATCATGTCTGCCAAACAAGAACTCATTTGTCATTTGAAAGATGAAATTGTTTATTTTCTCTGTCAGCCAAAAACAAAAAACCCAACAAACCGTATATCTGCATGCGCATGTTCCTTGCATCTGTAAATGCACCTATTTTAGCCTTTTCTAAAAATTCATCTGCACTGGGGAACAGTGTAGGTGATTCTATTTTCTTTCCATTATCTTTCATAGATGTTTGTCCTGGGTACACAAGGACAGTGCCTGGCAGAGGTTCCTGCTGACTCCTATTTAAAGGCCATTTTAACCAGGTGAAATTAAAAATCTTTGCCCACAAGGTTGTTTTTGAAAGTCCCATATGACACATGAACCATGAAAGATTGCCTTTCATTTTTCTCAGGAGAAATTTATTAAACTGACCAAAGTAATATAAAAGTGAGGGAACTTAATGGATGGACAGCACAGCTGGAGGGAATTTCATCCCACCTGGATGTGGGAGGTGCACCCTAAAGCTTTGCTCCAGCTGAGCACAGGGGTGAATGTGGGTTCACAGACACACACAGGGATCCCTTTTCAGACCTCACACTCCAGGGGCAGTGGATTTGCCTTGTCCCCTGCAGCCGCAAGCCCCAGCCCGTGCCCTGCAGCCAGCACTGGGTCTGTGGGTGTGCTCATCCAGCCCCAATGTGGTGGCACTGAGGAGGGAGCACAGCACCTCCCCAGCCAGTGCTTCCCAGTCTCCTCCATGCCCTGACTCCTCTGTTACACGATGGACCAGGTGCTTTGTTTGTGTGTGCAGAGCAGCCATCCCTGCTGGTGCCTTCCTTAACCACACCATAAAACTGGGTGCTGACAAACCTTTCCCAACCACTGAAGTGCCAGCTCTGCATCCCTTTGCATACCAAGGCTACCTCTGTAACTTCCAGCATAGTCCTGGAATGTGGCAGGAAATCCCTAGATTGTTCTCTGTCAAAAGTTTGTCCTCTTCCAAGTTGTGAACTCCCCAGCAGTCCCTGGATATTCTTCAACAGATTGCACAGTCCAGGGATCATTCCCTGTGGTACTTTCTGAGACCCCCATCGTAGAGAGGAAATGATGAATCTGACTCCATATTCTAATTTATTATTTTATGATACTATATTATATAAAAGAATACTATACTAAAACTATACAGAAGAATACAGAAAGGATACAGACAAAAGGCTAAAAGATAATAATGAAAACTCCTGGCTCTCTCTTCAGAGTCCCAACACAGCTGGGCTGTAATTGGCCAATAAGTTAAAACAATTCACATGAAACTAATCAAACAAACACCTGTTGGATAAACAATCTCCAAACTACATTCCAGAGCAGCAAAATACAGGAGAAGCAAATCAGATAATTATCATTTTTATTTTTCTCTGAGGCTTCTCAGCTTCCCAGGAGCAAAATCCTGGGCAAGGGATTTTTCCAGAAAATATGATGGTGACAATCCCCCAAAATGTTTTTTTTGTGCAGCCACCATATCCTGGGGGCTGCCATGATTCACTAGTGTGGATGCAGGCTGATGTGTAACACCTGCCTTCAAGGCCCAGGAGCATTTATTTCCACACAGGCAGCCAACATGTCTCACCATGTCCCTTCCTCTGTGCCTGTCACCTCCCTGGTGGCACCTGCCATTTCAAATCTCAGCCACTGCAGTGACCCTTATTCCCTCTCAGCCCAAGCCATTTGCAAAGCCTCCTGCAGGATGGGATCACGTCTGTGGGAGATGTGAGCTAACCCCATCGCTCAGAGCAGGCACAGAGCTCTCTGCTCTGAGGCTCATTGCTCCAGGCTCAGTCTGACTGTCCAACAACAGCTCTCTCCTCTCCCTGCCTGTCACTGATGGAGCTGCCAACCAGGACAGGAACTGCAGCAACAAACAGCCAGCATTTCCCCACAATGACAAAAGTAGGGATCTATTTCCTGGTACATTTATTTTCTAGGCTTTGGAATACAATATTCTGATAAAATACTTATTAATTATAATACATAGCCACTGCTTGATGAGACAAGGGGGATGGCTGAAATGTATGCAGGGTATTTTAAATCATGTCTTTTCTGATAAGGCTTATATTGTATTTGTGGGGTGCTCCATGACAGGAAGGAAGGATGAATCTGACTCCAGATTCTCAGAAGGCTAATTTATTATTTTATGATACTATATTATATTAAAGAATACTAAACTAAACTATACTAAAGAACACAGAAAGGATACTTACAGAAGGCTAAGAAGATAATAATAATGAAAACTCGTGACTCCTTCCAGAGTCCCGACACAGCTTGGCACTGATTGGACAATAAGTCAAAATAATTCA
This sequence comes from Molothrus ater, assembly GCF_012460135.2. Classification (NCBI taxonomy): domain Eukaryota; kingdom Metazoa; phylum Chordata; class Aves; order Passeriformes; family Icteridae; genus Molothrus; species Molothrus ater. The sequence continues at coordinate 146,029,528 of NC_050478.2, read as the reverse complement.
CAGAAACTCAATGAAACAATCACCTGTAAGTAAACAATCTCCAAACACATTCCAAAGGAGCAAAACATGGGAGAAGCAAATGAGATAATTATTGTTTTCCTTTTTCTCTGAGGCTTCTCAGCTTCCCAGGAGCAAAATCCTGGGCGAAGCGATTTTTTCAGAAAATGTGAATGCCATGGGCTTATATCTCTGGAGCAGAAGGCAGAGCTCTGCAGCATGTTTCTCATGATTCTTTGTGCATAGATAGCTGGGTAATTGAGAAAACAAGGGCAATTCAGACTGAATCACATGGATTTACCTGTGCTGGCTGAAGATGTTGCCTGCCTAGATGATAAACTCTTCAGCTGTTGCAGCTAAATCAGAGAGGATTGTGAATCTGACCTGTCAGCCTGTCCAGTTTGCAACCTGATGTTTCAATGTAAACTGAGATTGATAGGGGTTTGCATTTACTGGCAATGACAAAATCAGCACCTCACCTAATCAGTGATTTGGCAGGGACATTTTTGGATGGCAGGCTTTTAAATCTTGTGAAAAGGGGGGTTTTAAGGACAGGACTGAAGGGCCAAATCTTGTGAAAAGGGGGGTTTAAGGACAGGACTGTTACATCTGACGCTGGCTTCACAAGCTCATGTTCATCAGCCCTTTGGATTTCAGGGGACTAAAGAAAAATAGCTGACCTGTGGTATTGTGAAAAATATTTTTCCTTGGCTCATTTATTTTCATATATCTCTCGATCTCATTGGAGAGCTTTTCAAAAGAATTCATTGGAGAAGACTTATCAAGCAGGTAAAAAAAAACCCTATGGATAATTAATATCCAATTAGTTTGATGCCAGTTATACCTAAAACTTTAGAATAAATTATTATAGAAAATATAGAAATACAGATAAATGAGTTAATATGTTACAAGTCTGTCAAAAAAAAATCACAGAATAATCTGAAGTCTTCTTTGATAAGAGATGAGATTTTCTAAATTAATCAGTGCATTTTTTTCTTGACATTTATGAAATTATTACTTTAGGTAACTAAACTGGATATCAGTTGGATATTAGTAGAGCTGTGAGATAACTGGAGATAAGGAAATACAAGATTCCTGACAACCCCATGGCAGCACAGGCAAGTCAGAGGAAGGGCCCAGTGCTCTGCACTCAGCTCCAGTGTGCTGAACTAAAACTCCTGAGCTGTTGAGTCCATGATCAGGCTTGTGAGGGAAGGATGGATTTTCCTATCAGAGTCTGGAGTGAAAGAAGGGATTTAATAAAAATATCTACGCTTGTACATCATTCAAGCTCTATGAAGAACACCATGCCTTGTTTATCTGTTGGTTAAACAGCTGTTACAGACTGTACCTGCTTCAAAGACGATTCACAAGAGACAGCAATCAATAAATGTTTGTGAAGACCTTTGATGCTTGAAAATGGAAAACACTATTTTCACCAGGCTTATACAACAATTCAATTACGGTTTTGGAGATACAGAGGGAGAAGAGCAGACAGATTTGATCAAGACTGAGGTTCTTTGGCATGATTACACTGAGACCTAGCTAAAAATAACTATAGGCTAAGAAAAAACTGATTCAAATTGTTATCTTTCAGACTTATTCTAAATACATGATCTAGAAATTATAAAAAAAAGTATTGAAAAAGATAAATAAGATAGGCAAGGGCCCTTCTGTCAGATCAGCTGTTTCTGTGTTTAGGCTAATGGAAGCAGCATATCAGGTTAGAAAGGCAGAGTCACAAAACTAATGAAAATTTAGGGGGATGATAAATGTGTTTTGATACTAGCCTAAGACTGAGGTGTCCCTGAAGAGCTTACTTCAGAGATAAGTGCAGGACAAAATTCAATTCCATGAAATAGCAGTGAAGGTAAGATTGAACTCACCTAAATTAAGACTGAATTTAGACTAATGTTCTGCAAAATTTGTGTGCCAACAGCTCAGACCACTGCTCCAAAGCTGCCATTCTCCTGATACTCTCTTATTGTCCAATGTCTTTGTGTGCTTTTGTCAGCCCCAGAGTTCCAGGACAAACACAAACACTGCCCATCTCTGCCATCACCCATTCAGACCAGGTTGGTGCCCATGTCACCCTCAAGATCTCTTGACATTCAGATTTGGGCACCAATGTCTAATTCCACCCAAAAACCTGGAGAACTTGGCCTGTAGTGCTGTATTTGCAGGAACCTCCCACTGCCATGCAAGATCCATAGGGTTGGCAGACCAGAGATGTTCAAACCCATGACAAGAAGTCAGGACCCAAAAAGCAGGAATTGAACTTTTCCAGATGTGGGGAGTTTCAAGCCTCTGTCACTCCTGTCCCCAGCCATTGTGCTCCAAGAACTTGTACTCCATCCCTCCAGGTGCACAAGTCAGATCCAAGATTTGTGAGACCAGGAGAAGAACAGAAAAACAACAACCTGACTCTACTCTGAGAAAAGCAGGTGAGGCTTCTGACTGGACTAATACCTCTTGGTGAAGAAGAGAGACAAGGAAATTTTTATTTGGTCCTGAGCACTACTATAGCAACAGTTTAGTATTTGGAAAGTGCACTGTGCCCCTGTGCCTGAAAATGATCTGCCAGCCTGACCTTTCTAGCCATTAAAGTCTGTTTCCCATGTGCAGAACTGCTTAAAGATGCCTCTCTCCATGTGCTATTCCATAAGTCTCCTAAAAAAGAAAAAAAATGTGTTTTGAATAAAATGGAACACCTACTCCCATGATTAAATGCAATGAAGAAACCATTGAATGCAATGATTTGCTAGCAGGAGACTCATATATCTTTAAATCAATACAGTTGCATTTGCTTGCTGTGATGAGCCCACAGCCCACCTACGGCTGGCAGAGGCTGAATCAGCTGTCTGGCTGGAAGAATTATGAAGAATATATTACAAAAACATCAAAAAGAGCAAATCTGTTTTGTCAGGCATTTTGAGAATAAATCCTGTGCTGAGCAGTACACGAAGACCACACCACAATCAATCTCCTACCCAACAGCTTAGCCTGTTTTCTGTATCTCTTTGGGGCATGAGCAGTCTCACCAGGATGCTGAATCTGGCCCTGATTCTGCCCTCTTGTCTGCCCCATCCCTTGGCTTTCTCACTGTGGTGACACCACTAACTTGCTGCTTTGTCATAATGTGGCATCTTCCTCTTTCCTGCCCTTTCAAAGCACTGCTGCTCATGTCATCCTCCCTCTCTTCCAGCTGCTTTTGCCATTCACTGGACTAGGGTACAGGCAGCAGAAACTTGTTGAAAATATTTCACGGCCTACATTTTTGTCTGCCGTTCTTTCTCATCTTCCTTATCCTCAGCTGGGCCTTGGCATCTGCTCAAGTGTTTTGTGCCTCTAGTGAGCTCCTCTGTGCATTCTCTTGTTTTCCCTGGCATTGTCAGAAAAAAAAAAAACAAACCCAGACCAGTCTGAAATATGTTATGATTCTCCTTGAAACCTCTCCCTCAAACACCTGTTTGCTCTGTGATTGGGGCTCCTGTCCTTCCTCTCCTGGAACCACTGGATTTATCACTTTCATCAATGATGTGTGCTGGTTTCCTTGTGCTTTCCTTGCCTGTTCTATTTGTATCCCATTTTACATTTACCCTGTGAGTTTTGCAAGGGGGACAGCTTACCTATGCCATGTACACAGAGTGTTTAACTACAGGAGGAGGATGGGACAGAGCTGCTGTCCAACTAAATTAATACTCTACAGGCAGCTGTTTGGTCTTTTAATTAAGGCAGGATCCATCTTCTTCTATGACTTCTCCATGTTACTTGACAAGATAGAAATATTCCACGTTGCTATGCTGAATGACATCAAAGCCACTGTTGGGAAACACACTCAGATTGGTTTGAAAAACCCAGAGAGAGAGAGAGAAAGTTATCAAGTATTTCTCTTGGCTCCAGCAAAAATTTCTGCAGCTGATATTTTTAGAAAAAAAAACTTTCCAAGCTGGATATTTCAAGTTTCAACTTTTGGCCCTCTTATTCCATTTATGTCTTCATTAGGAACATGAAAGAACTGCTGAGACTCCAGTGTATTCTACAGATACCATCAGGTCACTTTTCCACCATATCCTGAACCTTCAAGAGTATAAGTACCACTTGTAAGTACCACACCAATGAAATACCTAATAATGGTGATAGATTCCATTATTCACAAAAGAGACAAAACACACAAAATGCAAAATATAGAATCAAAACTAAAGACTTGAGTGGAGACCAAGACGTTTCATAAACTGAAAAATGAAGGCTTGAGCATAGCCTAAGACACTTCATAGGCTGGGACATAATTCCTCTTGATTCCTTTATATTGGCTTTTTATCTCAAAGAAGGCAGACGACAAATCGTCAAGTGATTTTTCATAAGCCATTAGTACATGGTTTCCCTCCCTGTCTCCTCCTCCTCCTTTGCACATTTGGATCCTTTCCTTTCAATATTTGCAAGTTTACAGTTTGGAAAGGTCAAAAAATGCAAACCACAAAGCTTTTGCTCTCTGCAGCCTGCTGGCCTCCTTACTCTTTATACACTGCAGTTGAACCTGGGGACATCAGTCATCTTTGATGTCAGACAAACCCATTTCAGAAGGTGCTCCTGCCCTAAAAGATTTGCATTGAATAGATGAAGCTTCTGAGAGAAAGAGGATAAAGCACAGGGACTTACCCCAAGTCAGTGGGCAGTCAAAGGGCAGGCCTGGGAAGGAATTTTTATCTCAGTAATGCTTTAGTCACTGTTTATCCCATGCACTAGTGTCCTTTTTTTTAGGACAAAGATTGTTGTGACTGAGAAATTGGGTCTTTCTCTAATCTGTCAAAGGCCAGCCAGTAAATAAAGGGACCACTGGGGTGAACCAATGTAGCTTAATAATGTCTCAGTGTACCTGTACCCCTGGAGAGCATTTTTAAGCTGAGGGTCAGATCCAGGTTTCTTGGCATAAACTAAGGCTGAAATTTCTGTGCCTCTTCTCCCCACATCAATAGACCCCACTGCTATTCCCCCATCAGAGCACTCAAACCTGAGCACTGTGGGGCCCTGGCACCCCCACCCTTTGACTGCTGGCTGTGGGCAGCTGCAGGCAGCTTGCAATGCTGGCAGCATCAGGGTGCTCCTTTTTCATCCTCCCTGTGGTAGGAACAGAGGTGAGGAGTTCAGCACTCTCCCTTACCTCCACTGACATCAGTGCTGTGTCAGCCCTGATGGTATTAGAACAATCTTTTAAAAGCAGTTCATCTTATTACTGAGCTGTGCTCTCCCTGAAGGCCATGGACAAATGTTAAAGTCTGGAAGTGCGTGTGATGTCATGGAAGAAATATGAAACGGCAGCTGAACCGCTGCCTGCTGCAAGGGCAAATTCTGGTTAATGTTTCCTATTAACTCCTCACTCCTTCTGTCATCCTGCTCTCATGGCAGGGAGAATCTAAAGGAAATGGCTCTCTCATCTCCTGCTCAAAATTGCCATTTCCCAAGGATTTGCTAGAGGTCTAATTAAAGCAGAATAAATGTATTTTGCATTTCTCACCCAAGAGGGTAGTTTAGATCAGAATCAGTGGAATGAATACAACATGTTTCTGATGGAGTTTTGAGTGTAAATGAAAGGGATACTTTGAATGATGATGACAAATGCACTTCAAATGAAGAATGAATACTGCTCATAACACTAGGAATATAAAAATCCATACTATTAGAAGAAATGCTTTGGTAATATTAGGCACTTCTGTGTCTAAATCTCTGTTAGAATACACAGAAGGAACAGACAAATATTTATGCTGATATTAAGTACTTAGTACTGCTGTGGCTATAATTTATATTCCCCCATAATCATGTCACAGTGCCACTCTGTGCTTTGTGTTGTGCCATTTTCACTTGTGATTTTAATGTCCCTGAAGCAACACTTCATGGGGAAACCCCTTCTAGCCAAGAAAACAACTTTTCTCAAATCTCTGTGGTGCTCTCTAAAATACAAATAACAACACTAATAAGACCCAGAAGCTTCTGTATTGAACAATGCACAACTAGCTTGTGAGAAATATTTTCTTCACAGGGGACCTTGTGTTCTTAAACAAGACTCAACACATGATTTCTGCAGACAAGAGGGGAAGCTGTAGTTAACTGAGATGTGGTTATGAAATCTGTTTATAAATGTGAGTTGCAAACATGTCACATTTTTACAGACAGAAGGAAGCCAAAAAATCTTCATGAGATCACAAGCCTTACTAAGCAGCAACCTTTGTGCTCCTGCTCCAGGATCATTTAGAGATCCATGTCCTGTTGACAGACTCTGCACTGGATTTTCTTCACAAACAGCTTCAGGGTGACATCTGCAGAGGTTCTTAAAGATGGATGAGATGTTTAACCAAATCACTCACTCCCATACTCTTTCTTGGAGCTCCCACAGCTTCCCCTTGATTGTGCATTTGGAAGCACATCCTTGACACCCTCAGCTAACTCTCCTTGCTTCTAGCAGCCAAAATGACCAGTGAAGCACATACCTCTGGTAACAAGTAGAGAATGGGTTGGCTTGGAAAAGGACCCTGAAGATCATTTAGCTCCAGTCCCCCTCCATGGACAGGGATACCTTCCACTAGACCAGGCTGCTGATTGTTTTGGTGGCATAAGTGATTGAACAGGACACAGAGTTGTGGAAAATGCTGAAACACTTGGGGTTGTTCAGCCTGGATGCAGAAGTTTTTAAATAGCCTTTTGGCTCACAGCTGTATTTCATGGTAATTCACCATGATCATCATTTGTCTTAATCTCAGTTTCTTCAGAAATAAAGATAGCACCCTGCTTTGCAGTATTTTTATGTCACTCTACAGAAGACACTATTTTAACCACTGCTATTAATACCTTGAATGTATTATTATTATTATTATTGAGGGTTTGCCCCATACTTGCCTGCAAACTATAGCTGTCTACCAGACTACTCCATTTTCTTCCATTTAATAAAGTGTTGTAATAGTTTCCCTGAGCATCCTTTTTTTGTCAGATTTTCAATGTGTTATTGCTGTTTACTATGAGCAGGGTCATTGGTGATATCTCGATTCCTTGTGATAATGAAGAAACTGGCTTACACAGTGAATAGCTGTTCCTTTGCCATCAAGTTTATGTTAACATTCACAGTATCAATTAAACCAAAATTGAGGATCAAATATGTGTCAATAACTGGAGGGGCTGAAATAATTGCAGGGGTGAGGTCATGGTGATCAAGCTCCCAAATACATTTTACAGAGTACTGATGTGAAGTCTGCGGGTTATTTCTCCTTCCTTCAGGTGTCAGAACTCATTTAGGCTTTAGACACTGCCGTAAAAGGCAATCAGCTCTTCCCTTCCAATCTCCAAAATCATTTTAGCACAGGTAATATCAACAGAGTCACATCATTTAGAGCCTCCTCCTGCCGCCGTGCAGCTGCTCAGGCAGTTAATTACAATATGTTCCTGGGATGAGAGGCTGAGCAGGCACTGCATTTCCCTACTCCATTAAAACCAGCTCAGCCAAATTAGGCTGATAGGATAATGGGGATGTTTCGTGCAATTCCTTCTACTCCCAGCAACAGGGATTGTGCCAGATACTGCTCTCTGTGTAAATTGTATACCTGATGTTTGTTTCCTAGGAATAAGTAATGGCTATATTCTTTCATCTTATACCGAGTTGCTAAAGGACATTTTTCTAAGGACTTATAAATTAATACATCATCTACTCAAGCAAAATAACAATATATTTACTGTCAAACTTTGATTTAGCAGTGAGGAGAGGTAGAAGCTTGAAATATTTTTCTTAGGAAATACAGGAAACAAACCACTCCATGAGAATGGGTGCCTTACATGATATATGTCATTCACGCACGTTCATCATTTCAAGTAGAAATGTTCTAAGTTTGTGCAATTCTTCTCTATCACCTTCAAGAATTGTTAAGATTGGAAATTCAAATTATTTTAATAGCACTGCTTTGTCCATTGTTGATTCATTTGGAGTACGTCGGGGACCCAAAGATGGGATTTACCTCATCTTTCTCTCTGAAAAACTGTGATCTACATTCAGTGTAAAATAATTAGGTGAACAAAATGCCCTTCAGGGAAGTCTAGCTTAGGAAAAGAAGTACCTCTGAATATCAAAAGAGCTCCCAAACCACCTTGAAACAGATGAGCTAAATGTGAGGCACTAGTGTCAAAAAGGATGAATTCAGGACAAAGATGCCTTTTTTTTGAACCTATCCATTAATAAGCTTTAACTGATTAACAGAAAAATGTAAAATTCAGATAAAATAATGTTATTTATTGTAGTTGGATTTTTTTGGTGGTTTCATTTTGTTGTTTTTCAGGCTGTTCTTCCTAGTTCCTGTTTTTCATAGTAGCAAATGGGGACTTTGGCACTGCCTATCATCATCCTCTTGGCTGAGAACAGAGCAGAGTAAACAGAGGAGTGTGGGTTATGGTTTACCAAGTCCCTTTAGGCATCTCTCTGACAGTGAAATAAACATGGGCAGGAAACCTTTTTCCTTTTTAATGCCTTTATTAAAAGTGATCAGCTCTGGGGAAGAGACCCAGCAGCTCCACACTCACGGCACCGCTGCTCGCAGGAATGGCACAGAGGAGGAAAAGAGCAGTTTGGTCCATTAGGCAATGGACACCACTGAAGCCTCTTCTCCTCACAAGAACATCAAGAGACGTGCTGCTTTTTTTGGTTCAACATTTGAGCTCCTTGTCTAGTCGATATCTTTAATGTTAGGGTGAGAGGTAAAAAAGGGTCTTAGCAGGTACTAGATTCTGTTCTTCACATCTAGTCATCACTTTGGTTTGTCCGATTTGTGTTGGCTCATTGTTTTTAGGGGTTTTTAGCTAGGTTTGGTGAGGGGCTTATCCCATTGCATGCTGGTTCCTAGGTCATTTGCATGCTAACTCCGAGGTCTCCTCCTCTTCACCTTCTGGGTGCCCTCCTCCAGGAAGCAGCAGGGTGTCACTTGACAAAAGGGGGAATTCTTAACCATAATGACAGGTAGTTAATGAAAACGACAGGTGATTACAATAACAAACAGTTAGAATTCCACCCTGGCAGCAACTGGCCCAACCTGTGAACTCTGCAACCTTTTAAAAAAATGGGCAGCTTTTTCTACTCATGACAACAGGATCACGAGTGGTCAGTGTGGGTGGCTCTCATGTGGTGTTAAGGAGAAAAAAGTGCTGTGTCCTCCTTCACAGGCTGCTTTTGGGCCTCATCTCTGGGACATCTGCAACAAGCTTAGTAGAACCCAAACTGGAGATTTCCCAATCAATACCCAAATAATGAACAAGGGGGTGAAGTCTGACTTCTGGAGTGGCACTCCTGGATAGAGCAGTCCAGGCCCCTCTGCAGGGGGACCATTGGAGGCATATTTTGCTGTAGACTTTAAACTTTACACCTGCAATTTCAGAGTTTCATGGTCAAATTCCAAGCCAGAAATAAGCCCTGAGTGTCTGTTCATTTATCAACCACACTGCAATGAAGATGACAGATAGTGTGAGGTTATTACTTTTAAATGGCCACGGAGGGAAGTAGGAATCCCTTGCTTTGGTGTTAGCAGGAGGTGTGTTCTAAAGATAAGTGAGTGAAGCAATTGCTGAGAAAAGTAAGACATTATTCCATATATCATCCGTTGCAGACATACATATTATCTATGATATATGGATAAACCAGGAGGGATTTACATTTTTTAAAAATGCCTATTGTTCTGTAGCAGTGTGGGGGGGAGTTTTTATGAACAGACATACATGTGATTCCAGTGAGTGCAGCTTTATTGTATTCAGAACTGCTGAAAATAATTACCCACAATATCAATTTCCCTTCTGGAGCTTAAGAAGCAGGTTGAGAGCAATGGTGTTATTAAGAATAATTTCAGAGCAGTAAATATAGCTATCTAATCATCTATAATGGCAGGCTAGACATCTAAATTTGACTGAAATGAAGAAATATATCACTACACATTCTATTTCAGTGAAAATATGCATACATCTATTCTGCCTGAAGCAAATGTGAGGTACAAAAAACATTTTTCAAAACACATAGTTCCTTTAGAGATCAGTTCCTAACCTTCACTCTTTAGTCCAAAGTATTTAAACCAAAACACTACATAAAATTTTGCATCTACTCTCTTATGTGTTGTGATCTACTAAAGAGTTGGAATACTTTAAATACATTTCATATAAATTTAAAAGCTATTCTGAATCAAAGCCTATGATCTGGAATACAATGAGGCTCTCACTGATGGTTCAGTTGTTAAATGATAAGGTCCTAGAGATTCTGTTGGCATTCAGTAGCGAGTCCAATCAAACACAGGCAGTTTTTGTCTGTCTGTACAACAGTATTTGTGGAGCTGCACTAACAGATGGGACAGCTGCTCTCAGCTCTGGAGCATGAAAGGTTCATGCCCCTCTGGCAGCAAAGCATATGGTCTCATAAATATGAACAGGGTCAACACTTAACTCAGCACTCTTGGGATATTTTGTACTCACCTAATGCCCTTCTGGGAGGAAACCTTAAGGGACATGGCCAACATATATATAAATATAACCATTCATATTCTACTTGGCACGTGCTGTAATGCTTCATATTCTTAGTATGTGAAGGCTGCAGATTTTGACAGGTTTATGATGCTAAAGATGAGAGCAGTAATAGTGGGTGAGAGACTGAGCATGACCCAGCAATGTTCACGTGCAGCCCAAGAACCAAAGGTGTCCTGGGCTGCATCCAAAGCCCTGTGGGCAGCAGTGGAAGGAGGGCATTCTGCCCCTCTGCTCTGCTCTGGTGCGATCCCACCTGCAGTGCTGCATCCAGCTCTGGGGTCCCAGCAGAGGAAGGGCCTCAACCTGTTGGAGCAAGTCAAGAGGAGGCCACAAAGATGATTAGAAAATTGGAGCACCTCTCTATGAGAAAAGGCTGAGAGAATTGTTCAGCCTGAAGAAAAGTCCCTGGGGTCACGTAATTGCAGCTTTCCAGTACCTGAAGGAGCCTACAGGAAAGATGGAGAGGGACTTTTGCAAGAGCCTGGAGTGACAGGACAAGGGGGGAAGCTTCAGACTGTAAGAGGATAGGTTTAGATTAAATATTTTGTGAGAGGTGGTGTGGCACTGGAACATGTTGCCCAGAGAAGCTGTGGCTACCACATCCCTGGAAGTGTTCAAGGCCAAGTTGGATGGGGCTGTGAACAACCTGGTCTAGTGGAAGGTGTCCCTGCCCATGGCAGGGGTTGGGACATGGTGAACATTAAGGTCCCTTTCAACCCAAACCATTCTGTGATTCCATGATTCCACAATTTCATGATTCCATGCATAAAAACGTGGCTGAGGCTGAGCTTGTCACAAGTTTTGCAAATTTTGGTTTTTTGTGGGAATCTCAGGTGTCACTGTCTGCATCAAGACTGACTGTGACCACATCCAGGGTTCTGTGGGTTCAGTGCCAGGCACTGGCCTGCATCTCTTGGAAGCTGCAAGGCAGAGTTCACACTTACGGGACAAATGGCTGCAAACCAGAGCAGGTTTTGCTGAGATATTTTAGATGATTGCTTTTGTGAATATATCTTAGTAGATTCATATACTTTTTAGAGGAAAACTAAAGTATCAATTAGGTTTAATAGTTACTTCTACAGTGAATACCAGTGTCAGATGAAACTCTTAAGTGCTGGTTACCCATTTCCAGGTGAGGTCACCTCTCTGTTCACATTCACTACTCATCTTCAAATGGCTCACTGGATGATTTTGATTCAGAAGGGTTCGCGGTGAGTAATCTTTTCCGAGTCCACTCCCAAATTATGGTTTGTGCTTCCCAAATTATCTTATGTGCTTCTGTGTATTTTCTCAGCTGGGTGTGATTTATTAAGTGCAGTGGGTGAATCTCTATGACTGATCCAGTTTATCAATACCTCGTACTCCACAGGCCTGTGTTTGCTTTGCAACCTTTGTCAGGGTCTAGTAAAAATGCACTTATTGATGAACCTTGTTAGAGAGATACCAGGTGGTTGGCACAGGTGTCTTCTGGGCATTAGGTAGCCCATTATTAATGTTGTTAGATGTGTTCATAATTTCTACTAATTTATTTTTCAAGTAGTCATATGGCAGTAAGTTATTACCTGAAGGACCTTCACTACCCAGGGTGTGCAGTAATAAAGGTGAACAGTGAAGAGCTTGGGCTTGCTCTTGTAAATACACTTGGCACTCCCAGAGGACATTTGACAGTCTCTCAATTTAAAAATAGACAAGTGTGTTAATTCATATCTCTATGGCTTTTCTTGCTTTTCTGAGCTTGGAAAGTCTTTGTGTATTACTTTCCGTCTGACAAGGAACAGAGGTGAGAGAACATGTATCAGAAAATCAGCATCAGTCACAGCTTTTCATGGTGGTTTTAGTTTTTTTCTCCTTAACACTTTCAAGGTTGTATTACCAGACATGCTAACTAGTAAATGTACTATGAGAAGAAATTTAGCGCAGAGAACATTAGCATCATCACTGATAATAATGAAAAAGCAAATTAAAAAAAAGAAACAAAAATGCCAGAACAACATAAACTCCTACCCTCCAATGATTAGAGCTGTTTTTCTTATGTAATTAAAGCAACCAGCTCATTAGCATTAACCACACTACACATTCTAATGACCCAATTTATTTTAAACTACAGATTCAATCAGATCTGATAAGGCTGCTGTTTCCTAATTCTAAAATAATCCCTAATTTAAAACAGCCTTCTAGGCTTTGGCTGCCACATTGAACCATGTCCCATTACAATTGGACTTACTCAGCAGATCAGTCCAGTCCATCATGGAGAAATTCAGGAAGAGAATTTGCAAGCTTTTGACTCCATATGTTCTTTATGGGAATTTGATGAATTTATTTTAATTTAAATCTATCTAAGGATTGAAATTCAAAACTGTTAAGGAAAATGAACTCTTTCCATTATGCTAGAGATTGTTCAGTCTCCCTAGGGCAGCATCTAGCAGATAATACAGTATGTTGTGCTGGAAAGCAGCTCAGACATATTTAAGTACCAAACTGTGATTACAAAGACAAAGCTTAGAGGATGATGTATTTTGACACAGAATATAAACTTTTAGCTCTTAACATCAGTCAGGTTTCTTGGCCCTCCTTGGCTTTAGAACTTCAATTCAGGAACCATAGATGCCTTCCCAGAAGATTTGCAATTGTCCAGAAAGTGGCCATGCTTACATGATGGTGACTCCCCCAGAGCAATGAACTCATGCTCTGAGCCTCCCGATCCAGCCCAGCTGGCAGCAAAATCTGGGTCAAGGGGTTCTGGCCAGCTCAAAGCAGAGCATGTTCACATCCTCACATCCAGTGATCCACACACTGAATGGAGTCACTGGCTGCCACACTGGGATCTCCCTTTCCAGAGAATTTCAGTGCTCATCAGTGATCCCTGTTAGCAGATAATTTTTAATTTAAATCAAATAAGCTCAGGTTATCTTCAAAGTGGAAGGTCATTTGCTGTGATCAGATGAGATGGCAGACACTTGCCTTCCAGAAGAACTCCATTAAGTGAAAAACAACTGCTCATTAGTGAGGAATTAAGCTCAAAACACTAAAAATCTACATCCTGGGATTGATTCTGGACACACTTAGTACACAGATTAATTTACATTTTTGCTGCATCTAATCTTTCCTTATTCGCATCTGGATGTTCCATAAAGCAAATTACCTCAGCTATGAAATGATCAAGCAGTGGAGATTCAAACTATATATAACTTCTATGCAAGAGCATCAGAACATGACATTAATCTCCTTTCTAATTTCCTAAGCTCCCATTTTGTCATACAAGGTGACATCCCTCACAGCAACTGGATGATTTATATTGTGGAGGGTATTCTTAACTATCTTTAATATTGGTGCAACAGCTCATCCATCTTGAAACAAATTATGTATGCAAGATTATTTATTCAGGACAGGCAACGAATCATTAAAAAAAGGTCTTATTTCTGAATAAACACAGCATATCTATCCTTGTCTCTCTGGTACCAAGTAAATTACATGTGTCCATTATGAGTATGAGCAACCCTCCCAAAACAGACTGACCTTGAAGTCTTATGCTGAAATATTTCTCTGAAATAGAATAAGGCCTTGAAAAATGATACTAAAGGGAACTCATTGTCTCATTTTCACAGTATAAATATTGATAAAAGTACCATGACACAAGGTCAGAATTAGCAAAATAATCCTATGTAGTCTATTCTAGTCTTACAGTACCAAGGATTTTTATGATGGTTGCATGAAAGGCACCATTATGGTTTATCCTTACCCATCTATTAACATCTTTATGTGTAATAATTGGCTTCCTTTGTTTTTGATAGACTTGAAACTTTATTTGTTATTTCTCCCAAAATTGATAAACAAGTTGACAACTGCAATTGCCTTAAGTTCTCTTTGCTTAAGTGTAGGAATGAATGAGGTTGTCTCCACAGTCCCGGGATCAGGAGTTTTGTAGGCTCTGACTGGGTTGCCTGTCTTCTCTGAGAAAGTATCACTGTCACTTCCTAGGGCTGCAGGTGGTCTGGGTGCTTTGTTCTTCTATTATTTCTCTAGAGTCCCATAATAATATTATCAGATTTCTAAAGTCCATACCTCTTCGGCATATTCTCATGGCTGTAGCTCTTCACTGACTCCTGCTGCATGCTGTTCTCTCTCAGGTCAGGCTCCTCCAAAGCTCTCCCTGACTGGCTAATCTGCCCCCTTTTATCCCAGTCATCTTCATTGGTCACAGCTGCAGCCCAATTAAGGACATCACAGCTGCAGCCCATCAAGGGCAACCGGGACCTCTGGGGCAAAGCCTCTATACAGATATTCAAATACAAATATTCAAATACAATACATTTTCTCTACTATATGGGTGGAGAGGGGAAGGATGACAGAAGTCTTACATTTCTTGGCTTTAATTTGGCAAGGGGAAGGTAGAGCCAGATGATCTTTAAGGTTCCTTCCAACATGAGCCATTCTATGGTTCTATGAAATACTCTCTTCTGTGACACAGGAGCATGAGAGGGAAATGAGAGGTTCCAGTGAAAGGCATGGGGTGGTGGGAGCAAGATGTTTCTTCCCAGTTAAACACTGAGCTGCTGTTTAATGCTAGCTGGGTACATCTTCTGGGGCTCACACTAGAAGGGCTCATTCAGGACCTCTCTTCTACTTTTGATGATATTGTGCAAGGTGGCATCCAAAAAAACCCCTTGTAAAGGCTGGATAAATGGTACCTGCTGCTTCTTTCCCAGCCCAGGCATCTTGGCCAGTCACAAACAGCATTAGGTTGCTCTGATATGACATGCCAATACACCTGCTGCTTCACTCCTTTCTTCACAGACAGTTTGGTTATCTTTTATGCTGTCTTTTTCCTACTACCATGTGCTTACAACAAGGTCCCCCACAGCTGACAGCCTCTGTAGTTTGAATTCCTCCACAGTCATAGCAACAAAGAGAGCAGCTGTCATCAGGGCCAAGTTCAGGGCAGCCATGACCATCTTTATTTCTCCTTTGATTCACTTAGTCTCATGACAATATTGCCCTCCATCTCCATTTCCTCCATAGTAATTGACTTTATGTGGGTGAGCTGCCTTGTATCTTCCAAGCTTTCATTTTTTTAAGTTAATAAATCAATTTTCCATGTGGTAGGGTTAAATATTGCCCACATTAGTAAAATGAGAGATAAGACAGAGGTAGAAAGTTCTGAACTATTTGAGGAATTCTGGGACACCAGGAGACTATCCAACACTAAAACATGCTGTTTTGAAAGGTTTTGGTGTTGGTTGTCAGTTAGAAAGTCCATATTCCATTGCCTGCCTCAAATTAAACATACATCCAAGAGAGGCAGGTTTAAGCACATTTGTCTTCCTCATGCTGAAATCTAGGAAAATCACGAACCAACAGTCTTAAAAGCCAAGAAAACTTCAGCTTGGTCTAACCCAAAACTTGTGGAGGTCAGTGTCACAATCTTCAGTGTGTTTTGAGTCAGTTCTTCATAGAGCAGCCATAATCCATCCTAGCTGTGAGGAGGGCAGAGAAAACTCAAAGGAATTGGAACAAAAATCCAACCCTTCAGAGAAAAATCCCCATGTCCTTATTAGGTGTCAAGTATAGAACAACACATTACTACCAATTTATCTTCCACTGAAATTATCCAAAAACCTTCTTGTGTTGAAAAGTTGGGGTTCTTGGGGTTTTGGCATCAGTTTTATTTCTTTCACAGGAATTGCCTGAAATATAAAATTCATGCCTGAAGAAAGGAAAATCAATCAAAGCATAATAACTTATTCAATAGTATAGACTAGTGCTGCCACTGAAAATTGATACAGGGATAATCAGAGTGCGTTCGACCCTGTCCTTTCCTGAATTACACGAATGCAGCTCCTGATATAGCAAAGGCAGTTTTGATACTTCAGAGCCATACAAAAAAGCATGGGACCAAATCTACTCCTATATTAATTTTATGCCAGGGTAATTTCATACATTTTAATGAGATGACTTTGTATTTACACTTGTGAGAGAGACAGAAGAAAAAGCTTAAAAGCTTCCACAAATATAATTTCTTTTTTTTTTTCCTTTTTCAAGAGGAGGAAAAGCTATAATGTGGACTTCATAATTTTCAGAAACATGATTCTTTTATTCTTTTCCTTTGTGGAAGGATGATCTACAACACTGCAAATACAAGTAATGGCCATTGAGCAAGGTTCATACATTATGCTGTCAACAAAGTACTGACCTGAAGACTGAAAACAGAAATAGAAAAAAAAAGTAATAAAAATATTGATTATAGCATGGGATGAAGTAAATTAACTTTTTGTTATGAGAGAAGCCATGTAAAAGGGAAAGTTTCAGACTGAAATGTTTAGCTTTCTTTTGGTTTTGCTGTAATCTTTTTCTTTTAACCTTCATCCAGACTGCATCCTGGAGAAGGTCTCTCTGCTAATAAGGTTACTCATTCAGCCCTTCTCACCTCCTGTAATTTGCCTAAATTATGGAAGGCAAATTAAGCCAGCTCCAAACAATATTAACAGGCTGGTGCTACCATCATAATTAAGTCACAGCAGATGCAAAGGGACGATGGAGACTTGGTAGTAAATATATCAAGTGTTTCTGATGACAGTAATGCATTTTATTAGGAAAAACTATCATCATTGTTATGATCTAATGCTCATTTACCCTTTTCTTGTCCTTCAGTCACCGGGTAGGACATGAGCTAAATTGAATTCCTGTATGTTAATGTTTTTTCCTAGTTAACTGATATTAATACTACATTCTATATTATTTAGTAGTTACTCTTGCAGCTACACTTTGTGCTGTCAATAAGGCAGAATTACTTTTCTCAAGAGGTGTTGGTGTCCTGCACTGTTGTCTCTACAAGAGCCTTGTGCAATGGGCCCCACAAGAGACACAGATTCAGCTCCGCCTGTTCTTCCTCTGAGCAGCCACCAGTCCTGAGCTGGGCCCAAGCAGGAGAGGCAGATGGAATAAGGACAGGGCTGTGAGGAGCATGGGGCAGAATCATCTCAGCTGGCGGGAGCTGTTAACCTGAATTTGCTGTCCCTAGAGGTGTGCACTGATCACTGGGATGGCAGCAGGGTCACTGCTTCCTCCAACCATAAATTGTGAGTACAGAATAGACTATTTGACAAAAATAGCATTGTGGTTTAACCCCAGCTGGCAGCCAAGCCCCACACAGCCACTCATTTGCTTCTCTGTGGTGGGATGAGAGAGAGAATCAGAAAAGTAAAAGTGAAGAATCTTGAGGTTTGAGATGAAGTTTAATAGGTAGATCAAAAGCTGTGCACAAAAGCAATGCCAAACATGAAATTAATTCTCCCCTTCCCATGGGCAGGCAGGTGCTCAGCCATCTCTAGAAAATCTGGGCTCCATCACTCATAATGGTGAATTGGGAAGACAAACACCCTCACTCTGAATGTTCCCCCTTCCTTCCTCTTCTCTCGGCTTTATGTGCTGCCGTTGATGCCATATTGTATGGAGCATCCCTTTGGTCAGCTGGGGTCAGCTGTCCTGGCTGTGTCTCCCCTCAGCTCTTGTGTACCCTCAACTTCCCCATTGCTGGAGTGAGGAGCAGAAAAGACCTTGACAAGCAGCAAAACCAAAAGCAGCCACTAAGGAGCACAAGACTTTAAATTTGATCAAGCTCATTCCAACCAAATCTGTTGTTCCCTCAAAGCCTTTGAGCACCAGGAGGATTATTGTGGTTTAAGCCCTGATGACAATTAAGCACACACAGACCCTCACTTACTTCCAGTGAGATGGGAAGAGAATTGGAAGGGTAAAAAGGAGTGGTAGCTGAGCATCAAGGAGGAAGGGATGTGTCTCCTCAACATCTCAAATGTCTGTATTTTACATGATGTCCTGTGCAAATGCATGACACACATGGACTTGGATACCTGAAATTCCCAGGTCAAAGAGAAATGTCAGAACTTGGTGACTGCATAGTGCCCTCCGTTTTTGAGTTCTGCTCAAAAGCACTCCCCTCTCACCCTGCTTGCAGGGCAGCACAGCATTAGGACTGGGCTTCAACACTGCTGTGCTCCAAATCCTGACCAGGAGGGAGCACATAATATGCGGTTTATACTTGCAAAATGCAATTTGTAGGATTGCCACACACAGCCCATCTCTTTGGACTTTAATCTCAGCACCAGTGTGGGTGGCAGCCTCAGAGATGTTTTTCTCATTCCCACAAGTCTCTGGAGTGTACTCAGTTCTGATATCCTTAATTTGAATTTAGCTTGTTGTCTTCCTGTGCTACACAGCCTACACATCTCTGCTTGTTTACACTTGAGAAAGAAAATCTGCTCAGAAAAGAATTAAGGCTCTTTTCCTTAGCTTGGAGCATCAATCAAACCAAGCAAGGGGAAATGAAGTGGAAATGGAGTGTAACATCTGAGGAAAAGCCTTCCTTTGATCTTTCTTGATACTGTTGGTTACAGCTAAAGGGGAAATACTTCACAATTCCTTCATTACTCTTTGGTGTGTGAAGTAATTGTTTTGGATAAGGGTAGTGGTTGAATGTCTGCATCCTACAGCCCGTGCTGGGAACAACCTTGTGATATTGACATTGCACAAACCACACAGGACAACTTATCTGTTGGAAAACCTAATTAATAGACTTGTGCTCATCCAGACCTAATATTACCTATAAATAGTCCAAATTTTAATTACGTCAGAGAGGCTGCAAGATAAAGACACTATCAGAATAGTGTAGACACCCTCCACTGTACTCTTTCTCCTATTAGAATGCCATGTTAACTTGCCTGTATACCATAATCTGTTCACGGATTAAATATGGAATACATAAATTTCACCCCACTAATTAGATGTTTAGTGTTACCTGGAGAGAAAAATAGTCCTGCTGCCTTCTATGGCATGATCTGCTGAAATGCTAGTCTGGATTGCTTGTGGTTATAGAAGAGATGCATGCAGGTGTCCTAGATAGTAATGCACTTGTCATAATAACTTCCTGACATCAGCCAATAGTAAGTTTAATCAGAAGATATTTCCCTTAATCAGAATGGAGAGAAGGTGTTTCAATCATAGATGACATCTGAGCTCTCAACTCAGCAATTATGAACTTCAGTGACTTATGAAGCATTTTTGTTTTTCCCTTTTAATGCCTAACAAACCAGTTTTCCCCTGGAAGAGACAATGGCTTTTCCAGTCTAAACAAGGGCTTTCACAGATTAAGTAAATATTTGGTAGATTGTCCTTTATAAAACATTTGCAGTCAAATCCTTTCTCACAAATTAGAGAATGCCATAGATGGTCTTTTCATATATATATATATATGTATATATGTATATATATATATACATAAATATTCAACTTCTGGAGTATGACAATCTGTACTTTATCTGAGTACTTCATATGAAAATAGAAAACAGCAGCAGAAGGCAGGCACCTCTGTCTGCAGGAGACATTACACCTTGCAGAGGTGGAACACCCAGGTGGGCACCCAGGGCCATCCATCACTGATTTTGGGTTCCATTGTACCCTGGCTTGCTAGAAGGCCCCATCCCTTGTCACAGAGGATTATCTGAAACAGCTTTATCACACTTAGATCACTTCCCACTCAGGTGATCCCTCTCTGCTTGCCAGCCTGAGGAAGCTCCTGATGGTGCAGGACACCAGAGTGGCTCGTTCATGTCTTGGCATCCTCAGAGCTGTTGTAGCCTCTCTGACTCCTGTCTTGGACCTCTCATCAAGGAACACAGCACCCTGGCATAAGCACCTCTGAGAGGTGCTCTTACAGTTTTAAATCCTTCCCTTTCCAGAAATGTGATCTACAGTTCTACCCCTCAGGCTCAACACCCTGAGGTCTCCTGAGCTGGATGCAGTACTGCAGCTGGGTACAATATAAATTCACAGAAAAAAATACATTTTTTCATTATATGTGCAGCAATATCCCTAAGGAGTTTATTTTTTTCTGTGGTCTGACTACAAGTGAAAAAAACCTAAACCACAGCAGAATACTGTGAGCTCATTGCAAATGTCTGCCTCCAATCTTGACAGACTGACTGACACCCCAAAAATGGGATATTGTTTAACTAATATTTTGAGCTGTATAGAATTTAAGAAGTATTGCTCCTGTAAGCAGAGGTTGTCATCTAAGAAAATGAGTAGTTGAAAATGGGCATCTAATTTTAAACTCTGTGTTTGGATAAACTGCAGTGGTCCATGTCAAAGCCATGCAGCAGAACACCTTTCATCTCTGGCCTCTGGTCTTTTCCTTCTCCCACATGAAGGATTTTTTTGTTACTGATTAAAAGCAAAATTCACTGGTCACTGGAATGCCCTGAGAAACTCAGGGAAAAAAGTGATTATTACTAGTTTCACTACAAGAAAAAACTGGCTCTGTTTTAAATATCTTCCAGAAAGGACACATTTTTTTCCCAGATCCCTGAAATAAAACAAACAATTCCAGAGAGGATAGCAGTGCTTGTATTTATTATCTGAAAAACCTTATGTAGCAAAATATTACATCTTTCTATATATTTTGGCTGTGTGGGAGCTGATGCCATCAGAAATGAAATACCCAACTTCTGAGAATGTTTTGTTTTTTTGTTTATTGCCTCGTTTTGTTTTATGAATGCAGCCTCCAGAGCCTGTTTATTTTCTGGCTTTCCATGTTGCTGTGACTGCTACTTTGGGTAGTTGTGCCATCACTTACACTGTAAAACCCAGGGGATTTATCCTCATATGAAATGTGTGAACCTCCAAAAAACAGATTTGAAATATGAACAATAATAAAAAGCTTCATGCATTGGGGAAAAAAATCCGTTTGTCCTTTTTGTAATGTAAAAAAAAAAAGAAATCCTAAAAATGAGAGGATAAAATCCCAGCTTTGTCTCAGTTGCAAGCCCTCTCTGTAACCAGCAAAAGGAGAAAATTTCTCCAGCAGATAAAGCCCATACAGAGACCAAGTGTACAAACTGCTCCAGCCAGGACCAGCCCTTCAATGTAGGGCAGGCACTGCAAGAGAAAAGAGCTGGGGAGCTGACCCCTTGTGCCAATTCCTCCTCAACACATAATCTCACAGAGCAGGGGGAATGAATGCCCGTGGCACTGGGAGAGAAGAAGGGAGATGAAGGAGAAAAACATAATTTTCTCTGAATAAAATACAAGTTTCCTCAATATATGTGTCCCTTCCCTCCTCCCAAGAGCACAAATTTCTATCAGTTCTTTCCTGAACCTAACTCGATTCCCAGCAGTCCTCCCTGCCCGCTCCTCTGGAGGCCTTGAATGTATGCACATTTTCCAATTTACATTTGCTGAGTCTGTGCCTTCTGTTTTTCAAAGCTAATAGATGAGTGTGATGTTTTATGCTATTTTATATTCTGGAGAAGTTTTTCCAGCAAAAACCTTGTGAAAGATTGCAGTGTGCAGCTGTAGCTCACCTCACTGCCCCGTGGAACCAGAGCCCTGTGATTTTCTTCAAATGCTCCATGCACAGCAGAGATGTCAAATATGCTCAAAGACAAGACAATTACAACTTCTAGCCATGGTCTGTAATCTTCATCTGGAAAGTCTGAGCCTCATATTGCATTCAATAAACAGCTTCTCTTTCAACTAAATATAGACCACTTGCTCATGCAAATACGCGAGCGGCGCGGAGCGTTACCATAATTGCATTTACAAATGATGGGAGCATGCCAAAGCCTTTTGGGAAAAGGTTTCTTCCTCCACCTGTATTAATCTAAAGGTTCAAAGCTGCATTGAGATGAAGGGCTTGTTCACACCTCAGGCTCCTTTTGACAACCTTCCATCAATTCAGGTTGGAGAGCTGCCCTGGGAAACAGGAGCAGTGGATGCTTGCCCAGGATTTTTCAGATGGTGCTCCTGGTATGTCCATTCACATCTGAGTGGTAAGGGGATGTAAAAGGCCCTCAACTGAAATGGAAACACTTTACACCTTTTTGTTCTGGTAGTATTTGCACAAGAAGAATGACAGCACCAATATGAAACTATAATTGAGAAAAGATTAATAAATAAATGTTATTTTTGATAAGGGCTGTGCCTAAGAAGTTGATTAAAGCTACCAAGCAAGAGATTATGGCTCTTCCTTCCACCCTTCTGCTAATATTTATATTTGAGAACTAAAAGTCTTATTGCAAATACAAGTAGTTGCATAAAAAACAATCACCTCATAAACCACTTTACTGCCTCCAGATCTTTCCAGTGTGAAAAACAGCAAACTAAAAACCTAAAACCTGGAAAAACTACTAGAGGGGAAGATGTGAATTCAGCTTCAGAGGAGGCAAATACAAAATGAGCAAAAAGATGACTAAGACATAATGTGGCATAAGGAATTTAGACATGGTTTCAGCAGAGACACTTCCTGGCTTTTTCCAGTAATGAAGAAGAGGTGGCCCAAACCAGGCAGATCTCAGAAGATCTGTGCCATCTTAAAGATAACACAGTAATGTATTGTAATGCCAGTGACAACAGAGAAACTCAGGGGAAAGGATAGGGGCAGCTGGATAACCTATACCAGATTTGTAAAACTGAACCTCTTTCAGACAGGGTCTGATAAAGCATTTTCAACAGAAAAATGAGCAGCTGGATCTGATAGGAATTTCCTTGCACACATGTGGGGAGCAAAACTTCCCATCAAGGAACATGAGCACATCCAAAGCAGTTCCTCAGCCCCTCTGCTCCTGCTGCTGAGTCCAAGGGAGCACAGGGCTCTTCCTCGGTGGCAGAAACCATCAGGAGCCACTAAGGCTGAGAGCAAACTTGAAAACATTCCAAAGGATTAAATAGAAGCATGAGGATGGTTGCAAGGAAAGGAAAATGAGATTTTAAGCAGTCTGCTTAAGCTTGATTGCACATTCCCTGAGTGACGTGGGGCAATAATGGATCTTGGGGAAGGTAAGGACAGAGAGGAGAGGAGTCTGCAGGGAGTAAATCTGTCCTGGGGTGCAGATGAACAATCAGAGCCTCTGTGAGACTCTGGGGCAGCAAGAGCTCATGGATAGAGGATGGAATAGTGAGCAGGAGGAAAGCCATCTCCCAGGTGGCTGCAATGAGCCATGGGCTGGGCTGTCAGGGCAGTGCCAGCCTGGCTGTGACATTATTACAATTGCAAGGGGTGAGGGAAGGGATCTGTGTTCTGCTGGGCTGGTGGGAGCAGCCAGGGCACTGGGGGTGGGAGGTTTCTCAGCTGGATATGGTGCTGGGGCTGCAGCCACAGCAGCATAACAAATCAGCCTCAAGAGCTGTCAAGAGGACTCTGTTATTAATGTAAAGCTGCTATTAATCAATTCAGGGAAGCTGCAAAATTAACCTCTCTTAGGAGAGTGACTGAATAAATGTGACACAGAGGACACAAATGGGATTGTTTGGTTGAGCCCATATGGCAAACTTGGGTAAGAAACCCTGTGATTTTAATCCCAAGAAGAGAAAGCTGTAAATGTAAATACATTTGTATCCACCTTCCCCCCTTAGTTCCCATGCTTTCCTTTCCTCTCAGCTTCTCACTGGCCTCACTGGCTGATGGAGACCTTTGGGTCTTTGACCTTTTGGGACCTTTGACCTTTTCCATGGGCTTCTACCGCAGAAGGGACAAATCAAACTTCCCTGTGTGTTCCCCACATGGGCAGACCTGAGTCAGGGTCCTTCTGCTTCCCTGGTTCATGATCACTGACAAAACACAGAAAGTGAAATGCCAGTAACAGTGAGGGGAAAAGTACAGCAGAGAAAATCCCTCTGTATGGTCCCTCCACGTGGATGATCTTGGAAGTGTCTGCAGAAAAACATCAGGCAGAGAGGAGGAGGAAGAATGAGTAGAAGACTAGAGTAGACAGGGAGGGATGGATTTGCAGATATTGTAATAAAAATGACAAGGAATTTCAGCTGGTCTGAGCCTTAGGAAAGAGTGAGCATAGTGAAAATCTTCCTGGTGGTCTCATTAAATCAGAAAGCTCCAAGCTCTGTGGCAGGGGTGTGCCGAGGTGCTGCCTGTAGCTCTGGGATGGGTTTTGCTGGAGTTATGTGGAAATACCCAGAGAACAGAACATGGTCAGCTCATCCCAGGCCAGCTCAGAGCAGCTGCCCAGGATGCAGGACATGTGTGGCCTCAGGGGACACGAGGACTGAGAGCACCTCTCCAGGTGCCCACAGCAGACACCTGCAGGCAGTGTTCTGGGCCTGAGAGGATGCAGTGAGCAGGGAATGTGCAGGGAACTGGCACTCATGTACAATGAAACATCTAACTGTCCTCTCAGACATGCTCTGGACATTATTTTGTCTGCAAAGACACGTGTCTCTCTACCTCAGAGTCCTTTCTGCAGCCAGACCAACAAAAAGAGTTTATAAATGCACCAGTTATAAACTTGGGTCAGACTGTGCCAGTGCCCAAGCAATTCAAAATGAGTTGTACATGTGCAAAATATAGATTCAAATACACCATCCACTTAATTTCAAGTAAATCTTTCTCTCCAGGACAAAAACACTAAATAAAAGCTGCTGTAGTGCCTGAGGCATTCAGTTTCTCTAATGGTAGAAAGCAGACCAGCCTCTTAGGGATTTTTCTAATTGGCAGAATGTGATTAAATAGAGAGCAGTGAGACAGGAAGTGCCCCAGGTGTTAAATACTTAAAGCTGTTTTGTGCCATTGTGAGTAAATGGAATCAATGCTCTGTATCATTATTTAAACACTGTAATTAAATTTGGAAATTCAGGTGCTTAATGCTCTCTCTGGTCCACAGCCAGAAAAAATTACAGTCAAAGGAGAGGGGGCCAATAAACCAGGAAGGCAGCTGAGGGATGCTGGAGATCAGAGGTGAAATAAGTTCCAGGGTTCTAATTGAAATCAGTGGACTTAAAGTGGAGCCCAATGAATCTCAGGGAGCTGAGAGAGGTTTGCTTTCATTTTGTGTTGGTTGGCAGAGATGATGTCTGGGACTCTCTGCTTCCCTCCTGGGCTGCTTCTCCATCATTTCTGTTGAAGTGACCACGGGGAGGAGTTTCCAGGGATATTTTCCATGAAAGGCTGTTGTTCTCCACAGCATCAGCCAAAGCACAGCCACTTGAAAACGTTCACAAGCAGAAGAGAGTGACACCACTGTTTGTAGTGATGAACTCCTGCTCACACAAGGACCTGCTGCTGTCCTTGAGCAGATGCTCAGAGCTCTCAGATGGCCCTAGAGAGCTTTGCTGGTTGCTCCCCAGCAAGGGACAGCAATGACAACTTACTTTGGCACCTCTGCACTGCAGTCCTCAGTGGCTCTGAGCTGATTATGTAGATAAGGGACAGAGAGAATATCTGACATGGCCTCAGCCCAGTAGCTACTGGCTTAGAAAATAGCAGGCTTGGTCTAAATTATGCTATTGAATCAATTTTTGTGCCTTCTTCAGATGGATGCACCAGTAACAGCAGACTGAATAGGGATCATTACATCACCTTCCCTGGATATTTCCTTCTGGGTAATCCATTTTTCTGCACTGTAGGAATATTGGTTTCATGGCCCCACTTTTAATGCCAGAGTAGGGCATGATGAAATGTTTCTGCTCCCATCATCTGCACAGGATAATTAGGTTGGTTCCCCACAGGTAGCCTAATAGCTGGGTGCTGATGCCAAGGAAATCCATAGTGAAAACAAACTTTGATCATCAAGGCCAGCCGAATGTTCTGCCTGCAAAGTCTTCACATCAAGAACGTGAAATTCCCTGGAAGTTACTACCTAGGTAATTTACTGAGCTCAGCATAGAGGTGGAAGAGTAAAAAGTGCCTGATAGTAAGATAAAGTCAAAGTAGCTGATCAAATAATCCTCAGCTGTGAGAATCTGAGTCATTGGTGCAAAAAGTTTTTGCAGCCTCTGAATTTGTGATGCAATGCTGGATTTACTTTTTCTCTTTTTTTTTTTAATTTTATTTCAAGGTTAATAGCAAAAGATAATTGGTGCCAACCTTTTAAAAGCAAACTTTATATTATATATGAGCTCATGACAGCAAATTGTCCAGTAATATTAATGCTTCTTGTGGCAAAACTGCCTCCTATTGCTTGAAAAATTGTTAAACAAGGTTTGTAAGAGGTTTTCTTATTTTCATCCAATCAGTTTTAAGGTCAAACTCTGTAACTTGCCATTGACAATATTTTTAACCATTTTGAAAGGCTGGGAATATAGAGAAGTTTGTTGTTTTCAATGTGTTCCCCTACCAGCACTTCATTCAGAGAGGTGAGTGTGTCCTTTTGCATTTTTCTTAGTATATTATTTTAACAGGTATAGCTGTCTTTAGCAATCCACTTTAGGGGAAAAAAATTATAGATCAAAGAAAATTACAATGTGAATTGCAGAAAGACACCTTCAAGCAGTTTCTGTAAAGATGAGATTGCCTTCTAGAGATGATCTTTAGAGCAGTTGCCATGGAAAGTGCAAACAACCTTAATACAAAATTATGCCCAAGTCCTTTTCAGATGTTCCTTTATCTAAAACAAGCAGCATAAATAGCTCATTCACACCACTGCCTCAATTCACAAACAGAGCCACTGAAATCAGCAACAAGGATGTCAAAATCTGTCCCTGATGCTTTTTAAGAGGATTACAGTTCTGCAAGATGTTCAGCAGATTCTGAGGAACTGACATGGACTTGGGTGCAATTAAGACTTTGCAGTATCAAACTGATAATTATCAGGCTTTGATTAGTGTTATCTCCTGGGTATGAAGCTTTTATTTCAAGTTTTGATCTCATTAGGCTCTCTAACTTTTTCTCATTGCAGTTTCTTGCAATAAAGTAATCAAGTAATTTTGGCATGCAGATTTATGAATACCTCACAATTTATTGGTAAAGACACTAATAAATTTTAGAGCATATTAATTAACCCAATGATTCTTTTACATTGTTCAGGCTTGAACTAATAAAAGAAAACTGATTTTCAGATGCATTTCCAAATTTGCTTAGATATAAATACGTTATGTACACAAATGCAGACATAATTCTTGTGCTGCTGTAGTACAGTCTAAGCAAAACATATTACTGAGATGTTTATCTCTCACCCTACATCAGAGGTGTCACCCTGAAATCCCAGCTATGACCCTTGGACAGAGAACTCCTTGGGCAAGGAAAGCCAGACTCTTGCTATGCATTAGAAAAAACAACTTTACCCCTGTTTTGTGCAGTTTTGCATGTGTTTGCATGACAGATAAATAGAAATAAGGCTTCTGTCTTTCATAGCAACATTTACAGATGTTGCTGATTGGTGAATGGAGAGATTAAGGGTTCCAAAACCTAGGATAGGCAGGAGATAAGGTGGGGGTGTCCCATTCTAAAGGGATGTGGTGGGTTTAAAGGGGTTGTGAATGTGGAGTCTGGAAATTGTCCATCAAGGATCAGGGATCATAGTGGCTCCCAGCAGTGGTAGCTGTGCTTGGTGAGACCTCCACAAGCTGCTCCATGAAACAATATTGGCTTTACAGCATCTCCAGGTAAAGACTTGCTGGTTTGCACATTGATCTTTGCACATTGCCAGAAATTTCAAGATTTCAGATATTTTGCTCTGAAATTTTTGGGACCACAAGCCTATGAATTAAATCATTCATCTAGGAGGCAGGAGAGATTGTTTCTTTAAAAAGAACAGTGGTTTAGAAAACAATTTGGATGGGAATCAGCAGGATTGGGAAATAGCAGACTCTAGAATGTCACTGCCAGTTTACTTCCATATTTCCAATTAAAGATAGTAGCACACATGTGCTACACATTTGTGCTACCTCATGTGCTGTGTACAGTGACACATTTGTGCTACCTCAACTTGGGGCTGCTCTTCTGAAAAATGTGTTCAGACCACACTGTAGGAGATGTCTGCAAAACTGTTATTTTCTTTTTCTTTGGCGAGGACCAACCTTGAGGAAGGCTAAACAGTCTAGCCTGGCACAGACACACAGCATTTGCTCTGCAAATAGGGAGCTTCCATCTCCAGCCCCTGCTGTCTGACACATTTCATATTTAATAATACTACAAAAAAAAACCCCAACATTATTATTGTTTTTTTAAAGCAGATGTCCAATTAGCTACTGGCTGCTATTATTCTCTTATAAATTTTTCTCTCTCTTTCTGCTTTTGGGAGATTAATGATAATGAAAAATTGTTGAATCCTCTTTATCCCAAAGAACATACATTCCAGCTCTTTAGATCCAATTCCATAACCCGTGACATACTGTTGGATGCTGCACTGCTTTCAAGTATTATCCCCATCTCTGTTTTGGGGAATGGGAGGGCTTATTTGCTTTTGTACATCCACGCCTGCTTTGATCCATATGTAATTTATGGTGTGCTTTCAACTGTTTAGTTAACTTGCCTTCTGTGCATATTCCACAAAGCAAACACAATTTTTAAGTCAGTTTCTACAAACTTTGAAGAGTTCTACTTTTTTTTTAATTGTTTGATATGCTACATGTATTTATGTAAGAAGCCACGGTGCACACATTGTTACAGACCATGCTTAATGGATTGGAAGCAGGAAGCTTTTAACACCACTGAGAACATGAGCATCCACTGTGTTTGCAGGCTGCCAGTCACAAAAATCAACCAGAGCAAAACATTTTCTGCCAGGAGGAGCAGTTTTGTGCTGGCAGTGGGTATTGTAGTGCAGCAGGAAGGAAGAATTGAGGCACTGCACTGTGCCCTTGCATTGCCTCGGAGTCAGGGAGCCTAAGGATCACTGGCTGCAGAAATTCCCTCAGCTGAACCATCCTCCTGCAGAGCTCCAGTTCACCCTGCTCCAATTATTTTCCTTCAGTCCTTTTCTGCCTCTGCCAGAGACCCAAGGATGAAAAATCACTCTCTATTGTAAAGGGAAAGCAAGGGGAGATGGCCCCAGGGTGGCTTCACACCTCCACTTTAATCGCCTTTGGCTGCAGCCTTCACATCAGTTTTTGTCATATTTTTGTTTTAGCCATACAGCCCTGACTTTGTAGCACTCCAGAATGTGGGTAGAAGCCCTCCATATCACACTCTATAAAATTTCTCTGTAATTGAAATAGAAACTCAGATGTTAATTGCACTGAGATACACGAGTCTGGAAGAACATTCTTTTTCTTAACAAGTTCTGGGTATTTGATCTCTGCAAGATGAGTGATGAAGCCCCCACTATCACAGTTGTGATGGTAGATTGCTCTACCAAAGGGCATCTCTTCAGTGGAATTATTTTTATGAACACTTTCAACTGCTGTCCCATATGTTGAGCACACTTGGGAGAGGCTTGGCTGTGCAATGGGGCTTTTTATGGCAGATGAAATGGCAGATCTCTGAGGAGTGAATTATTCATACTGATACCCTGACCTTTCATTAATAAACTCAGTTTCAAAAATAAACTTTAATCCTATTTAATAAGTCTCCCTTACTTTTTCTGAACATCTTTCTCTTCTCTTGGTAACACACGGATCCTAAAACTTCAATGTGAATTCCTGAGAAGACTATTTTTTTTAATCATTCCCCAACCTTTTTTGTTAATAAGTTCAGGAAATTAAGAAGAGTTCTTATACTCCTTTCACAAAACACTCCAATAATTTCACCTTCCACAGAAGAAACTTACTGCAGCCCTATGTGATTAAACTTCCTACTACATCCTACTAATTATATGCCACTTCCTTTAGGGAAATTATTTTCCCAATTCCTGAATCATATCACAAGAAATAACAAGTATAATGATGATAATAATTTATTTTTACATATATTTCTCCTCTCCTACTGCTAAGACCTGTTTCATTCCCAAACTTCTCTCAGCACTTTAATATTCAAGGACTCTTACATTCTTATTAGTAAATAATAGGTCTTTAAATTCCAGCTTCTTGCAAGTGTAGCACACTTTTCAAATATAAGGATTACCTCAGTATCATAATTTTTAAGCCAGATGTAGATTACTTGCCTTGTTTAAACTTCCTAATGCAGCACAAAGCTTCACTTACATGCCTTTTTTTCTTACATTTGCATTTGCAGACGATGGATTTGCAAATTACCTCTTCATTCCCCAGTGTGCAGACTGTCTTTTAAATGATTGCCAATACATCTTGGATTTTTATCTAATTAAACCATACTCAGCTGAGGATGTACTTCAGTTTTAACTTTCCTTGTGCAGTTATATTCTTCTTTTTAGGAGGCTTTCTGGGTCAGCTTCCCTTAGTGCTCTTAAAATACTGCATAAATTCTGGAAAGAATAGCAGGAAATTTTATTCTGGGAGTCCTAGTTCACTGTTTCAGAGGAGGTCTGATCCCATCCCTAGTCAACTCAATAGAATGAGGCCTGATGATTTTTGATTAAACCTTTTGATTAAACCTGATGCACTCAGTTTGGTTGTTCTCAAATCTTTCAGATCCAAACCTCTTCTTTCTTCTCCTCTTCAATAGCTTAAGCATGGACAAGGGCCAAAAGAAAGTTGGGCTCTACCTGACTGATATAGAATACAGATGCCTCAGTGAGACAAAAGAGAGGAAGAGAAACTCAAAACTGTACAGGTCAGAGATAAAAACCTGAGGACTCTGCTTCCCTCCTAGTGAAAATACAACCTCTCCCTCACCACAGAGCCCACACCCTCAAATCTCTCCTGAGCTGAGAAACTAAAGCTGGCTTTGCTCCTATCTTTTTCTTCAATATCACTCCATCATTCAGATGAAAGACCTTCCCATCCTCTTGAGTGGCAAATGTGCCCAGATCCCACCTCCTGAGACACAGTCTGTTATCAAGAACAATTATTCTGCCTCTTTCTAACTAATAGTGGTTAAATTAATATGGCTTTCTACCCCCCCATCACAGTCTGAATTTAATTGAAGATTGCTGTCTGGAAAGAGAACAGAATCATTTCCTAGGGGCTTGTTTCAGTCACAACTGAAGTCATTTTTTGAAGGAACCACTGATAATTCTTTGCTCTGGCTAAGATTATGGAAAAGGTGGATGAGTTCAAAAATAGGAACTAGACTATCACATTGCTGAATTTTTAGGTATTTATTTATACTACACTTTCATTCTTAGTGTGTGTCTTGGCATCTGGAATTCATAGAAGGCTTGGGTATTGTGAGATGTCCAGGAACAGGAGTCACAGAGGTCCATGTGCTGTGCTTAAACTTAGCCAATGGGATGCATTCAGATCAGGTTTAAAATCTTTGACCCTTTAGAAATCCTCAGTGGAGTTTCTTCTGTGATTTAGACCATGCAATGCTCCCTAGTCCCTGTGTCAGGATTCAAAAACAAATCTATTATAGGAGAGAGAGTAAAACAAAATAACCTAGTGTGAGAGACTGGAAGGGTCGCTGGCTTGAAATATTTTGGGTGAGAGGAAAGGGCAGCTTGGGCTTTGGCTCTGGGGTCCTGCACACCTGTGTGTGTGTCCCAGCCCCACAGTGGTTGCCAATCCCTGGCACACCAAGACAATGCTCCATGCCCTGTTCCTGAAGCCCCTAACCCAGGAGGCAAGCACATGTCTTGGCCCTGCCTCCTCTTGGAATTTCTATCAGCTGCACACTGCTGGAACCAGGAGTGGTAGATTTGTTTATTCTCTTCAATATTTATATTTTCATATTTTCATATTTTCATATTTAATATTTTAATAGTTTTAATTTTTATTTTATATTTCTATAATTTTTTATATTTTTATATTTCTACATTTTTATATTCTACATCTTTTTCTTTGCATTCCTTCGTCTTGGAATTTTTGAGTAACTTAAAATCAAACAGGCTTAGAGTTTGAAAAGTTGAATGGGTTGAGTTAATGCTTTGAGAAGTGTTTAATGTTACTTTTAGATACTGATAAGGTCCCCTCTCTCTCAGTTGTTATATGTCAGGGCTAAACAAGGCCAAAATTCATCTTGGTTGGAGGCATATGTGATATTCACATGCCCAGAATCTGCCTCTGGGCATTTAATTCCCTCTTGTAAATAGCCAAATAAGAGATCCAAGACCTTTCTTTGGGCAAATTGCTCCCAGATGTACTCAGCATGCACTTTTACAATTGCAAATCTGTTTAAGTACCTGTGTAAAAATTCATGAATCTTTCTCTAGGTCTTCAGTTTTGAAAATTTTGCTTTAAAGCTTACATGGTTCAGTAGCTTCCACTTCAGTGATTTAGAACAGATAGAAAAAGGCCTGGGAAATTGCTTAAAGCAGAATTGTTCCTGCTGTCATGACACTGTGAAGCATAAATATCTGCACAAGAATTTACTGTATTTATATATATTGGAAATGGACATGGAGGTGCCTTCCTGTATGTACCTGGATACTTCTACCCAGTGCAGCACCTCAATGTATTATTCTCTTTTGCACCTGGTCTATTTGATTTAATATTCACTTGATCTTTTTGCCCTGAAAGTGCAGCTAGTACACTAATACTTATTTCGGCAAATTTTTTCATATCAACAAACCTCAAAAGTTTCATATGAGGATCCACAGTTTATACCCTGAATTTGAAAACTCCTTTTCAATAGTTATAGGGAGCCAACTTAGGCAACCATAAAAGGCACATAAATCAGGTAAAAAATAAAAAAGCACAAGGTTTGATCTTTTCAGAACTTGACTCATTCAGGTCTCAATACCACTATTTGAGCTTCTTTGCTTTGGGGGAAACTAATTAGTAAACCAGTTAAAAAAACTTGATTAAACAAAATGTCCTTGCATCCTGCTCTGAAAATACCAACTTGATTCACCAGCAATTGCTTTAGAAATGAGTGTATGAATATTAATATTCATGTGTTCAGTTGATGAAGCTATTCACACCTTTTCAGAATTCTGCAATTTAAAAAATATGCTCCCTTCTGTACCTTCTTTGGAGTTTATCATCCTAATAAAGAGCACATTTAGAGCCTCCTCCTTCAATGTGCTGAGTGCTCCACTTCAGCCCTGAGTGCTCTTGGTTTGGTGAGCTCAGGGATATTTTGTGGAGCACTGATTGTGCTCAGCACAGTAACAGAACATCCAGTTTCTTTGTTCTGGTCCTTTGGTCCTTCTCTTAAATAGGTGGATTATTTTAGCTTAGACAACATTGCTTCAAATAACTCTCCTTTTATGAATTTTATCTTCCCTGTCAGAGCTTTAGGGAATCAGCATCTGATATTATTTTTTGTCTGGGTAGGTGTTAGAAAGTTCATCCCCAGCTCAGCACAGGTGGCCCAGGTCCCATCTGCCAGGGTCTGTGAATAGAAGAGCATGGCAGACCCTTCCTGGAAGATGCTTTTGCATTTTAATCAAAGGACAAAGTTAAGAGGCTGTTTATTAGGAGCTGTACTGAGCTGTATCACCTGCTCCATTTCCCCAAAGGCTGCAGGCTTGGCAGCAGACACAGCCACCACTTCCCCTTGGGATCTTGCCTCAAAGCTGCACATGCTGTGCCCAGAGCTAAAGAACTGCTGAGACTCAGCCTCAAAATTCTGGAAATGCCAAAACACTCACAGATTAATCCAGAGAGGAGGCAGTGAGTGGTGTTACAAAATTCCTGTTGTGGATTTATGCATCTAATGCAGCCCTGGAGCTGAAACTGAGCTGAACACCCCCACAAGGATCCCTTGGGACCCCATGGGTCAGTGGCACAGGAGTTCGATGTCACAGCCATGAGCCATCCCTTCCCACCTTCTCCCAGCTTTTTCCAGTTCTCTGCATCCCCTAGGGGATTGCAGAGAAGGTGCAATGCTCTTCCTAAGGCTGTAACAGGGAAATAAATGGAAGATGACAACTGAAGGCCCTTTCCTGTCCCTCAGTCCACGTCAGTGTGAATACAGACTGTAGAAAAATTCCAGTAAAAACATTTTTGCTTGGTTTCTCTCCATCTGCAGGATTTACTCTTGGCTGCTCTATTCCAGTTACAAGGAGAAACAGGGATTCTGAAACAATTGGGTTGGAGTTATCAGTTTTTTCTGGCTCCTCCAGCAATGAGTCAGAGCTCCCATGCTTGTTCTCTTAGCCCTGTCTTTGTGGATATTAACATCTTGCCCCAAGCCTGCTGGTCTGTAATAGGAAAGGGGATATCAGCATGACTTAGGCTGTAGCTTTCAGGTAAAGAAACAGGATTTTTTGGGCAGGCATAGCTGGCCAGATGCATTCAGTACTGCCTTATGTAGGCATATGTTTATTGTGCTCTTTCAGGCTATCTGGGGACAATTTCTAAAATGTGAGCACCTCTTTGGAGTGCTCTGAGTTCATCAGCTCGTTTTGCAGAAGCCCTGCTTGCCAAAAAGCTGTCAGGTGGTAATTCCTGGCTGAGCCTGCAGTGGTGACCTGGTGAGCTGGCTCTGAACCATTGGTTTGTCCTTCCAGGCAGAGATAATTCTGTCAGATCAGCACCAGCCTGTGGGATCCTGGTGCTGCTCACAAAGCAATGCCCAGATTGATGAGGCAAGATCTGCAGCACCCACACTGAGGGACAGCTGGTTACTGCTATCCTTAAAACTTAAATGCACTTCAAGAATGAAAAAAAGCAAACCTAAGCTCTCCCAGCTTAAGCCAGTAGGCACATAAACATCCATGGGAAACAAAGTGATTCACAACTGAACAGCTCAGTTTTAATTTAATTTTGCAGCTTTATTAGCCAGAATAAACATCTCCCAGGAAAAAATTCCAAAACTCGTGGTCTGGCAAGAAGAAAAACAGTACAAAACATAAGCCAAGTGTGCAATAATGAAGACCAATCCTGGCCTGGCAATGAGAAGGAACAGATGACCAAAACAGTTTTTTCCATCTCAGGCCACAGTAGTTCAATAAAAGCACTCTGTTGACAGCTGCCTTCATCCAAATACCAGTTCCAAAATTCTAAGCACATCAAAATACTATGAAAGAACTGAGTTGCAGGCAAAATACCCAATCACCTGATTTTAACCATGAAGATGAAATATTAATTCCAACATGTCTTTTATTTTGAGATCTTCACCCTCTTAGCCCCAGAGTAGCTTACAATATATAGAGAAGATCACAGCATGTAAAATTCAATATCAGCGTGCCTTAGCTAGATCATTAGAGGAGTTGGAGGTTTCAATCTGCTGCTCTAGTTACTACAACTCAAGTGAAAGGAATTCTGGATACAGGAGAAGACCCCTATCTTCTAAATAGGACAGTCATTAGCAGCTTGTTGCCTTTTTTCACCCACAAATACCAGCAGTGAGGTTTCATCTTAGTGTATTCCTTGGAGCAGATAAAGTCCCAGGTGAAATGAGTGGGGAATAGGTATTACTTATATTTCCTTCCTGGGTGTTTGTCAGCATCTAGATTTGGGACTGAAAAGGGAAGTAAAATATTCCACTACGAACAATCTTTCATTTGTCACCAGGAATTGGAATAAAAACAAAAAAGAACCCCAGGTACTAGAAATACAGAAAAATAACAGGAACACATGGCAAACTTACATGGAACAGTGTCCCTTGTTTGCAAAACATGAGATTCAGACAGTGAGAACAAATGACCAGTTGCTATCACATTTAGGTCTGTGGCCCACGTTAGGGATGTGCCTAAATTGGCTCTACCACCACAGCAGTCCCTCCTCTTATCTCAGAGCAGGTTTCCAAATCCTCCCTACTCCTGTTGCTGAATTTGGGGGCAGGAAGGGACCCCAAACCACCTACCTTGGATGGGTAATCCAGAGAAGCAGGAGAAGAGCAAACGATCGTGTGCACTGAGCTTTGCCATGGTGGTGCAGTGATCCTCAGCTTCACAGGCTGCATCTGCTCTCCTTGCAGCTCACACAGGTGTTGGAAGCTTTGAAAAGCCAAATGGTTTTTGTACTTCCCAAGGGGTTCCTTGTGTCTTTTCCAAAGTTGGTCTAAAAGGCCAAAAAGGTATAAAATGGCTACAGCACAGCCTGTGTGTACTGGAGCTCATTTGTACACAGCACTAGATTCACTGCATGTAGTTCAAAATCTGTAGCAGCACAAAAATTTGCATGTACACAATGGAAAGGAGCATTTGGAGCATGGTTCACAGCTTCAATCACTGTGCTGATTTCATCTTGACATACTCAAATCTAAATACTGCCTGTCAAATTGGTGCTTAGAAAACAAGAGAACCTGTAAGATGTTTTTTCTTATGAAATAAATTCCCAAATATAATTTATTCCCTCTTTAGCTGTTCTAGTCCAAAGTTTATATATTGTAGAGTGCTTGCCTGCTCCAAATTATTTGCAAAACTAAGTCTTTGGAATACTGACAACTGTAAAAATCCCAAACTACAGATGGCAAAATTAGAACACAAAGGATGTGTTGAAAGGCTGATAAATGGACAAACTAAACAAGTTTGCTCTACAAAGGTTGGGAAAACCAAATCCTCAAGAAACAGGGGACTTTTTCCTTCACCTCCTCATAAATATTTTCTTCTCTACAGCATTAATAAAAGGGAAGTTTATATTGAGAAAGTTAACAGTTTCTTCAAAGACAGGAAAAGTAATTTTTTTTAAAACACTCAACTGAAGAAATACATTGCAATTCTTTTTATTGCTGAAGTATTTTCAATAGTTTTTGGTTCTGAATTAAGAGTGGTATTGTGATTCTGAGAGTGAGTAGGTAGCAGCAAAGCTTTCTTACTCAGCATATTTAATCACTCTGTACATGCAGAGTCTCATTTACATAATGCTGAAAAAAGGAGCAACCATGGGAGTGGGCAACCAAGGGAGCTGGAAATGGTTTTGTTTTGGCTTATCTGTCATTGACTGGAGTCTTAATCAAAATACAAGACCTGATAATTTTGAGATATGAGTCGGCACTGATGAGTTTGTTTCAAAAGGAACTTACAGGTCAACTGATGAATGAGAAGGGAAAGAGCAGTCATGGGACATTTTTATCCCAAATCTGATGGAGAATCAAAGGAAAGAGCAACTCCAAAGGTGCACCAGACCAGCTGTCTCACATGCACACCCAGAGTATAAAATTTCCTTCTGTGTCAAGTCTGTATCAGCAAAGTTTTCTGGAACTGCTGATTTCTGAATAAGAGAGTAGCATGAATTTGGGAGGCATCATGCCTCAGTGGCGATGGAACTTTTTGAAGGAGTTTTTCATGGAACCTTAAATCTCAGTGGCAATGGAACTTTTTTGAAGGAGCTCTTTGATGACAGCAGTTCAGCTTTAGAATGTGGAGGCTGTTCCCAGGTTGCAGCATCCTGCAACCCCTCGTAGAGCAGAATCAGATCTTTCACAGGCACAGTGGTCTCCAACACCAGCAAACACATCCAGCACAAAAATCAGCTCTTTTACAGATGATAAAACTTTCAACCAGCCCCTGACTTCAAGCCCACGAGTACAAGAAAATGCAGTTGGAGATTTGAAAAAAAAAAAAAAAGTTTTACTGAGCTAATTAATTTTCAGCTGTGAAAATGAAAAAAAAGGAAGAAAAGCACAGAGTGCAAACACTCATGGTTCACAACTTAATATTACTGCTCAGAAAAAAAAAGCAAACACAAATCTGAAATATTATCTGCCACAGTGGAGGAAATCACAATCCACATCTTCATGAGGGAAAATAACCTTTCTCAGATTCTTGGTATCTGAGTGGAAGTGGTGAAAAACCTTTTCTGAAAAATGAGGGATGTAGCTGAAGTGAGAGTTTTAATGAGAGGAAGTTCTGACATTTCAGTCAACTGGTTTAAAAAGGAGTTTTTCAAAGCTTTAAAAAAGCATTTCATAAAGTGTCTATCAGCTGCATTATGCTTTAAACACAGTTCATATTTTCATAGCAACATGTGACTGAAAGGCAAAAGGGACTCGTGAGCAGCAGGTCCCATCTGTGAGAGTGGAAAGGAGACATATGCCAGGTGATTCCTCTCTTTCAAGCTTTGTAATTCTTCACAGGAAGAATATCATTTGTCCTCCAGTCAACTGGGCACAAAGAAAAATCCCACAGGGAAAAAAAAAGGCAAACAAAAGATATTTATGTATATAAAATTTTCCAATAAATGTCAAAGTTGGTGAAATTTTATTTGACTCTAATTCAAATATTTCATTTTAATTTGAGGTTGTAAAAGCACCTTAAGAACTCATTCAAGAATTTTTTATCTTTTTTTTAGCAGAAGCTATTTTTAAACAAAGGTGCTTCTTTGAACAAAATTCAAAGAAAAATCTTGTTCCAAAAAAAAATAAAGAAAAGGCTAAAATCCCCATCCTGATATTTTGTAAATGAAGAGGCAGGGAGATAAGGTGCTAAGAAAAGTCTCAGAAAGAGTACTTTCAACAAAATAGTGTCTTTATAAATGTAGGAAATAGAAAAGATCTGCTGTCCCTCCTTCCTCTATTGCTGTCTGCAAGTGAACTGCACTACCCAGCCCCAACAATTCCCAAATTCAGAGCCAGATGGACTTTTCTGCTGATTCTGGGATTGGAAAAGCTCCTGCTGTAGTCAATCAAGTTTTATCTCTTCTTCAATATCAAGATAAAGGGTTTTTCATGTTCTTTAATGCAAAGGAAAGTGTTCTTCCTATTCTAGAACAAGTCAAAGCCCAGCATCTCTGTCTGTAAAGCAAATCCCTGTTCTCTTCTTTGGGAGAGGGATTTCCCCAGAGCAGCTGGGATTTGCCTCTCTTCCTTTGGAAAAAAAGAGCAATAAATTGTCAGGAATATTAAGTCTGAGCTGTAGCTGCTCTTACAGGGTAAACCTGAAAACTGAGAATGCCAGGAGACCCCAGTGCTGAGCAGCCTTTGAAACGCTGGTCTAGGAACCCTGGTTCACTTTTTTGGGGGGGATTTTTTCTTATAGCAGAACTGCAAACAAAACCAAATACCATCCTTGAAATCCAAAAAGTCTGGTAAGAGTTTTAACTGTCCAGTTTTCACATTCCCCAGTTTTGCAGCAATCACTGCTGCAGTGTTTTCTGTCAGTCAACAGCCCATAAGCAATGAAGATCAACATTCCTGGGCTTATTTGGATAGGGAATTTGAAAGGAAAATTAATTTTCCAACATCATCCTCTGAATGGCTGGCATAGTTCTGAACTGCGAGCTGTTCTCCTGAGTTCTGACCAGCACCTGGAATATGATTTTATTCCCACCAATAAAACCAGAAAAACAAAACAAAACAAAACAAAAAACCCAAACTAAACCAAAAAACCACAAAAAAACCCCAAACAAAGAAACAAAAAAGGTGTTTTGATAGAACAGTTGTTGCAGAACAGAGCTATTCCCCTAGTACACAGGAAATTTTTGGAATTGTACTTGGTTTTAATCACACATATTCCTCTTAAAATAAAATATATTCTGAAGGGAAACATCAGCCTAACCTGTTGCTAGTTCCTTGCCAAATCTCAGGGCTGACAGATCACAAATCTCCAGCACTGAGACAGGGATTTCCTTTCACCTTATTATTTTAATAAGCCACCAGCAATGGATCTACATATTCTGGAACTTTAGTCAATAAGTGTCAAGGGCTGGGGTTTATTAACTACCCATTTATGCAAACATGATTTTCTGCATTTAAGAGATTTGTAGTGGAAGACAGCACCTTATAAAGGAGCTGACTTCCTTTATCTGCACATTGAAATGTTCCCCAGTGAACCAGACAGGCCAGCAGCAAAGTGAGCTGCTACCTGCACAAAGTGATTTATGTCATGCCCAGTCAAGGGCAGCATTGAACCTGGTTGAGATTCTATTAAGGAGAAAAAAAAATTAAAAATCCCAAACCTGTAATCAATGGAATAGTAATTTTCAGCCTTGCTAATTGTTTGTAACCCTGGCATCAGATAAATCCTCACCTCAACTAGGTTAGATAGAATAAAATTGTGTTATTCTTTACTGCAAGCAGAAGCTGATAGAAATAAATGTTTATAAACTTCCAGTGCAGTTTATTAAACATGCTCCTCTGGCTCTTGCTGTGTCTTTGGGTGTGATGGAGCACCAGGTTCCAGGTTCCAATTAAGCTGCAATGATCAGGGAGGCAGAGCTTGGGAAAACTCAGACCAGTAACCAAGAGCACCAGACTGGATGGGAAGCTCTTTGTGCTTTATTGAGCAAAGCTGGGGCTATTTTCATTTGCTGTCCTGATGATGTTAAACTCCCTCTCAACCCTCCAGGACAATGACCACACAGTTATAGGGGCAGTCTGAGAGAATTAAACTCTGCATAAAAGCAAATAGATTTTTTACTTTTCAGCTCAATTTCTTCTATCAGAGACATAAATATTAAATATTGCCCATTTTGTGCATAATGAAGGAATCCCTTACCCCACCCCTCCAAAAAAACCTAAAGTAGGAAAACAATAATGAACTAGTTTGTTGGGGGAGGTTTTTTTTTGTTTGTTTTTTTGGTTTGTTTTTTTTTTTTAATTTGAAACAGCATAAGGCAGAGTTTCTCTAATTTTCCCCAGTGAGATCCCTTGTGCTGCTGACTGACTTAGGAGCCTCTCTAAGCCAGGAAAGAGGCTCAGAAAAAGGCAATGATAGGACATGGGTATGATGCCATCACACCAGGGGAGGCAGGGGCTGTGACATTTTGCAGTGGAAACACTGCAAGTCCACTTCACCATGAGGCTAAAAAGAAGAAAAATGTGTTTTGATGTTCTTGATGACAATTACAGCATGGGGACTGGGTACCTGTGTGTAGCAAAGCATAAGGGATCACTGGGTTATGGGATAATCCAGGTTGAAAGGGACCTCAGGAGCTCTCTTGTCAAACCTCCTCCTCAAACTGGGTCAGTTCCAGCTCAGACCAGGTCACTTTGAGCTTTAGGTGGTCTAGTCTTGATAATGTTTTAGGATTGGATTCCTCTGAACAAGTCCTGTTTCCTCAGATTTTGTTCAGTGGGCACGTGCTCTGTTCTAGAGGCCTTCCTCTGACCTTGCTCCACTTTGACTCTGTGCTTCTTGTCCTGGGGGGAACACTAAAGTTGTGGTTGAACATAGTTTTAAATGCAGAATTGAAGCCTACATGTCTTGGGCCAGAATGGCCTTTTCTCACAGCTGTAGGGGCAGCAGTGTGCTGGAAACCACAGAGCTGCTGACCTTCCTGCTGGCACCTGCCTCAGCGCACAGGGCTGAGATGTGGAGGCTCTGATCCCTCTTGAAGAAGCAAGAAAAAAAAAAAAAAGAAAATGGAGCAGAATAGAAAAGCCATCTTTGATCAGTGATTTCAAAAGAAACAGAATGTTAAAGGTCAGATCCTTATCTTTGTGGCCTTATTTATTGACATTGTTGCAACTTCTGACAAAGAGATGAGACTTGAATTCAAATAAAAGTGTGATTCCTGCATGTCTGAGAAAAGACTCTATGAAAGAAATGGCCAAATTCTCACCTGTTGAAATTTTGGGCTTTTGCTGCCACTCTCTTTTCCATCTGAGGTCAGGTGAGCTTGAACCACCTATTCTCATGCATTTAATACTTTCTTGAAGGTTAAGCAGGCTGTACAAAGCCAAGTGATATTTTTGATTCTTTTTTTTGGCTTTTTGAAAAGTTTTTTTTTCTGTCCGAGTCCAGTAAGTATCTGATGCATATGAGAGATGGAAAAGGCTCAAAGTTAGCATACTATTTTAGTTTTTTTTGAGTTTTCTTTCTCTTCTTTAGCATCTTCTTTTCATGCAAACAAATTCTGTTTAAGTTTTACATTACTTAACCAACTCAAGGCCCGGTATTTTACATATTGTAACTTCAAGAACATAAAATGAAGCCACCATAAGGCTCAGAGTTCCATGATTAGAATCTACACCTCCTCCCCCCCCCAAAAATAAAAATGTGTATAGAATGTGAAAACTAAGCCTGCAATCTGTTCTCCAGTGTGATTTCCCAGAAGAATCACTATAAGGAAATCACAGCACACAAGTGGTCCCTCTCTGGATGCAGTGGGTGAATCACCTTGGCTAAGGGTGGGCTCCTCTCTTGGAGCTGCTGCTCATCCCTGTCACAATGAGAAAAGGGGTTTTTGTTGGAGATACACCTGCCTGCCTGAAGGTTTGTTTGTGGGACCCAGAGGAAGGACCCCCAGGGAGGAGTCTTGATCTATCATTAGTCAGCTCTGTTCAGATCCTTTTGCAGAATGGCTTGTTTAGGGAAATCCTTCTGTAGCAATAAATTGTAGAGACATAGAAAAATGAAAGCAAAGTAAAAAGCCTCAGGTGTATCTGAGTTCAGATACACCAAAGTAATATATCTACTTCAATCCAATTATAAACCAGTTAGTACATAATTCTGTGCCTGGAATACTGGACAGTGATGTACAACCCACATTATGTAGGAAATAGATGTTCAGAGCCCATCAGTAACCAAGTTCAGCATTAATTGATTTACTGAGCAATTTTCTGCTAGTCAAACCTCCCCAGATATGCTATAAGAGAGGCAGCTCTTTTCCCTGATGTTTCTTCTGACTGACAGTGCCATCAAATACCACCTCTTGTACAGTAATGGCTCCTTTTCCTGTAAATATAAAATACAATGCTGGGAAAAAAGATGTCCTCCACCCCAGTAGGCATCTTCTTTTTTTGCCTTATGAACCAAGAATAACTCATGACAATAAATCAATTATACTTCTCAAAAATATTCAGATAGGCCAATTTTCTGCTTATAAAAGAATAATGATATTAACATTAAAAAAAAAAAAGGAGAGATTTGCAATAACTCAATCATTGTGTATAGACCAAAGTTAGACTGCTCTTTCATGGCCAAAATCTTCTGGTGAATTTTAGTTGTATTAAAAAAAGAAGGAAGAGAAGACCTTTTAAAGAACCTGTCCTTATGGATATTCAGGTTTTATCTGTTCTTCATCAGTTTTGATATTAAGTATCTCTCAGTAGTTTTCTGGTGGAACTCTGCTGCATTATTATGTGAAGACCTTGTCTTATGGAGGTCCAGCAAGAATTTCCTACTCAAACAATACAGGAAAAGGATTTCTACTCTATGGCAGATGGTTAGGTGTCTGCAAATTGACATTGTTTGGGTATGTGACTTTGACCATTTAAACAACAGAGATAATTCACTTCTTAGAATCTGGCAGACAATTTGTTATTCAGCTCTAAGGAGCCTGCCAAAACAAGTGAAAATTCCAGGCCACAATATGTGGCAATATTCCATAACACTAAGCATCAAGTTAAAAACAAACAATAGATATAACCTTCAAGGGGATGTTTACAAAATTAATCTAATTGTCACTCATCTAGCAGTCCTTAACCTTACTGAGAAATTATCACTACTTTTGTGCCATGACATTTTTTTGCTAGGAAAGTTGCCTTGAACCACTGAA
Organism: Molothrus ater; assembly: GCF_012460135.2. Lineage (NCBI taxonomy): Eukaryota > Metazoa > Chordata > Aves > Passeriformes > Icteridae > Molothrus > Molothrus ater. Next base: position 145,985,908 of record NC_050478.2, on the reverse strand, counting down.
AGGATGGGGATGATGACTGAAAATGACTGTTAAGCACTCTAAGGATTTCTTTTCTTATGAGTGAGCTTTGCAAAAGAAAGCAGTCCCCAGCTAAGCTTCTCCCAGATCTGTTCTCTCTGAGATCAGAATTGTCACTGTAAGCAGCAAGTGCTCTTAGCTAATGGGTAAAGGCTTTCATATCCAGTCAATGATTCCCCACAGCCCAGTAAAATGTATAGTAGGAATTTTATCTAAACTTCTAATTAGCAGATTCTGAGGTTCTTTCCTGAGCTAGTTTCCTGCTGATGCACAGTTTCCCTGACATGGAACTTTGTGTTTTCTGCTTTCAAGGTTTGCTTGGTTTTGGTGTCTCAATAATGCTACACTGCAGGATTCAAATATTGCCTCTGTGGAGCAAGGGGACCATGGGCCCCAATATGTTGTTAGTTAGAGGAATCAGGGTGCAGTCCAAAATCTGATGATGCCTAGATTTTTAGTATTTTTATGTATTTTTAGGCAATTTTTGATAGTTTGACATGTTAGTGACAAGTGAACTACTAAAATAAGGAAAATTGCTCAGAAAAGTGCACAGAGCAGGATGAAATCTGTGAGCTAGGAGGTCAGATCAGCAGTGCATCTTTATTACCAAAACATTATTTGTAGCTCAACAAGGGAGAGCTTCACTGGGAGACTGTTTCCAAAAGGCTGGGAAGTGCAGCAAATATTCCTCAGATTAATTGCTTTGGTAAAATAAGAAATGTTCCTTTTCAATTATTATCTGAACCACAAAATGTCACAATAGTCATAGAATCACTAAGATTGGAAAACACCTCTAAAGTCACTGAGTCCAACTATTAATCTAACACTGCCAGGTTCACCACTAAACCAGGTCCCTAAGCACCACATCCACGTGGTTTCAAACACTTCCAGGGACAGTGGTTCCACCCCTGCCCTGGGCAGCCTGTTCCAAAGCCTGATCACTCTTCCTAGCCTATAATTTTAAAAATCACTATTTCTATTACACAACTAAGAATTTTTAAATGCTCAGAAGCACAAACATTTTTTCAAATTGTATCATAATATCTGATATAATGTCCTTGCAAGTCTTTCTCCACTTGAGGATTTGAGCTAAAATAGTTGACACTACACCATCACTAAAGAGAGATAAAATTCCGTGGAGCTGCATAAATAACTTGCATAGATCAGGTATCTATTTGGACACAGCAACTGGCCATCTGTGATTCCAGATGAAAACCCACAACTTTTTGTTCTGTATTTTCTGAAATAACTGAAACCCCAGTGAGAGCAGCACAGCTTCTATCCATCCACGTGCTCTGTGCACCTCGTGACTTCCCCACAGGAATTTGCAATACACAGGAATGAGAGAGGTAAAAAGGAAGTGGTAACTTCTGCCCTTGGACAGGCAGTCACACCAATATCAGCAGATATGCCTGAGATTTCATAAGATGCCTCTAGCACAGCCAGAAATGGTTTTTTATTTATCTCAGAAACAAGCCACAATTTTTTCCATAAACCCAACTTTCTAAGGGCTAAATTAGTACAGAGGCATCTGAATGAGAAATAAAAGCACAGTGTTGATTCTGCAACTTCACTTAAAGAGTTTTTTCCCTTCTTTCATTTTTTCCCCACTGCATGAAGACCATCCTAAAGATGGAGGAAAGTATTACAGAAAGCATTCATTACGTTTCAAGGCATAATAAAAACATTGGTAATACACTCATTGCTGAGATGCAAAATGAATCTCAAAGCAATCAGAGGACAATAGCAATTTTAAATTAAAATGTGCACAGTGTACAAATTGATTTTGCTAAAGGCAAACAAACTGTCAAAAAGATCTCTGTTGGCAAAGTAGCTTTGAATATTTAGATCAAGTTTAGTTCTTGATAAAGGCTCCTAGAAAAGCTGAATTTATACCATGGATTTTATTCCACAATTTATTGCTTACTCTGCATATCCTTAGGTGAAGATGTAAAATCTCAATTTCATTCTTGTTTTTGTTACTTTCTTTTTCCTGTTATCATTTGAAATGGGGGCTGAGAAGAACGCTGGGAGGATAATAGCTGATGTTTGTACATAGAGAGTTGTTAACCAACTTTCTGTTCCAAAAACAGCTTTTCAGCCTTGACCTCAGGTGCTGTAGGAAGCACATCAGCAGATTTTCATGCTCAGGGAGGCCCTTGGAGCTGGCAACCAGCTTGAGCACCTTCTGCTCCTTCCACAGGAGGCACTGAGCAAACAGAGAGAGCGAGCCCACAGCAGGCACAGCTTCAGCCCCGAGCTGCAGAGCTTCAACAGGGCAGGGAGCATCCATGTGAGCTCCTGTGCTGGAGGCTGCACTGGGACAGAAGCCATGGAGGGTCAGAACCCAGGACACTCCTCTGGCTGCCCTGGAGGACTCGGGACCCTGGCAGGGGGCTCAGAGACCTTGGCATGGAGTCAAAGACACCTGTGCCTTTGATTTTAACCCATGGAAACAATTACCAACCTTGTGTGACAAGTTCCAAGCCACAAGGGTTTGAATAGAATGATAGTGAATTTATCACAGGGTGAAAATGTAGAATTTTGGGGTTTTTAGAATGGGTGTTCAAGAGGCAAGATGGAGGAATCTGGGTGTGTCCTGTCTTTCTTCTTCTTCTTCTTCTTCTTCTTGTCTTCCATCTTCTGCTGTGATTGTGTGGTTGTGTTCACAGGGGTCCAGGACCAGGGAAGAGACAAGAATGTTGACTCCATGTTTCAGAAGGCTGGTTTATTATTTTATGATATATATATTATATGAAAACTATACTAAAAGAATAGAAGAAAGGATTTCATCAGAAGGCTAGCAAAGAATAGAAAGGAATGATAATAATTTCTTGTGACTGACCGAGACAGTCTGGACAGCTGGACTGTGATTGGCCATTAATTAGAAACAACCACATGAGACCAACCACAGATGCACCTGTTGCATTCCACAGCAGCAGATAACCATTGTTTACATTTTGTTCCTGAGGTCTCTCAGCTTCTCAGGAGAAAAAATCCTAAGGAAAAGATTTTTCATAAAATATCATGGCTACATGATGGTGGCACTTTTGGATTGATTTAGAGTAGAGACGAACTGTCCAACATAGGTGACAGGTATTGGAAAACTGTTGTAAATAAAGTACATGTAGTTTTTAGTATAAAAAGATAACACTGCCCCGGGGGCGGTCAGTGTGCCTCAACCCAACCTGCTGGACAGACCTCAGCAGGTCAGAAAAAGAGTGTTGTACATAAGAGAACATAAACAACCTTGAAAACCAGAGCTGAGGAGTCCTCACTTCTTCTTCAATCACAGGGCTGGGAAAAAGAGACTTTTTAATACCTCAGGAGCCATTCCAACAACAGCAAGCCCGACAATGGGGAGCTCCCACAGGGAGTGGCTGTGCCAAGGAACAGTGGTTGAGCCCCTGTGCATCACTGATGGATGTCCTGTGAGACACTGAGCAGCTGAAGGACTCTACTGTGTTGGATTTAATCTCTCAGATGTTTGGAATTTCGCTCTCCTTTCCCTCCTGTTGTGCTGTTATTTACTTTTCCTTCATCTCATCCACCTAATTAAAAGAGTGCTGAGAACAAACAAATTTTATCAGGCTGTTCAGTTCTGATGGTGCTTTCTTTCATACCTGATACACACAAGAAATCAATATGGAGAATGGATTCAGATGTGTTATAGGACTCCACTGTAATAAATTAAAGAATGGAATGAGCAATCTCTAAGTAACATTCATGTATCCACTGCTTTTTGAGGGCATGGGTGATCTAGTTAAAAAATCCCTCTTTTTAGCATAGTGTTGCAAGGAGATAGGTCATTGGGCAAAGAAAATCTCTGACTTCACCCAGGAAAACCTCTTTCTTTAGAGATGCCAAACATATGAGGAGTGGAAAGCAAGTAAAAATATAAGTTTCAAATTATTTTTCCCCTATCCTCACTATTCTATAAAATATGTCAATGTATTGCCTAATTTTATGACTTTTCAAGTACATTTGAGCCTAAATTCCCCACAAAACTATATCAAAAATATGTCTACAGAGAAAGCACTTTACCTGAATTTCTGCATTCTAGTAGAGAGAGCCTTTTACATTAAAAGCAAGAGATAGTGACAGTAAAACCTGTAAGAATGGCCAGGTTTTCAGTGAAGATAGGCTTGATAGCCACAGTTCTCCTTGGCTCTTGTTATCCATCAGTCCTTAAGTGAACTGAGCTGTTGAAGAAAAATGAAGAAAATGGGCATGCTTTGTCCCAGTTTAGCAGAGTTAGGATTTTCCTGGTTCAGGAGAAAAGCAGGAACTCACTAAATGGATGTATATTAGGCATTTATCACTCATAGTAGGGAAAATGATATGCAGTTGCATGTTAATTTGGAGGCTGTGTTAAACAAAGAAAAGATCCTCAAAAGCAAGAAATATTGTGGTATAAGTGATATGTCTCTCTGCCATCTGTAAGTCTGTGGGTGTAGGAAGATTTTGATAGAAGATGCATATTTTTATTTTACATTAAAATTCATTGACTGTAGCTAACAGAACCTTTATTTTAAGGAGTAATATATAACAGGTTTTTTTTTAATTCATGAGGAATGTCAATTACACAGAAAATGACAATAATATATATTCATTCATATCAATAGTTAACAACTTAATTAGCCTTAATTAATGCCAACTCCAAATTAATAACAACTCTCAAAAGTCTAGACAATACCCAGCATCTGACTGCCCCTGTCACACATTTTGGAAGTCTTACACTGAAATCTTACTCCAACAACATCCATACTGACAAACAAACCACAATTTTCTTCAAGATCTTTCCTTCCCAGCTGCCTTGTGAGGGCCCTTGCACCATCATCCCTGCAGACTCACTGCTGAAGTTGACCAAGGTCTGGTGGCTGCCAAGGGCCAAAGTGGCAGCCTCAGTTCCTCTCTCTGCACTTTTCCTTTTGATCTTGCTGAGGAGAAGAGTGGGTTTTCCCCCTAGTTGCTGTGAAATGTTGATTTTTTCTTCAAAAGGGAATGTTTACTTCTAGTGAAAAGTATATAGTTTCCCCACACTTGGCCCTTTGTTTCCCAGAAAATACTGCAGACATGAAAACCAACTCTATATACACTGGGGGAAGTCAGAGACATTTTATGAGCCCAGCTCGGCAAGTGTCTTTTTTTCTGGTTCTGTTTGTTTTCTTTTTCTTTTGTGAGAGCTCTTGTGAGCAAAGAACCATCTAGGTCAGAAAGAACAGCTCAGTGATAAAATGATTCAGCATTGGGGTTTTTTTTAATATTAGTGCCTGTTTCATTTCAGTTCTTTTACATGGAGCATGTGGACTTCTGGGTGTCTGTTGGGTTTTCTCACCTCTGATCAGACCTGCTCTGATCATGCATGCCCTCCCTATTGTGTTTGCTTGTAACAGTTCACTGGGTCAAATGATCTCAAATTTCTGTATCTGTGATGCATTTGTGGCCAACACATGGCAACTAAAATGGCAGAGAAGCCAAAATATGTAGGTCCTCTCTCAATTTGTTTGAAGTAACAGATAGATTTTTCTCCAGTTTTCTCCTTCATCCTCCACTCCTTTATTTCTCCCTTCTGCTCACAAAACAGTGAATAAACGGCCATCTCAGAAACATTTGGGGTTACATCCTTAGCTAATACAAACTGTGACATCTGACTAGGGCTGACACGAACAGGGAACCTCATCTTTGGGTTTCCCACACAACATTTCCTTTCTCTGTAAATGGATTGCACATTTCAGGCAATCAATCTGGACCCCAGCAACAGACAGGGGAAACAACATGACACACATGACCTCACATCTATGCACACTCTGTTCAAGACTCTCAGATCCAAATTCTCTGGTAAATTACCCTTGTTGTAACACTTTACATTATCTCCATGTAGGTAAAAAAGACACTCAAAGGAGTAAAAGAAGCTGGTACAGAAAATGAAGTTATTTAGATGTCTTCAAGCAGTAAGGTTTATGAGTTCACACTAAAGGACCCTCATCCCATAAGGACAATGTATCTTATCTTACATGTTGGAAATTAATATGAAAAACATGTCCATGTTTTATAGTAGACATTTGTAAATGCACTTTTCAATTTGTAGGGTTTTTTTTTCTGTACAAATTGATGTTAATTGGTGTTTTTTAAGAATTGATGTGATCTGGTAAAACTGCAATTGAAACATGGTTGTACTAGCTAAAAACCAGCTAGTTGTGTTGTAAAAATTCTCTTCCCACTATTGTCAGAGCTGCAAATCTTCCCTTAAAAGCTCTGGGAAGTTATAGCATACCATGAGGAGCAGGGTTTAATCCTAGCAGCTTGCCATAGTGTGAGTGGGATTTAGTATTAATGTTCATTTTACTGTAAGAGGTGCTTCTCTGGGAAGAGTTGTGGGTCCTTTTAGCAGAAATGGATCCCATTACAAAACCACCCATCTCTGAGAATGTTTCTGCAGCACTGATAAAGAAATGACACTGCTGTTCCCCAGCTGTGATACTGAATAAAAAGAAATGTAATGCAGGGGCTAGAGAGAGATCCTCTTATGAACAGACAAAGAATAAATAGAAATGTGTCCCTCTAGGACCCACAAAGCTCTTGGCTGAAATGCACACGTGGCCCATGCTGCTCTCTGGGGTCACCACATCTTTCTGCTCCAACATTAAGAAATTTCGTGAGAAAAGGCAGATGAGAGCAAAGCTGAAAGGTGTTTGGCAACAGGGAGGTACAATAATGAGACTAAGCAGGATACCAATTTCACCCTGGGGTCATTGTATGAGCTGCTGTATACAATGAACTCATCTTCCTCTGCTGGAACATTGAACTGGACATTAAACACTGATTTTTATTTTTTTAGTGGGGCAGACAATCCCTAATCACTTTAAGCTTGGTCCAGCATAGCAGTTGCTCATCTGCTGTGGAGGCAAAAGTGATGCACAGAGTCCTGGCAGCTGTTTCAGCTATGGGGAAATGCCATGGAACAGGAATCAGTGTAGAGCAAATGAGTCAGCACTGTTCTACCTTGCTCTGATCTCCCAACACATTTTCTCTGGGATGCTGCCCAGAGACCCTCGACTTTCAGGGTAGCTGCAATTTCCAGGCTGTTTTCACCAAGAATAAGTAGATAAAATTTCCAGTGTGCTGGGGGAATCCCAGAGATTGTCTAACCCAAGCTGACTTCCCTTGTTATCTCCAGAAATGCACACAAATCCTTGCCTTAGAGCCTTCTTTACCAGGTGCCCACTAAATATGACTGCTACATTTTCCCTCAGGAAATCAAAGGCTGATCTTCCTCCTTCATAAATCCCTGCCCTGTCCTCTGCATGTATTTCCAGCCATGCTCATCTTTGTTTCCCATGTGAGAACACAGTTTAAGGAGAAGGAAGAGGACTTGAACGTGGATCTCTCATGATGTTATCAAGTCTCTGAGCAACAAACAGCTGGGCAAAACAGGCAGTGGGTCTGTCCTATTTTCACATGGGACCTGAATTAACAAGCTTGGTGTGAGAGCACTTTCCAGTGTGAGCTCCAGGAGTGGAAGCAGTGTGCCAGCACAATGGGAAGCCTGGAGGGCTTAGATGTGAGGTGTATGCTTAATTTTGTAAGAGGCATTTTCTAACAAATTCAAACACATCTTTAGAGTCTATTAGTGTAATGATCATACCACCTAGTGGGTTCCAGGAGCCCTCAGAATTCAGCAGCAGGCACAGGGAGGGCTGGTGAATTACATTTTTTAGCTGTGAACTGAGTCCTGTCCATTAGCAATCAACCAATTTTCAAAATCTGCTTAGAAACAGATCTTTTTGAGTGGGGGGGAATTCAGATCCTGAAAACCTTCTGAGGACCAGGTACCTTCTGTCATGCACTGCATGAAAATACAAATTGTGTTCTGCAATGCATGTGTGTCTGCAGTTGCATGGTGTGTTGAGGAACAACCTGTGAAAAGTCATTTTCCTTCCACTCTAGCTGTGCTTACAAGCAGTGGAGGGTGCTGGAGGCCTCAGGGTCCTGGACTCAGAGATCATTGAGAGGTAAATGTGTGAATATTTTTCTGCACCACGAGCTTGATGTGTCTGTGCACTCATTCAGCAGCAGCACTCCCCTGATTTCAGTGATGCAAGATCAGAGCCTTTGCACCCATCTGCTTGAGAGGATGGCAAAGGACAGAGATGTACTTATTCCTCCTGTAGAAAACATGGCTCAGGTGCAAAAGGGAATAAATGAGGAGGATTAAAGTTAAAAGCATAAAAGAAATACTGAAAAAGACACCATATTTCAGACCTGAACATACAGAATAGCACTTCAGATTGAATCAAGCAATGCAGCAACACTGTCCTGTATCTCATTAGCCTGACTTGGTGGTGACTTCAGAGAGCTCTTTACATATGTCATTTAATGTAATATTGATTTTTCCTATGTGAGTTTCCTATTTGTGAGCTCTCCTAAGATGAGCCAATGTGATGGAAAAAATTGAGATTTTCTGTTGACTGGCATTAACACTTGCCTTTCTCTCACACTTCTGTGTGCAGAGCACAGAGCTGCATGGAAAGGGATCAGCACTAAGCCTGTGCCTGCTCAGAAGTGTGGTTGTGCCCATGCAGCCTTTCACAACTCCCTGGGGCTGCACCATAGCCCCAGTTTCACTCTCCAAGCCACAGGGAGAGAGGGAAGGTCTGTGCACACTTCACAGGATGAAGAGAGTGGGTTGACATGCAATCAACTTGCAGATTTTTACCCAGCAGAAGAGCTGGGTAAAAACCACAGGATTTTCTGACCAAGCCTCAGATCCTGCTCTGCTTCTCCATTGGCATTCCTTGGACAGAGCCAAGACCCAGAGGCCAGGGCTGGAGGGGCAGGATTCAGCAGACAGTTAGAGATTCATTTTGGTCTAGGTATAGTTTTGGTTCCCTTGGCTTTTTATCAAGTTTATCTTGTACCAGCGCTAGCAGGTAGAGCTAATTTAATTTTTGACCTGCCAATTTCTCCCATCTGCATCAAGGGAGAAACAGTGCTGGTAACTCAGATATTATATTCTTATGGTATCTGCACTAAGCTCATGTTTATTAAACCAGATTATAGAAAAAAAAGGGTCCAAGAAGGACACTGAAAACTGTGGGACAGTAGAGAAATAAATCTGAACAGTCTTACCAGGTGTACAGGAAGAAAGCCAATCACTGTGCAAAGGTTTTCATGCATTCTTAATTTTACAGATACAAGCAGATCCATTGCAAACAACACAGGAAGAGAACTGTGACCAAGGTGCCAGCAGAATGGGATCCATTCCAACAGCCCACCCCCTGATCCTACCCAGCCATGCCTCCTAGCTGCCATTTACCTGCATGGCCACCTGAATTCCCTGTGTCCCTAGATCCAACAGAGATCCAAGCATGTGGACAACCCCTCTGGGAACATGCTGCTCTTGTTTTTCTGATCATACCTTTGGATTGGCTGCTCAGGAGTTCTCTGTTGTCTGAGAGCTTCAATAGAATCTGCTGGGCGAGATTATTCTTTTTGCATTTTGACAAACTAAATGCCTGTATTTTTTCTCTGTGTAACTGGAATCAATCCTGTGGGTGTTTGCAGATTTTTTTTTTTTTAATCAAGTAGTGATTAAGAATGAGAAAAAAAAAAGGCAGGTTTAGGGTCATATGAAAGTAGCTTACATATTCTGAGTGAAGACAGATGTAATGGCATTACTTTTTGTGAAGAATTGGGATGGCTAGAAATTGGATGGCTTTTAATTTTGTTTTTCAGTACTTCCTTCAGTGTTAAGTTAATTAACTGGAAGGTGGCCAGATAACTTGGAGTCTTTACAATATTTGGGGTATTTTGCATAAAGAGAGACAAGCCCACTACTTGGTGAAATAATTAGATTAGCCTGACTAATTTAAAGCCCTTTGAGGAGTTGCATAAGCTTTGTATATATAATGCTGAAGCTCTTTTTGATTTTTTTACAGAGACTTACCAAGGCCCTGGAAAACCAGGCCTTGTCTATTAGGCACTGCTCTGAGCTCACAAACCAACAAGAAAGCACCAAGAGAAGCAGAGGTAGCTGGCAGTGATTACCTAGAAACAAGGCAGGTCCCAGCAGCAAGCAGAGCTGGGATCTCTGGGTGCCATGGGCTGTAGATGCTGTTTTTGACCCACTCAGATGCCAGGCTGATTAATTCTTCCAGGAAAGACTCCACCCATGTCTGCCTCATTGAGCAGAATTCCAGCTCCTAACCCAGGCAACAGCCTTGCTTTACCAGAGGTAAAATGAGGAGCAGCAGTGACAGAATTGGTGCATGTGACATGCCCCTGACCCCTGCAAATCAAAGGAATAATTGGGAAAAAGGGATCTTCTGCATCTAAAAAGCCTTGGATATTACAATGTGGAAGGAAAAAAACCAAATAAACAAACCCTCAGAATGCAATCCCCTCTCTCTGTTGAATGTCAGTGGCACAAGGCCAGCAGGGTTCCTGTGGACACCACTCTGTGTTCCACAAGCTGATCCACAAGGGTTCAAATCTGCTGCTGCTGCTGATGCCATAAGCTATGTCTTTGTTCAGGATACACACATTTCTCTCTTTAGCAGCAATGAAACAAACCCGGGCAGGAGACCTTTCTCCTTTTTAAGGCTTTTAACTAAGAGTGATCAGCTCTGGGAGGGAGAACTGGCGGGTCTGCGCTCACAGCACCTCTGCTCCCAGGAATGGCACCTGAGGAGGAGGAGGAGGAGGAAGAGTGCAGCTTTGTCCACTGGTCTGTGGGCAGAGCTGGGGGATCCATCCATCACCAGAGCACCAGGAGAATTCCCTACTTTTCAATTCAATATTTGAGTCCCTCTCTAGCCAACATCTTTATGTTAGGGTGAGGGATAAAAATGGTCTTAGCAGAAAATAGATTCTGTTCCTCACATCTAGACATCATTTTGATTTGTCAATTTTGTGTTGGCTCATTGTTTTTAGGGGTTTTTGGCTAGGTTTGGTGAGGGGCTTATCCCATTGCATGCTGGTTCTGAGGTCATTTGCATGCTAACTCCGAGGTCTCCTCCTCTTCACCTTCTGGGTGCCATCCTCCAGGAAGCAGCAGGGTGTCACTCGACAAAAGGGAGAATTCTTAACCATAATGACAGGTAGTTAATGAAAACAACAGGTGATTACAATACCAAACAGTTAGAACTCCACCCTGGCAGCAACTGGCCCAACGTGTGAACTCTGCAACCTTTTAAAAAAATGGGCAGCTTTTCTACTCATAACAGGAGTGTCACCTTGCTGCATTTAGCAGATACTGGATGTAGAGAACAATATTTCTGTTCCATATTAGACCACAGGATACACTCTCGAGCACAACATGTTGACCTGAGGAACTGGAATTTCCTTAGTCTCTAAAATCTGTTCCAAACCTTGCTGAAAACTACAGGAAACAGAGCCTGAGCAAAAATGTTGAGATGATCCATTTGCCTTCAGAATTTCATTTAAACTCTATTCCCAGTTGGAGATTAATGTAACCATTTGTAGCTCAACCTGGCAGTCTCTGTCTTTTGTAGTACTACAAAGATAATATCTTTCTGCAAGGATGAATTATTCTTATACTCTTCCATATTAGGTTCAAATTCAGTCTCTCAGTCTTTTCTGGGCATATCTTATTTTCTCCTGTCTGCCATTTTAATATAGAATTTTATGCATATACTTATATATCTTACTTATAACCTTCAGGCTTTAGAACATTTTAATAAATGGGACTAAAGTTACTAGATTCACTGAAATTCTCTTGGTAGGGACCAAGCATGTGATGCATGAGACTCAGGCACCATAGGAAGAGTAATACATATTAATTTTGTAGCCCCAAAGCAATCCCAAATGATATGGAAACATAATTTTTGCTGACTGTTTTTGCACCAAATAACTGTCATGTTCCCTGTCAGTTGAAAAACCACTCTCTGCCACTTCCATCATTTCATTATGAAAAATGCAGTTTGTCTGTATAGGCTTAAAAAAATTGGTTCTCCCAATGAACATATAAAATGTTAGACTGGAAATTCTGTTGCATGCTTTTGGTAAAGCTACAGGTACCTTACTAAAATATTTTAATCTCCTTTTTTACTTGCCCTGGAATGTTGTTGGACACGAGACCTTAAATGAGCTCCAAGAGGCTTTCCCCTGAGCAATTGTTTGAGTTCCTACTCTGATTTTTTTGTTTCTGGGTGTGATTGCTCACAGTCTTGAGGAGCAGCTTGGACAAATTGGCCATTGCCAAAAGAAACCTTGGATACCAGGTATCCTAAAGGGCCATGAAGGTACCACACTGAAATATAATAACATCACATTTGGAGCACTATAAAAGTATTTCTATAGCTTAGGCAGGAGGGCTTTTTAAAAAAACATTTAAAATCCTGTAAAACTTATATTAAGAGAAGAATTTCTCCTTCTTTACAGTGTATGCTCTCATCATTGTGTGTTTTCTCATTGTTACTCATATTTTCCATCCCTGTGATGGTCATATTTCAAACTGATGTTACACACACAGTTCACTGCCCTGTATTTATAGAATGCTAAATTTCACTGTGGATTTTGAGAAGCTGTACCTAAGGGGCTTGCCTGGGCTGGCTGGTTGTACATGGCATCATTTGCAATCACAACATGCAGTAAGATGCCTTTTCTGGGAAAAAAACCAAAACATAATAAAATGAAAATCCCAATCATCCCTGACCCTACCTCAAGCAGCATCATTACTTTAACATGAAGCAAAGGATCTGAAAGGTGCATGACATCTAAAGGTGCATCACATAAAATGAGATTTTTGGCTACAGTCAGTGAAGTCATGCGGTGATGATTAAAGAAGAACTCAGACAAGTAAAATTCCAAGTTATGGATGTCTTCTGCTATGTTCAGTTGATTTATGTGGCTGGAGTTGTAAATTACAATGCAAACTAATTTGGGAAAGGCATATTAGGCATATGATTTGGACATGGTTTTCCATTTAGGAAATAAGACATTATAAAGTGTGCTCAGTCAATTGGCCCAAGGTGGTTATGAGGTAAACAATCAGAGAGAAGACAGACCTCAGTAGAAGGGGAAAACACATCAATCGTAATCTTGCTTCTTTCTGGGCTGAGTAGGCTCAGTCCAGCTCCATCTGGTTTCTCAGTTGGAGTCCAGTAATGTCCTAAGGACTACAGAATTCTCAGCTACTTCTAGCATGGGATATTTTTTCTTTTCCTGTTTCCTCTTCTCTCCTCCCTTTATGTGGTTTGTTAAATGTGATTTTTTTAGGATAGGGTCAGAATTCACGGGCCACTTAAAGACCTCTTCCATCAATGAGAACAAAAGGGCAGGATTTGCTGTGGCATTTAGCCTGACAAATACACTTGTACAGAGAGATGTGTGTATTTATTAAAGATGAAGTAAGTGCACTGGCTGCTTTTCTTTCCCACAGTATTTTCAGGTTTGGAAGCACCTCAAGACATTTCAGGTCTTTCTGTGTTTGAGATGGTAATTGGGAGAACAATTGAAGAGGATTGAGCACATAGTGAAGAAAAAACACTAGGAGGCAAAGATTTCTTCAGAAGAAAATATAACACATTACAGAAATTGAGTGCTCTGCATTTAATAAGGCAAGCAAACAGACAAGAGAAAAGCAAAGAAAAGGCACAATGGAGACAAAAAAAGGCTTATTATGACAAGAAAGCCAGAGCTATTATCTATCAGTCTGGTGATAACCTATTACAGTATTGCCAGTGCTGTCTCCTGAAGAATGTAAGTTGTGTGATAAGAGATTTGGCCCCACACAGAGATAAAGAAAGTGCATGTGGTTATATTTCCAAAAGGACAAGGAGATAAGAAAAAAACTGGGGGCAGGGGGACAAGGGAGTTGAGCTATCATTTTGAAGCCACTAGCACAGGCAAAAATACATAAAAAAGGCAACAAATGAAAAAACCCTGGAGTAAAATAGACTAACAAATCAAGCTTAACTTATGCAGATGTAAAGAGAAAGATCTCATACTGGGTGTTGCTGATTCGATTTTAGTTGAAATTTAGTGCTCTGTTAATCAGATCTCACAAATACAAGGGGATTTGGCTGTCAGGAGAACCTGAGAAACATTTATCAATCAGCAAGGAAGAAAAACATCTTCCTCAAAGACTGTGGGTGTCCACAGAGGGCCTGAAAGTTTCAAGAACAATCAGAGAAAAGGAGAGTGAAACTGTCTGGAGGATGGGAATGATACAAGTCATCTCAAGTATGTTTTCTTATGTAAAATCACAGGTTAAGTACACTTTAATAGAGAAAGACAAAGAAATATTTTCTCAATGTATTGTACCTTATAGAAGACAAGTATTTTAATGAGACATCAATGCAGATTTAGAGACTTCATGACCAGGAATTATTAAAATATGCTTGAAGAGAGCAAATGGGATCCACTGCACATGAGAGGGCTGCTCTACTCTGCCTAGGGCATTGGAAGCAATTCTCCTTCTCTGTCAGGGATCAAGGGCCCTGCATGATGATCTCACCATGCTATTGCAGAAGAGTTTCATCATGGACACCTCAATTTCTAGCACACCATGTTCTAACCAAGTAGCATTTAAATCTTTCATATGTAACAGAGCACCACACTGCATAAGGTGTAATTTCTACCCAATACAAGAAGAAGATTGGAAAGCACCCACACCCCAGGTAATATTATGGGTGCTCTGCATATTTGCTCACAAAAATGTAAAATGAGAATTCAGATATTTTTGTTACAGGAGGTCCCAATGGGTGTCAGGTGGAAAGCTCCCAGGCTTTCCCCACCAATGCCAGGAAGAATTTTGAGTCCCTCCTGGCTGTAGAAAAGGATTATTCACACATACCCCAAAAATTACAGTTCTGCCTGACAGGGACCCCTTGCCCCTCATCCCCATCTCCCAGAAACCAACTTGCCACTTAAAACATTTTCTCCAGTAGTTCCAAGTTTGATACATCTGGCTCAAATCTGTTAGATCTCATACTTCTGCTTGGGCTAATACTTCCAATAAAAGTGATGAGTCCACTCACTAATTAACAGCCCAGCAAGGCCTGGCTTAATTTCTGCCTTGTGGTGTTTTCTACAGCAGAAAAGACATCTGGAGCCTGGTGCCTGTTAAAGCCCAAGCCAGACAGGCCCAGGGGCTGTGGGCAGCAGGACCTGGCAGTGGTGTGGGGGTTGCCATCACTCAGAGCTTTGTGCTGAATGAGGCCCCTCAGGTACCCTGGGGAGGAATACACTTTGCACTTTGGCAGCTGTGGTCAGCCCTTTCAGTGCCCTTCCAGCCCAGAGCTTTGCTTCAGCAAATGAAAAAACACAATGTAGGCACATTTTAACAGACTTTAGACACCAGACTTTAGACACCCTCATAGACTCTGCCTTGATCTTAACTCTCCTATTGATTATTTTCACAATCAAAACAGTTAAACACACACAGTTATCATGGCACAGTACAGTTTCATGTACTTCAGTTAAAAATTCTCTTTGCTCTCACTCCAAATGTTTGTCAGTTCAAGATCAATAGTATTCCTCTTTATACCTTCTTATATCAGAAAATATAAGTGAATGGTCTTCCACTTTGTTCTGTGGATGCTGTTGGGTTGATAAAAGAACATCTCAACCTGCCATACTGTAGTTCTCATTAGCCTGAAGTATTGTCCACAACAGCCTGGAGCCCATGGTTCATCTTTTTTGTTTGTAAATGTTCATAAAGCAACTAGCAGGGAAAACCCACACCTCAAACAAAGTTTATTTTTGGTTGAAACAAGACTCACCTGTCTCTTCCTCTTGCCTTCTGCTTTGCCTCTTCATGCAAAAATATTATTTTATTGCTTTTATAACACCATGAGAAAGCTTTACCTTCCTTCACTTAAGGGTATGCAATGACAAAGAAGCACAAGGAAAAATGTGTCTTTAAAGATAAAAGCCACCTTAGTCTAAAATGCTTAAATCGTACTCCTAAAGGCATGGTTCTACAGGATGCAATTAACATTATTCAGTTTTTTTGTGTGTGTTTGCATCACTCCTCAGTCTAATATTTCTGTTTCAGTGTGTAAGGGGTTTGGCAAAATATGTCATTATTGTTTTGTCTTCCCCTTGAACACCTGATACACACTCCCATTCCTATATCATGTTTAGGTAGATTTTTAGCTGCAGAGATCCTACAGTTCTTGTGCTTTCTCCCATTCTTGTTCTTCTTCTATGTAGTGTCTGTCCTTCTCCCTTTCCTCTGCCTCTATGGTGCCTTAATTAATCTAATTTGTAACTGACAGGGAAGGTCCAAGGAGGCCAACCCGGTTATTCTGCTTGAATAAGAGCCCTTGTAGGTCTGTTAGGGGCACTGGGCTATGGGGATAAAGGGATAACGCAGCCAAAGGGTTCAGTAAAAGCACTGGGTTGTCAAACCATCAGCCCATCCAACAGACATTGCAGCAGAACCACATTTTAGTCCCTTTTTTTCAAGGTTGTGGTGTCTTTTCCTACATAAAGGAATTACAAAATTCTTCTCCAGGTGTCACTATGAACAATTGCAGAGCCCAAGAGGGACTGCAGCTCCTGGCTCTGTGCTGGACTGTGATCTCTCTGAAATACACTGCAGATGGGGCAACACTGCCTTGTTTGAGACACCTGACTTCTTTACACAGTTTGTACCATGGGTTGAATTCAATTGTGCACAAATAAACATTTTTTTTTTCTGGGCTTTATAAATTGACTGCATTTCTAAGCTGCTCACAGTCTTTGCTCAGGTCCCTTTTGCCTACTCTTAAGAAAATGTTTAAAAAAAACACTGAAAGCTGACATTTATTTTGACCCTGAGGCTCAAGACTTTGAGGAAGGAGAAGCTGTTTTCTAAATGCAGCACTTATTCCTGGAAAATCAAATGAGGCAGAACTCTGACAAATTAAGCCAACGACACAACTTTAGGATGAGGAGGGAAGGAGAGGTCACCTCCTGTGAGTCAAGCAAGTGAAACCATAGGTCAGTGAATTCACATCCAGACAAACAGCTTTGAATTATATTATATCTTCTGGTTGGTGATCATCTGACCTTTCTTGAGAAACTTTATTTTCATATCTGTTATTTTGTCTCAGCCCAACAGTTGTTATTGAATGAATCACCGGAGGCTAAAGAAAAGCTTTAGCTGCTAACTCAGAAACACATTAGATGTGACGACTTCTTGGATGCACTATTTCCATCTTGCCCACCAGATACATGAATACAGATGTTGCCTGTGCCTAATCCATTTGAGAAGGCTCACCTGCTTTGGGTAATCACTTCCTGCAAGCCCAGTCACACTTTTGGGAATTTCTTACACTTTTCTCACCAAGTAGCCATGAAAAAGACACAGATCTCTGATGAATTGTTTTTTCTTTCTTAGGCACCCTTTTTAAATTGACTTGGTTGAGGAGCATGAGTAGGGGTTACTGTGCTTTCCACCTCTGTTCTGTTGCTTCTAAATTGGAGGTCATATTTCAAGAAAGCAATTAAGCACATGTTTAACTTTGGCTGTGCTTTATGTACTCTGACTGTCACTGTAATACTCACAAGATTAAGCACACGTTCAAGTGCATGATTGCACTAGGGCACTTCATAGTCAGTGTGGTGTGGAATATTTGGACTCTTGCTAGTGTTTTGGACAAACAGGCAGAGTCATTTACAAACAGAAACTCATCCTTTATTATTTGTCATTTGTGTATATATGTATATATATACACATTATATGCAACATGATAAATATAAATTTATTGTCATACATTCTTCAGCATTCAGATGCAATCTGCCAATTTCTGGAGACTGAGAAATGCTCCATGCTCCTTTAGAGTCACACTCTGACATACAATATATGACAGAAAGATATCAAATCTGTGATGATGAAAAATGAAGAGTTAAGGGAAGGGATGATAAACCCTATAAAAATAACTCAGACATACTGATGCCAAAATGAGTAATTGCAAACACTTAAACAAAAGAAGGTATTTGACTATTCCTTTTTTTTCATAATTATATCTGCACATTTATGTACCCATGGATTGTTTTTCATATGTATATTTTGTCCAAAAGGAAATTGTCATGGCAAACATATAGTTTAAATGTTTTCTTGTAGTTTTCCTTCTATGACAAATTTGCCTTCACATTTTTCCACCCTGTAAATACCAGGTCTACCCAAAGTTCCAGATGAACTGAAATGCTTCCAATTTTCCATAATAAAGAGACAGAGTAAACAGATGTCTGGGAGTGAAGGTGTAACACATAATTCTCCAAACTGTAGCTGCTTGGCTTTGTTTTTTTGGTTTTTTTTTTTTTGTTTGTTTGTTTTTGTTTGTTTGTTTTGTTTTCTTGCTTTGTTTTGTTTTTTAAATGTAATAAAGTTGCTTTCTTTATTTCTTTTTTTATTATTGTTTAGAGGAAGGCTGTTTCCGAAAGAGGAACACCATTTTTTAGCCAAGAGAAATTCAGAAGAAGAAATTTTAGTGTAAGGCTGAAAAGGAGGATGTGAAGAAAGGATTGAGGAGGTGGGAAGACAGTTGTGAGAGGAGAAAAGAGAGGTTTGAAATGATGGTGTTTTTCCAGTGCAAGGGACCAGCAAGAAGACTGCCTGGAAAATGACATACAGAGAAAAAAGGCAGAGAAATCAGAGGGAGGACAAGGGAGAGGAAAGAGCTCTGCAGAACAGGCGGGGAGAGAGAGAGGAGAGATAGAGGAGCAGGGACCTCATAAAAGTCATGCAGAGAGAGGAGCAAGGTACCAAAAGTGCAGCCAGAGCAGTGGGAAAAGATGACATTGTAGCTGCCCAAACCTGAAAGGATGAAGAGCAGAAAAACAGTGTGCTGTGAAAAGAATGTGGTAGCACAGATGAGAATCTGGTGCCATCACAGGCACCAATATCTTATTGGATTTCTGCCTTAAAAAGGGCAGACTTGGAGGCTCACTGTCTCACCTCACTCACAGCAGGGAAGCTGAGAGAGGATGTGGGCAAAGGGTGTCTTGCAGAAGGTGGAGCAGGGATGGAGAGGACCAGGTACATCCAGCAAGACACAGACTGGAATGCAAAATCCCCTTGCTCTGGCTGGGGCTGTGCTTCAGCTATGCAAGGGAAAGTTCAGTTTAGACATCAGGAAAAAATTCTTTACTGAAAGAATGTTTGGGCACTGCAATCATCTGCCCAAGGAGGTGGTGGTGGACCCATCTGGACATGTTTAAAAAAGACTGGATGTGGCACTCAATGCCATGAGGAGCTGTTGGGTCATAAGCTGGACTTGATGATCTCAAAGGTCTTTTCCCACCTAGTTCATTCTGTGGTTCTGTGGAATGTGCTACAGAATGTCCCCTTGCCTAAGGCTGAGGTCAGGCTCTCCACGGGATGTGCTGAACCTGTGATTTGCTTCTGTGCAGAGGTTGTGCCTTGTACACAGGCATGGTTTGGGCAATTAAATTACTGCTACCTTTGCTCTGCAGTCTCTTGAGTCAGCTGTAGAGATGCTGGGCCGGCATCTTCTGTGAACCCTAACAGGGCTGGAAAACTGCAAAAAAGAATTACAGCTCATGGGATATTCTGCTTCTCCTAGGAAGCTGCTCTGAGGCCAGTGTACCAAATCTAAAGCCCATGAAAAATGTGGCCATCACAAAAAAAAATTGTTCTCACTCATTGATTTGGAGATAGGGAACAGTGATTTTAATAAACATCTAATCCCAACCTCTACTGCCCATTCAGGTAAATTGCTGGTAGAATATCTGGAAACGGCAGTGAAAATGTTTCACTATTTGAGCTGTAGTGGGTCTAGGCTGTGAAGACAAATGCCTTCTCCTCAAAAAAGGCATGCCAATCATCAAATTATGTCTGAGAGAAGAAATTTTGTATATCCAGATTTGGATTTTATACCTCAGTTTTCATTCTTAAAGGAAGATATCTGAACCATCATCATTATGAATAATGGGTGCAAACACTTCTCAATCTTGGTGGGATTTACTGGTAGTGCCAAATGAAATCTGTAGGTCACATCATCCATGTACCCAACAGGACCCAAGCCTAAGCTCTTTCCCTGAGACAGATAAAGGGTAAAGGAAGAGTCAAGGCTCTCAGACATCAACCCCTCATGGTCCATGTGGCAATATTCTTCCAGGTTCTTGGAACTTCCAGAAGGGAGATGGCAAATAGAAAAGAATGCGTTGAATAATTCAATTGAAACAGGTTCCTCAGGGGAAAATAGTAATAAATGTCTGCAGTCTTATCTGACAAATGATAGGGAGTTTAGAGCTGTTAGGGTGATTACTAACACAGCTACACCTCCAGTTCCAATGCATTTCTTTTCTGATAAATAATATACATCATATTTCTACATCTGACTCTGGCAGCAAGCACAGAAGTTTTGTACTTGCTTAAGAGAATATACCATGCAGAGAGGTGGTTCACCTTTCTCAGTGTTTCAAATGCCCTCTCCCTTTCAGGCCCCAGTCCCTGCCTCTCATTGCCAAAGGAAGCTACAGATTTAATCTGGCAGGTTGTAGCCAACATGCTGCACAGCTGAAACCCAAGGAATCAGCATGTCAGCTCTCATCCCTGACCCCTCACAGAGCTGAGAGAAGGAGCTGCTGCTGCTTCACTGCCTCCCATCCATGAGAAGTTGCTCTGCAGCTCTGTCCCCACAAGAGCAGTGATCCTCTCTGCTGGGACTGATGCTCTCGCCCACTTCATGCACAGTGTCTCTGCTGCCCACTGCCTCCTCCCAGGCATCACCACAAAATGAGGCTGGATTTAAGTGTTCTCCAGTATAGAAATAGAATGAGACAGTATCTGGTGGCATCAGACCCATAGGTAAAGACACTTAGCAACAGGTTGTTTATTTCCCTCTGAGGGACCTGGGGGTCATAAGGAAATTCTGTGTGTGGAGACGCTGATGGGGAAAGTGGGAATGTAAGAAACAAAGATACAGTTAAAAACTGCTATTTTTCATTTGATTTAATCTTTCATACTCTGGCTTACTAAGGCTTCCAACTGTCCTGAATGGCCTGTGGAGCCCTGCCTCAGATGGGCCAGAAGTACTGAAAAAATTAAGTAAAAAAATCAGGAAGAGCAATCCCTCCTGTTGCTACTGCTATGAGATCTGGTGCAAGGGGACTGAAGGCCTTGTTAGAACCTGCAAACCTGCCAGGAGGCAGTTTTTCCCCTTTGGTAATAAAGCATGAAAGGGAGGAAGACAGTCTGAATCACAAATATGGATAAAAGAGATATAGTCTGAAGTGTCTATCAAAAGTCATTAGATATTTGTCTTCTACAGAGAGCACAGCAGTGGAATAATTGTTACATTGGGAGGAACTGAGTGAAGGCTTGTTCCTGTGGGAGGTCTTCAGGCTCTTCCACACAAAGAGTGTGGCACCCTTCAATGAATTTAATCAAATACCTGGTCTTAAAAGTGCAGCAGAAATGAAAGCAAGGCTCTGCATCATGCACTTGCTGTCAGGGCAAAACAGTAGCAATGAATTGATGACAAACCTTTTTGAGAATGACTCACTAACCTTCATCTCCAATTCCCAATTTCCCTGTCCCCAGACTGCCATTTCTTAGAGGGGAAAGAACTGGAAATTTGTTTCTAGCAGTGGCCTGTGCTTGCTTTCAGCTCATTTGAGGTTCTCTGCTCTTGAAGGGGGGTCCTGTTCTCACCACCCCCTCTCCTTGGGTTCATGTGTCAGAGCAGACAAACCTGAGTACTTCCAGCCCCTTCCTTATTTCAATAAATCACCTTATTTAATTTCACCTCCTTTCACCTCATTCACACAATGCTGACATGGGGAAGGCTCAGGCATTATTCAGCAAATAGGAGTTGCATCCCTGTGAAGTGTCACAGAGCAAGTTAAAAATCATCATGGGGATTCAGGCAGGGGTGGCACATTTCCTCTGGCTGGTGACATGGCTTTGCTTCCCCTGCCATTCCTGAGTAGAGCCAGAGTGAGGCATTTTGGGAAACAAGCTGTATAAATATAACAGTGTACAAAAGCTGATGTCTCTCTGCACTGTTATACACAACAGGCTGGATCATGAAGGCTCTGCCAGGTGGGTGCAGGGAAAAGAAATAGGGTAATTGGAGAAGTTTTGAAGGAATCAGGTGCTGCCATGCTGTTCTGGGTTTTCTGAAGAGGATTCTTCCCTCCAGCTCTCCCTGGGCATGCACTGCTCCTTACTGAAGTTGCAAGCCAGCAAATGTTCAGTGAGGAGCATCTTGTCACAGCCTGGTGCTTGAGGTCCTTTCAAGTAGTTAGATTTTTTTTTTTTTAATAAGTCAAGATGAAGGAAAATGCTGGAAGTGCAAATATTTTTGATTGTCCCAGACTTTGCTTTATCATATCAATTTTATGTCATTTTCTTAGCTGAAAGATTTCTTTCAAAATAGCACCAGACCTGGGTATAATAAGAAAATGCAGCAAAATAGCTGCTTTTCCCCTTCACAGTGTCTGCTAGACTAAGATATTAATTCTCCCCAAGAAGGTCCTAGAAAGGTAATTTTGAAAATGCACATCTGGCTATCTTTAGATAAGGTTAATGCATATAACAGCTTAATAATTATGTACTTTCCCTGACTTGGGTGTCAGGATGTGTAAAGCTAGTAACATCAAAATAAACCCCAAACCCCAAACATGAAAACCTATCAACACCAACACAGCAAATTCATTATAAATTTGTATTAACACTGTCATGTGCTCCTGTTCTTGCCTCCAATAATTCACAAGCAACAAATTTAGTAGTTACAGTGAGAAAATGAGGGACTGACTCACTAATTTTTGAGTAAGGTTTGCTGTAATCAGTCAAAGCACTCTGGCATAAATGGCAGGTGAATCAGTCCTGCAAGGTTAGAACTATAAAATTTCATTTAGGCACAGCATCATTCTAAATAGGGCATATGTCTTTATGGTATACATATATATATATATATATATATGGTGTGTGTGTGTGTGTATATATATATATATATGGTGTGTGTATATATATATATATATATGATGTATATATATGGTATATATATATACACACATGCTCAGAGCTACATTGGAGCAGTCTTTTAAGGGGTTTCATGAACATGAGCTGCCAAATGCCTCTTATTATGCCCCTAGAACTCCAAGTTCCAAGACAGAGATCAAGTCCAGACTGATGTTTGATCCCATCAAAGTTCCAAGATCAAATGCAAATTTAGGCTGAGCTCCTGAAAACCTCAGGGCATGAAAACTTGGACTCAGCACTTGACCTTTGGACTCAGCATTTCTTAAGCAGATCCTGAATGTCTCACACTGTGGAATGAAGAGGCAAATATCCATCAAGGCAGATTGAAATGTTAAACTACCTTGGATTCCTTCTGTTTGACACTTCTTAAGGAGAGTCTTTATCTTGTAGTACAGATAACCTCAGAACTTTCAGCATAGACCAGACTTGCAAGGACACACATCCCATTTCTGAGTGCCTGGAAATAGGCAATCACAAGTCTGAGAATTTAGTAGAGAGACACAGTCATTTAGAAGTTACAAAGAATCTTTAAAAAACTATATCAAAACAACTAAAGACTTGCAATATTTTATCTTGCCTAAAAAATAATTAAAGGGAAGTGTGGCCTTTTACAGTAAATTGTAGACAATGAAAAGTATTTTATCCATCTCAGGTTTTGCATTAATTTTCCTCAACATAGCTTTGTAACACCACCTGCGTCCCAAATGCAGCACAAGGAATACAATTAAGTATTCCTCCTGAAAAAAGCAGAATCAGGTCTAACCCAAGGAGACTGCTTTCAGTCTCTTCCACCAGATTATGGCCAAAAGTAAGAGAAAGATGCAGAACCTACCAATGTCAAGTCTGATCCCAGGAAGCAGAGGAAGTAGGACAGCCATGGAAAAACATTTCTCTTTGAGAAGCTGCAGCTGGTGAATATTTGTACAGTGCTGGGGTCTGGCAGGACTGTATCCATCTCTCCTGGGAACTTTGAAGTTCTCTGCATCCGTGGCAGGCAAGAGGGTACTAAACTGGTTTGAGTTCAGTCTGTTAATTTTAAATGCTACAGCTGTATCATACTCTTACTGTTCCAATGAGAGGAATAATGTCTTGTGTCCAGTTTAGACAAGGGATACTAATATTCATTGATAAACCCTTGCTGGCAAAGTCAGTGGATCACCCCACAGCTGGCTACGGGGCTCTTCCTTGGAGAGTTAAGTAATTAAGTTGTGAATCTTGAAAAAAAAAAAACAACAAAAAACTTTGGGGTTTGAAAACTTTGAGCACCTGAGAAAATTGACTTGGCTTGACTTGTCAAAAGTCATAAAAGGAGGATTACATTGAAGTTCTAACTATGATTACATAACACTAAACACAGAGGTCTGGTGTTATCTGAGGTGCTTTACTATGTTCAAAAAATCACCTAGGGCTGGCAGACATGACACAGGACAGATGTGAGACCTGCACCCTTCCCAGGGGTGTCTGGAGGCAAGAGGGGTGGAGCATCTGATGTGGGTAAATGAACAGAGCCCTCAGTCCACCCAAGCCATGGTGCCTGGAGAGATATTCAGGTGGCCAACCAGTGCAGGGGAAGCTGAGCTGTTCTGCTACACCCGCTGCCCTACACACCTAAGGCTTGTTTCTGTTCTCTGTACACAGGAATCCAGTCTTTGAGATGTCTTCAGGTATCCCACCTGGCCTCCAGGTGCAGCTTGGAAAGGCAGGAATCTGCCATGGGTTCTGTTCCATATTAGCCCTGAATGGATGATTTGGGTATGAGGGCAGTAGGGTCACCAAATTTCTGCTTGATTTACTGCAGTGCAGTTCACATGCTGCTTAAGAGTCTGCCAAACATTTTTGTGGGTGCTTTCAATGACTCAGGTTTTAGCTTTTCTATTTTTCAGATTCTGTACTGCTTTAACGTGTAGTTCTGAACGTCACATTATGGGACAGTGAGCTCTCTTCACAAAGTAAGTAGAAAAACCAACTCCTTCTCCAGCTGGGCACCAAGGACAGATGATCCAAATTTCAGGCCCAAGAGCATAAACAACATGGGCTGAAGAGAGAAAAACAAGAAAGAAGCGTCTTCATCAGCTACAGCTATAATTGGACAACTAAATCCAACATGTTAATGGACCAAAACTTATAAAAGTGAGAGGCTCCGTGACTGGTCGTGCATTTTGTGACCATTTTGGTTCATCTTGGGTGTAGTCCTGGCTGGGCTCTTGTGCTGCCTAAGGTGCATCCACTGAGGCCTTCTAATAGATTACTACTTTATTCTTTAGTTCCGTCTAGTCTCTGTTCTAGGTCAGCCTTCACAAAGCCTCACTCTGGGACTTCATGCCTCTGAAAACAGAATCCAGCCCTTTTGGAAAGCCTGGATCTTAATGCACAAGCTGCTCAGACACATTCAGCTATTGCTGGAATTACTTTCATGACAGAAGAAAGAAATGCCCATGGCTAAAGAGGCTGATGGGCATGACCTATGAAGTTGCTCCAAATACTTCTTGTCAGATCTTTGGGGTTACTTGTGGCATTCACATTCTCTGGAAAAATCCCTTTGCCCAGGATTTTTCTCCTGGGAAGCTGAGAAGCCTCAGGGAAAAGGAAAACAATTCTTATCTCATTTGCTTCTCCTCTGTTTTGTTCATGTGGAATGTGTCTGGAGATTGTTTACCCACAGGTGATTGTTTCACTGGATTCTAGTGAGTTGTTTTCACTCAATGGCCAATCAGTGCCAAGCTGTGTCGGGACTCTGGAGAGAGTCACAAGTTTTCATTATTATCTTTTTTAGCATTGTGTAAGTATCCTTTCTGTATTCTTTAGTTAGTATAGTATTTTTTAATATAATATAGTATCATAAAATAATTAATTAGCCTTCTGAGAACATGGAGTCACATTCATCTTTCCTTCCTGCCACGGGGCACCCCACAAATACAATAATTACTCTTAAAACATATCAGAGGAAGGGACTAAATCGTTCCCACTCAAGTAATTAAAAGCACACTGACAGTCAAGAAAGAAATACCAAAAAGAAGGCTGTGACACAAAGAGCTTACAATTGTGTATTAAGTAATTCTCCATACCAAGATCCCCAGTTATTGCAAGTCAGAACAGACCTGTTAACTTCTGCAAATTGTGCCACTTTATGGGAAGATATGGCATTCAAAACTTCAACATATTTAACCTTGAATGGGAAAGTGTGGGGTTTTTCTCCTCCCACAAGGTCTAGGCAGTGAAGACATTACTCATTTCAGCACTGCAGAATTACAGTATGCTGCTCACACATAGTAATTCACAGCCTTTTCTAAAGTGTGAAGCCACCTCAGTTGTCAATAGATCACAGAAAAAAAAAAGGACAAACTAGTGATCTCAATATAAAAAAGCATTGTGTTGAGCAAATTGGTGAGGAATCTTTACAAGGTTTAATAATCTTGCAGAAAAAAAAAAAACCAAGAACACGTAACCAGATAATTTTTTTTAAATTGCTTTAATGTAGCAGAAAATGAATGTACAAAGTGGGTGTTTTCATCAAGGCATTTATTTCTGCTGGTTGGGGCAATATGTCCCTAATTGAAATACTCAAAAAATTTTTGCATTTGCTGAGGAATCTCAATCTGTCATGACTTAAGTGTCTGACAGTAAAAGTTATCTAATCATATAATTTTCTGCTGGTGGTCAGCTCATGGTGACACCAATAATCTACTCAGAAGTTTTTGAAACCTTGTTACAGGAAGGATCTCCTGATATTTGGATTGCTGTCAGTACTGTTCCTACAGGAAGGCTGGATTTGAGACTCCTTTTCCAAAGCTGCTGTAAAGCAGACTCCAGTCTAAACCACACATTTTCTTGTATGCTTTCACTCTGAGGTTTTAAAGCACCTTTCTAAATCTTTTTGTAGTTACTTCATTTCTGCATTCACAGGAAACAACCATGGTGGTGACATCAAAACCTTATAGATTCTGTTTGCTTTGTGGCTTATCTGGATATATTAACCTCAGTACACTGGGATCATGATGAGAGTTGGACTATTATGTCTAATGAGCATAAGTAGTAATCTGGAGATTGGGACTAATATCCAAATATTTTGTAGGTAAGTATTTTTTAAGTATATATATCTACCCTTACTTTAGTCTTTGCCAATTGGTTTTATGTCTGACACTTATGAGTGCTCAAAGCTTTCAGGCTTCTCCTTAAAGTCAATGAAGAAAGCCACAAAGTGTGTCTTAACTTTTAAAAATTCATTGGCATTTTCTCAAGCAAACCACAAATACAATTCTCAATTTTCTTTTTTTTTTTTTTTTTTTTTTTTTTTTTTTTTTTTGTGGTGTAGCTCATTTAAGCCATAAAGTCTGTGACTCCAGGCTTTGCTGCATGAAAAGCTGCATCTTGATTTTGAAACAGTTTGGATGGGAGGCAGCTGGGCCTGTTCAGCCTCAAGAAGAGAGGACAGAGAGGGGATCTCATCAATGCCTATGAGAGTCTGAAGGGTGAGTGTCCGGAGGGTGGAGCCAGGCTGTTCTTGGTGATGCTGAGCAGCAGAAGAGGCAGTGGGCACAAAAATGCACAGAAAGTTCCACCTGAATATGAGTAAGAAGTTCCTTGTTGTGCAGGTGACCATGCACTGGAACAGATTGCCCAGAGGCTGTGGAGTCACCCCCACTGGAAATATTGAAAAATCACCAGGATAAAATCCTGTGCCATGTGCTCTGGGATGACCCTGTTTAAACAGGGAGTTTGGACCAGGTGATCCAGGTGGCCCCTTCCAGCCTTACCCATCCTGTGATTCTACAAAGACACAATTAATTCACACAGAGAACATTAATTTTTACATACATAAAGCAAGTCATGTTACTTTTTTGTTAGTTAAAATTGGCTTTTAAAAGATGAAAAATAATTTAAGATAAGCAATTTACCTCCAATGAAAAGCCGCATTTGTTTCGTGAAAATACTTTTTTGCCTTCTCTTTTCAGTTGCCATAAGACAAAAAGAATACACATGGATGTTGGAATTTTCAAGCAAAAATCAGTAAAATTTCAAGTTCATAAGTTCTCAGCTGGCAATTAAGAAACTGAGATAAAATATTCAGCTCCTTCCAAAACATCATGAATGGCAAGGGCTCAATGGTGCTAAGAAGTTACTAAGGCTAGCAATCTTCACAGAATTATCTACTCTGTGCTTTTTGTTCTCCTCACCTCCATCAAATTCAGGTTCAGGTGAGACAAACTGTAGTTCAACACAGGTTTTAAGCTGCCACAGTACTAAAAGAAGAAATACTGCCCTTCCTCTTTTGTGAGGCTGATCACATCCAAATCTCACACAAGCTTAGAACAAAATAGACCTGAAAACTAGCTGGTATGCAGGATAGCAACAGCAACAATAATAGTAATGAAAAATTTGGTTTTCAGTTGGATCAATTAATTTATTTTAGTACACAATCATATAGATGTTTCATAAAAGGAAAAGGGAGTGTAAGGAGCACACAGCAATGGGAAGAGTGAAAGTGGGTTTCTTTCAATGTCAATTGATGTTCTGCAATAACAACCCAGCTATAATGTAGTGAACATAATTTTACTAGAAGCTACATGAAATGAAATCATCAGACTGCTGCTATGGGATAAGAGTACAAATAAGGGCAGCTACTGCAGCTCTACTAATGCTTGGTAACTCCTTAAATTGAACTAATTTAACAGTGGGTCTAAGCCTTGAGAAAAGAATTTGAAAAGAATTGGTCTTAATTATCACAATAGCACCAAATGTAAAGCACTCCACATTTCCATAGTGTTTTACATTCACTAGCCATTTAATCAACTCAGCTCCCAATGGCTAACTGATATTATTAGTTATTTCAATGTCTTTTGCATAAGGCTGGGAGAATATGCTGCTAAATCTTCACTCAATTCAAAGAAGCCTTTCTGTAGCTAAACGTATGAAAGTACCCGAATGCTCACAGCCTCTTTGTGTACTGCTGGCAGAAAAGGCAGGCTGTGCCCATCCCAGGGCAAAATTTCAATTAAGGCTAAAGACTGCAGAAATAAAGGCATTGCAAGAATGTGGAGAATCTGGTAAGTGCTAACACTTCCAGGAATTTAAGGGCTATGAAAATTAGACATATGAAACACATTTTGGATTGTTTCTGAAGCACTTTTTTGATTGCTAAGTGTGCATGTGGTTAGCACATGAGGAGATAAAAGCATTAGGGCAGGAGAGGAGCACTGAAACACCAGGAAGAATGAGGAAAACAATGCTATAATTATAAAATCTTCAGAAACGTTTCCCTAAGCAATAGGAGAAGGTGTTACAGAAGGTGTTATAGGAGACACTGTTGTACATATTGTGTTTTCTTGGGGTCAGGGAGTCCAGAAACAAATGAAAATGGTCCAATCCTTGTGGTATTTAATCACTAGAGACTAATTTAGAATTGGTTATATATACACATTTCAGAAAAAAAAAAAGGCATAGGCATCTATGCTGCCATATTAATTTTGAATCAGAGGAAGGAATTATGCTTTGAATTAATCTGGTGTGGACCAAGAACAGCCCAGGAGACCCATAGGGACAGGTTTAAACTGGTGAAACTTGGATTTTCTTAGGTGGTATTATGAGTTGGGCCTTCTGGCAAGATTTGAGAAATGTTTTTTCTCTGTTTAACAACTGAATTATATTAGAAAACAGATTGTAATGGAAATGAAAACAAACCCTTTATCTGCAGTCATGTCATTTTGTTACACTGAAAAATAAATTATGTACTATATGAGCTTTTGTTATTCTCTAATATTTCATTCTATCCCTTCATTACTGTGGTAATCTCCTCCTCTATTAAATCTCCCTTGTTTTTACTTGCATATAGATATGGGAATTTGCAATGAGAAAATGTGGTAAGGGTTTATTAGTTTATTTTTCCTGAATACATTTGTTCTTGGTATCAGATATTGCATTAAAGGAACTCAGAGACTTTTTTGTTATATTGTCCACAAGTGTCCTGTTTCTATGCTCTTTTGTATTGCTGTTTCCCTTCCCAGTACCCTGCTATGGGGAAACTTCCTTCAGTCTGGTATTTGCAATGTAGTTAAATTAACTTTCCAGGGTAAGCAGAATTTGATGGTGATGATTTTTACCAGAGACAGGAACATCAAAAAATTGTGGTGTAAAATACCTCATTGAACTGAGGCAGAGAAAAGCGAAAAGATTGCTCAATTTAGATGAATTTGTTTTCTTACTTTATCCATGGTAAATTTTAATCGGTGTAAGACATGGAAAAGGGCATCTGTAAAAGCACTGAATTTTCAAGCAGCCTGCACATTATCAGCTAAGCAAAAATTTAGCTGGAAAATTCAAGGAAGAGGCTTTCAGAATTGGGTCCTGACTAGATGTCTCACTCTCTTCTTCACATACACCAATTCTTCACTGGAACAACTACAGTGGCTGCCCACCAACTTTAACAAAATTACTTTTGATTTAATAGTCCTGGACATAAGGGGCAACTCAAACTCTTGGGCTAAATTATAGATCAAAGCTTTGTTGGAGATGGAATAAATCTACATGTTAAAGCCAAAAGCTTAACAATTACAGACTGGATAACGCATAAGGAAATGAAACTGTAACTCTGACTTGTCAGTTCCAGGAACAAAGGCCTTTATCTTCTGCTTGAAAGGAGTTACTTTACAAGTATTCTTGGCAGCTAGTCTCTTCTCATATTACAGGTGAAGTACTGGAAGGTGGACACTCATACCTCCAGAGCTACTAATTTACTGCAATTAATTCAGCTAGGGATCAGTTTGAAAAATTGCAAAGTTTCCTCATCTGTTCATGAGTCACTTTCATATGGAAGAGAGGAATGGTGTGTGATTATGAACGTCAGAGGGAGAACAGAAAGCTCAAGAGAAAAGAATGACCTTGCAATACCATGTGAAGGCTGTGCTAATTCTGTGAGCTTTCAGTAGAATCCAGATAAGACAAGGGCAGAGCATGTGCTTTATGCCATCATATCAATGTAGCTCAGCTCTGATGAGATGCTGAAGTTGCTCTTGCAGCTGACTGTTGCCCTTGGTCTTGCCTGAGACACTCAGAAAAAGAATGTTGGAGGTTGGAAGGTGTCCTGGGTTGACTATATGATGCTTTTATCCCAAATCATCTCGTTCTGTTATGCTGAATGATAAGTTTTGCACCTTTAAGACTTGTTGCAGAGAGTGAAGGGGGGAGAGAAGAAGTGCACAGTTTTTTTCAGACACTGCACTCGCTCCTCCACATTCCTGCTCCTGGACTGTGTTGTCTGCGGACGGACAGACAGTGGGACAGGGCTCTTTTTTGTCTTTAGTTAGTTTAGCTGGCTGAGGCAAAGAAGTTCCCTGGACTGTGGTTCTTTCCCTTTTCTTTGGACCTCTTGAAGCCTGCTCTGGACTGAACACCCAGGGGAGCACTGGCAGCTGCACCTGTGGCCACCGGGCCGGGCCTGGCCTGCGACATTTCCAGCACTGAGGGGCTGATCAGAGACTGAGTGAGCTGAGCTGCAACCCGGGGATGGGGTTTTCTCAGTCTGTCATCTCTTTCGGAGCAGCAAGGGGTTTTATTGTGTAATATTGTTTAGGTTTTATTGATTAATAAACAGTTTTTTTCCATTTTCTCCAAAGAGGTATTTTCTCCCAGACCGGTTGGGGGAGGGGCTGATTGAATTTGCTTTCCTACCGGAGCCCCATTGGGGATTCTCTCCCAAATTTGCTCTAAACCAGGACAGAAGGGATCTTAAAGATCATCTAATTCTGCGCTGTCTGCCTAAGGCAGGGATGCCTCACACTATCACAGAATCAGAGAATCACAGAATCGGAGAATCACAGAGCCCATTCGTTGCAGACCTGCTAGACCAGCTTTCCCAAGGTCCCATCCAACCTGGTTTTTGGGCTTCCTTTTTGTGTTTGAATTTTTCCATGACCTCCTTGTTCATCCACACAAGTCTCCTGGTGTCTTTGCCCAACTTCCTCTTTGCCCAACTTCCTTTTTGTTGGGATGTGTTGCTCCAGGGCTCTATCCCATGGCACTCTACCAAGGGGATACTTGAAGAGGCCAGAGTCTGCCATTCTGAAGTCCAAAGCTTGTTGAGTGCCCTCCTTGTGCTGGCACCTCCTGGCCTGCCTTCAATCTGCAGTCTTATCCCTCAAACAGACACCAGCATGCTTGAAATCCCCTGTGAAGACCAGGTCTTGTGACTGTGGGTCTGCTGCCCCATGGAAAGGCCCTCAGCCATTCAGAATTTCTGGCTTGACAGCCTGTAGCAGACCCCCATTTAATATCACCTGTCCCCACCCATGCTTCCATCCTGATCCATGAGTTCCTCATCCATCTCCAGGTGAAGCTCTGTGCACTCCAGCTGTTCACTGACATTGATGGTGTCATCCCCTCCTCATCTTCCTGCCTGTCCTTCCTAGAGCCCATATTCCTGCCCACCATAACCTTCCACAGCCCAGTCACAGCAGCCATTGCATCACATCTCCATGATATCCATAAAATCACAGCCCTGCAGCATCTGCACAGCTCTAACTTTCCTTGTTTGTTCCCATGCTCCATGCATGTGATAAAGGCACAATTTGGGCCCCCAGTGACACTGACTCACTGGCTGGATTTCCTGGAATTCCTCTGGGCTGCCCTCCAGGTGCTCTCCTGCTGACCTTTGGTTCCTCTCCAGGTTCTGGGCATCTCTTGCTGGCCCATGTATCAAGCTGGGAGGAGTGGGAAGGACTGAGATTCCCCTCCCTAACTGTGCTTTAAATAAAAAAATAAAACCCAGAGGTCTTGGCATAATTCTTAAGAAAGAAGGCATCAATATTGAGTGATAATTAACATAATGAGAATTATGGCCTTAAAATCTAGAACTAATCCTTTGTTATAATTTAGAGCTGTTTTTTGTTTTCATTAATTATCATCTTATTTTCCAAGACAAAATATTTAATTAGATTATATTTATTTGCTGTTTTCTAGTGAACATGGCTGCTTTGTGTTATAGAAAATGTTAAACATTGGAAAAATTAATTTCTTCTCTTCCAGAAAAAAATTATGATTAAGTTCTTAGTGAAACAGATGGACAATCCTACCCACAAAATAGAGGTATTTATGCAAATATCACTGAACTAATTGATGCTCAGTTACATCAAAAAGAAGCACATTAGATGCTTTCCTGGTGTCAGCATTTCTGACCATGATTTACTATATTAATGATGTCTTATAGTGAGCCATTTTCCTAAGGGAGAACAAAACCTGTAACTCTTGGCCACAATTTATTTTCTTGATCAATGCAGTTGCATGGAAAGAAAATACATTATGTTAGCCTAGTAAGTGACATATCCATAGGAAGGTATAAATCAAGTGTGCTTGGACTTTGCTTCATGAAGAAGTCATGTATAAAATCCAGATTCATTCAGGATTATCTGTATTTTATAATTTTAGAAATATGCATCTAAAATTATTTATTCATAATTAATTGCCATTCAGTTAATTTATAGCCCTGAGGAAAGAGCCAGACATGAACACCTCATTAATTTCAGTTAATCAACAGTAAAACACTCAGAAAGTTCACATGCTTTCATCCCTTCTTTACTAGAGATCATTACCAGACAACAACTGTGTACAAAACCCTCTCAAACTGTAGGGCAGTTCACATTTTCCACAACCCCTAAGGCTAGAACCCTTAAAAACAGCTGTTAAAGGGAACATGCATGTTTTGCAAAATGCTGGTGGGACCCATTTCAGTCTTCCTTTGATATGTATTGTTCCCCTCTAGATATAAAGATCCTATATGTAAAAGCCTCAGAATATAAAGCAACATGGGGCTAATCCATAAATCTTTAATTTGAAATTAACTCTGTTCCCTTAACTGCCACCTGAAGTCAAGAAATGCATGGCTTGGAGATCTGGCTGAGGATTTCACCAAGAGTTTGTAAAATAGAGAGGGAAGACAACAACTGTGTCTGAAGGGTTTACTGTATGTAGGAAAATTATCAGCATGGCTTCTTTTACCTCCTGGGAAAGGGAAGCAGTAAATAAATCTAATTTCTGTACATCCAGGAGAATCATTATAACATCCATCACTACTGAAACAGATGGACAATTGCACCAAATAAATAAAATATTAGTGTAAATATCACTGAGCTAATTGACTTTCATCTAAACCAAAAGAGGGAAAACAAGATACTTACATGTTGCTAACAGCTGTGAATATAATTTATATCAATAATGACTCCTTCTGTTAAGCCATTATCATGGGCCTAAAGATTCTGGAATCTAATTTAATTTCTTGATCAGTGAGATGAATGCAAAGATAGCACACAGGGACTGTTATAAAATAAATCATATCTTTATGGCAGTAAAATGTAGACCCACTCAAATATATTTTTCTTCCTGAGGAGGTTTTCTTTTTCAACTGTTTTTAGTTATGAAAGAGACAATATTTTTCTTCAAGGTTTTTTTAAATTATTTTTCAGATATTTGCTCTCTAGAGAAAAGTACAAGATTTTATCTATTACCCATCCATAAAACCTGACAAGTCTGTGAAATTTCTCAGATTTACCTCATTACCACTGAGAACAGGTATTATTATTTTTGGTGAAAATATGACATAGTTTCACTGAGTCCACAATTATGAGGACAATTTTTTTGCTTGAAGCTGAATAACAAGAAGGTAATATCATACTTCTAGAGATAAAGCACAAAATATGGATGTTCTCCTTATACCCTCATTTTATAAGTGGATGAACCCAACACCTGTTGAGATAAGGCCAGTAAAAAGAATAAAGATTTCTGTCACTCTAAATCTGCAAAGCCTTTGCAACATCTCCCAGCAAAGAAAATGTCCAGGCTCACTAAATCAAAAGGAAACAAGGTGGGATCTAGGAATTGTCCTAATAATTAATTAATTCACCTTTTTCCATGAGATTTGCTCTAGTACTTGATCCTGAAATTCTGTAAGTACAGTACTTTTGTTTTGAAGATAAGGCCATTTTGTTGTTTTTAAGCTCATTAGATTAAGGGCTTGAAAAGATGCACATGTCAAATTTTAACAGCCTGAAAAAAAAATCCATCCAGGAATATGTGTAGGGACTTTTCCTATTAAACATCTCTAGAAATCTAAATCTCTGATTCCTGTATAGCAATTGAAGCCATACACAGTTTACATATTTCAAATACACACTGACTACTACATTTCCTTTCACAATCCAAGCATCAGAATTCCTTTCCCCTCATTTTTCATAACGTGTTGAGTTTTTAAAAAAATCAATGACAGAAACAAAGAGCAGCCGGTGGCTGCAGTGCTGACTGAGGCAGTCTGTGATAGCTCTCTAACAGATAACACATCTTGCTATGCTGCAGATGCACATTCAGGCAGATAATGTGCAATTCTAATTCAAAAAGTGTTTGAACATAATGTTTCTCTCTTGCTGCCTGATCTTTCAACTTCTGTTTCTTAGCAGTGTTAATTCTACTACAGCCCATTGATTCTCACAAAATTAGTTTTTCCTGGGCTGTGTTAGAGAACTTTTTAGTCATGAGGTTTTTGGTTTTATATTTTGTGAAGTCTTTTCCCTCCTCCAGGCACACCCATTCTGTGACTCAGATTCACCTTTGACACATTGCAGAAATGTTACAGAAAATCTTTTAATGGAAACTAACTGTGGAACATGATCTGAGTGACCATTTACTGAAGATGCCACAGAAAAAGAATACATGATGCCAGGTGAGATACTTCTACTAGAGTTAGGGAATTAATAATTCAACAGTCCAAGGCACTGATGAAACCTTGTCTGCAACATTGTGCAACATTCAGGTCCCTGGGTCATCGGGGAAATGGAAAAACTACCTAAGGGCAGGAGACTGATGAACCTGAGCATTTCAGAAACAGGGATTGTGAGGAGATCTGATTGCTGAATACAAATGCACCAGAACCCAAACACCAGGGAAGGAGATGAGCTGTTTAAGCTAAAGACCAGTGCCCCAAATGCTGTACTGTAACAAATGCTCACACAAATACTTTGTGAATGGGACATTTTCACTCATCAGAATGGAGTTCTGAAAAAAAATCCTAAAGTAACTGTAGAACAAAAAAAAAAACCCCAATCTGTATTTTTAAGTAGGTGTTTATTCATTTTGTGCCAAGAAGTTACATCTGGAGTCTTCCCTAACTAAAAGTGAGAGAGAGGGAACAAGAAAATGCAAGACACTGGAGCCCAATCACAAACCCTTTATTAGTGCCCTGTCCAGAAATTCTTTTGCCAAAAAAAAAGATTGCAGCAGGAAAATGCTGTGCTGTGTAAGAATCCCATTGACCTTGGCAGCCCATCAGAGCTGTGTAAAAAGCCTGGCTCTTACCAGTACAAGGGTCTGAAGAGTTAAGGTTGAGCATCTTCAGTGCCATTTCAGTGGCTTGCATTGCCTCTGACTAAGTAAGGCAAATGCTACATCATTTTATAAATCACATGATCTCTTGTCTTGAAGGTATTTGATTTCTTCCCTCAAAATCACTGAAAGTTATTAATTATCTTAAAATCTTAGCTAGTTGGTCTTGTTAGGAAGTCTGAGGAAAATTTCTTTACTCTCATTCTGAATAACAGTGAGGGGAAAGTGTTAAGACACTTATCATGCCTCCATGGCTTGGAAAATGCAGATTTTCTAAGTGTAGTCATTCAGCTAGGGATATTAAGGGTGGTCCAGCATATGGCAGAAGAAAAAATGCAACAAAATAATTGCTAAAAGGAATGTAAAATTCCAAGAATGCAGGAGAGATTGGTAAATTTCTTTTGTATAGCATGAGGATGTGGCTGCTTGTTTCATTTTAGGATGGGAAGAAGAGCAAGACAGCACACTTCATGTTCAAGAAAGAAAATAAATTAGACAAATGTAGCACTAATGTTTCCTGGTTGCTGAAGATCAGTAAATAAAACGAGACAGTACATTTTTCCAGGCTACATCCCCTCCTTTCTGCTAACTACAGAAACATTTCAAGCTTTTCATCCTATTTTATTTGTTTTTCAGCATATACTGTCTTCAAAATTCATTTCCACGAATCTGATTATTTCCATTTTGTGCCTCACATCATGAATCACATCTTTGTTTCAAGAGCTCCTCATCTCCTGATCCCCTTTGGGATCAAAAGTATAAAATTTGATACATTAGATGTTCTATCCCTGTACATTAATTAGGAATGAAGATCATGTTTTGGCAAATTGCTTGAACTTTATGAAGCATTTATTGAAACCATTGCCTTTTAAAGATATACAATTGCAGATCTTCTTATATAAAAAAAATAAAAAATAAAGACATGGGAAAAGCAGAAAAAGCTAGAAATCAGACATGATGGGAGGACACATAATTACTCTAAAATTATTGTCTCAGATTGTGCCTGCCTCATAGGCAAAAATGCCAAAGGTAAATACCAAAATGCCCCTCTTTTCAACTTGAAAGAGCAGATATCATTTCCTGTAGTTACAAGGTGGGGTTTGTTATTGTTTTTATTAGTAGCAGCGTGAAATCCACAGTGAAAGCTGAGAAATATCACTTTTGGGAGTAAATTTTTAATCAGGTTTTTTCTGGGAGATGTTTTTACCAGAATTTGATGCCTCTGTGAATGGAAAATAAGACACTTCTTCTTCCTCTGCATCTTTAAATGTTTTAGCTCTTTGTCCTTTCAATTTCTAAATATCACAGCACCTCAATTAAAAGAAGGAGTTTTCAAAGAGCCAAGGACACTGCTCTGAGACACAAATTAAACCCCTCTCTTTGCCTCTGTCCCTGCCTGTGTCAGAGCACAGTGCCTTGCTGCTGGCTCAGATGTGACATTGTGGCACTGAAGGGGAGCTGCATGTCCAGGGCACAAATCCAGGTCCACCCTCATGGCACAGACACTGCTGAGCAGGACTTTGAAGGACAACAGGAGGGAGAGGAGGGAGAGGAGAAGGCAGCTCACCTTCTCTCCTCTGCTCTCCTCTTGGACAGCAGATCCACCTGTTGGATCTGGCAGCTGAGGGACAGTGTCAGGAAGAAAAGTTGTGTGAAATTCCCACTGTCTGCCTACTCCAGCAACACAATCAAGACCTTGGAGTCTGGATCTCATGGTAATTCCGTGATGAGTGAAGTCCATCTAGAAAGTGCTTCAGCCCACAGCTGTGCAACTCTCTACACATGAGTTAAACACAGTTGAAATTAATGAGGTTTGGTAGGCTGAAATAGCTTATGGACAAACTTTAATTCACAGACAGTAATTGAGGCTTCTCTGGGTCTGAATTTCAGAACATTCTTTGGGATTGTGGGATAACATATTCAGCTATGAATGATCAGATATGTACTTTGAGTTTTTTCCCTGCTGTGAAAGGGTTCTCTGCTCTTGGCATTATGTCTAAAGAGAGAGAATAATATCTCCCTTCAGCCAAGGGATTTCTGAAGGCCTGTAAAGATTATTCATGCTCCCTACAGACTTAGGGGAGAGAAATTTGTCCAAAAGTCCTCTCTGAACCCTTTTGTTCTACAGGTTCTGGAGAGGCATGTTCTCCCTCTAAATACCTCAGAGAAACAAAGGCCAGGAGCCAAAGCAGACAAAGAAGTTTTAAAAAACCATACTGAGTGCAGCACAGGCCAATCCACTCAGCTGGCTCTGAGAAGTTTTGGC
This sequence comes from Molothrus ater, assembly GCF_012460135.2. Taxonomy (NCBI): domain Eukaryota; kingdom Metazoa; phylum Chordata; class Aves; order Passeriformes; family Icteridae; genus Molothrus; species Molothrus ater. The sequence goes on along the minus strand of NC_050478.2, from coordinate 145,947,299 downwards.
AGAGCAGTTGAACTTTTGAGTGTTCATTAGCACAAAATACAAAAAAAAAATATCCCCTACCTCTGGCTTCATATCATTTTCTTTATGTCTTTATGTCTCTACCTTTACTGTCCTTTTGTTTCCATTCTTTCCTTTGGTATTTTTGTCTTCCTAAATAGCAGTGATAAGCATATTTATGCAGATCTCTTAGTAGGCAAATGTATTCTTGTATGTGCTCTAATGTGCTTCCTGTCATGTTGTTCATTATTCCTTCAGACTTTAATAATGTTCTCAGCTTGATATGGTTAAGAATAATGAGGCATTTATTCCTATTCAAGAAGCTAATTAAAAGACTCAGTTTTGTTTCTCTTAGGTGGCTTGATAGCTTAATTATAGATGTAAGATTCACAAAAAAAATCCCCTTTCTATGTTGGATAGCCCTATATAACTACATCATGTCTCTCTTTCCATTTTCTTCATGACATTGTATATTACAGTTCCATGGAAAAAGAACAATACAATGAAGTTTGAAACAAAATGCTTCTGCTAAAGAGCTGCAAAGTTATGATGAGCAATTACTGTGTGAACGCTAAAGTGAGCATTATTTGGAGTGGAACCAAGGTTTCCATTGTATGTCTGAAAAGAAAATAGGGCCTGGCTATTGTCTTCACTTGTCACCTCCAACTCAGATCATAAGTAATGGGGCATGAGTGATGCATGGCTGTGTGCCCATACCAGCCTTAATTCTTCAAAGTGGAGAAGTCTCTGCAAAGCCAGAGACGTGCAGAGCTTCCTGGGGTTTTGCCTTTGTTACACTGTATGTGCCAGGATTGATTTAGAGCTACACTGTGGTGCCTTCCCAATAGTTTTCCAGATTTATATTTTACTTGTATTGTCTTCTTGTTATAGCTCGCTGTTAAATACCATAATTTGTGAAATAAAGAACTAAGACCTAAAGGAGCTCTCTGAGTCAGCCCATCAGAACCACAGTGCAAACAGAAATAAGGTAGATCTTCAACTCCATAAACTCCCCAGTCCACAAGAAAAGCAGAGGGACCCCCAGACTAACACTGGAAGCAGAGTCAGAACTGTGTGGGGTACTCTAGCCAGGAGATGGAGGCTGTGGAAAAAGACAAAATCCTGGAGGAAGAACCAGCCTCTGCCAGGGGCCCAGCAGGGTGGTTATGGGAATGACTGTCCTCAGAGACTCTGGAAGGGATCTTCTGGTCTCCCACAGTAGGATCTATCCCTGCAAAGTGGTTTGTTTGAGTGGGCAACTGGTGGATACCAGTTGCTGTGTTCAACATTTTTTTATCGCCTAGGTTCAAGTCTTGAGAGGATCATAAAGGAGCACTGTGTAAGAAGCCCTATGGTTCCATTCAGTGGGAGGAGATTGGAAACAAGGAGGAGATCAAAAGCCTTCATGTCTGCCCTGAGTGAGATAACTCCCTTGTTAAAGAAATTCAAGACACAGTTAGGTTAGCCCAAAGTGACATTTCTACTGAGTTTTATTGAAAATTGGTGGGATAAGGACAGCTGCAGATCCCAGGAGTCACACCATGGCCCAGCCCAAGGTTTGGATGCTCCTGACTTCACTTATTTGAAGGGATTTTGTCTTTAGAAAATAAACACTCATAGACTTTTTCATCTTGCTTTGAGGCAATTCCATACCTGCCTATCATGGATAGCAGACAATCATCTGATGATGGTAACTTTCATGATCTCCCACCAGCACTGCCTGGAGCTACAGACTGGGGGGGAGTTTTTCCTCCTGCTGAGCATGGCAAATACATCAGACCAAACTGACTATCCATGGATTATTAGGTCTGCATCAGGGACTAGTCCCTTCTGTCTATTTTAGACAACAGTCTTAATTTCAGACATCAATTTCTCTTCTCTTCTCTTCTCTTCTCTTCTCTTCTCTTCTCTTCTCTTCTCTTCTCTTCTCTTCTCTTCTCTTCTCTTCTCTTCTCTTCTCTTCTCTTCTCTTCTCTTCTCTTCTCTTCTCTTCTCTTCTCTTCTCTTCTCTTCTCTTCTCTCTCTCTCTTCCAGAGATATTAGACTGCAACTTTGAAAGCTTGAAATAAAAATGCTGAGAAAATATTTAAATACATATTTACAGTAATGCACCAGCACTAATATGTTGGCTCCTTTCCTGGAAAGCTATAGGAGCCTGTGATAACTTTTGGAGAGTCAGAAAATCTTAGAGGGGAGAGAAATGAAAAGCCATTGAAATAGGAATCAAATAGTTTAGCATGGAGATGGAAGGAAGGTTTTCTTACCCTTGACATGATTTAAGATTGCGTATTAAAACTCCAATGAAGGAAAGGAATTCAGTGTATATGAACACTGGCCTCAGGAAAACAGTTGGACTTGAAGGAAAGCTATTAAAATAAGAACAGCTGGTGGTTTTGAATTGGTGATACTTCCTTGTGCTGGCCTTATTTACAAATAAAAATGGTGGAGTTAGACTACCAGTGACGGGTTTGAAGATTTTGGGTCTTTTGGACCAAACACAGTGATCCAGGTTACATAATGATGGAGTGTTCAAACACATACGCTACTGAATAAACCGAAATTACTGGGTTTAAATGATAATTTTGATTCTGGATTAACTTTTGATTCTGGATTAAATTTTGATTCTGGATTAATTTTTCAGTGTGTCTATCAGATTTGTCTGTAATCTGAAGCCAATGTGTGATGAAAGTATATACTAAATAAACCTAGATATATTGCCCTTACTGGAAAAATCCACAGCTCAATTTCATGGTCATTTCATAATATATATATTTCAATAGCAACTTAAGTGCAACATAGAATCCAGGATTACTCCTTAAATATGTGTGACCAGTATGACTCAGATTAAATATTTTTCTCCCTTTCTGCTGGAAATCAAATAAGAAAATTCTGTGCTAACATTTAAGAAGTGGCACTGTCTAAGTTGGAATGACCGACATTTAAGTGGCAACCTGATAGCTATTTGCAAAAACTTAGAATCACAGAATCATAAAATTGTTTGGATTGGAAGGGACCTTAAAGATCACCTATTTCCAACCCTCAGACCTTCCAGTAGATCAGGTTGCTCAGTGCCCCATCCAGCCTGGCCTTGAACACTCCCAGGGATGGGGGGATCCACAGCTTCTCTGGGCAGCCTGTGCCAGGCTCTCCATCCTCACAATAAAGAATTTCTTCCTAATGTCCAATGTAAACCTGGAATCACTCAGTTTAAAGCGATTGCCCCTTGTCCTCTCAATATATGTCCTTCTCCAGCTCTCTTGCAGCCCCTTCAGGCATTGAAAGACTGCCATGAGGTCTCCCTGGAGATTTTTCTTCTCCAGGCTGAGTACCCCCAATTCCCTCAGCCTTTGCTCATAGGAGAGCTCCATCCCTTGCTGCAAGATTCATAAGGACTGTGAACTGGAATCATCAAAGCTTCTAAGGTTTAGACTGTGATAATAAACGAAGCAACATTTACTAATTATATCTAGGGAATGAGTATCATTAAGAATTGTGAATGCTTGTGCAGGAACTGAAGGCACAGGGACTCCTTAAAGGAAGCTTGAAAATTCAATTTAGAACTTTTGTTAGAACAGTTATTTAGAAGCCATTTTAACAGATGTGAAATATAACAATACTTCCTGTAAAAACTGGTCTAAGGAGGGGCAAACTGTAGTTCCCTGATCACATTCTTTGATCTTTTAGACTTTAAAAAGGGCCAGACACTTAAGGGGAGACTTTTGAGGACCTGAAAGTTTCTTGTCCTTGTATATGCCACACCCTTGCTGTTGCAAAGACAGATACAGGTGACCCACTCTATGAAAGGCCTTCTCAAGAAAAGTAGGGCTAATTTCACCAGTTTAATGAAGTGTTTAAGTGTTGGGATTTGCACAGTCAACAAAATAAACCTTATCTGTTGTTTTCTCCTTAAAGTGAGATTTCTCCTTTCAGACAAGAACTGAATTTGAGCCTCTTTGTTTTCATGGATACCAGATTTCTCATGTAAAGCTGAGACTTATGATGATCCATTGCAATTAAATCTATTAAACCTGTCAGCCCAAGGACTCTGCTGTCCTAGAACAACAAACTGAAACCAACACAGAGCACTGTGCTGCCTGCCTACTTTCTGAGTATGAGGTAGCCTTGAAGAAAACAAGGAAACTGCCTGGGCACCATGGCTGAACGGTGTTAATGGCATTGTGTGCCAGGATCTGCATTCTCTAGGGGTACCAACAGCTCCAGCTGACACTGTACTTGAAGCCTAAAAATGGCCAAATCTAAACATTTTGGGTTTTTCTGTGATAGCTGATCCCTGTTGGCACTGGCATGTTCTCCCTTCTGCCCCTTGTGTCCTGAAGAACAAAAAAGCTGATTGAAAGTGCCCCCCCCCCCATATCTGGGGGATGTTGTTCAGTCTTGCACACAGCAGTCTGGTCACAGAGAGATGCTGGGTCTGATTGTCTTCATTATCGAAAGCTGAATTAAATTTTTCATGATCAAAGAAGACTAAAATGGTGCCAGCCTACAGCTGATACACCGGAGTGTCGCAGACATCTTTTTATGAAAATCCTTTCTCAGGATTTTTTCCCTTCTGAGAAGCTGAGAGGCCTCAGATACAAAATGTAAACAATGGTTATCTGCTGCTGTGGAATGCAGCAGGTGGATCCGTGCTTGGTCTGGTGTGGATGTTTGGAATTAGTGACCACTCACAGCAGAGCTGGCTCTCTCTCTCTGTCTGAGCCACAGACCTTTGTTTTCATTCTTTTCTATTCTATTCTTAGCTTAGCTAGCCTTCTGAGATGAACCTCTTCCTTCTATTCTTTTTAGTGTAGTTGTAATGTAATATATATATATATATATATCATAAAATAATAAATCAAGCCTTCTGAAACATGGAGCCAACATTCTCGTCTCTTCCCTCATCCAAGGACCCCTGTGAACACTGTCATAATCAGAGGATTTCAAAGAGCTTCAGTGAGTGGGAGATAAAATTCAGGTTTTCCCTGAAGCCCAGCACCCAGCTAATCCACACAGGAAGATTTCCCACAGGAGTCCTCTCAAAATTATCAATATATTTCATGGTATATTGTTCAACATCCACACAGAAATCTCAATTTCGCTTTCAGTTGCATAAGATGCAGTTGCTTGGAATTCATAGTGAATGTTCTGAAAATTAATGTATTTTAAATTAAAAGCTATCTTTCTTATTTTCTGTCTTCTTAAGATAGAAAATTCATCATGATGTCTTCTAAAAGATTAATGGGAGAATCCAGCCAGGAGTAATTTCCCCAGGAAAAGTCTGTTTTGCCCATGACAGTAACTGGTGAGGGATCTCTCCTTGTCTTTAGCACTGCATGTGAACCTTTCAGGGTATTTTCTCCCTGCCCTGTCCAGCTGAGGAGGGCAGTGACAGATTGGCTTTGGGGGGCACAGGACATCCAGTCACTGCAGAGTTTCCTAAATAAAGAAACAAGCCAACTATGGGGGCTTCAGCAAGAACTGAACAACGAAGATCTCCCTGCATACTTGGCAACAGAAAGTGAGTAAATCAGGGTGGAGAAGCATCTGCTGCTTTAGAGATACTCTGGAAAATGCTAGAGAATGAGAAGAAAGTCTTAGAAGTGTGGGCGGTCTCTTCAAACTCCTCACAAAACACAATGAGGAGAGAAGGCTCTCCTAGCTGTTAGCTGCTCTTCAAAAGAGCAATTTTTAGGACCTGTAAGCACTTAAGTCTATGGCTTTTATTTACTTTAGGAGTTTCTCTTAGTCACTAAGTATTCTTTATAAATGGGGAAGGTCTATTCTCTAGATAAATTCAGAACGGTAAACATAATTCAAGTGTATGTTATTTCACTGTGGAAGTAGAGGCAGTTTTGTGTGCTTTGTTTGCCTTCAGTTTAGATGCCAGTTTTTCATTTTGAGCAGTTCAGAGCCTAGAGGAGATTAAGAGAAAACTTCTCTTTAAAGCACAGGAGTTTATACATGCTCCTAGGCCATAACTCCCCCTTTTATGGACAGATATGGTTCAAAAATGTTGATATCTCCTTATGCCTGGAACAACCATGCCTGGGTCCTCACCATACAGTCTTTGCCATGGAAACACATGCTTTGTCCCAGTGTGTCACCATTTCCAAGGGTCAGTCAACAAGGGTAGCAGGACAGATAGATACACAGCATTTACAACCAGACTCTGAAAATACATTTGATTACTGCTTGTCCTTCCTTTATCCTTCCTTTTTGCATTGGCAAGCTTGTTTCTGGGGCAAACATTGGCTTTTGCCATCTGTTTCTGTGTATCCAGGCTAACTCTGATCCTCATTATTTATGATATCAGAGCTAATATAATACAACTTGCCTCCTCTAGAAATCCTTTTTTGTTTCAGATTTCAAATGTTCTTTCCTAAACTTGGAAAAAGCTAGCACTACTTTGACTCAAACGCGATTGAAACCTTTATTTTTAATTTCCTTTACCTGACTCCTATGTCCTCTAAATTCCAGGTAACCACAATCTCACATAATCCTCAAACTCATTATCTCACATATCCTACAAAGCATGAAACCATCCTCATCCAAGATCCCCCTCTCTGTTTCACATATTAGACAAAAATGCTCTGCTTTTGCCTCAATATTTCACCGGCTTTATTTACAGCTCCCAGAAGCTTCTGTATCTCCACAGACATCAAACCCCTCCTTTTCTCTCTCCTTTTTAAACCCTCAATACTTGGTGGTGGGCAGATCATCTTCTCTGTGACAATTTTTAGTAATTTAATATTGTTTTCTCACTTTATCCGGTTCCCCAGCAGTAAGAGCTAGGGGGGTGAAGGAAAGGCAGGGAGAAGGCAAAAAAGAAGCAATGATTGATATAGAATAATAATGCAGACATCTAAAGCAAATATAAGTTATATTTAAAAGGTTTTCATCAGTTTTGGAAAATAGGTTTTCATCCTCACAAAAAAAATCCAACTCATAGTGTCAGTGATAAATACAGCACAACAGCATGTCCAGGCTGATCTCCCCATCACTGAACTATAGATTTTAGAAACCTCCCAAAAAGAATGTGTGTTCTTGTATCAGTCATGAGGTCATTTTCTCCATTTATTTCTGCAAACACATCTGTAATTACAAATGCCCTTTGAAGAAATGTTACAACTGAGTATATTTCTTCTAATTGCTGACTAACAATTGTCAAAATAAATGAGCATCAGAAATGTGGCAGCTTTTCTTTTTTCATTCTGTTTACTTCTATACTAATTAATTTGAGAAAATGAGTACATTTCAACAATTTGGAAAAACACTGAGGTCTTAATGTTCTTAATTTGTTGAAGTTTATCCTGCCCTCAGAGGGCCAGCATATTCCATGCATCACTTCAAATGTATATAGGACTTATTTTCAGTTTAAGTAGTGCACACACTGTTCCTAGGCACCTCACTGGGGTCAGAGATTATTTGAATCTTGCTGAAGTAATTTGACACTCAGTAAATTTTCAGGTAAATACTCTAGTTTTCATAAATGAATTTTTTTCAGGATACAGTGCTGTTGCATGACTACTTATTTTACTGGTGCTGCAAGTCAATATATTAATTACTGTCAAAGAAGGCAAGAAATCTGTTTTATCAGGATCTCATTCAGACTAATGCTAAGAATTGCAATTTTTATTTGATTCTGGTTCACTACCTTCTCTACAATTAGTGGCCACTGTCCAAAGCACAACCCCACTGAAGGACCACACTGCAAAAGCTAGATCACAAATAGAAGAAACTTCAGACAACTGAGAAAAAATGGTTTATAAATACTTCTAGATTCTTTTTCATTTGGTAAGTTATAGGACATTTAATTTAGAACTCCAGGAAAGCTTCAGCTAAACTCTAATAAGCAGCTCTAATTTATATGTAGACACTCAAGATCGCCATAAAACAGTCATTATTTTCTAATTATAATTGAAAATAACAATTTTATTTGATTGCAATTGGTATATAAACTTTAGGAGTTTAAAGCACATAAACAGTAACCTGATCATTTATTTGTCAGTAAAATAATAACTGTTTTGAAACTGATCACATTAAAGTGAAAGTGTCACTGATAAACCAATTATTGGGGAAACTCTATTTCCCTCTCAATCTACAACATTAACTTTATATTAGTTTAAGATAAATTTGTTAGTGTTACCTGCAGGGAAGAGGCAGAACATCTGTAGACCTAAATTTCTATAAAATCTGAATCCTGGCACACCAAGATCTATATTCTCAAATATTTCATTTGCTTCAAAGGTATTTAGGAGCCTAACTCTCCTGTTAATTCAAACAGTGGTGGCTGCATAAATTATATTGGCTGTTGAATCTTCATAATAATTTCAGAAAAACTTAGCTCTTTGGCCATCCAGATTATTTTGATAGCTTTAAGTCTTAATTGCAGTGAGCAATTGAACATAAATAAAGTGGGTCAGTGCTATCAAATCTTGGAGTAAATAATTCACTGAGTGTGCCCAGGCAGAGGGGCACAGGTGCCACATGGAGGAAAGGAAATTTGCTGGTTTTGTAAGGTCAGTGTTAAACCTGACTATTGCACAGAGATGCTGCTGCCATGGGAAAGCTTTGGGTGCTGAAAGAAGGTGTGAATGATTTGGGGTCTGACACAAGGCCAGGAAAATCAAGAGATGTCTTGCAAAACCTTTGTAGATCCTGAGGTTCATGATACGCCACCACCATTTCCGAGGGAATTTTTGGAGCACTGTAATATGAATGAGGCACAAAACACCCCACCAAACATAAGAGGAAAGGTCAGCATTTCTGCTCATTGAAGTGTCAGGGAGTTTTCTGAGAGTGCAAGCACTCACACACACTGTGCCAGTCTGCTCCCAGCCAGTGGCCAACCCACATGGACAACACAGATCTGTGTGGGGTGCAGGTGAGCTTTTTTACCTGACACTTAATCATTTTCTTGTACATGCATGTCTGGGCCACAATACTTTTTTTCATGTCCTTCAGAGAGCTCTTTATGAATCTGTTTCAAGACAAGAAGGGTTTGTTAAAATGCCAGCTCTGGACATCCTATTGCACACTCACAGAAACCCTCAGCTCACTTCTCCAGGTCTGTGAGGAGAGCTCTGCTCAGAAGGTGATGATGGTTTGAACTGCACTGTTTGAGAGATGTTTTGGTGCCAGAGCATCACTCTGTGGTTCCCTGACTTCTCTACCAGAAGCAATCTCACCACGGGTCCCTCTGAGGGAGACCTCTTGAGGAGATCCCCTCCAAGCCCATCCCAAAGGGTCCCAGGACAGCTTCAACCATCCTAGCCATGGCACAGCACAAAATAAATATTATGCCAGGAATTATCAGAAGTTAACAGGCAAAAGGCCAGCACAAGGCTGAAGACCTTCTCAAAACACACAAAAATTAAGGAATGCCAATGGAAGAGGATCAGTAGCTGAGTGTTTTGACTCAGTGATGTGCAGTGGACTCAATGATCTTGGAGGTGCTTCCCAACCTTGATTATTTAATGATTCTACAGTTCCATGAGCAAAGTACAGAAGGAAGTGCTTGGGTGCAATCTGCTCTCTATGCAGACTCACAATTCAGTCTGGACAAATTATTTGTTGTTTGTTGATTCCAAAGGAATTGCTTGACAGATTGTGCCGCAGATGTCATTGTCTAAGGGATTTTTTTTTCCCAACAGTTTTGCTTTTGGGGAAGAAAAATGAAGTGGCAAACAACATTTATTGTTGGTAGTTACCAGAGTTGTTCCTGGAAGAAAAAAGTGTTAAGAAGTTATGAGCTGGATAATAGAACTGCGTACATTTTTAATGCAGTGCTATTTCGTTTCATGGGGTAATAGATCTGCAAATGGGAATAAGAGGGCATTGTAGTCAGAAGCTTTAAAACACATTTAATTGGGAAATACTGAAATTATATATTGGTTTTGTAGGCTTTTCTCAGGGAAAACATTTATTGTTATTACTAACTTTTCCAAATGCAGAAAAAATTTAGAGAACAAATAAAAATCATGGGAATGCCATAAATTTCAAGATATCCACAATGGAATACAACTTTCTCACATTTTAATATACAACTATAGATATAACTGTTGGAAATACATGTTTATATAGAATTTATATCAAAACCCAACTGGATAAAGCAGATACAGATTTTCAGCAACTGAGGGCTTTGTTCCACTCTCACTGAGGTCAGCTGTAGAGCTACTGCTAATTTTGTTGGAAGCAAAATCAACCATTTTTCTTGAAGCTGGAGCTGCAATTTTGAGGAAACAACAAAATCTACTATTTTCTGGATGAAAATATTAATGGCTGGTGATTCAGTGCAGAAGAGTAAACTGACAAAGAGAATCATGCAAAAGATAAAAAAAAAGTGAGTGGAAACTTCTCAGAGGTGGTTGAAATAAGAAGTGTAATGAAAACTTTGACTCCTCTCCTCTCCTCTCCTCTCCTCTCCTCTCCTCTCCTCTCCTCTCCTCTCCTCTCCTCTCCTCTCCTCTCCTCTCCTCTCCTCTCCTCTCCTCTCCTCTCCTCTCCTCTCCTCTCCTCGTGGACAAGGAGACTCCACAGATGAGGGAATGCAGAGTGAACAGACAAATTTGTTCTTCTGCAGCCTGTGACCACAACATCTAGGGAAAGCCTCTGAGATAAATGATGCAGCTTAGTATATTAAAAGGGTTTGCTAAACACTGCCTTTTTATGCTTCCACTCATCCCCAGAAAGTCATTATCAAAGTCTACAATATGTCAGAGTCCTGCAGTCAGGAGGGGCACCAAGAGCTGAGCACCCAGGTTCTAATTAATGTGTGCATGTCCTGCTAGCATGTCTCTGGAGGTTGAGGTGGAGTCAGTTTGGCTTTTACACCTTCCCTTCCAAGCTCCAGAGAGACAATTTAAACTCTCCATCAAGTACCATTATTGAATATCAGATTAAGAGACTGAGACTTTTTTTTAATATGTTGTTAGTTTAAAACAAAGTATTTCATGTGCTTCATAAAACTTTCCACAGGGAATGCATCCCTGTGATTAAATTATTTTAAGAATTAGCTTAATAAATTATATGTCACCGTTTCATATTAAAAACTGTTTGTCTTTGAGTAGTAATCACTCTTTGAGTCAAAACAGAGCACAGCTGCAAATTACTACCATGGGAAAGTACTTAATAAACCCTGAATTTCAGCATTAATAGATTTCTTCTAAATATATTTAATTAAATTTAAACTTGAGATTTAGTAACAGAAAACTGCGACACATTTTAAAATCCACATTATTTTGAGGAAGCATATTTTCAATTTCCCAAGAAATTCATTGCTAACCAAGGCAAACCATTTCATCAACGTTAAATTATAGCAGCTTTCCCTACAACATAACCAAATCTTCACCTGTTTTAGAAATTTCAAGAATACAAATGGCCATATCTTTAGGTTAAGGATGGGATCATGGTTCGTAGTACCTTAAAGGTCCATATGACATATATTTGAGCCCAACATTATGTTCTTGGCTGTAATGACATGGTTGGACTCAGGCCTTACAGTGTTTTGCAGCCTGAGCAATACTGTCCTGAATTCATGAATAGCTTTTCTCCTACCAGAGGAATTACAGTTAGTTCTAGCATACTAAGCAAGCCTGCAACTGTCTAATATTGAAGTACTTTTTTAATTCAGCTCTGAGTACATTAGGACTGAATCACAATGTCTTTCTGCTGAAAGTCATCTGTCTGTTGCATGTGTGATATTATTAAATTATCTTGTTATCTGTCATTTCTATTTAGTCTCAGTGAGAAGCTTCAACAGTTGTCTCAGCCAAAATTACCAGAGAGTTTTTAACTAAAACATATTTCAGTGATCTTATCCAGAGTTGGTTTTTTTTTTTTTTTTGTTATTGTTGTTGTTTTCTTGTATTAAGGTCCCTTCTCTATCTTTCACATCACACCATGAGCAAGCCTTTGCTTTGCATTTCCTCAGACATGGTCCTGGGCTCCCTGACCTGCCTGACCCTGCTTGAACAGGGGTTTGGACCAGATGATTGCAAGAAGATCCCTTCCAGCCTTGATGATTTTGTGATTCTGCACCAAATACTTTTAATATTTTTTAAAGTTTCTGTTTCTCAGTGGTATCACATTCTACAAGTCCACTTCCACTAAGCTCAGAGTTTCTCATCACTGTGCTGATATCTTCACTGGGTTTACATTAATAAACTTTTTGCCTTTCTAATTACTCCCACCCTGGTCACACAGCTATGGTTGACAGGGACATGCACTCTAACAGCCACAGTGGTACAATTGATTTTGCAGGTAGAATCTCACAATTCTGCTTTTTCCAACAGCTGTGATCATCCCCATTCAAAGCTTGGACTCGACTGTGTTTTCAGATACCTCAAATATATCTGTAAATTTGTACTGGAGTGTTTGTCATAGAGTCCAGCTTTAGATTTCATGGCTCAGCAATGAAAACAAGGTTGCTACTGAGGCCAGCATAGATCCCAGTAATAAGAATTTCTCTGAAGTTTGACATTGTACTGGAAATAATGATGCAACTCAGCAATTAACTCCATGGCTAAAACAATTGACTGATTTGAATAATATGGGCTGAATTCCAGTCTCAATAATAGCTGGAAAAGCAATAATATAAATAAATATGGAACATAAAATACTTTATTTTGTATATGGGAAAGACTTAATTGACTTTTTACAACCATAGATATAGTTTTGTCAGCATGGGAAAAGACTTCATAATATTTCACGAGCCTAGGTCTTTTCTGATCATCTAGATGACCTTAACGATGGTGATTGGAGAGAGATCTGAGCCTAAAGATTGATCCCATATGCAGAAAATATTGCAGTGTTTTACAGAAATAAAATAAGTAAAGAGAGTATAATCAATACCTGGAAGCACAAGAGATACTTTGGATTTAGTAACATTGATTAAAACATGATTATTCAATAGCACACACAGGGGAAGCATAACTTTTCAGGAAAAATAAAGTATTCTATGTAATATCCGAGAAACAAGACAGAAAACAAAACTATTAAAACAAATCTTAGGAAATAGAATTTTTTACAACTGAAATATATAAAAATACAGAAGATAAGAATGAGGCTAATTAGAGCTAGTTCCTCCTTTACAGCATACAAATTGCAGTAGTAGTCACTGTCTATAGTCAGGGAGTCTTGTTCTTGGTTATGAAACAAAGACAGACTATTACACACTCTGGGTTCTGTCCATTAGTGTGATTAGCTTAAATACCATGTTAATTTTTCTAGATACACCAAGAGTTAGAACAAGAGTGGTTGTAGCTTACAGATGTCTCCTGTGCCCTTCTGACAGAGATTTACAGGCTCACGATTGGCAACACCTTTAGTACTGGTTAAGAAGTTACTGAGTTACATGTTTTATAGAAAAGTAAGAAAAACCCCACAACCCTGTTCTCTTTAAAATTTTGGGTTACAGTGTGCAGCAGTGTTCAGCTTTCTTTTTTGAGGGAATGTACATCTATCTTGCAAAGGATGGAGAGGCTTGGAGGTATCCTCCTAATACTTTACTGGAGTCCAAAATCTTTTGTTTCCTCCACTAAGAGAACCTGTGGAATAAGTTGAATCCAGGTCTCCTTCCCATCTCTCTGCATGCACAGGACTGATTACAGAAACATGGCTGTGTACCTCCAGATCCCTAAGCCTCTGTGTACACCTGCCCCAGGACAAAGCTCAACCCTTGGGTATTGTATTTGCATTCCCTCCAGATGAAGGAAGGAACAATGAATCTGACTCCATGTTTTAAGAAGGTTAATTTATTATTTTATGATACTATATTTTATTAAAGAATGCTATACTAAACTATACTAAAGTATACAGAAAGGATAACTTACACAATGCTAAAAAGATAACAATGAAAACTTGTGACTCTCTCCAGAGTACTGACATAGCTTGGCCCCACTTGGCCAAAGAGTGAAAACAACTCACACCAGAAAGCAATGAAACAATCACCTGTGGGTAAACAGGTGAAAAATCTCTAAACACATTCCACATGAACAAAACAGAGGAGAAGCAAATGAGATAATTATTGTTTTCATTCTTCTCTGAGGCTTCTAAGCTTCCCAGGAGAAAAATCCGGGGCGAAGGGATTTTTCAGAAAATGTAAATGTCACACTTGGGCACACAGGGTTGCACAGCAGAGTCCAGAGTGCTTGAAGAGATCTGAAATCTTGGTGAGAAAGATGTGTTCAAAATGTCCATTTCAGGCCTCTAACTGATGTCAGTCTTTTTTAGGTGCTTCCTTTTTTTTTATTCCAATGACATAGAATCATAGAATTGTCAAGGTTGGAAAAGATATTCAAGACCATCAAGTCCAACTAGCAACTAAGTGCTACCAGTGTAACTCCTAAACCACTAAACCACATTACCCAGTGCCAGGTCCAGATACCTTTTAAACCATCACAGAATGTCCTGATTTGAAAGGGACTCACAAGAATCATCAAAGTCCAGCTCCTGGATCTGCACAAGCCAATCGCACCATGAGCCTGAGAGCATTGTCCAAATGCTTCTTGAGCTCTGTCAGGTTTGATCCTGTGGCCACTCCCATGGGGACCCTGTTCCAGTGCCCACCCTCCCTGTGAAAAACCTCCTCTTGATATCCAGCCTAAACATCCCCTGAGTCATCTTCAGGCCATTCACTTGGGTTCTGTCACGGATCACCAGAGAGGAGATCCATACCTGCCCGTCTGTTTCCAGTCATGAGGAAGTTGAAGATCACAGTGAAGTCTCCCCTCATACTCCTCTTCTCCAGGCTGAACAGACCAAGTGACCTCAGCTGCTCCATGTATGGCTTCCCTTCCAGGCTCTACCCCATCTTTGTATCCCTCCAGAAGCTGAAAACTCCTTCACTGAGGGTAAACATTACTTAGCAACAATTAAAACAGTAGACTATTATCAAGCTTATTCACTTATCAAATCTAAAACACAGCACTGTACCAGCTACTCTAGGAAGAAAATTATCTCTATCCCAGCTGGAATCAGGGCACCCTGAAGGTGCACTCTTTCACACAGCCTTTCTGTAGAAGAGGAAATAAAAAACCAAGGAGGAGTTAAAAAACCTAGGAGGAGTTACCCTTTAAAAATGAACAACTGAAAATATCAAATCTCATTTGCTGCCAGTAGTTTGCTACCTCACCAAAAGTAACAAGCCTTCTCAGGTGATAGCATCATAATATTCTCCTAAGTGCCATGTGCAGTATTACAAAATCAGAGATGGACATTTCTTAGTACTTATGTTTTAGAGCTTAGTTGTGAACCTGTCAGGTACTTCTGAACTGTTTTTGTAAGGAAAAATAACAATACTTAGCATTTATATAGCACAGCACTGTTCACTTGTATAGTGCTTTCAAGTTATTACCCAATCAATCCTCTCAGTGTCCCTGTGCAGCAAAGATGTATTCCCGTACCCATTAGACAAATTGTCTGCACTACAAGGAAATATGTACCCTTGAGATCTCTAACCAGCTGAGACACACACAAAAAATTTGGATAAACTGCAGATTAAGTTCTTTGCTTAAGCTAGGGAGAGTTTTGGGATAGGCATTGGTGGTGTCAACATCACACCCATACCCTGCATTGTTTGTGTGACATCACCAACACCACCTGCACTTCTTATAGGTTCCTGTTGTTATAAACTACATCTATACAGCCAATTGAAATAGGGGGTGCAGCCTGTGAAGTAGGATTAGAGGAGTATTTAGGATCCAAAGAGCAAAATCTTGTCAGTGCTTCTGATTGGGATGGGTCACTGAGACGTAACACTGCCAATGAGAGTCCTTGTTGATATGCAGCAAAACCACACTGGGGATTATGCTGGCATGGAGGCAGGAATGGTGTCAAAGCTGTGTGTGGAACTGTTTTATCTAGTGGGATGGAAGCAGGCTGGCATACAGACTTTTCTCATTCTTGATTAAAAACAAAGATGGACCAAATACTAGAATCATACAATCATCGAGTGATTTAGGTTGGAAGGGACATTAAATATCATGAAGTTCCAATCCCCCTGCCATGGACAGGGATGCTTTTCAGTAGCCCAGGTTGTTCAAAACCCTATCCAACCTGGCCTTGAACACCTCCAGGGATGTGATTTCCATCCACAGCTACTGTTCCAGTCCCTCACCACTCCCACAGTTAAGAATTTCTTCCTTTTATCTAACCTAAACCTACTCTATTGAATTTTAAAGCCATTCACCCTCATCCCATCACTAGATGTCCTTGTAAAACAAGCCCCTCTCCAGCTGTCTTGTAGTCCTTTAGGCACTGGAAATTTGCTAAAAGGTTTTTCCAGAGCATTCCCTTCTGAAGAATGAATACAGCCCAATACTTAACATGCCTGAACTTTCCAATAAAACTTGTGTGTTTGGAACCCATTAAACTGTTCAATTTTTTTATTTTTATCTGACTTTTGCTAGTGCTCCAGACCTTGGATATCTGGAGCTACATGTCTGATTTTATCCACTGAAGAAGACTAGAATGTAGGTTTTGAGGAAAATAAAAAGTGTTAGAACATTTCAGGATAAAGGAGAGACTTGGTATCTTTGCCTCTTCATATTCCTGGTAAAAGACTTACAATGACTACTTTGGATGTAATAAAATACAGTGACTCTTATAACAAATGACAGTAAGGAAATATCCAAGCCAGAGGCAAAGGCATTCTTTAGTTAAGTTGTATGTACCTGAGTTGTCAAAACTGGCTAAGAGCAGGAGAATGGAAGAAGACTCAGATCATGTTATATAAGACCATGAGAAAATGATAACTTTTCTCCAATCTCATTTTCCCTAAAGCATTTAGTTCTCCTGCCAGAGATTTGTTAAGGAAAGTTTTAGATATTTAGTTGTTACAGAATCACAGCGTGGTTGAGGTTGGAAGGAACCTCTGGAGGTCACCGATCCAACCACCCTGCCCAAACAGGGACACCTGGAGCCAGTTGCCCAGTACACTGTCCAGACAGTTTTGGAATATCTCCTAGGATGGAGACTCTGTAAGCTCTCTGTGCAAGCTCTCTGTGCAAGTTCCAGTGCTCCATTACCCTTCAAGTAAAAGAATTTCCTGATGTTCTGTTGGAACATCATGTGTTTGTTCCCACTGCCCCCTGTGCTACCCCATTTACTGGGCCCCCACTGTAAAGGGTTAATATCCTGCTTGTGTCATGGCTATTACAGCCGTGATGGTCAGAGGACACAGGCAAAACAAGAATTAGAGGCAGCTATAACCTGTTTTATACGACCAACTGGGATAGTTGAAAAACAAGAGAATAACTTTTTGGTAAACAAATACTCCCAAAGGATTGAAATAGATCTTTACAGGCAAATAGAAAGTTGGCTGGCTGTTATTTACCCTCAGAGCACTGCAGTTTTACTCCCCATGGACTGCCTTGGAGCCTGACTGAATAAAAGCAAAGCTACAAAGACTGACTTATATGTACAAATCTTGCCACATTCCCCCTTGAGCAGATGTATGTTGGACTGTTGCTAATTCAGAGCAGAAAAATCAGGATGGAAAAGAGCCAAGTGTTCAACTCTTATTTTTGAAAAGTGCTCTACTTCTCATAATGGAAAAGTTTTACATATTTTCTTGTCCAGAGACAATGAGGCAAATCAAGAGTCTTCAAATAAAACTCAATTTCTGAGCATCAGAACCATGTATCTCTGCTTAACAAAAGCCTTTCTGTCCTGCAACTGAAAGATATAAAATTTGTGTTATGAAGTGAAAATCTCTGAAGTTATTCTTGCTGATGTCTTTGTAGAATGACAAAGTTTAGATTCTAGCTTTTTTTGCCAGATTAGAATCAATTCAGCACAATACCACTGATTTCAATTGAGTTATACTGAATTGTATCTATGCCACTGAGAAAATAATGTGACCCAAAGACTACAAGACTATATTGTCATGAAAACTATAAGTTGATTAGAAATAATCTTTTAGGAAGAGAAAGCCATGGTAATTGAGAAAAAAAAAAAGAGAAATTATGTTTGTGTGTTTGGCTTAATAAAGGATTCAAGTTCAAATTTTTCATTTGCTCTTAAAATATTCATTTAGAAAAAAATCTTTATTGTAAGTAATGTAAGATACATTGAGGAGATTTGTTTTTTTGATTGCTTTCTTTAACAATTCAAATAATTATTAAATTCTGCTATTGTCCTGAATACCATTGGTTGTTTGTTTCAGTGATGGTCTTGCTAAGAGAGGAATTCTGTGTCTGAAAATTACTATACTGAACTGTTGATCTGTGTGAGTAGGTATTGTTTGAAGGGTTTGAGTTTTTTTCCCAGAGGGACAAGAGGATCTTAAAGAGTCTTTCCTGTTTCAGAAGGTCAGATTTTTCTCTTGGATAAGTTGGTCTGGGATAGGACTAAAAAGAATTAAAACTAACCCAATGGCTATTTTCTAAATCTACAGGATGCGCAAAAATCTGACAAAATTTTTTAAAAATCCACAAGTACTTGAAGTGGATTTTTTTCAATTTTACACTATTAATAATTTTACAAAGGGTTATACTGTTATTTAAACCGTCCAATTAACTCAGAAAAAAAATCCATATTTTCCTGATACAGGATTCTGCTACAGATAACGAGGTTAAAAATACTGTTCTTATTGAATGAAATTAAGAACAACTGCTTATTTTAAGACTCCAGATCTGTTTGTTGTTAGTTTGTTTGGGCTTTTTTTCCAGTGAAAGGTAATGAATTTTACCCTTCTTTTTCTTCAATTCTTTATCACATTTCTGGAAGGTATTATAAACATTGCATATAATTCTGCTCAATTATTTTTCCTTCATAGTTGCAGGTCATGCATAGTTAATCTCTTTTTCCAAAACTTTCTATTTCTTAACCCAAATTAATGCCACCACCAAAAAATACAGATGTCTTAGAGAGACAGGAGTCTCTGCAGTGGTTGAAAGGAATGAGTAAATGATAAGGCAAATTTTCCATGCAAAGAGGGATAGGAATAAAAATATGTAGCACTGAATAATGTAGGAATCTAATACTGAGAGAGTGGACACAGAAGCCTTTAAAAAATATCCACTGGGGAGGTCTTCAGGGTCTCTGTGATGTGGCCCTGGCTCCAAGAATTTCCTGCAGATTAGATCAAGAAAAGTTTAAGAAAAGAAAAATTTATTCAGTCCTTTCAGTCCTTGGTTTGACTTCTGGTACAACCTGAGACTTTTGGGGATCCATTTGCCTGAAGCCTGAGGAAGATGGTTATGTAATGCCAGTGTCAATGCTTAAGCAGTTTCATCCCATCCTTAGCTTTGTAAGCAACCTGTAACTCTCTGTCTCTTCTCTTTGCTAAGGAAAATGCTGGGACTAATTTCTCCTTCTATTAGCCATTAGCATCTAGTCTAAACAGATAATGTAACGCTCTCTCCAGCCAGAGGGGAGAGAGAGGGCTTGCTACAGAAAATAGGAATAAGCCACCCTTCACATGTGCCTACCAGTGACCCAAATTACTGTCTTTGCCAGTGTAATTAATTGTAATTGTCTCAGGTTACAGTGATTCTTACCACAAAACCCCCATCATCTTTATACAATGTGTAAAATGTGCAGGACCACAGTCTGTGATAAAACTTGTTTTGTGGCTTTTCAGTCATTTCTTCAAGCATTTCAGGTCAGACAGTAATAGTATCATGTTCTCTTATACTTTGCTACTTCACAAATCTTTTTTTAGCTGCAAATTTTGCAGGCAAAGTTCATTAGCTGATCCCCACCATCACTTCTCCACTTCCCCCCTGCCCTTGTCAAATAATACTGGGCCATTGATGAACTCCTGGGGTACCCAAAGAGAAACACCCTGAATATTTTCCTTTCAAAACCTGGATTTTTAATTTTCTGTGCCTTGTGTTTAATACCTGATGTCTCTATTCTCACCAAATAAATTAGTCTTGATAAAATGCTATGGGGTAGTCATCCAAATGATACAAAGAAATCTAGTCCCACCAGCTACATTTATGAGTCATACCAATAATTTCTTTTTAAATAAGAAAAATATGGAGATGTTTCTTTGATCAAGCCTGTTTTACAAGAAGTGACAGTGAGTGAGATGAATATTATCAATAAAGATGGAGAAGGAAACAATGAGTTTATTACTACAGGCATAATTTTCGTAGGGATTTACATCTGACTGCCTAATCTCTGGCTCAGTGAAATATTGTATTATTATATTATAAAGATGATTATTATATTATAAGGATAATCCCCCAGAATGTGGGAATTTCCCTGTTTCTAAAAATGGGTTCAGATAAACTCAGTTATGAAGGTGATTAACTAATTCTTTGAAAACATCATGAGGGCAAGTTACTTGAGTATACTTTTTGGAAAATATTTAATTTGAAGAGCCTATGATTTGTTTTATTACTATTACAATCCTATGGGGTTTTTTATTATTCCACACTTACTACTTTAGATCATGGATACTTCTTCATTATGTGTTGTTTCATCTGTAATTCATTTGCAATTCTAATTCCCATCCATTAATTTTTCTCAAGATGGGCTTTGGATAATACCTTGCTATTTTCTTTAACCATATTATCATTGACTCATTTGTCTCTTCTATCAGTCACTGGCAGATTTTAATTTGAAACTCATATTCATTGCCCTTTATGCTCTCATTTTCAGCCTCATCTATATTTTTAAGTATTTTAACATTCAGGATAACATACTTTGCTCACTTGTGGGAAAGCATAATTTACTCAGCCAGACCTGCAAAGAAAGGAGAAAAAAATTTTACATTTTTAATTCCTTGTATCAAAATATTGATTAGGCAATACCAATTAGACAAATTAATTTATATCAGAAGAAATTGGCACTAAATTTCTAACTTCAGTAGAAACTAACTTCAAATGATAACTAGAATTTTCCATTAAAACCACCATAATTTAGTAGATATGAACATTTTTAATGAAAAAAATTAGTTTTATACAAATTTCCCATAGAAGTGTTTTATCAAGTAACAGTGTTTACCCTCACCTTATGCTGTGATTTTTCAGTGTTACTTTCACAAGACAAATGCCCACACCACACTTTTTGGAGAGTCTCAGAACCTGACATGGGGTCAGGGGCTTCTCTTGCAGATTCACCAGCAGCAGGTTGGCATCATGGACACTTGTCCACTGTGTGGTCAGGATATCACACAGAGCTTTTTTTTTTTTTTTTTTTTATAAATTATAATAGTTAGCCTTTCCAGCATCTTGCATCTCTCAGAATATCCTTCCTTCTGTGCTCTAAATACCAGCTCTTGCTAAATGAACTTCATTATGCATAGAAATAAAGATTGGCTGTGCTTTCTGGAAAAAGTCCTAAATTGTCAGAGACTGCACATGAAGCCTGAGAGCAGGAGCTGCTGGGGTGAGGCTCCATCTGGGAAGGCAACCCATGCATATGGAGGAGAGATCATAACCTGAAGATTAACATGATAAAACACTGCTGCAAATTTTCAGCTGGAAAGACAGAATTGCTCTCCACTAAGACAATAAATTAGATGAGGATTCACATGCAGGGTTAATGGTAATATCTGTGGTGTCACAAGCATGCAGTAATTACAGCTGTGAAGATGAGCTCTGTTGTAGCTGGTACAACAGCTAATTATTTAGTGCTGCTGGAAATTCCTTCCAAAACACTGGAGCTGGGGTCTCAAATGAGGAACTCTGAAACCATTTTCTGTCTTTCTGTTTAATACTTGTTAACCTCTTTAATCTCTGTGCCAACAGGCACCTGATTGTGCACAGCAAGGAAGGAAGGAAGGAAGGAAGGACAGAAAACCACAGAATTCCAGAGGGGGTGAGGGTCACCACGAAGCACAGTGTAACACCTGCTGCATATTTAGGCAGTCTTCAGCCCAACAAAGCCCAGCTAGGGAAGACCAGCTCATTCCATAGGGAAACTCAAGTGTCAGGATGAGAAATCCTGCTGCCTAATGCGGCCTGGGGGAGAGGTTCACGGTCTTCCCAGTGGTGCTTCTATTTCAGAACTGAAATGTCTGTCTCACCTGTACCATCACAAGTAGCCCTTCCTCAGATAGGTCCCTGCCAGAGCAAAGAGGCAGGGACACTCCTGAGGGAGCACAGCCTGTGCATGACACTCCCCAGTGCAGTGACACAAAGTACTGCAATGGAAATACTGTAAGAGGCAGGCACCAGTGGGGCAAAACCAGTAGGAAGCAAAGTTTGGCAGAAATAAACCAGTAAAAAGCAAAGGGTGGCAAATAGACACTGATAAGGACATAAAGACAGAAGGAATACTTTATGGACAAGACCCCAACCTCCTGTGCCCCTTAATCTCACCAAATGAATTAGGACAGACCAAGTGGAACCTGTAATTAAAATGGTTTGGGCTTAAAATGAGATTGGAGAAAGAGAAGAAATTATGTTTGGTGATTTTTTTAAATATTGATTTTTTTTTTACTCTACACATGAATGAGTGATAAGAAATTGTTATTAATTTGCAATTAATTTTCTGAGTTATTATTGTTTTGTCTGCAACAAAGTCACTATATGGTAATTTTTATAATCTTCTTAGTGTCTTGTTGTCTAAGAAGCATTGAATTATTGCCTAGAAGGTCCTAGCATTACATGGGGAGCACAAAGACATTTGGTGCCTTAGTTACCCCTTCAGTGCAGTGTGGGACTGTGGCTGTTGTCAGCAGTGTCACATCCTGGAACCAGCCTGTTCAGCCAAGAGAGCAGTGTGGTCACAGAGATCCATAAATTGACACTGAAAACAGGAGATGGGGAAGAATAAGAATTTCCTGTCAAGTCAGTTTGCTTTTTGAACTAAAACTACATTTTACAAACACAAAGTCTGTAATTACTACCCACAGAATCATTTGACTCTTTGAGTGCTGAACTCTGTGACAAACAAAGGCAGGAGATACTGAGGTAAATGGGCATTTGTATTTATACTCTTGCACTTCCACATAACTCTAACAAAGAGGGAATTTCAGGGCAGCTGGAATGCTCATGAAAACTTTCCTGTGACCCACCCCTTAGATACTGGCTGGGATATTATTTACTGGGCTACAGCCTACTGGGACACAGTCTCTCACTGGCTCTTCTCTTGAGCCTCCCTCACAACAGGATTGCACTGAAGTCCACCCTCCTCAACCAGAACAAGCAGCTGGCCACAGTCAGTTCTGATCCTATTGCTGGATTTTGGGAATCATTCTCCCTGGTCGTGAGTCTCCTATACTGAGCTGTGTTCCTATCAGGAATCTTCTTGGCACAATAAACTCTGGACTTGCCAAACTTCTTTGTAATCTGCTAAACTCCTTCTTGTAAGTCCAATATTCACCTACAAGTCTGATTTTGACAGTAATCTCAAGGTGACCTCTGAGGACAAACTCAGTTATAGCCCCTGGGATTTTCCTAAACAAAACAAGACAGGAATTCTGATTACATTCTTACCATTAACTTATATTTTTGTTCTTAAACCCACTTTTCAAGTAACAATCTTTCTTGCTTATCTTATGCCACCACATCAGGATAATAATAACATCAGGACCTGAAATTAGGCAGGGTTTCTTTGAATCAAGGAAAAACAGTTTCTGGATTCAAAACCAGATTGGGTACACACAACAGCAAAATCACCCCCAAGAAGTCACAACAGCAAAATTTTCTTTATAGGATTGTCAACACTCTGACTCAAACACCATTTGGAAGTCAAGAGGTTCAGCCACCTCCTCTGGGTGCTCCCTTCCAGCAATGGGAAAAGCATCCCAATCCCTCCTGAGTGCACAAGAGGGTCAGATGCAATCACAGTTGGAGCAATACTGTCTTTACAGTCTTACTCCAACTGTGCTGGCCAGGCTCAGTGCTGCCTCACAGGGAGTTGTGAACACATAATCTGGCTCACAATATTCCCTTTTCACCATGCAATATCTTCCCCTTTACTACCCTCACCCTTTCCAAACAGGTCATTTCCGGTTATCACATCCCCATCAGCACTGGTTTTGAATCTTATTTGGTGTTTATGTTATAGTTTCTGTGATAACTTCTGACTTTGACAGTGATTTTGTCAAGCTCTTTCCTGTCCTGTTATCAGTAACATCCTGCTGTTTCTCATTTTGCTGTCTTGTTAGAGGCACCACAGGTCAGTGTAGGCCATCTGCATGCACACTGCTTCCCTTTGTAACCTGCAGCATCCTGCAGCTCCTCGTGTCTTTATCTTGTCAGAGGCACCACAAGACTGAGTGAGCCATCTGTACATGCATCTTAACACATACCTGTGCCATCTGCTGCTCTATTAACAGGCAGAGGTAAATAAAATATACAGCCGGCAAAAATAGGCATTTCTTTTGTAAAGAAGGTGAAACTGAAAAAATAATGGCCATTGTACTGAGGAGCCCAGACCTGGACACAGCACTCCAGAAATGGCCTCATTAGGGCTGAGTGAGGGGGAGAATCAGCTCACTCAATCTGCTGGCCACACTCTTCCCCATGCACCCCAGGACACACTCCTGGCCACAAGGACACTGCAAGCTCATGGTCAACTTGTCACAGCCCAGACACCCAGGTCTTTCTCTACAGAGCTCCTCCCCAGTGGGTCAGCTGTCAACCTGTGCTGGCATGTGGGGTTTTTCCTCCTCAGGTGCAAGAGGAGGAATAACCCCACACTTGCCCTTGTTGAACCCCATTAGGTTTCTCTTCACCCAACTCTCCAGCCTGTCAAGATGAAGGTGAATGAATTCCAGTAGCTACAGCTGCATTCTACTGGATCTTTATTCACCTTTAAGGTCATGTTTGGGCATCTTTTAATGTTTTTTTGTTGATATGAAGTTACAGTGTACCTTTATATCATATTTCCCACTCAGTTCCAGCCCTAGTTCCCACAACACCCTAAAACCCAGTCCCAGACCTACTGTGGAACACAAAAAGAGCCAAAAGGGCAGGTTCTGTCCAAGTGGGTATGTTTGTCTCTGTGGAATTATAGAGACACCATAACTGTCCTTTCCCATGCAAGGAGGGCAGAGTGGTCAGTCCTTCATAAAAGCTGATCACCACAACCCCTAAACAGAGGTGATGCACTAACACTGCAGCCAGTGCTCTCCTGAAATAAGGCTTCCACAAATTGGCTTTAACAGGCTCTTTCAAAGCACCTGATTTATGCAGGTTTTATTTAACATGTGCCACTAGCAAAACAATGATCGGTTTGTTTTCACTCAGTACATTTTAGTTATAGTTAACTTCCCAGAGACAAATTTAATTAGCGATCAATTCTCTCTCAGTGCTCTAGACTTCAAAAAGCTTTTCCCCTCACTGGGGCTGCACAGCAAAGTGCATTGTAATTAGAAGCAAATGTGAGATCCCTGACTTTTCTTATTTAGAAAGAGTAATAGAAAGGATCAAATTGCTTTCTCCAAGAGAAGAATGAACTAAAAACAACACAGTAAATTGTCAAGACTTGCTCAGTATTAATGCTTATGTGTTTATAGTCATAACTTTCAGCCAAAATTGTTTTAGGACCAGCCAAGGGGTCAGTAGTAGCTAAGAGGTCAGTCCAGAAGTCAGGCAGAAATAAGCTGCTGAGAGAGAAGCAGAAGACTTTATTCAGCTCCATGGAGTCACTGTCTCTCACTTTGGATTTTGTCCTGCACAAGAGCTTTCAGGGTCTCTCCTCTTCAGTGTGTGCATTTATATTACCTAAAGCCACAGGTCTATGGTCCTGCATGTTCCTTCTTGCTAGAAAATGAAGCTTCTCCAGACACAAACTCTGTGGAGATGAACACTGCAGTTCCTCTGTCTCTGTTTGCACCAGGAGATCCCCTCTAGCTACAGGGAAATGATCCAGGATAATGTCAGCGGACATCTCATTATGCAGGTTATTGCAGCCTCTGTCTGAGGTGGTTGTGCTTCTCTGATCCATAACACATTTTCCAGAGAAATGATGCCTCTGTGCCCTTGAGGCAGCACAGTAACTCATTGTCTTTTACACCACACACACTCTGAAGCTGTGAAGTGCTGTGAAGACCAAGGTATGCCTTTTTTCAGGTCTCTAGCCCTGAGTGCTATTGCTCTGATCCTGCAAAGAAGACTGTGTGCACAAGACTTTTTTTCTGGTCTTGGTCAAACTGTCTGATAAAGGCTGCTGAGCTGTGTTCTGCAAGCAAAACTTCTGTGCACTGCATGCAGCTTTGCCTGGGGAAATGCCATAAACCCTTAGCAAGACATATTTCACTTGTGTGAGGATTGTATGTCAGAGATAATGGGCCTAGTTTGAGGATGGCCTTTTACAGAAAGTTTAATATCATGCACTGGGCTCCTGTGATGGGTCTTCTGCCTTTTATGCTTGCAAACAGTATCCCCCAGGCTATGCCATCAACTGAGAGGCAGAGAATTGTTTGAGGTTGTCTCTGCCTGACAAAGTCATGATTTAATCTTCATCCATTACCTTGATAAGCCTGAAAATAAGCTGCAGACACTCCAGAATGTTCTGGGATGATTCTGATGCGTATAGTGTCAATTCCTTCTCTTTTTAATAAAGGTGATGTAAATGTTGCCTTGCTTAGTTTGGATTTTTATTCAATACATTAGAACTAAGCAGTCTATAGAACTTGTATTTCTGCTAGTGGTTTGTTCAAATAGGAGGAAATACCATTTCTGGTAGTTTTAAGTGATGCACTTGTCAGGAAAAAAAATATCTAAGGATTCTTACCAAACAATTCAAACAGTGTTTTAAGCCTTAAACCAGTGCTTGGCTATATCTGCTCTTCCAAAACACACTACCAATCAATTCTTAGAGTAATTTGAGACCAAATCTTGCTCTCTTTTATTACCATTCCATATCACTCATCTTTGTGAAAGGCTTCCAGAAGTTCAGCTCATTATAGAGTGGACCAGTCGCCTACAAAACCTTGTGCAAGCACTTTCCACAGGTAGCCACTGTCTGATAATAGTTTCTTTCCCAGCTGCCCAGACATGCTCAGCACCACAGGTTGTACCAAAGGTCAGGATGAATCCTCGTGCCAGATCCAGCCGGGTGCAGGCTTCTTTTCTATC
Organism: Molothrus ater; assembly: GCF_012460135.2. NCBI lineage: Eukaryota > Metazoa > Chordata > Aves > Passeriformes > Icteridae > Molothrus > Molothrus ater. The sequence goes on along the minus strand of NC_050478.2, from coordinate 145,920,315 downwards.
CATTGTCAGGCATGAAAGATGATCTATTTGCTTCAACTTCAAAACTTCACTGTACTTCAAAAAAAAAGTCTCGCATCACTATTTTATAGACATGCAGATGAGGTCTGGAGTGTTTAATCCATTCTCCTTGTTCACCAGCTGGAGGTTTTTCTTTGACCAGGAAGCATCAGGGGCTGCTTTTACTCAATTCATGATGGGTGTCACCAGAGGCTCCTTAGTCAAGGTACAAAAGCTTACAATCACATCAGTATCCAGTACTTGTGGAATGTGTTACAGGACATAAGAGAAGTTAATTTTTACAGAAGATGACACTGCAACACAAAGCAGGGCAGTGAATTTTGCAGGGACACAGCAGAGCAGTCACAGGTTTCAAATAGCTCATTTCCCTTTCCATGTAGTCATTTAGACATGCAGAGAGCAGAGTTCCTCTAGGAAAGAGTTCACATAAAAAATATTATTTGCAAAAGATGGCCCTGACTAAGCAGTTGACCTTTTTGGGTAGGATTGCAAGGATAGGGACTTTGGTTCCAAAATGAGCATCTGACTGCTGCCAGAACTGGCTTTTGATGCTTTTTGACTTCTCCAGACTGACTCTGGAAATGTGAAATTACAAAGGCAGTATGAGTAGTTTTTGACATACAAAAATTCACTTTTTGATTTGAGAGAGAACAAAATAAGGTTTACAAATGCCCTTCATTTTTACTTTTTTTTTCTTTTTAATCAAGTATTTCTTACAATGAGCATGTAATACAGTAGTTTTCAAACTTTTCTTGTTTGTAGGGATGTCAGGGAACATTTGTTACTGTAGAGATATGTGTAGAGTCCTAATGTCATGCTTTTCCCTGACACCAAGCCCTGGTGAGCACCCTTCAGTTGCAAATTTGATATCGTAATTCCTTAGGACTAGTTAGAAAAATCACAACTGAGAGTTCAGGAGATTAAATGTTTTTTTGTGTTTGAGTTCTTTCCATCATTACTTTTTTCCCTTTAAAAAAACCTCAGGCACCTTCTTTTTAGCAGCTTTTTGTTTCCTCCCCCCAAACTCATTTCATTTACTGCAATATTAAGTTTGTTAAGCCCTTGATCTGAAAAGCTGACAGCTCATGTATTGATTAGCCACCCAGCTATGCTGCAGCAGTGTTTTCAGCTTACAGCCCTGTCTCAGCTGCTCCAAGTTTATCTAAAACATGCTCAGAGTCACAGCATTTGAAAACTGATGTGAATGGAGGGGAGGGCTGGACAACACTGTGAATTACACAGCACAGGAGAACACACATGAGGTGTTTTTGTAAAGAGAGGAGAAAAGAGAGGCCAGCCCAGTGTGTCAAGCATGCAGATGGGAGGCACAACATCTCTTCATTAGTTAGGGTTCAAATGCTTCACTGTCAATGCTGTGCAAGTGAAGCAGGAGAATCTTATCAACTGCATGGCTCAGAGGCTGAGCTGCAACTAATAACAGACACCTTACACTGGAATTTCTGACAGGCCTTGCTCCATCCTTCATGCTAATGCTGCGTCCAGGTTCTCTACACCAATCTTAATTCAGTGATTTCTGTGAAGGATGTGCCTGGTGCATCCCCAGCAGCAGTCAGTACATGCAGGAGCCTTGGTTCTGCTGATGGGATACAGAGCTATAAAAACCTCTTAGTTTTGCTTGTACCTGTGATGTGAGGAGAGGCTGAGGGATCTTGGACTCTTCAGTTCAGAGAAGAGAAAGCTGGGGGAGAATCTCAGCAATGTGTACAAAATAATATAAATATCTGATGGAAAAGGGTGAAGAAGAAAATGAAGAAGAAACAGCAGCCACACTCCTCTAAATAGTGCCTATTGAGAGGGCAGGAGGAAGTGAGAACAAATTAAATATGTGAAGTTCCCTTTGAACACAAGAAAACACTTTTTTTTTACCATGCTGATAGACTCTGAAGCCTCAAATCATAAAACAAGTATGAAACAAACCAAACACTAATCACAGTTCATGGCTAAGTAAAGGAAAATCTATAAGACAGAGTAATGTTAAAGAAAAAAAACAAAAAAAACCCCAAACCAAACAAAAAAAAATTAATTATGTACACAAATCAAACAGCAAAGAGAATTTATGTGTACAGCTAGGACAATGACCAATTGTTGTGGTTTTGAGCCCAACTGGAGATAAAACATTATACACCCCCCATTTGAAATCATTCTTCCTCCAGGTCACTTGATAGAGAATTGATACAGTTAGAAGGAAGTTAACTCTACCCCAGCCAAAACTAGCACACCCATCCTGCTGACTGCAGAAAGCATTTAAAAATCGTGTTACTTTTAATGAGAAACAATTTATTAGGAATCAGAGCAGGGTGTACTTTTTCTCTGCCCCATCTTTTCTAGAACAATGTGAAACCCATCCAGAATCAGAGAAAACAGGACTGTGAGGGGCTGTGAGAAGATGTCCAGTTCATGCTCATTGTGGTGTTAACTATACCAAAATGGATGGCAGCATGTTGGACTCTCCATCCCTCATGTTTACTGTGCCAGGGCTTAGCCTCCCTACTCAGAAAGGTTTTCCTGATGTCTAGTGGATTCCCGTTTTGTTTCAATTTAAGATAAACCTTGTTCATCTCATTGAACATGGATAATATATCTGCAGTTATTTATCAAAATTTCTCTTTAAATTTAAAAGTTTCTAGGAAAAAACAGCTGCAAATCCTTTGATTGTTTTTTGTACTGATTTTGCCCTGGATAAATTTCTTCACAGTGGCTATTGTGGGTCTTTATTTTGTTCTGGAGATAGTGTGGCTTACGCAGTGATGTTTCAGCTCCTGCTGAGCAGCACTTGCACGGCATCAAGGCCTTTTCTGCTCCTGACATTGTCTCAGCAGTGCATAACCTGGAGGTGCACAAGAGGATGGGAGGGGACACAGCTGGGACAGCATACCCCAACTGACCAATTTCCATATGAGATGATGCCATGCTCAGCAACAAAACTAAGAAAGAAATTTGTTGTGGGGGAAGAGGGCAGTGCTTGGGGACTGTTTGAGCAGTGGGTGGCTGGTGGTGAGCAATTGTTTCCATTTGTATCACTTGTCTTTTTTGGGTTTTATTTTCTTCTCTATTTTTTAAAAATCTCTTTTCCCTTACTATAATAGTAATAATAATAATAATAATAATAATAATAATAATAATAATAATATAATAATATTATTATTATTATTATTATTATTATTATTATTATTATTATTATTATTATTATTATTATTATTATTATTATTATCAAACTGCTTTTAGCTCAAGCCATGTGTTTGTTTTCAATTTTGCCCTTCCAATTCATTCCCCTATCCTGAGGCAGAGGGGAAGGGGGTCTGAGTGAGTAAGTGTGTGGCACTTAGTTGACAGCTGGTGTCAAACCATGACAGTTTTTTTCTAGATCACTTAATTTACAGGTGTTTCCATTCTTGTCAGGCAATACTGGTGTCCTGTCCCACAGAATAGCTGATGAAATGTTTGGAAGGTACAACCTCCCAAAGGGCATTTCATTACATGTCATTCTAAAGTATGGATGGAGCATGCCCTTGCTTCAACAATGTGGTCACCAGAAATGGGTCTCAGTTGACTCAAATCAGTAGTCTAGATCTGTTGTCGTGAGTTGTTTTTTAACTGGTAATAATTAGCATTGACTCCATGATTTACAGAAGACTGATCAAGCTCTTTATTATATTATATCATTATTTAGAAACTCATTGCTTTTATAGACAGTTACAATACACCTGGACCTAGCTGGTCCTCTAATCTAAACACCATCACCACTGGCTAATTAAGAAACTACCCTTTGGTAAACAAATCTCCAAAACACATTCCACATGTTCACAACAACAGGTGTAGCAAGTTAAGATAAGAATTGTTTCTCATTCTATTTTCTGATTTTCTCACAGACTTTCCCAGTACGATGCCTGGAAAAGTTGTGCTCCTCTCTGTGGCCAGAGAGCTGCTGCCACATAGATCTGCATTAGAATGGGGAAAATCTGACCTTCCTCCTTAGGTCAAAATGAGTTGGGCTTCATGGACTAGACTGAGATGGATACTGATGTCAAGGAGACCCTGCAGTCAAGGGTCCTGGGCCAGTATCACACAGATTTCCAAATTATTTAGCTCACTTATGTCCTTAACACATGTAACACTTGTCCTCATAAATAGAGCTCTCACTGCTCTGGTACAGGATCTTGGTTGGACACAGACCCATGTTTGTCCTACCAACATTCTCTACTCTGGGAATAAGTACCTTTTCTTTCCAATTCAATTACATCTCACTCAGAGGATCTATTATTAATATTAGCAGCACGATTTTCCAAGCACACTATTGAGATATTGATACACATAACCCTGGGGGTTAAAAAAGCTCTGAATGATTTGACAGTTGTCTTGGAAAACCCCCACTTCTCTCTATTAATTTAGAGCTGTGTGCCCTGGTCTTACCCTGGTATAATTCATGGCAGAATTTGATTCTGTATAAATAGTGTTTATTGAAAGCAGAATGTAGTACATGGAACTCATGTACTGTATTCACTATTATTTGTTAATCACCATTTGAATTCCAGCTGTACTAAGATCAACTTCTACAAGTAAAAACACCATGAGAATAACTGGATAGAAATCAGCCTGTTATTTGTTTGCCTGCAAATTCTCTACATCCTGTCCCCAAGGAGGCTCTCAAAGCACTTCACAAACATTTCCTGAGCCTTAGTGACAGGCTGCAAGAGAGATAAGAATTCATAGAGGTGAAAATCAAATGTTTTTTGCAAAAGAAATCCTGTATCTCACACACAAGTTGTGGTCCAGTGCAGGGAATACTGAGTTAAGCCTTATGCCTGTTATGGAGGTGAACAAGACATTGATGATGGTCTTTGTTGGTATAAAATTTATGACTCATCATCTCCTTGTGGAGTTCGAGGAGCACAAACATATTGACATTTTAAAATGGTAGGGCCTTTGGGCATATTTCAGAGTTCTGGTCTGCTGCTTTAGGAAGGCCTGTTTGTGAAAAGAAGTGTTTTGGGGTTTTACTTCTGATTGGAAAGGGAGATGTGTAGCTGCATAGTTTTAGATATTTGATGTGGGTTTCTGGTTAAGAACTACACTCCCAGGAGTGTCAGCAGAGAAACTTTGTTCTAGGTGGTTTCAACTGACTTCTTGGCTCTGCAGAGATTTGTGGTAGACATTGCAACTCCAGTTTTGTGTGTTTATACACAGCTTTTAACTCTGACCTGAAAAAAATGAAACTGTCCCTTCTGTTTTAGAAAATTTATGATTAGATTAAACTTAATGTGATGTTTCCTGTTGCTTAACTTGTTCTTATGTGAACTCATTATAAAGATATGGTTGTGATACGTGGAAAATTATTTTTGGTTCAAAAAGGTTAGTGAGCAGGCCAGTGGTTGTTGAGGGTTAGGTTTCTTTTCTTTTGTTCCTTTTCCTTATAGAATTTTGTTCCATAAGTTCCTAGGAAACACTAACAACTGGGTACTTAAGAAAAACAAAAGAAGTGGCCAAGCTCAGGGAAGGAGGGCATCCGGTTGCACTTCTCTTATCTCGGAGTTTCTGAATTTCTCTCTGAGGGGCAGACATTCCTCAAGAGTTGGGCAGTAAAAGACAGGGCTGGGGTAATTGCTGGTGCTCTCTGTCTCTCTCAGCTTCAGAGAATGGTCAGAGCCACTTCTTGGGGAGGAATTCGCTGCTGCCACCGGAGCTCAGCCCAGAGCTGCTGCTTGGGATGAGCTTCTGCTGGTGAGAGCAGCCACTGAACTGAGACCTTATCAACCCCATCTCACTAAAAGAGAGACCCGCCACCATCTGCTTGTGTGCCCGGGATCCTGGGGTCACCTCTCCCTGCCTTGCTGGGACCCCCTCACTCCCTGCCAAGGCATCTTGCCAGCCCAGCTTGCTGCTTTTAGAGTCCTGCTGGGGCACTGGGATTGGCTGCCCCAGGGTTTGTGAAGCGCAGCCTCTCCTCCATCTCTCCCTGTCTGGGCCCATCCAATACGGCTGCCCCAGGGTTTGTGAAGCGTAGCCTCTCCTCCATCTCTCCCTGTCTGGGCCCGGCCAATATGGCTGCCCAAGGGTTTGTGAAGCGAAGCCTCTCCTCTATCCCTCCCCGTCTGGGCCCGGCTGCCATGGCTGCCCCAGAGTTTCTGAAGTGAAGCCTTTCCTTCATCCCTCCCAGTCTGGGCCCAGCCACCATGGCTGGTTTGCGAAGCGAAGCCTCTCCTCCATCCCTTCCCGCCTGGGCCGAGCCACCATTGCCATGTGCTCCCCGAGCCTGCGCCACAGCGCCCCCTGCAGGTGTGGGGGACTCACTGCACCCGCCCTGCCCGCCGTGAGCCAGCAGCACCCCTGCTGGCCGTGCCCGGAACTGCACCAACGGAGAGCGCCGCCGCCGAAAGGCCGGGACTGGTTCTGGGTTCTGTTTGAGGCTAACACCACAGTTTTTCTTTGCTTGCTTTATTATAAACACTAGTAAAGAACTGATACTTCTATTCCCCTATCTTTGCCTGAGAGTCCCTTAATTTCAAAATTATAATAATTCGGAGGGAAGCGGTTTATATTTTCCATTCCAAGTAAGGCTCCTGCTTTCCTTAGCAAACACCTGTCTTTCAAGCCAAGACATGAGGAAAACCCAAGCCATTCTAGAGCAACTGGGAGCACTTGATGTTTATCACTGCTTTCTGTGTACTGTTTTGGTTTCCTGTTCTAGGACAGTTCCACTCAGTGCATAATTGATGGCATTTCCCTGACTAAAAACTTTTCCTGGATATATTGACATGTTTCCTGTTCTAGCTATTGTATCATTTGGCATAGAAGTGACAGATTAAATAACATTAAGTTCCCTACCTATTGTGACAGAAGCAGGATGTTGCCCAGCACAGAGACAGCCTGTAAGATAAATATTGTTGACAATTTATGCAAAATTTTAAACACCTGAAAGAGACACTGTCAAAACAGTTTTGGCACTCAAGCCTAGGCAAGACACTATGCCACATGCCACCAGCCCCGGGGTCACATAAAAAAGCAGCAATGTCCCCTGGCACAGAAGTACAGAATCAGACCACTGCAAGAGCAAAATAAACTGTGTTTTTTGTGGGAGGAAGAGGTGTCAGGGTTGCTGATATGGAGTGAATTGTTTCCACATCTCAGCTAGGAGTAAAATGAAACCTTGAACCTTTAGGACATAGAACAAGTTGTATGTTGTATTTTGCTCAAATACAGTTCAAGGAGCTAAGATCTCTCTATCTTTATCAAGTATTCAACCTATATAAAGAAGTCCACGGAGGAGGAATTGAACTGCAATTGAAGCCTTGAATGTTGAGGTCAAATTTAGGACCATAGGAAACATGCCCTTCAGTAAAATCAAAATATGGACATTAGGCTGGTCACAGAAATGCTCTGCATGACTGCAGCCTGGCTGCATGTAGTGGAGGAAATCCTTCCAAGAAAGAAATGGCTTTCCATGTTCTGCTGGGACTCCCAGGGAGCAGTAATGACTTCAGGTGGGATAGGAATTCTCTCACAGAGGAAACCGATACCAGGAAAATGTCAAGGCTTTGGGCCATGGCTCAAACAGTGTATCTTTGCTCAGTTTTTAAGCCTATTATTTTTTTTTTACATCTGCATTGGAGCAAAACTTGTAAAAAGCATGATTAATCATCCACTGATGAAAAATTGTTAAATTGACAAGAACAACTCAATTCTACAGAGTAAATACCTATTTTCCTCTGCTCATTTGACACTCATCAGATATTTATTTTTTTCCCCTAGGAATACAGGTGCTTTTGTTAAGAGCCAATAAGAACTGACAATTTGTGAGCTTTCCCCTTCATTTTCTACCTTTCATCTTCCAGTCTGAGTCACATAACACACAGTCCCTTCCAGCTTCCCAAGTGGAGCCTCAGTGAGAAACAGGGTCCAGGCTTAAATGAAGGAAGAGATATCATGGAGTGTCATGAATCCCCCACAGTGCAGTGTCCTGAATCGAGGCAGAACTGGTGGTACAGAGAAATTTATTCTACTATGAAGTCCTGGGTTAGGTGCAACTCAGCCTTGTTTCCCCCCACCTGCCAAGAAAACACTTGGTTTAGATGGGAAAATTATTGCAGAATATTGTCATGATATAGCTGGTCTGGTGAAGTCCTGCTGGTTCCCACATTGCAGGAGTGTGGTACAACTCTGATTGATTATTTCCTGTATATCTGCAAACAAAAGGGTTGGGAAACCAGCAGGCACATACCAGATCACATACCAGGCAGCTTAGGGGATCAGTTTTACACTGCTCCTGACCAGACATTCAGTCCAAGGCACAAGCTGTCCCTTAAACAAATAAAAAGCATTGCAACTACAAGTTTATTTAACCCAACCGGGAGCCAAGAATATGGCATTGCCTCAAGTGGTTTCTTCTTTAGGGTACAAAACTTGGAATAATATTAACTTTTCCAAATTAAAAATAAAGTATCACCATCTGGGAATTGCTTCCTTCCTCTTGCTCCTGTCTTTATCTGCTATTTCTTTCAACAGGAACTTTCAAAACTCGATCATAGAATTGGCTGGACCATAGTTTATTGGATGGCAGGAGGTATTTCATACCCTTTAGCCTCACTAATGTAATCATAATTTCCTACAAGTTAATGAATAAAGTTCCTGTTATTATATATATTTTCCTTCTGCTGGATGGAAATAGTGTTATCTGCTTCATGCACATTCCTCAGCACCACATGGTTGGAATGCCCCCAAGCACAATTTAGTCTATAATAATACAATATTAATTAAAAAAAAAAAAGGGGGGGGAAGAAAAAAAAAGGCAGCATTTCTCCTCCTCTGCTGCCTGCAGGACATAGATTGAGCTTCTAGGATTTTTCTGCTTGCTTGGAAGGGAGCAATTTACATTAGATTTCAGGCACATCAGAATTTATGCAGTGTGTTTTCATCTTGACTTGCTGTAGCAGTAAAGAGAAGAACACCTGTAGGAATGTATTCTTCTAGAGCACCTTTTATCTGCTGCTCTCCAGATGCTTGAATCCCAACTTAATTTTCTCTACAGCACTGGAAGGCAGCAGGCAGAGATTCAAGGGGAGGAGAAGGGACAGGAGTTTGTTACCTCCTCACCCTGGCTTGCATCTCCTGCTGAGCAGGAATCCACCTGGCACGACTGGGCTTGCTCAGAGGGGCTGAGGCTGGTCCAGCACTGCCAGGGGTTGGAGGGACAGGCTGGACCTGCCACCATGGCTGGGAATGAGCCACCAGAGCTGCCCAAATCTCAGCTTCTTCAAGAGCTCTGCAGGCTCTGAGCACAGCCCCATGCAGGAACCAAACCTCCTGTCACAATTCTCTCTTGTGTAAGATGGGACATGGTCTCCAGTGGCAGGAAACTGAGACCTCCACCACAGAGTAGACAAAAGGATGTATCTAGAAAGAAGGAGAAAACCCATAAATAAAATACAGAGCTTTCCTTTTGGAAATTTCTTGTAGTGATGATACTTCAGGAACTCCAGTTTCCTTCTTCTGCAAAGTGTGAATAAAGAAAAGAGTAAAAATAATACTTAAAATATTTTGCCCTTTTGTTTTATTTATTTTGTTCTTTGACATATAATTTTGCTCTCTATTCCTTCTTGTCTCATTCCCGTCACACCCACCCACCGCCCCCCCCAGATATATATATATATATGTGTGTGTGTGTGTGTGTGTGTGTGTGTGTGTGTATGCATATTGATTCCACATGAGCAAAGACATCAAACTTTACCCTTGAAGGGGAATAAAAGACAGCAAGTTAATTCAATAGAAGATACTGTTAATTATTAAAAATGTCATTACTTTTGAAAGTATTTCACCTCCTCTAAAGGTAACATATGAAAGTGGACTGAGCAATTAATTTGGCAGATGTAATAGTAAAGAAAGTCTCTGCTAGAAATAACATTTTTTTTACACAGATCTCTTTCTTTAAGTGATGCCACTGAACTCTGGCACTTTTTGCTGGATGTCTTACCACCTTTGCTCTTTTCACAGCAGCACTTAGAGGTGCAATTGAGTGCATGACAACCCTGCTGGATCTCATACAGGCACACAGCATGAAATCTTGCATAAACACGGGAAGGGTTTTGCATCATTAATTTCTTAGCAGAATAGAAAAGGCTGATAATAAACAGGCAAGAAATGTGAGGTTCTTTAAAGGCCTGGAGTAGGTCATTGGCAGAGGTGAGACTGGCTTTAGGGCAGCCTAAAGGAGAGGGGTACAAGATCTCCTACCCCTAGGAGAGGAGTACAAAATTTTGGCGACCGGATCGTCCTTTCAGACAAACCTATGTATACCTCCTTCTCTCCCTTGGGATTGCAAAGAGCCATTTATTTAATAGCACAGAGAAATAATTTCTCTGCTTTAGCTTTTGGTCAGCCCTGAACTAGTCAGGCTGTTGGACTAAATGGTCATTGGAGGTCTCCTCCTACTGAAAATTATTCTGTTCTATTCTATTCTATTCTATTCTATTCTATTCTATTGCAAATTTAATAGTTATGCTGCCATTAACTGCAGAAAAGCCACTATTTCTGTAAGAGAGAGGAATGTCACATGCAGCAACATTGATTCAAACATTTTCCCCTGTTTCTGCAATGCTTCAGATTTTGTACTTCAATTTAATTTAGAAACTAGGGAACATTTTACCTCATTGTTTCCTTTCATCAAAGCAGCTTCCTGATATTTGCTAATTTGTCTCAAACATCTGCCATTAGAAGGCAGATGTCCCTTCTGTCAGCTCTTTCTCTCTGGCTTTCATAAAGGGTTTATATTAAAACTTGCCAGGGCTTTATTAATCTAACAGGCTGTCTTGTATTTGTCCAAATGCATCCAGTGAGAGCTGTCAGAGCTCTGGAGAGTTAAAATGAACAGCCTGGTCACTTAATGGAGAGCACTGAAGAGTTTCTGCCCATTAGAGAACATGTTGCATTGAGTTTACAGGTCCATCTTTTGGTAACAAGAGGCTACAAGGGTGGCTTCTGTGAGAAGCTGCCAGAAGGTCTCCTCATGGACTGGCTGCTGGCCAAAGCTGAGCCCATCAGCACTCCTGTGACAATGTATTTAAGAAAGGGGGAAAACAGCTGCAGAAGTGCATCTGGAGAGAGGAGCGAGAATATGGGAAAGAAACCTCTCTGCAGACACAGAGTCAGTGCAGGAGGGGCAGGAGTGGCTCCAGATGCCAGAGCTGAGATTCTCTTGCAGCCCATGGTGAGACAGCTGGGTGCCTGCAGCCCATGGGGGTCCATGGAAATGCAGAGATCAACCTGCAGCCCCTGCAGGACCCACTCTGGAGAAGGGGAATGCCCAAAGGAGCAGTGATTCCATGGGAAGCCTCTGACTGGCAGACTTCTGGCAGAACCTGGGAATCCATGGAGAGAAGATCCCGCACTGGAGCAAGTTTACTGCCAGGATTTGTGACCCCAAGGGGGATCCACACTGGATCAGCCTGTCCCTGGTGGGTTGTCTCTCCATGCTGGAGCAGGGGAAGAGTGTGAGGAGTCCTTCCCATGAGGAGGAAGGAGTGTCAGAGGCAACATGATGAACAGACCACAGCTCCC